>NC_143556.1:34865000-35477500 GCF_054136105.1 Typopeltis vanoorti | reverse complement strand
CGGTCTCATATTGGAGGTAGGTTTTTTCACCCGGAAACTCTGGTTTTTCGTCCCCCAGAACAGGCAAACCAGCCCCGTGAACACACACACGGATTACAGTCAGGAATACCTAAGACCCAGCTATAGGCCTGATTCGTCAGTTATACCGATCCCGGATAAAATTAGGGGGAAGGGGGGGGATTGAGATGGTGCCGTACTTCCATGTAAAAAGGGCCTCACGTCCGTTGTATCATTATACGCTAAATAAATAAATAAATATCTTATTGTTTTAAAATCTTTAAATATCATTAATCTCTTGAGATTATTCATTCACATACGGGATTAGCAGACTGCCTGGCAAATTGCAATAGTATGTACCTAATCTGAGAACTACTATTATAAGGAAATTGAAAGTTTATTTTTCACTTGGTTAGAGTATAATTTGCATTATGGGAGATACTGATTTAGGAGTGTTGGTAGCTTGCTCCACCTTTGCAAACAGTGTCCTGGTGTTGTACCACCTTACCCCAGTCCTGAAGTTTCAGGCGCAAACTTTGTTTGCTCACACTTGGATAAAGGATTAAACTAAATTTATTATACTATTATAAGGTGCGTTCTGATATCCCCAAATACTTTAGCTCATATTTCGGCATAAATACTACCAGACCTATACACGATAAGGTTTCGGTAACTGGACTCAGCTTTACATAATCTAGAGGTGTATAACATGTATGCAACAGTATTAACGTGCGTGAATTTCACCGTTTTTGAAGTTTTGACATATACTAACATTATTCTGTTTGCAAATTGGAATACGGCCATTCTCCTAAAGCATTAATCAGTGGCTATTTGACCATAGATTTAGATCAGCATTTCTGATCGGATTTAAACCACATATTCCGCGTAATCAATCATGAGTTCAGTCAGGTGTCAACTCGAAAACATTTCTGACAGAGGGGAAAAGGATTTAGTCCGTAGTGCGAAGTCGAAGCAGTAAAATCGGATTATTTTTGATTGATAGCTATGCACGAGCATTGAATATTTAGGGGAAAACGAATATTCGTCCGTGTATATGCTGTAGTAAAAACTTCTGTAATGAGGTTTTGGTGACCACTGGCTTTTTTTTTTTGTTTCTCAATATAATCTGTTTTTGACGAAAAATGTATTCACTTTCATTATATTTACAGTATCAAAATCAGGCATTCTATTGCATATTTCATGCACCCTTGAAATACACTACGTTTACAAAATATTGAGATACAGAGAAATTCAGACATATGATTAAAATCTTCGTTGCACTTTATTTCTGTTGTTTTTCAGTAAAACTTTCTTAAATTTGGAACAAAGATCTAATGGCCGTAAGAAGAATAGATTAGAGTAGATATGCTTTTTCTTACAGCGAAATGCGTTTAAATCAGACATGCTTCTCAAAACAAAAGCCTTACCGAATACTATTTACATAATTACAAGATGTTTATTAGTGGATTTATGCGCCAGTACTACAATTTTAGAAAATTTTAGTGTGCTTCCTCTTTTAAACTCCATTTCAAGAGTGTCCACCTCTTGTTCTCTCATTTTCCAATTATGCATGCCTACACCTTGATGTCTCTTTTCATTCTGCTGTACTTAAATTTCATCTCTTCAGCAGATTATAAATTATTTTCTTAATTTCTTTAAGAGAGAGGATACTATCTACTCGACCAACCAAGCCTGCCAACTTGACCACTGTTCTCATGTTCTACAAAGGCCATTAACTGTGAAAGCTCGAAATTCATTACATTGAATACCAAGATAATTATCATTCTCTTTTGCATAGCATTGCGAGCTTCGCAATCACCCGAAGTAGCCATTAATAAACTTAAAATCCACCATAAAGAGATACAAATAAAGGAAATTACTTCCAGATCCATCCCAACCAACCTAATTCCTTAATATGTCAAAATGGCTGCTGAACAATCTACGGCGCTCATAATACACGTCCGAGCTCCAGAAATCTGAAGAAGAAAAAAAAAAAAAAAAATCAATGATTTTTTTGTTTGTTTGTTTGACAACGACACAAAGTGCCATGCAATACAGTTCAAATATCTGCCCTCCTTAGGTTTGGTAAACATATAATATTATTTTGCCTAATTTTGTCACTCAAATGGTAATCGAAACCAAATAGGGAAGAACCCACAAAATCATTTAATAGGGATCCTAAACACCAAATTTTATCATACTCTATTCAGTCAGATTGGCAATATTACAGTCATTTCAAATCGTTACGCCAGATATTACTAGTGAAGGTACGATTAAAGCCAAAGATTTACTAATAAAAAATTAATGGTCATCCTTATAACAGATTTCATGAAACTCCATTGAAAATATTTTTTCCTAGTAATGAAATTATATGATTTCAATTTCTCAAATATGAATTGCAACAAGTCATCCACCTATAGCGAGGATTTTAAGCACCAATAAGTAACCCCGTCTTCAAAAAAAAGTCACAACATACTTGTCAACCAAGATAATTTTAAATATAGGGAGACTTCCCTGCATATCCACGCTAAAATCTGGTAATCCTCCTCACTACATCTCATTCTGATATAGCACAATCTGAAGAACGATCCTGTGCTTTGGTTGGGAAAGGCTCGAATCAGGGTTAGGACGAATACTTTATTAGAATTTTCAGCTAAATGTGACTTAGCCAATTTCATGTGGTGGCAGTTCGCTCGCTGAAACTCATGTTTTCATTCCCACAGAACGGTTGCGCGTAATTAACAGACATAATATACTCGCATACACCTTAATTGCTATTTCGTTATAATAAACAACTCGGCACATTATTGAAGACTTAACAGTGAAAATGCATTATTCATCGTTCATGATTTCCCCACTCTTCCCTCCTCATAAAACTTTATAAACCACATTCTTCCTAATTCATCGCTAAATTAACTAACCCGGTGCAAATATGAATAAAAACCTGACTTTTTGAACGAAAATTCACTCGACCTGTTGACGTATTTATTGTGTCTCCTCTACGTTTAACTGTAGGTTCTTGTAATCCTCCGGTGGCTTCTCACATCAACAAGTGTTTTTGGCCATGGAGACGCCATTGATTGGATGTTTTCCTGTTGTTGAACCATTCTTTGTACACTTGCGTGTGATGATCCCAGTTGTGTGACAGTTCTCATTAAGCTTGCACCGATGTAGACTTAATGAGAACTGTCATGGCACTCATTGAGCGCTACCATAGGCACTCAGTCACTTAGATTGTGCCGTTAGCTCATTATCATTGAACTGTACGTCCGTACACAATATCCTTTAGTATCTATGTGCATTATGTAGTCTGTTACCGAATACGTATCACTGACGGAGTGATGGGTTTCATGGACGCTAGAGATGAAGTGCATCTAATTAACTGTCTACTCAGTTTTACACGTATTAAAACTGTTTATTAATAAAATTCAAAATAAGTAACAAGTAGAATTATAAATAAATAAATTCTGTTACGTCTTTTATTCCCTGAAAGGGAGTAGACAGCACTTTTTCTGTCCTAACTTTTCGAAGACAGGCTGGACCTTTCCATCCTTCAAATCTTCACTGATAGTGAGCCCCAGCTATCAATGAATCAAAGCTTTTCAGAAGTAAAAATTCATTTTTAAAAAAATAAAGTTTAATTTTCTTTTTTTTATGTTCTGTTATTTTTTAGAACTATATCATCTCTCCAAGGAAAAAATGTTATAAACAAAAATAAGATTTCTGGCTCTTTCTCTCTCTTTCTTTCCTTGAAAAGTCGTCTGTTTATGGCGTAATATGATCATTCAGGCAGTAAACTATTACGTAAGCATTGAGGATGACGAATCAGGTGATTGTGTTAAAAATATACTGTATATGTTAAGGATGATAATTTACATACACAGGAATTATACATTGCTGCAACACTTAACTGATCTTAACTGCTTGGTTTATCATAGGCATTGCTTCTCTCATATCGGGATTGATAAGTATATCTAAACCAGCAATCACTTAACATCTTTTCGGATTTTTATTTCATTCTCAGTAACAACTATACTGTAAATTTCAGATTACTCTTGAGAAACTGTTTCCTAAAATAAGCGAAAAATTTATTATTTTTTGTTGCAGAATTCAAAAGCGTAATGTATTTATATCATTTGACATTTCCCAGTTAATATAACAGGAAGGTAATCCAAAGTCTTTTTGAGGTACTAATCTCCGTTCGCAAACTCGGGATTCTTGTTCCCTTTACGGGAGAAATTCCTTTAACTTAATGTGTGGCAGTGCTCCCCATTGATACATCCTACATATCGTGAGGTTAGTGGCGCCGTAAGTTCGTATTTGTCGCCGTCATCTTCATCGATTTTGCCATTCTTGTATTCATCATCTTGGCGCCGAACCGTGTCGATGATTTGGCAGTCTCTTAACGATTCAGGTCGCTGCTATATCCAAGCAAGAAAACAGCTCTTCGATGAACAGGACGGGTAGCAAGTAGGCCGCGAGAGATAGGAATTAGTTGAGGTTGTTACATCACACCCAGTCATGAAAGAACGCAACTCATCTCTAGAACACGCAAGGCTGACTTAAAGAATCATTTTTGTTGTGGGGAAAAAATGTGGAAGCATTATGTCATTCATAAATTTCATAATGCCTCTCACATTTCACTTCATTTATTTACAGGCATGCTAACTACCGTATCAAGTTCAGAATTTGTTCGGATCGGACAGAAAACATTAATTTTAATCAGTCTTAGTCTGAGCTTTGATACGTTATAGTTCATTATTAAAGATACTTTTTTTCAAGAACCATTTGTGCATAAAAGGAATTGCCTGAAAGTTTGGTATACAACGCATAGGTCATAAAATAATTGCAGTAAATGATGCTCTTCTAAGAACGTGGCAATGCAAAGTAAATAAAGAATATAAAGCAGTTTTATAGTACTGGAAAAATAACTTAAAGATATAATTATTACGTGGCATTCCAGAGACACATTGTGGAAAAGCACTCCAGTCCACACAACCCACCGTCTCTACTTAATTTTCCATCTACACATGACGGCTCAATCCACTACACGCTACTCCATTTATCATCCACCAATAGTATTTTTTGTCAATAAATTACGTGTGTTCTTTTGGCCGATTTGCCTGTATGCCTGATGAAAAAAATCCCTTTCTAGCAGAGAAAATCCTGCTATCTTTTTTTTTTGTGTGTGTGTGTGTGTGTGTAAAAAATGACTAACTCACTTTCAGTCGAAAAAGCCCATGTAAAAATTTATTTTCGTCATGAAGATATGTTGATCTAAACACGCAGCTTTCAATATTAGATGTCGAAAAGTTACTAAATAAAGAAATTAAATTTTTCAGAAGTGATAAAACTTAATATCTATGGTGTCGAATAAATCCTACGAAATTCGATTTTCTTTTAGAATACTAAACATGTCTAAAGCCGTGACCTTTTTGATATATAGAATCTCTCCGATAGCGACAATTTTCTGTTGTTGGACAAACAGATTGGATTCCGTCCTAGTACAAAAGAACATTTACTAAAGCTTTTCAGCTATAGGTGAGTTAGCGTCTCGTAAGGAGGTAACAATGTTTCTGTCTCCAATAATCTCAGATTTTATATTTCGCATAACGTACAAGGAGAGAACATACACAGTGTGCAGACAAAAGGCAAACAATTCGATTGCCTTAAACCCAGCGTGGTGCTTCTCTCTCTCTCACACAACTCTAACAGGAGGAAAAGCTGTAGGCTAGCGTGTATTTGAACACTTCACAGCTTACTTCCTGTTATTTCTAGAAAGTAATAGCAGTGCATAATTAGTTTAAAGCTCTGTTTTCAACTGTCTGTTTCTTTTCTCTTACTTTGAATATTAAATGATGGAAGTATTACATTGCGCTCTAGTATTTAATTGCTGGTTTCGTGCCTTTATAATAATATTAACAAGAACAAAAAAAAAATGCAGAGTTATTTTAATAGTAGAAGTCTACGCATCTACTGTCTTTAAGAGGTGCCTCAATCAATTCTGAAAATTCTTTGTTGCACGGTCCGTTTTACTCAAGCTAGAGACCATCGTATGCATCTACTTTATATTTTTAATGGAATTTTATAGCGCATTATTTGTAAGAAATAAATTTTGCTTAAAAGTATTTCAAAGAAGAGAAAAATATACAGATTTGGTAAGTAAAAAAGAAGTAACTAGAATGCTTACATTCTTAAAATTTATTTTAAATCATGTGATTACCATTTACGTCTTACTTGCCAGCTCTATATACAGAGTCCAGTTACTGTTTTTACAACTTCTGAAACAACCACGGAAATCATTTTTCTGTTAAGCTGGTATGTTATCGAAACATCTCGTCGACTTAAAAGTATAATCCTTGAAGCTGTTTTTAAATATAAGTGTGCCATGCACTCCAGTAATGCAGCCAACTTTGTTTAAATCTGCAGTCGTTAATCAAATTCTATTGTTATTTTAGTATTTAAAATGATTATCGTACCAATCATCTTTCTTTCTTTTTTTTTTTTTTTTTTTTTTTTTTTTTTTTTTTTTTTTTAAGCAGTTTCATGAAATAGCGATTTTAAACCTCTAGATTGCTTGTCACAATTAATACGTTATTTGGCCATTACGTTATCTCTATTAACTTTTACCATTCTGGTATTATCGAGTTTTTTGTCCTCATTTTCAGAAGCTCAGTCATTTTTAATGATGCTTTTGATTGAAGATCTGAGTTCGAATCCTGTTCGAATATAAAGACTTTTCAATTGAAGGCGAGTCAGCTGGTCTCATACGGAGTTGTAGGATTTTCCTCTTTCTAACAAGCACACCGGCTATACGCAATTAATGGATAATACACACTGCCGTCGCATCTTTAATAATTTCCAAACAGAAACACAACCTATTTTCCGAAATAGTTTTGATTCTCTGTTGAGATATTTGTCATCATCTCTACTACGAACGTGTCAAACATTACATCAATAAAAGAAATGTCGTTTCTGACAGTAAAGAAGTTATCAAAACAATCTATTACTTGGACAGACTTAATAAAAGTCGGTACGAACACATCTTAACCAGAGGTTAATTCTGCCCTACAGTTCTCATGCTGACGTGTAACCATTAACTCTCATCTTTTTTTTTTAGGTTGTTTTTTTATTAAGCTAATAAAAGTTTTAAAAATGCTAAAACTGCTTCACTAATTTACTGTCATCAGAAGAAACTGCAATGTTTATCTCAATCAACACGTGGTGTGTGTGTGGGGGGGGAGAAATAGTAATACGCAATTTACAATTCAACGCAGTTTAGCGGACAGTCATCTGATACACTGGCATCAGCGCCTTAAGCACTTTGGCTTTAATTCCATACAACAGGTAGGGATATTGTTCCTGCTTGAACCTCTTGTTCTCTCTCTCTCTCTCTCTCAACGACTCATTTGCAAAATGCTCTTCGCGAAAACTGTCTTGATATGAATCAGTTAGTGTACAACACAACAATAAGCTCAATTTAGCTTTGTCTTTTATACCAACTTACGAGATTTTTTTGCACGTGGAGAAAATGCTGTTCTTTTTAGTGGTCTCACAGTGAAATAATTGTCAGACCGAACATTTCCTACTGATTCTAATCGCAACCGTAAATCTAGCATTCACACCTACTCAATAAAAATTAATTGACGTACCTAATAGTCGGACCTTGTATTTCAGTTTCACACTTCAACTGTTTCATGTGAAGACAGATAAATCCAATAATCCTCTTTGAATTTAAGTATCTTGCGAAATGGCAACGCATTGAAAATACAGTGTAAACATAGAAAAAGAAACATTTTTTTAAAGCCTCCAATTGAATGATGAAACTTATTCTCATAAAATGGAATTCTGTTTCCAATTTTAAGATGATGACGCTATTACGTATGAGGTGCGAGCATATCATGAATTATAACAACGGAATGAATGCCCTTCTCATAAATGTGTATCTGAGTGGAGAAATATTTTTAAAATAACGCTACGCATACCAAACTATTTTTAAACCTTCATAACGATTTTTTTGCACGTGGAGAAAATGCTGTTCTTTTTAGTGGTCTCACAGTGAAATAATTGTCAGACCGAACATTTCCTACTGATTCTAATCGCAACCGTAAATCTAGCATTCACACCTACTCAATAAAAATTAATTGACGTACCTAATAGTCGGACCTTGTATTTCAGTTTCACACTTCAACTGTTTCATGTGAAGACAGATAAATCCAATAATCCTCTTTGAATTTAAGTATCTTGCGAAATGGCAACGCATTGAAAATACAGTGTAAACATAGAAAAAGAAACATTTTTTTAAAGCCTCCAATCAGAATGATGAAACTTATTCTCATAAAATGGAATTCTGTTTCCAATTTTAAGATGATGACGCTATTACGTATGAGGTGCGAGCATATCATGAATTATAACAACGGAATGAATGCCCTTCTCATAAATGTGTATCTGAGTGGAGAAATATTTTTAAAATAACCCTACGCATACCAAACTATTTTTAAACCTTCATAACGATGTGCATTGTATTTGCGACTTGGATGTGTGAATTCACATTTTTAAAAAAGGGAGTTCTCTTGGCTATTCTGGTGATTTGAATCCCCCCCTCCCCCCTCCCAGAAATCTCAACGCACATGAGACTTATTTGAAAAAGTTGACGCATTCATTCATTTATATTCTTGGTGTCCACCCTACAGCATGGAAGAAAGCCTATATTCGGTTTATCCTTTCCACCAAATGGAGATAAAAGTCTGCCATCAAATTATTTTTCATTGTACTCACCTCTAATTCTCTCGAAAATGATGGGAAAAATCATGAACAACCAACTTATTCATCACGTGGAGGCAGCAAGATAGATTCTATATTGGATCTATTGCCTGGATCGCTCTTTATTTTCAGGACATTTGATCTGGTATGGCTTACAGACCTTCTGGCCAAACTACCTTCGCATGCGTCCTGCAATTGGATCGCCAGCTTCCTCTCTGGTCGTTCACTATATGTTATGGTAAATAATTTTTCCCCCTCAGATTTTTTCACCAATGGAACAATCCGTTTACTCTCTTCTTCCCATACATAAATAACTACAATTGCTATCCATAGTTTTGGTGATTACTGTATGCTCATTTTCATTTGACAAACCTCGTAATGCTCAAACACTCCAAGTTACAAGATCTTCCATAACTAATACCTGAAACACCGATCTCCTTGCTTGCTTTCCAGTGGTTTTGTAGATAGCATTATGAACTTCTAGGTTGTCAAAACTGACTTTCCTGACTGACACCACATCAGCATCCTCCTCAGATTCGTGAACGTTTTGTGTCCTTTGGTCGGTGAAGAGCGGTGTTTTTAACTCAGAATCCTCAAAACACGGCTTCTCAACACAGCTGTGAACACCGTATAAATTCTAACCCCTCTCAGCCTTAAAACTCTCTCACATTTGGAATGCCCCCCCCCCCCAGAAAAAAAAAAACACTTAATACCGTCCATAACAAGGCAGTCCGGTTAATAAAAGATAATACCACTTTCACTGATTAGTTCTGTCACTTTGTCATTTGTCATAGATGCCCTATTACTGTCTTGCGGTTTTTTTTTTTTTTTTCCCTCTGTAGGTAGTATTTTCATGGACAGCCTCCGTAGCTCAGTTGTTATAGGCAAAGCCCTTTGGTCGGAAAGACCTGGGATCGATTTCCGTCAGTGACGTGAGGAACTATCTGGATTCTTTCGACGAAAGGTGAGTTAGCCGGTCTCATACAGAGGTAGGGGGTTTTCTTCACCTGGAAACTCGGGTTTTTCGTACCCCCAGAACAGGCAAACCGGCCTCGTGAACACACGCACAGACATATGACACACCGGGAGGCATAGGGCTAACCACCTTATCCTCGAGTTACGGTTGCAAAGTTCAAGAATAACCTCGACACCGTAAAAGGTAAAACAAGGGGATTAAGTATTTTCATGGACACCGTTCTGCCGAAACGGCCACTATCATTCTTCTGCTTTAAGCCTGAAAAAACACGAACAGCCGTTTGTCAATATCTATACCAGTTCAGCATCAAACCAAACAGCTCAACTTCTCGTCGTCTTCTTTCATTCTTTCTATCACTTTTCTTTGGTCTAGCCTTCCTGATACACAGTTTTACATAAGGCTTACAGCCAACTCCTATGTTTTCAAGAAGCATACCAGAAAATTCCTTCTTATTCTTGAGTTACTTGCCTTGATACTGTACTGAGATGCTATGTTACTTATGATGTTATGTTTCATGACTTCTCGTGTTTGAGCGGAGAGTTGAATCAAAAAAATAACTAAATTAAACTAATAAAATAATATCACTTTGAATTCTTCTTCAGCCTCTTTCCATATCAACTTATCTTATTTTAAACATTTGTAGATCTTGTTGTTCTTTGACGACCTTTCCTCCTTTTGATACGAACTCGGTGATTAATTTTCTCCGTTAATCTGATTAACAGGGCTTATCTTAAACTATACTTTAATTAATATAGTCAAAATATAAACATTTTTGTTTAGAATGAATTTTTTTTATTGTCTATCCTGTTATTTTTATAATATAATATAAAATAGTAGGCCTTCAAAATCTTTACGTATGAGCTTTTCTTTCAAATAACATCGCCCTAATTGTATGTATTGAATTTCTGATTAAAAGATTGAAATGTGCATCAGAATTTTCGGTTAAATCCTAGACGCGAACTGTTTTTTTGTTTCATAAAAAAGGCAATACCATCCATTTTGAACGGTATCCTGTTATAAATCTCAATTCTTCTAATCGCTGAAATTTATGCTACGTAGTGCTGTGCTCCCACAGTATTACCCTTTTACTAAGTGAAAGGTTATGGATTTTAGTTTTTGAAATTAATCTTCTTTCATCCATTAAAGTTTTTGAGTGTAATTCTCTAAGGTTTTCAACATTTTTCTGTCTATATTAACGGAAAATAATATTTCTGTTGAAAGTCATTTGCTGCCACATCCAAAATTGTCCATTAGTTGAAAATAGTGAGGAAAAAAAATCGAATTGCTATTCTAGAGAAAAATACCTTCTATCAATCTAAATTCCAAGTACAGTAATCTACTGTAATCGTTATTAAATATTGTTTTGTGTGGTGGATTTGTGGAATTCATCCATGAAATTCCTGCTCATTCAGTTCCTTGTTTACAGTAGGTGTATTGGCTTTCTGTCTGGACTTTGTGTGATTCTGCTGTAGTTCGGGTGCAGTTTTTATTAAAGTGAGCCATCTTCTTCTTTGATTCTCCTCTGTCTACCCCCCCCCCCCGTGGTATTTTAAATACAAAGGAAAGAGATGCTCTGTGAAGTCCTGTTTATAGAACTCCCACCATCTTACAACTGGCAAGTAAATTTACAGATCATGGCTTAGGTGACCAAATAATTTAAAGTGTCTTCACATCGCAATCTCTTAGCGACCAACTCTCTTTAGTTGCAACGACCTCAGTTCTGTCTTCGTTCATAGTACGAATGGATCACCTCACTTATCAGTGATAAGTGAGGTTTCCATCGTCATACAAAAACGAAAGGAATTTTTTCCCCTTCCCGAAAGCATTTTCTTGCTGTTATAAAATGTATAGTGGCCAGAAAACACATACACTTTAGAAAACACATACACAGAATAAATTTTGACGCAAGGACTCCTTCACAATGAAAGAAAACTTACCATGCTATTGGATGTGTTTGAATTTGCAACATTTTAGAAGTATTTGGTAACACCGAATTGACTAATTCATAAGCAAACAACATTTCCTAACTTCTTAAATCGTACTGTCAACCATGCATGCACCATTGTGGATAGTTCGGGAACTTTCGGGTTTCACCTTCGTGCATACACATGTAGGAAATGAATATTACAATTCAGAGTTCTTACACGTTTGTATCCTAGACAGCGACGTTGTTAAAGTGGACATTGTCTCTTGTTGAGCAGGACATTTCTAAGCAATAAAGAAAAGCAAGAATCAGCAATTTAAGACACTATAAAAAAATTGAGACAATTGAAATAAGGACATTATTTACAGTTAGCTACGTTTCATAGAGCACAAATCTCGTTTTTTTATTTGAAAATTGGCATTAGCATTATTAAAAACAAAAACGAATGAATCTGATTTTTGATATCAGTATTGCACTTATCTGTTTGTCTTTAGTTACCTTTATTACAAAATGATTAGCAGTAATGGGCTTCATTGCTAAGTTCTTATTATTCAAGTAAAAGTGACCTCTTGTCATAACTTGGCTTTTAGTAGACCTGAAAAGGTGAAAGGGATATTGCCATGCAGAAAAATCTGAAAAGCGAGCAAGTTTTCTCATTTCTCGCATTTCTGCTTCGATCGCATATAAAACGCATCAATTTAAATTTATGCATTGACCGAAACGACCCGTATCCTTTCCATTGCTAAAGCAGATAGCAGCAAATTGCTACCAATAGTTTAGTCTCCCTAGGCAACAGGCGACCTTGAACTAGCTTAAGAGCACAAGTCGAGCTAGAAGAAAAACCTTATGTGTGAACTAAATACAAGAGCTCCGAACGTCAGCATTTTATCCATTGGTAGACTTGCATGTATCGTAATCTTATTGTTATTTCTAATGCGTATATATTATACTTTAAATTTACTGATTGAATGTTTCCTCTTCGTGCACCTGCTATCAGTATTGAGCATTCCAAATAGAAGGTGGATTAGTCGATTTTATATGATTTTCTTCCAGGAAACTCGGTTTTTTTCATCTTGTAGAACAGGCAGACCGGCTAGAGAACACATGTAGGTAATTAACTGACAGTATACTATGGTCTCTAATTACCTTAGTTATATTACAGTCAAACCAAACAAAATTTAAGTAGAAATAGCTTGCAATGTCAAAAATTCCATCACATTGTTAACACTCTTCATATATCCTAATTTAAAGATGGTCGTCGTTATTCTCCTATCTGTCTATTGTCATTACAAGAATAATGCTTGCAAATTACGGATTAGAGTTGATTAATCTGCAGTTTTGGCGGGGAGATTAGTTCGATGATTTTCAGAATTGTGTTCTGCAAAAATTAAGGAACCAAATGTCTTTAAGTCAAATATTTCGGCATTCCCTAGACTCTCAGATGAGTAAGCACATTTTCAGCTATCATTCTTTAGGCCTTTAGGATAGCTTTGAATTCCTTTTCAATTTTTTTTTTTTTAATTTCTCTACGGAAAATTTAGTCTAGAGATTAATTATTTTGACAACTATAAAATTCTTGCGATGATCTGGCGATAAATAGAAAATAACAGAAATGCTAAAGATCAGCTATCGTATCAAATTATCATATCTTTACCACGGTCAAAAGGCTACAGATTTAGCGAAAAGATGTGCACAATTTCCTAAATCGATAGAAACAATTTCAAAGAAAAAAAATAATAATGAAAGATGGCTAGAAACTGAGAGAGGGAAAATTCCTCTTTCAAGGTGGAAATTACTGCCAATAGCAGGGGAAACATAATTAAATAAATGCAGAGACAAACTTATGGTAAATATAATCCAATTATTAGATCAGATATATCGGTTGCAGAAGGAACCCTCATAGTGCAACTTAATCCGAAAATCGAAAACGATGAACAAAAAGAAACAGTGTAAGCAAATTTGCCGTGGTAAGTGAAACATTCCTTCCTTAAAATTCCGCAGTTTTCGATAGTTATCTAAAACAGTCTGGAATATTAAACAAGAATTGATTTTTGCATTAGCGTTATGGCCGATGGCTTTGCTACACAAATAAGGAAGATTATTTTAGATTTTCGTCTGCTTTTAACTATGCAGCCATCAACCAAAACATTATGACCAGCTACCTAGTACCATATTGAAGTTCCCCCTTTGTCCTTTTGCGCCCGTCTTGGCATTGACTCCGTTAGATGTCATGGAATATGTCCTGAGATATTCTGGACCAACTAAACAACCTCCCGGAGTCATCGAGTAAGACACTGGCGTTGACCTGCGGCTCCCATAAATGTTCATCATCATCACGAATCATGGGCTCACTGCCCGTTGGTGTCCAATGCTTCTTTCACTGTTCGACGGGATTCAAATCAGAAGAATTAGGCGTCCAGGGAAGCACAGAATGCTTGGATATATTGTTCGAACTATGCTTGCACAATGTTACTACGTAAGGCAATATCTGGTCGGAAGCAATTCCTAGGTAAGAATTAGCGTCCAAGAATTAGTGGGGATGAGAGGACCCAACGATGTCCATGAGAACAAGTCCCATACCAGGATACCTCCACCACAGTGCACGGTTGGCCGGAAACAGGCTGAGTAGTTATGTTTTGGCTCGTGAGTGTATTTAACTTAATCACTGGTATAAATAATTTTTCAAACTATATGATAATATTGGTGTTAGTACAGAAGTATACTTTCAGCTCTGCTATAAATTACAAATAGCATTTAAATAAATAATACATTAAAATGTTTCATAGATTATGTTTTGTGCACTCTGTACTGCCCCATCACAGAGCAAAGCACAACGGACTGCAGACTTCCATCTCAAAAGTTGAACACCTCTTCGCTGTCGAAGACGCTATGGGCCACTCTTAATGGTTTCTTTTTTTCCTCTATCATTTTTACATGCATATAGCATCATGTCCGGAAGAATTTTTATGAAATTAAATTTATGCTAAATATTGTCGGACCGTTTCGAATTGGTTTTAATCGGCAACATTTAGTATCTAAATCAAACATGATAGGAAAATATATACCGCACAAAGTTACCAAATTTTAGAAATGTTGGGCACAGTTGAAAACGCACAATGTTTGTGCGTCACTCTGCTCTAAGTCGCCATTCTACTCCGCTCCACCTCTTCATTTGACAAAATTTACTATGCTTAAACTGCTCAACCATTCCAGTCTTCAGAATTATTGTCCGTTTCTATGTCATTCTTCAATAGAAGAACCAACCTAGTAACTTAAATTCACAAAAAGATAATTTACTTTAGTAAGTAAAAATTCACTTACTAAAGTATAGAGTCCAAAGGTTTCAAAGTTTGCATAAGTAAGGTATTAAAATGAAGGATATGGATTCATCTCTATTTTAAGGAAACTTAAAAGTTTTGGAACTTAAGTTTCTACATTTGGCTTTCAAATATGAATGGTTACAAAAAATTTCTTTCCTTACTCCCACGTTATTCACAATAACAAGTCTCAGATTTCTCTCTTTTCAGGTCAACATTTTCCTTCAATCTTTCCTAACTCATCTATAACTCTCAGCCTATTCCGACATTAAATTTTTTTGTGTCTTATAATTATTGGGTATACTTAATTGTGTGCGATTGCAATAAATATTATTTGTATCTGATGTGGAAATTTGTTTATAAATATGCTGAGTTTACATTTTTGGATATAAATAAAAAAAAAGTTCTATATTGATAATAATATACTGAATTATATGACTTTTGTGTAATTGTCTTCCCCAATTATGTTTATATCGGGCTCACCAGATATATCTGTGATTTTTTTTTTTTTTGCATATAAAGCAATTGAACATCGTTTATTTATTTTTATTTTATTATTATTATTATTATTATTATTATTTATTATTGTTTTTTTTACAACCTGTTATTAGTGTGTTCTGGATAATTTTCAGATAATGTGAGCTTGAACCACAAATAGCTCTTGGAGAATGGTTGTCAGCTTGACCACCTCTACACTTTAAAAATGCTTCTAGCATGGCGTAACATAAAGTGAAGAATACGGTATACATACATAGAGAATACATAGAATACAGTTGTGTCGATTCGTGAACTTTTTCGGTTGAATGGATATGCTTAGTACACACCTTAGTCATACTAGAACACTCCCTACTTGTAGGTGGGTAGTGTTATTATTGTATCAAATAATAGTCACAAGTATGCTTGCAAAGTTATACTGCCATCAAGAAATATGTTGATGAGTTTCTTCCCAAGTCATGTGATTTGAATCAATTTGTGTTGCTTTTCTGTTGAAGTAGGTGACGCATCTGCATGATTTGAGAAGAAACAGACCAAACTCTGATCAGCCATCATTGTAGATAAGCAGAAATTTTAATTCGTTGGCCATACTTATTGACCTTCTGCCACTGGTCAGTAGTATTTGCTCCTGACACTATACCACTGTAGGTACAGTTTCCTAGATGGGAGAAGTGGGACTGGATTCTGAAAAGGTATATAGCAAGCATGTAATTCTGTTCACTCGGTTCGTGCAATGTTCTTGTTGAAATGAATCTTTTAGAACATCTGCGAAAATTGGCAATATCTTTACCATAACTTGCATATTTGGAGGTAGTTCGCGTAAGGCATCGACAGTTTTTTTTTTCGTTCAGACAATTATTCTGACTTTTTTTTCCTGTCATTTCTGAGCAAGAACCTTAATGAAGAATAATTCTGTCAAAAGACAAACATGAACTGAATGAGAACCGTTAACAGAAAAATTATAAAGAATGATTTAGCTATAGCTAAATAATATTATAGCTATATCGATTTATATCTTTATTTATACCCCCACCTCCCTTTTCTTCTTTCTTTACCTTTTTCATTTCACCTTCATTCTCATTTTCGATCTCCTTCTCAGAAAAGATCCCTCTTGTTGCGACAAGAGAAACAAGTATCCTTTGACCTCTGTCCAGTAGCATAATTAATGCAATCGAAATACATTGACCCTCATAGAACCTCATCGTACAAATTTAGTGACCACCGACACAATCCTCGCTAAAAATTCCTGTCACTTAAAATCCGAGATGTGCAGTTGTTCTCATTCAAGGCGACCCTGACAATCACTAATATTTCCTCCTGTATTATTCGTGATACATTGAAGAATCGCCTTTTTATACGCTAGCAATGTGTAATATGCAGATTCAGTTATGACATTAAATTGTCAACATATGGTATTTTTGCAAGCTTGCCAGTTTTCTTTTTTTTCTTTTTTTTTTTGGGGGGGGGTCTGTCGCTTTATAACGAGTCATTTTTCAATTCAGCGGTTGCTTTGAATTTTTTTTTAATATACAATTTTATTAATTGAGTTTGGTTTAGAAAAATGACATACCTCATTGCATTTGCCAACTGCCTTTCGACCCATTTTTCTCACTTTTTTCATTTTTTTTCAACTACGAATCATTTTTTAATATAGCGAAATGGAATTATTTCATACTGCTGTAATAATATTGTGCTAGTTTGCTGCAGAAAACTGTATTGTGAAGGACTGATCGATTCATTAGGTTAAGATCTGCTGACGCAGACCTGGCAACTTTTTTTTTTTTTCGAACAATGGTTTTGTCAGTCCTCTTGGCAGAACTCATATTATCATCGTCCGATGTCTTTGTTTAGTCACGCACCACGATTGTCCTCTTGGTCTTTTTGTCTCAGCGTAGAAACTGTTCCGATGATCTCCTTAGCACTTATACTGGGAGAGATTCTAAGTTGTGAAAGTGCAGCTATGGGTGACTGATTTCGTATAGAAAAAAATTCGCCGACGTAATCATTTTTTGTGCACATTATGGTTTTTCGTTCATTAAATAATTACATCGATTGTAACATGGATACCGATTACAGCGTAATCGGTATTTGCATTGCTGAATTGATATTTGCAAGTTTCTGTGGAGGTTTCTACTGTTTTATGTAAGATTACATGGTAATATCCACAGTACAATATCAGTGTTTATATCGACTACTTCTCAGGCTCTATGTCCTGCTCTTCACGATAAAGATTACATAAAAATTACACTTTAAAGATGTCCAGTATCGAAATATTAAGTCATCCAAACGTACAACCTCAATTAGAGGTCATATATACACTGTCAAATGCCAGCGTCGCTCTTTACCTGAATTGCGTATTGCCTTTCACATCCTCCCATCACAGCAAATTGAATTCTTTTTTTATAAGAGCGAACCAGTAATGGTTGAGGCTTAAATCTCGGTTTTTATTGCATTATGTGGGTAAACAACTTGCTTTCGGTGCGTTTTTTAACTTCACAATGTAACTGTATTATATGATAGTAAGATATCGTGGTCTTTTGTCTGCGACCAAATGGTATGTTTCTCCCTATTGTGTGGAGAACAAAGGAGATTTATAAGCTAAGCTCACCTTTCTTTGTACATATCTAGGTTCACTCGTTCGAATTATGCCCGACTGGCCAACATACCGATTCCATAAACACAGTATATTTTGTAAATTCTTGGTTTCTTTAATTGCCAATGTGACTGTAGAAGCGGGCACTTCGTTTAGATGAATAAAGGCAACTTTTTATGTTGCTTTGTATCACTCATGTTTTTTATGTTAGTGAATTTGATAACACCTCTGTGGTTATATTTTCCTTATAGCGGATGTTTGTTTTAGGATGCTAATGATAGTTTTCGTATTGTAGCCATTTGCCAGGCTGATTGGCCAAGTAGTTTAGGATATCCGCTCTTCAGCTAGTCGGCTGTGGGTCCAAATCACGCTCTGGGAATGGATGTTTATGATTGTCTTTTGGAGATCAATTTCGTCGCCTTCTGTAAGACTATCTGCCGCTTGTTGGAGGCGTGAAGTAGCTTGGAAAATTTCTATGTAGAGCAGCGTTTCTGAGTTACGTAAAAATAATGTGTATATAATTGTTAAAAAAAAATAGAAAAATCTTTAGCTCCACTTACGGTATTAATATACTATAGCTTTAATCATGGATGGGAGTCATAAAATTATTAGGATATCTTTTAGGTATTCAAGCTCTTGGTTTTTCTTGTCATTTTCACTCGGTATATATTCCATATTTCTGTGCTGGGTGGTGGTGCGATTTCTTTTTTGTACCCTGCGTATATAAACTTGTTTTAGCTGGAGTTCTAGTATTAGTGTCACGTGTGAAATTGATACCGGGATATAAAGTACTGAAGTAGTAAATAAATTCGGCATATCTTTATAAGAAAAATGTCAACATATCTCAGCTACTTTTTTTTTTTTTTTTTTGGTTTAAAGTAGTATTTTTTTAAGGTTTGTGGTTAAAAGCTCATTATGTAAATATTAGCAATATCTGGTGTAAATAGGTACGAGTGAGAATATGAATATAAGGGGAGGCTGAAAAGTTCTGATCATATTCATTCTAAAATATCGGATACACCAGCTTATTTCAACGTATCGTACTTTTAAGTTTGTTATGAAAAGTTAAAAAGTATTTTGATATGGCTATATGTTTCTGAAGTGGTTTCTTCAAGACTGAAAACAGGCTGTAATTTATGTATTCTGACTACACATGATTAACCTTATCTACAGTGAATATCTTAGTTACTTTACCGTATTTCCTAAAACAACAAGTAATTTATATATTCTACGTTTTATCCATTTTAAAGTAGACTCCAGTATTGGCGTTTTAAAACTATTTGAAATTATAAGGAGGATATATTTATTGAATGGCAAAGTGCAGAGCTGTTTAAATGTTTCTTTAAATCTTTTATTATTTATTTATTTATTTTGTGGAACTGCTTATTAAAATTTTCATAGAAAAATTATCGGAAAGGAAATTATTGAATTTCCTTTCCGATAATTTTCCGATAAAATAATTCAGAAAACTCCTTGTTTTATAAAGACATCTACCTTATGGTGTATATTAATATCGGTAAATATAATAGATAATTATAGTAATATTAACGCCTTCACTGCGACATAACTATTAAGTTACGCTTCTAGCAACGATTTAGACCTTTCACTAGAAAGTATTTTTCCCATTCAGTGAAGGTTTTTTTTTTCTTCTTCTCCAGAAACTAATACACGTTTTAAGTGTCTGTATGCTGGGAACTCTTACGGGTTTTTGCAGCATCCTAGAGTTTTGTGGAACACAATTTAAGAAACACTGGTCTAAATTATCCTGATTTCAGGGTTTCTACTGCCAGAGCTTCCATACTATGAACTTAAAACGTTCACTGTCTCCGGATATCTTAAGAATATATTTGCGGACTTTTTATTGTGTCAAGCTGGGAGGTATGTGCTTGTGTTTGACTTTTCCTATTTCTAGTTAGGTACTGTGTTTTGAGAAAATGCTAAAAGATAATTTTCAGCCTGTGCATTGTATTTTCATTTTATGCATATAAGGAGGCCTTTGTAGTCCGGAAATGACGTTTCCTTCCATAGCACTAGGCCGCCTGAAGAAAGCCGGTCTCAGTTCGAACCTAGTCGCCAACTAGAGGAAGTTTAGCTTACCCTTTCTTCGAACAGTTCCCGAGTTAGTCGATCTCGGCCATGGGCAAGCGGGTTTTTCGTGCCGTAATCTCACAGGAAATCGATCATAGAACCCATACGATTTCCGAGATGGGCTGTTGTCTGCCTCTCTTCATCGAATGCCGTTTATAGTATTAGGCCACCTATCTCTAGCCACCGGTGAAGATTGAACTTCCCTCTCAGTCTTCAAAAGATAGATGGGACTAAAACGTCCTCACCTACCTCTGTAGGGAATAAAGAGTATTAGCAGATTAAAATTTATTTTATGCATCTTAAATCCCCCCCCCCCCCGTCCTTTTTGCATTGAAGTTATCTTCACAAGTGCGCTACTTGTATATAGAGGTTGTTGACTTGACATCAGTTGCCTCAGTCTTCCGCAATGCAGAGCGCATTTCCTCTCGGACATGCATATTATGAGAAGGATCACTACCTAGAAAAGGTTTTGACCTTAACTACGGTCTCATAAGTGGGAGCTAGACCCAGGAAAATACCGAGATTAAATCAGTATAGCAGTTATCGCCATCTTATTAAAATACTCTGGATCAGAGGTAGTTGTAGAAAGTTTTTCTGTTTGATTATAGAGTAAGTTATAATTGGCAAGAATTATATTCTAGTTTTAATATAATTTAATAGCAGTATTCACATCTGAAGGAAGTGTTCTGCATATTATTAGATGTTGAGACAATTGACGCGAAGTCAGTAGCCTCTATGAGTCTCTGTAGCTCAGTCAGTATAGACGAAGCCCTTTGGTCGGAAAGACCTAGGGTCGATTCCCGTCAGTGACATGAGGAACTTCCCTCTGGTCTCTCTTTTATCTGGTCTCTTTCGACGAAAGGTGCGTTAGCCGGTTTCATACGGATGTAGAGTTTGTTTATTTTTTTTAACCGGAAACTCGGGTTTTTCGTTCACCCCAGAACAGGTAAACCGACCCCGTGAAAAAACAGACGGATTACAGTTATGAATATTACCCTTAGGAGATGCAGCAAAGAGTGACGAACCGGCCGTAATCCGTCCTAAAGGGATGAATGAGACTAATCAGTCAATAACCTCTATATACTAGTAGCATAACGTAGTTGTGAAGATAAATCACGCGCAAACCTTTGCTTATGCTTGTAAAAAATATAATTTCTAGCCTATTATAATTTAATTTGTAACCAAGCGAAAAACCTCTTTGTAAACAAATTTGTAGTAATTTTTTATATATATAAAATAAAAGAGAGATTCAGTATCATATTTTAAAATTCTGTTGCATATAATAATCTGTCTTTTAAAATATTTTGTTGCAAAGTAGCCAAGTTTTTAATGTGTACAGGAAAAAAAATAATTGATAGTTCTATAAAAGTTCTTTGTCATAAAAGTTTGGCGTTCTTTTAAAGTTATACTTTTACATGTGTAAAATTCAAGAAAATACAGGACCAATAGAAATGATTCTTTTCAGTGTATAATTGAGTGAAACTCACAATACTTAGACTCTTACTTAATACTTACTAGGCGATTTCCTCTAGAGAAAAATCCATCATTGAGTAAGTTTTTGTTATGGGAGTCATTTATGTTTCTCGGTTCTGTTACCTTAAGTGCATTTGCGATGTAAATAGCATCTGGCTCTCACATTATCTTTTTCTTGATAAGTTTTCTGGAGCTCATCGGTCATATAGCTATATTTGATAATGGTGTAAGCACAGCTCAACTTTCCATCATAATTGAAAGACACAGACAGCTGGTGGGTGGATGCATTTGTGTGTTCACTATGTGGATGATGTAAAGTAGGCATGCGCAGTATGGTCGGCGACCTTTATCCAGTTCCACAATAGTGGCATGTTTCTCAGTATATGAAGCCATTAGGACACTGCTCATAGTATATAGTAATAATAACAGTAATAAAATGAAAAATTGTTTAGTAAAGAAACATTATAATAAATTTTCATTGCCGCCTAGTTTCTGTAAAGGTAGTTCCTGTAGGGAACCCGGCTTCTTTACATTAAAAATTTTACAGAAAGAAGAAAATTTTAAAAAATAATCTCATTTTTATTTGTTTCTCTGTATAAAAACCGTTTGATGACAGGTACGGAAGTGATGCGATGCCACCACATGTTCTGCTTTTATTAGCCGAGTGCACGATGTACTCTAATACTTCAAAACGTTCTTCCTCTCAGTCCGACGTCACATATATTTTGAACTAAGGAATAAAAAAGGAAAAAGCCTTTAATTTTTTTACATTATTATTATTTTTTCTTCTAGAATCATAATCACACTCGATGAGTCCCTGGAGGTATCTCTGATAGTAATAATCAATGCTTTTTTGAGGACAGTGCGCAACGGTACGACATACCTTCATCTTTATTAACAGTGAACTTTTCAACTTTTTCTACTAGCAAAGAATTCGTACCGGCACGTAGGGTTTTATTTTAAAAAAAAAATGCACGTAATAGTAATAAGGATATTTTGCGCTGCAAGGGCTAGAATGCATTTCATAGATTAGAATTGGGAATAAATTTCTAATACCAAGAAAGAATAATAGCAGTATGCTCCAATGCGATTCAAATCTACAACTTGTTTGTAGCGCAGCGAAGATACTATACACTGTCCCTATTAATTTATTTGTAATCAAACAGAAACTGAAACATGAGTCAGAATGAAAATGTCTAATTATTAGACTCAGATATTTAGGTAATAACTTTCAAGTCTTGATTTAAATCAGGGATGTCCAACCCGCAGGTCGCGTGCGGCCCCATAAGATCTTAAACTTTTAACATTATTATGTGATGCGAAAAATATCCTGTCTTTCTTTTCATTTTGATATAGGAATTTGAGAATAGGTTTCAAGATTTCAGAAAAAATTATAATTTTTTTTTTTTTTGTATATTTGCGACTCCATTTTCAGTCGACATTGACTACATTACCTTCGAATTTTCAAGCAGAAAGTATAGAGTTGCAATCAGATATTCAACTCAAAGAAAAACTTTGATCATGTCTCTTTGCTAGATTTGTATAAGACCTGTCTTCCCAGAGAAAAATATCCTTGGCTTCACAATCACGCTTTATTCATGTCATCGCTTTTTGGTAGTACGTACATTTGTGAACAACTATTTTCAAGAATGGAGCATACGAAGAGTAAAGTTAGATCAAAAGTTTCTGACGAGAACCTTGAGAGCTCACTACGAATTTCAGCCACTTCCATCGAACCAGACATTGATGCATTGGTTTCACGTAAACTAGGCCAAATATCTCACTAGTTTTGTGTTTTTGCTGCCCTCTTTTTTCAATATTATAATAATAATAAAAATTAAATAAAGAAAGGTTTGTTACTTATATACATTAACTATATTATGCATTTTATATGCGGCCCAAGGCAATTCCTCTTCACTCAGTGTGGCCCAGGCAAGCCAAAAGGTTGGACATCCATGATTTAGATTGTTGAGATGCATGGAATGGCAAGTAGGTTCTTCAGATGCGAATCGAGTATCACTATTATCGAGTAGTTGGATAAACATGCTTATGCATGATTCCTTTTTATTTATTTATATGCATATTTCCTCTTTTATTTCTATTATTAGTATATAAGCGGCATATTTATATGCATGATTCTGGTAATGCCGTTTTTATGTGGAAACCTTTTCACTCCTGTATGTATGCGTATGTGCTTTTTGTTTGTATTTACATCGCGCAATATCGTTGTCAGTACATTAACAGTCAGTATGCAGAGCTGAATAATCTATAGCAAAAGTTGCATTTAATCTAAAAGATACATTCCCTAAAAGTATAATGTATTAGTATAAAATAGCATGTTGCATGTATCGTAGAAGTTTGTGCTCAAACTCAAATGACGTCATAAAAACTCAGCAGTTTTTTTTTTTAATGTTAATCGAAATCGATTTATCATTCTCGGTCTTTTTTAAATGGATCTGCGAAAGGTGTGGTAAAAAGCCAATTAAATAGAAGACTGCGTTGGGAAATTGCTAATTATGTTGTCCTCAATATTACACGAGGAAACTATTTGATACGTTCTCGCGTCACATGTGAACATGCTCAGCATCCATAATGAGCTGACTGATTATTTTCTCCAAAATAAACACCGTTCCGTAAATAGGATCACAGCTCTCGCGTTTTGGACACTACTTCGCTTGACTGTGCCTTGTAGATATAGAAGATATCGAAAAACTATCAGCTCGGCAGTAGGTGTAATTTGTTCGTGCTATTGATGGGCATGTTGCTATGCATTAGATGCTGAAAAGACGAGAATGTAAAGGAAATACCCGATAAAAGTATGAATTATGCCTCCTTCCTGTTTCTCTTCTTCCCCCCCCCCCCCCCCACCTTTCCTCTTTCAAGTTACGGGGTTGCTATAGAAACGTCAATAGGATTATCGTACGAGAAACGCGCACTTGCGTGCCTATAAGTAATAAATTGTTTTTGCTGATGGTATTGACAGAAAATAAGAGTACGTATGTTAGTAACTTTTGATCCTCTTAAGCTTTTCCAGGAACACAACTTGAAACGTTGGTCGTTTCTATATCCCTACCCCTTTTGAGTGCTATTCGCTTAAGCGAAAAGAAGGTATAAGTTAAAATAGTTTTGACTATATACGAAGGACCATCAAAAAATTGATACGCCGTCATATTGACTGATTTTTTTTTTAATTTTAAATTTCTTTATGGTTAGCTCAGTCAACAGACCCAATTTTGTGTTTTTAATTTCTTTCTGTTTATCAATGGTTTCCAAAACAAACTTGATTTAGTAGAGCCTTCTCCAGAATTAACTCACGTAAAATATTATTCATTAGTATAATTTTCGCCTGAGTATCAGAGGCATCTTCAGTGCAAAGCTAATAGAACAATAACTGACAATTCCAAAAGGCGCCACCTAAGATAACTAAAAAAGGTCATTAAATTTTCTAACCTATTAAAAAACAATAAAATAAAATAAATAAAAATAAATAATTAAATAAAATAATATATATATATATATATATATATATATAAAAGGGGATGTGTTTTGTATTAGGAGAAATACTAAGGAAAGTGATCAGATCTTACTCCACCTTTACCACGAGTTGCCTCAGACCTGAACTATGTTCAGGTGCAAACTTGACTTACTTGGGAAAAAGGATTAAAACCAATTTAAAAAATTACTTGGTATCTTTAACACACACACACACACACACGCACACAATTAAAAAAAAGGTAGGGAAGATTAGCTGATTTATAAAGTACTATCTCCCACAAAGGGGATAGACGTAAACCATCGGGTCTGTTTAAGTTAGGAGAGTGAAGTAAAGTTTCACATGTTTCTTTATAAAGCCGCTCCACGAAGAACCGACTTTTGTGAAGGACTCTTGTCTTGTTCCAATGAACTCTATGTCTAGTGTTGAAGGCATGCTCTACAAAGGACAAGCTTCCACATCTCAATCATCCAGGTGTCTACTAGATTCCTTGCTCTTGTGGGTTTTCTTATTTTGGACAAACAGGAAGATCTGCTTTTATTCGGAATACCTTGAACCTGAACAGTCTGGACTTGCAGAGCATGCCATCAACACTAGACATAGAGTTCATTGGAACAAGACAAGAATCTTTCACAAAAGTCGGTTCCTCATGGAACAGCTTTATAAAGAAACACGTGAAACTTTACTTCACTCTCCTAACAGATCCGATGGTCTACGTCTATCCCTTTTGTGGGAGATAGTGCTTGTTAAATCAGCTAATCTTTCCTAACTTTTTTTAATTGTGTGTGTGACGCTTTTTGGAATTGTCAGTTATTGTTCTATCAGCTTTGAACTGAAGATGCCTGTGATATTCAGGCGAAAATTATATTAATAAATAATAGTTTACGTGAGTTAATTCCGGTATTATAATTATTTAAATTAAAAATACTTCATTGTCTCCCTCGTCTTAGAAACATTTTTATTGATGCCATCTTTTATTAATGCTTTTGACTAAGGTTGCACTGGTCCTACAGTTGCTTTGAACTGTTGGTTCTCGTCTGAAACTAAATCGAAACAAGACGAAAGCAAAACTTTCTTTTCATTACTATGAAATACATATATTAACATATATTATGTTTGTAAGTTGTTTTTTCATAAGCGGATTTAGTCGCTTATGAAAGGATAAGAACTGCCTATATGTGATATAGACTGTCCTTCATTTCATAAAAAGTCAGTGGAGCGAAATTTGATGATAGGATGAGTGCTTATAGACAATTTGAACATCCATAAACGATCACTATTGAATGTGTCATATTGGAACTTGCTGAGTCATGCTCAGTTACGATTTAGACATGCGTTATATTTTCTATATTGAAAATCTTCAAGATGCGTAGCAAGAATTATGAAAAATGAAAATGCCATGTGAATGAATATGATCATCATATTCCCCCAACTTCGATTGTTTTTTTATTTATTTATTTTTAAATATATAACCTACCTACTGTTGCTATCTACTTAAGTCAATAAGAAAATGTATGATGTTTTGGCAGCTGACTCTTACGTAGAAAACGTAAGATAATTCATTGCTTGATTAGATTATTTTGCTTTTTTTCAGCACATATCCTTTTTTGTATTACAGAGAGGAGAAAAAAGTATAATTTTTTTTCTTCATTTTCTCATTTATAGCGCGGATGCTATTATCAGAATACTAATAAAAAGGCAATAGAAGTGAATCTGATAACTAACAGAACGTTATCATAGTTTTTTTTTTCGTAAACCGATTGATGACGTTTGATAAATTTTGATATATTAACACCAAAGGCGTTTTTGAAGGCTACTGCGATAGCAATGAAACCCTGCATACAGGATAACAGTAACTGGATTGTCATTTCAGACTTGGCTTCCAGTAGAAATAAACACGAAATACACTCTTTGACAAAGTTCGAATTATCATGGAATTTCATGCTTGTATTTACCTTTATTATAAAGTCATGGAAAGATTTTAGTTATAGAGGCGAATGTATTATGTGTATTGATTGCTAGAGTTCGCTGGCCAGTTTGTTAGGGAAGAAAATGTTCAGTTATTCGAGAAAAAGAGAAGTTCTAGAATGCTAAGTCCGGTAGTCCATCTGAAGATCTATAAATATTTCCTCTCCCCCTTGAGAAGGAAGGTCTTATCAACATAAGGATGACAAGACCGCTGTTTGTGTCATTCTTCCGACTTCAGCGAGCTTCTCAAGGAAGGATATAATTTTGCATTTTTCGCAACTAGCTGTTCATTGCACAAATACACAGTTAAGTTGTCAAGAAAAAAATAAAAGGGCTGTTTCAAAAATGTCATCGTCTATCTCCTGTTTTGATCTTAAAGGTATAATTTAAATGAGGAAATAATATGAGAGTTTTGATGTCGTAGACTCTGAATCCTCAAAGAAACCCCGGAGGTAATGAAAAAAGAACTGGGCATGCCACTTATCCAAGCAAAACTGTTTCCATGGAAACAGAAGGTTGTGACATCTGTCATACTCGCAAAACATACAAAACTGTTTTGTATTGTATAGAAAATAGACGACGCCAGCGTTAATTGGGATCTCTCACTGACCTAAAACGCATGAAAATTGTCGCTGTATAATAAATTGTAGCAAATATTTTTTTCTTCGGAGAGTAAAGCTCCAGTACCGTCATTAAAAAAATACGGCCCAGTTAAGCAACGAATTCATTTTTTTTTTCGTTGTTTGGTCATAAGTCATAATGAAAACACTATTTCTTCATTGAGATTTTATTACACATAATCTATATCTAATTTATTTAAGCCACATGCACGTTACAACTATTCAAGTTTTGATTACAAAACAAATTATTTCTCCTTTCGTAACAAAAAAGCATTTAGTGATTTAGAATATTAAGTCATTTTGCTTGCAATGTCGCTTTTGTCTTTTTGTGCTTTCTTTCAGTGACCGAAATTGTAATAATTAAATACCACTTGTTGCTGGTAGCTATAGATGGCTGCATCATTTATTTTCCTTCCTCTGTGCGGTTATTGGTGTCTTTCGCCATGAATAATTAGTCATCCTTTTTTTAAGTGCTATGCCCAGATAAAAATGACAGCTATGGAATTTTGCTTATGGCTTTTAGAAACGAATCATTGAAAGCAAGAGCCTCATCTATAGTTTCTCCCTGTGTATTTTTACCTGAAATAAAGAAGGATGAAAAATGTATATAATAAAGTTAAAAATTAAGTTTAGATTATATCAGAAATATATATTCTACAAAAGACACGGTATAAGATATTATAATAATGATAATATTATTGTCAGTATTAATTGTTTTTTCATAAATTGAAAAGTAAATTGGAAAATATTGAAATTTTGAAAAAACGTCAAAACATACAAAATATGT
The DNA here is from genome assembly GCF_054136105.1 of Typopeltis vanoorti. Lineage (NCBI taxonomy): Eukaryota > Metazoa > Arthropoda > Arachnida > Uropygi > Thelyphonidae > Typopeltis > Typopeltis vanoorti. The sequence goes on along the minus strand of NC_143556.1, from coordinate 35,449,006 downwards.
GATAGTAGATGCTTCTTTTTTTGTGTATAATTGCATTGAAAGAGAGAAAATAAAGAGAGAAGATATGAAAGAAGGGAAAAGAATTGGTATGGAGGTAAAAATAAAATAATAAAAAAAGTAAATAAATAAAAAAGTAAATAAAAAATTAAAATTGTTTGAAATGAACTAAATAAAAGTACAATAGAAACAAAGATAAAAACGCGAGTACAGTGCAAGTTCTAAAATTATTGAAGCATGCAGGTACATAAAACTGACACGAAACCTATGCTGATTATAGGATAAAGTATGATAGTTAAAGGATAGTATAGTGTAGAACAGTGTTCTTTCAAAATTTTCTGACCGTGACCAACAATAAAAAATACAATTTATATCGCATCTCGACCCCAACACACACAGCGCATATACTGTATATACAAACGGAAAAGTTTCACATGACAGTATCTGCCCTTACTACACATGATTAAGTAAAAACAAAATACTAACAAAGATAATATCAAATATGATTTTATTAACATTTAAATACAAAATAGAAAAAATAAAAATAAAAGTACAAAAATATAAATTGGGAAATGTTTCATTTAATTTCATTTTTTAACAGGGGTGCTTGCTATAAAACAAAGAATGACTTATTTTTTCGCAGGAATAACCTATATTTTGCTCACTACACCCCACCCCACCCCACTCTAAGAGTGAGGTTTCACTCCTACGCCCATCTATTTTACAGTGATAAATATCATCCCCCCTTTCCCAACAAACACCATACTGCAGTTGCAAGAAAAACAAGTAACTTTATTCTATCACTAAATACAGTGAAGACACATTCTATGTATGTACTATATGAAGCAACAATTAGTGTAAATGAGAGACAGCTGGAATGAAAATAATCGTGCATAATAAAAAAAAAAAACTCCTAATATTGTACTGCATACAGGCAATCAGAACAGATTTATTGTAGCGCTAATTATTGTATCTAACTAAATACACTGTCCTAACAGCTTATTTCAAATTTTCAGTTGCACAAAATACGTAGTCACATGTATCCATAATGTACTCATTGGTTTGGGTGCAAATACCAACCGATTTATATAAAGCAAATTTTCAAAAGAAGATAAAGATGAGATATACTCTGATGTTTTCCCTGTTCTGCGTCATTAAAAACAACAACAAAAAATTCTGATTGCTACCCGCAGTTCAAAAACCACTGGTGTAATAGAATATTTAACAAGCATAAACATAAGCGTTGTTGGGTCTTCTAAGATAAGCTAAGCTTTTTTTTTTTTTTTTAAAGAGTGAGGTTTCATAATTTCTCTGTATATTATTTGCTATTTTTCATAGATTATTAATTACCCCTTGAACTCTTATCACTGGTTGAACCTTAGATATCAATATATTTTATGCAGTATGGTTGTACCAATTGTGTAGTGCATTTTTATGCATTTTTAGTATTCTATACCTATATAAAGTATTTCAGGTCATGCTCTCTCACTGTTGTACCATGTGAGTAGTAACGCCTCGTCGTGTAAAGAGTGATTAATAATATTATTAAAGTGCATTTGATAATGATAACAACGTCCTTTGGTTGAAATTCCATCCAAGATGTGGAGAACCTTTCTATGGGCATTTACTGAGTTATCTGAAAACGGAGGTGGTAGGGTTTTCCATCCCAATTATGACAGTTGATTGGTTAACAGCTGTTCAAATAATACATGCATTGAGAAATATCTCAAACTGTAAATAAGATTAACCGTTCTGTAGTTGCTACAATTAGATTTATAAGTTGTCAATGGCTCTGACATGTCTTGAGTGTAGATTTATTTATTAATAAATTGGTTACTGATTAGGAAAAAAAGAATTTTTTTAAATTATTTTTGTATAGGCAGCACCCCCACTTAAAGCTTCACGGGCCGCCACTGCTTGAGATCCAACACATAAAGGAAGCTGGAACAAGAGTAATAGCCACACTGAAGTGACAGGTGGGTTGCTTGTCTTCCTTAGCGTCTGTAGTCAATTTTGAGTGTGACAGTGCGTAAGAATTAAGATTAACTCATTTGCATTCTGGCAGTCGAAATATTTCTACAGCTTGCAATGTCATATCATATGGACTTGTTTGTGATTAGTTAATACGTGACTTTTTTTTTTTTTTTGTACTGTCGACCGTTCATTCCATCACCTCTAATGATATACAGTATTTACTTCTACTGTGCCTTCTGTTATTGCTGTTTTTTTAACGTTTTTTACCTTGTCTTGGATGAGAAATTAAATTTCTTATAGACCACTATAACGTAAGTTTATGTTGCTTATAAGATACTTCTGCACCATCGTGATGGTGATAGGTATAGATGTCGCGAATAAATGTTAAACCATCATTAGTGATAGGTTATTTTTCTTGACCCTAGCGCCATCTATGGGCTTTTAAATGAATCGATGCACGCTACCAACACTGACGTGATTCCTTGCACTGGAAATTGCCAGTATGATAAGAATTTTTTGGGTCATCATCCTGCAATTCAAACATATATAAACTAATATCATATTTTTCATGTTTCTCAGTATCTTAAAAAAATACGATAAGAAGTTGATTTGTATCAGTGCTGCGCGACTTTTTCTGCTTGCGACAGACCTTTAAATTAGCGAGTACAAGGACCCGATCCGTAATTTCGCTGATATTATTTTGATAAGGTGTTTAAACCAATAAATAAAACTCTTTAAATTTGATGACTGAGAAATCATTAATTAAAATATTTAATTTAAATGTTTTAATTAATGATTTCAGTGTTTGCAGTCATTAATTAAATTCAGTCACAATTTCAGTGCTTACATCTCGACAATCTGATGATGGTGATTTTGTTCAGTTTTAGTTATATAGTATTCAAAGTCATTTGACATGCTGCCTTAACAGCGTGTATGTATATATATATCTATCTATCTATATATAAATTTAAAAGGAGAAAAATGACATCTTCCCGTTGTTGTGGGATTTTATTGTATAGTTGGCTAATCAGGCAAAGGTTTTTAATAACAACAAATGTTACTGTTGTTATGTAGGGGAGAAAAATTGCCACCTTACAACACCAGTTAACTTAAATTGCGAAAATCCCTTATAGAGGTTACTGGAAGGGATTCAAACTTTCAAGCCAAAGATCATCATCGATACTGACTGAAGGACGGTAAGGACTGATTTTTTTTTAATGGTGAGGGACTTAGCATTGTTAACATTCAGGAGTATGGCGAGCAGAGCTAATATATGGTGGTATGGTCATTTAAACAGAATGTGAGGGAAAAGGTTAGCAAAACAAGTTTTTTTTTTTGTCCGGATAGCCAGAAAAAGACCAAGATCTAGGTGAATTAATACCGTAAGAAGTGCCTTAGAAGACCGAAATATAAGATCTGATGGTATTGGAGTCCTGACAGATGACAATCTTCCTCCAAATTAATCCGTTAAATAGAAAGTTGGTTTATAAAACCAAATTTTATTTGAATTTGGTATTTTGGAATTTGGTTTTGGTATATAAAGAAAGGATGCTATAAAGTTTAATGCAGATCTTAAAATAATTTAAACCCTAGTTGTCATCAAAAATAGACATAGTGCTTCTAACTTAATGCAGATAAAATATTTTGAAACACGTGGCATGCGATGTATGACCTAAATACTGTGTGTGTGCGTGCGTGCACATACACCTTTCTTTCTTAGTTCGAATTTAAGATGTTAACTGCAAAACAAGCATATGCAATGCTTGTTTCGCTGTTATCTCGTACTCGCGTACGCCAGTCCTCTTCCTGATGCATCTCCAGTTCATCTCCTACTGTTCACTTCTGCATCCCAGCAGCGTAGAAATCTTTCTTCCTCATCCTTTTTTCCTCCCTAATTTTAAACAGATAAAACCCGGTATTTAGGTTCTCTGTTTCCATAGCTTTGTGTATTATAATGAATCATTCAGAATGAATAAGTCCAAATACATTGATCGCTTTTTTAGAAATATAGTTTCAACTAGTAATCAGTTAGTCGGTCTTATGTGGGGATAGAAAATTTTTTTTCCACTTGCAAAACAGGCAAATAACCGAAGAGATGACCTAACGGATTTAATTGCCCTGGATTATCGCAACTAATATGGAAAGTTTTTAATATAATTTCCTCCCGCGAAGGATTTTAAACATACAGCATATTAATATCCTGAGTGGAATAATGGTTAGGTAATTCTGAAATCACAATCTAGTAAGTAAACACGGTTTAAGCCTTTAGGCATTTAAAACTATTTAAATTTAAACATAAGATTATTTTTGCAAAATATTCTAATTTGTATGTTGAAGTACTGTGACTCTCTCGATCATTGAGCCTGCATGAGCGGACACCTGGTTAAATGAATAACCTGCCTATATGAACATTATCCGCATGGTACGGTTTTAACTTCATTCATTTTAATGACAACTGTGTTCGGTTGAGTGGATACCGGCTGAGCGGATAATCTGGGCTAGTGAATAAAATTTCCAAGTTCCAAGTATATCTACGCAGTGAGATTGACAAACGGCTGGTTGAATAATCAAGCATTCTCAGCAAGCCACCGTTGTTCAGCTGTCATCGTTTAGCTGTAGAGTGGTTGGAAGTGATTTACGACATGAAACACATCTTGACAGCATCAGTTCAAGATAAACCTTTATTACAAAAGTTTGGTTTGAAGTATACTTATATATCGTTATCGCTTTTGGGAAATGCTGAACAGATAATATATCTTTACGTGTGCGATAATTGTTCTTTAAAAGGAAAATTTTAAAATATTTATTTAGGATATTATATATTCTAATACGTATGATAAATCGATAAAAAAATATAGTTAAAATGCAAAAGATTGGAGTTAACAAGCCAATTTTTCGTTATTTTTTGAGAATGATAAAAAATTGTGATTCTTTCCTATGATCGACTGATATTGCGATCATGATTGACTGGCTGCCTATCCCTGACATCTAGGCATAAAGTTTGTATGCTTAGTGTTGATGCTGCTCCAGAAGAGCATCTCGTACGCAATTAACAGACAATACGCTGATCTCAGCCTATTGTATCACAAATATCACAAATATTATATTTGTGATATTCACAAATATAATATTAATATTATATATTATATTCTCTTGTTAGTATTTTTCAGTATTGTCTTGTTAGCACCTCAGTTTACCTGAGCCACTTGCATCAGAAAAAAGAATTTCACACGCAGTTATGTGAAAATTGAAACTAAACAAGTATAAGATTAAATATGTAGCAGATTTTTCAATTTGTTTATTTCCAATATGAGATACTATCTTATACTTGAAATAAATTATCGTTTTATTTATATTTTATTCTAGCATAAATAAACTGAAGTTTACAAAAATTCAAATATCGTGGAAAACTGTCTCAAATCCGGCGTATAATCGAAGGTTCCATGAAAATTAATCGAAAGACAGTTTGCCGAATGACAGTTCATCGAAAAAGCAATTCGTCGAACCACAGCTTAACAAATGGCAATTCATTGAATAAGCAGTTAATCGAACAACAATTCGGGTTAACAATTTGCCGAAAAAAGCAGTTGATCGAAAAACAATTCACCGATAATTTTTCGACGAATTCTTTTCATAATTCATTGAAATATTTTCTTGCGAAATATTGTTTAAAAGTGTTCGATAACAATATTTTAACATTACCCAAGATGTAGAGATTCAGATAACATATGTAGGTGGTTATCGAGACTTGTAATAATTATTTCGTTGTATTTTGGAAAACTGTACCTGCTACTTCTCTAGACAAAAAATTTCTTTCTATCTAATTTTTATAACAATAATGATCAGATCGAAATCAAAACTGATCATTTTTAATATAGATCTTAACTACAAAATTTCTTTAAATTTCATCCAGCCAAAACGGAATTATTAATATCATAACGAATCTTCTTTCAAAAATTTTCCAATAAAAGTGAGCTAGTTGTAACTAAAACCTAAGTGCGCCGACAACTTAAGGTATGTTTCTTAAATCCCAAAGTTTTTCGAATTCCGAAAAGGGAAGAGTTATTGCAATATATAATTTCAACATATTGTTCTTTCTAGCACTGAATGTTCGACAAATTTTGTAAGAGTTTCTGATTTACTAAACCTGAGTAAAGTTCATCCCATAATAACTGGTATACGAGCGTTACTTAATAATTATTATTAGTGACACCTCCAAGGAGTCCGAAGACTCATCGCGGGAGGACACCCACCAGTCTCCACTACTATACCGAACCTCTACCATTTAATCATATGTTTTTGATTCCATGCGATGAAGCATTCGGGTCGATATATTGTTGTCAGTAAACATCAGAATTGATTATTATTAATGTCTTTCCACTGCAAATTGCAAAATGCTGATAATTCTGATGTGAAGGATGAGCATGCTCAGAAGATAATCGCGCCTGAATTTCATGAACATGCTATAGGAACACTTAAAGGTACATCATTTTTCGCATTTCGCAAAAACACATTTCTTTCATTTTACTGATGGTATTGCAGAAATTATTTTCGCCGTATCATGTTAAATATTTATAGATAACGATGAACGATGTTTTCAAATAACATTTATTGAAATCAATATCATTCATTTTTTTTTTTTGTGTGTAAAATACCATTATATGGATCATCATGATTCAGTTTATAGATATGCTATTTTCTGTTTTTTATAAACCTTTATTTTTTATTTAATTAGGTTAAGTTGCATTATTCGCTTTCTAATTATGGGAATAATTCAATAATATTCCCATATTATTCAATAATATTTCAGTAGAATCTCAGTCGCTTTCACCTTTAGCTTAAAATTACAACAGATGATTTTACTATTTGTAGGATGCTTATTTCAATAACATCCAATGCTTAACCGTTGTACACGGGGTGAGGTGAAAATATTTGAAACATTTCCTATACAGATTAATTCAGCATTATTTTTTAGACTATTCACGTGTTATAATTCATTATTCGGTGATTTATAGTTTTCGATGAATTGTGATTTTTCGACGAACTTTTGCCTTTTGATGAATGAATTTTCTTCATAGCATAATCGAAATATGGGGTCTTCACCATTTTTCCATTTCTGTACAAAAAATAAGTAAAGCAAACAGCTTTTAAACGAATTCCCAACTTAAAAAAAGTAATAGTATGAATTTACGCTCCAAGCTTCAAAACCTTTCTAGTTTTTGGTTCTAGTTTCTAGATCAGTTTTTAGAGTTGAGTTAAACAACTTAAGAATTTTCCTATTTTTTTTTAAAGATTATTCCTGCCAAGCAACTCAGAAGTGCAGTACACAATATTTGCTTTATAAAGTTCGTATTTTATCGCTTTTTTAAAAATTAGTTTACATAAAGACAATTGTGGCCGTTCTTTGGAAAGCTTACTTTTGTTTGGAGAAAGAGCACAAATGACGCCATCGCTGTTAGCAGATTACAGTTCCACAGATTCAAAAAATAGACAGTACCATGGAAACGATTGACAGAGAAAGGGGGAAAATATGGCTAGGAAGCAGAAAAGATACTGTTAAGCAGAAGATATGGAAGAATTATTGACTTTGCTTGATTAGCAAGATATAGTCAATAAATAGTCTCTTAAAGAAAAAACAAACTAACTCTGAAGAATTTGGATTTACCACTTTTAGCCAAATCCATCATGGGGACCTAACAAAATTCACGTAACTTTCATTATTAACTCTAGATTATGGAAGTTTATCCGATGTCCCTAATGATTATAGTCCATCTAGCATTTTCAAACTGATGAGACAACTTTATTGAAAAGCGACTTTTGATGGAACGTTTGCATTTAAGGATCAGTCGTTTTGGACATCGAAGATTGCAAAAGACTGCGTAATACGCCTGCAGCCGATATTGATATATCCGAAAAGCGAGAACTGCTAGTTATTGGAAAGAGTTACAGTTTTAAAACTGATGAAATATTTGGCTCGTTTCGTGTGAAACAATGTCTGGATCGAATGACTGGAAATCTTTAGGAGGAATGAGATACAGAGAGCTGTTAAAGATATTATTTATCATGCCTTTTAGGTTTTGTTTAACTGAAAATATCTTACGATCTTTAGTCTTATTATAAGGTCAAAATACATTGACCTTAAAACAAGTCGCCCACTGTTAATAAAATATATTACAGACTATACAGTTATGTGTTCGTTACTGATCTTCTGGTATAGTATCTAAATGCGGTAGGGGTAGTTGCTAATTAGATCCTTTATATTCTTCAGTTATACATTCTAAGCGACAAAAGCTCAAAATTGTTCATCGTATTTAAGTATCTTTCGTTAATACTCGCAAAAAATGTTATTAGATAAACTCTTCCATGTTCACCGAGTACTAGGAAATTGCAATCTTTATTTTCGAAATTCTAGTATAAATATGAAATTAGTGTTTCATATTTCCCAGTTAACTGTAAGCGATATCACTTTAAAAGTTAGATGTTACAAAAATGTTATTTCGCAAATTAAGCGATAAAAGAAGTTTATATTTAATAATAATATTATTATATCTGATGACGTGTGTTAATGAGAAAACAGTGTGAAGATTTAAGTAACTTTCATTTAGGTAAATATTAAAATTGCTCACTGTTCATAAAAAAGAAAGGTTCTGTGAAGTATACAAACAACTGATTGCCCATGCTTTAATCATGAAAAATGCGATGTCCTTTAGGTATAAATGGTTACTGTCAGCCTGGTGCCAAGCTTAGCGTACCCGCTCTCCAACCAACTCCAACCACAGCGGAATTCCAACGAATTCCGCTGTGGGCATGGATGTTTTTGATTGTCTTTGGGTGAGACCACTGCCCTACTTATTAGAGGTCTGAATTGGCTTGAAAAAAAAAAAAAAAGTTCAATGTTTGGTCTCGAGCAGGATTTCCGGATTTTTATGTAAAAAGATAAATAAGAAACACCAAAAAATACGGATGAATTTTACTTGCGAGTTTAAAATCACATAAAAATTAATCTGATGATTCAACTTAAAGAACAGCAGGTAAACTAACGAACGGTGATTACCGTTAGTTTCTTTTTGCTTTATTGAACAGAAACGTAAGAAACCAGTCAATAGTGGATAACTGCTTTTTATATGGGCCATCCATCCCGAGTGCTTCCTTCTTCATGAAGTAATGAGTTGCCTCTACGTGTCATATGAATTCACATTTATGTCATCGAAAGGTAACGCGTTTTATACGTTTTGCTATCATTCGAAGACAGCAATAGAGCATGAAGAAGTTGGCGATGATTCTCCTTATAAATATGAATGGACGTTACTGTTAATGGAAAGAAAATAATAATTTCCACTGAAATAACGTCTTTGTTTAAACTCTATGGTATATTTCTTGATACTTTCAATGGATGATAAATGAACTATAGTACTACATATTTCAAAGATGGAGTTTGCTTTTTTTTAGCAGCACAAAATTAAAATAAAAATATTGTTATTTAATTAAAGAATAAATACATTAGATGTAAAATATATAAGGTAGAAATTAATCTGACACAAAAACAGTAAACATTTCTTATTAGTCAGCAAGATAATCCTTGAATGATAATCCTGCCCATTAGTTGAAACCTATATCTTATTAATAAATGGGAGGTTTATGGCTTAGGGAATCTTGCTCAAGAGACGAACCATAGCCCCCTCCCCCCCATGGCCACTTTAAATTTCCAATAAGAATGTTGGTAATCTCAAACTGAACGACAGCAATACTCTTTCACCAAAGGCTATTTGCATAATTCATTGGATTTATTGTACTTAACGCACATATTCATATGTAAGCTTCTATTACTAGAAAAAACTAATGCTTCGTCTGCAATACAGGAACGAATCCAGGGCGGAAATTGAGTCAGCAATACAGGTATAGGCTATAGAATGCTAGATTGTAACTGCAATCAATCCCTGCTGTTCTGGCTGCAAACAAAACCTTATAAATATAAGAAATTTATGTTTTCTTATAAATATATAGAAAAATTCTTTAATGCCTTTTTTTTTTTAATTTCCGAAACAAAGAGTAGGTTAATAGCCTAATTTTTTTATTATCATCATCGCCGCACTAGCGCATTCTTTCGGCGTGATGGATAAAATGCGATGTTCTTAACCTTTATTTGTTGTGCTGGTGCATATTCTACGTTTGATTTTACTAAGTCGCACAAGGTGAAAACTCGAGTTTTTTTTTACCCGTTAAAGGGAAAACATCACTAACTTTTTTTATGTTGTTCCCACCCACAAAAGATTATTAATAAACCTATAGTACATTTGTACCGTAGGTGGACTGAGGATTTTTTTGCATAGTCCGGAAATGCTGCTCTCGAGACCAAAGATGAAACTTTTTCAAGCCCCTTCAACCCTCCAATCAGCAGGCGGTGATCTCACACTTACAGAAATTACATTTACAGAAATTCGATGTTAAGTGAAGAAATACTATTGTGCCATCTTCGGTGACTACGATAACAATTATCGTAACAGAAGAATATACAGAAATCAATATTACCTATTAGTTTTCACCGTCCATATTTAAAAACTTATTATTCTGGCGGAACTTATCATTCCGCCAGAATAATAAGTTTTTAACTTTTTCTCGTTTTTATTACGAAGATAATCAAAAACATCCATGCCCACGGCCGGTTTCGAACTTGCAAATGAATTATCACATATTTGCTTATAGAAATAAAAATGTAAATCCCCTCCTTCCTTCCTTGAAAAGCTATCCAACGCTCCGTGTGCAGTTGCAAGGACGTGACATTTGTTCTACTGTTGCAAAACTTCGATTCGAATCCATCTAGGACACATGGAACCTCTATAAGGGTTTTTGAACATAAGGTGAGTTGGCCGATAAGCTACGGAGGTGGGAAGGTTTTAAAATGATATTTTTAAACATTTAAAACGAAACGCAGTTTTTTTTTTTTATCTTGCATAAACATTCCGGAGAACAAATAACAGACATAATATTTTGACTTCATAGGCCTTGTTTGCTTAGACCTTACTGCCAAACCAAACAGCCAGCCATATATGAATCAGGCGCCGAAGATAGTTGATGAGGTTTAAATTTTTCAATTTAGCTACTTGAATACAAATTCTACCCTACGGTTCTTCTTTATGAACTGGTCAATAACATCGTCATAAAAAGTTGATTGTAATTTAATTTTCCCAAGCCACACGTATACTTGCAAAGGCTGGCTGAAGCTCACTAGCTAGAGCTACTTTGACTGCGTATGGCCTGTGTTTAAGATGACGTGAAGGGAGTGGAAATGGCTATGCGCACGCATGAAATCACAGTGCTGCAGCGAGGACCTGGAAGCTCCTACAACCGAGCAAGCCAAGGTAGCTTTGACTAAACGAGCAAGCATCGGCCCCTTTGATACACAACGCAAAGTTCAGTTATTGCCGCGCAAGCTTAAGACGTCTTCTGTCTGCAAAAATTAAAGCCTAAATGGAATGCTTATAAATGCATGCATTTATTAACAAATAAATATTACTTCTTTCTCAATTAATGAGCTTGCGCAACAAGCATAGCAAGTATGGAGAATTCGCCCCTGCGGAATAGCAATACGGTATTCAAACTTATAATTTAGAAAGAAAAAAATCAAATGTAGCGAGAAAAAATGACACATGTAAATGCATATTTTTTTTTTTTTTAATATGAATCCTACGTATCAAAGATTGCAAATTTTCTATAAAGATTGTATCGCACAGCGTTAATTTCTATTATAGTCTTTCGTACATTAATTCTTGCTTGCTTTGTATATACGATTACATTATTTGCTTAAACTATGTTTCGAATCTGGTGCACTTCTCCCTATTCTACTCTTGTACTCATTCGTCTTTCAGTTGGTCATTCATAAAATGAAAAGGAATGTATTCAGTAGTTAATAATTACGAAAATTATTTTATTCATCTATATTTCAAGTTCGGTATTGTACATTTAAGAAAATCGAGAAAGACCCTTTTATGCCAATGCTAATGTATAGATGGAATTCACAAAAATTCTTTCTGCGTTCATTTGTTATCCGAAGATGGACTATTAGGAGATTCATTATTATAATATCATTACAATGATGGCATGTTAGAATGCGTCATTAGAATCTCATTTTATGGTTGCAATGCATTACGACCATTAATCAAGACTGGATATGAATACATCTTGACTGCAGGAATCATTATTAAGGACCTTACGAAAATATTCAGTTAGAAAGTTGATTTTTCTGGCACACACACAAAATGAAGTTAAATTTTCTCATTTTAAAAATTCTCTCTCTTGTGTCTTAAATATCTCGCTGTCTATTGTACAAAAAAGTTACTTTGGTTCATTTTCTGTTTTAGTAAGGTCTACATGCTTGCAGAATATGGCTACAAAACTCGCTAGGGAAATAGTTGAGTCATTTAAAATTTCGATTGACTTTTTTTTTTTTTTTTTTTATAGTGATGGATAATATAAAATCCTGTTCACACAAACACACTTGGAAAATGAAAGTCCGTAATGGAATCAAAGTAAAATTAAATGATGTTTAAATTCATTTCCGTGACTTTTTGGAGTAGCCACTTTTCTATCCAATATTTATACGCTTTCTCTATATTATTGGCTGTGCATTTATTAAAAACGATAGAACAGTGCTCTTGAAAAAAAATGAAGTATATTGGAAGAGTATAAAGGAATAGATCGAAAAGAGACATTCCGGTTGTTCTATAAACAAAAATAAAACCAAGGAGTATTTGGGCATACGAAGGCCTATCAAAAACTCTGTATCGGTCGATTCTATTTTTTTGACACCGCACATTAGTCTTTCTTCCATTGTGTTATCTTAGATATATCTTCTCGGCGCAATATATTCGGCTGACATTTTTTCAAATACAAAATCATTTTGGATGCTTTTTTTTTTGCCGCCTTTTGAAGCCAGATGTCACAACAGACTTAACCTCTTCCACAGATCAAAATTGCCAGCCTTTTCGGTGAACTTCATTGCTGAAAAGAAATCTTGGGGGAAAGGTGTAAGTACGTAGGATATCGCAAACATATAGCATTCCTTCAGTTGCAGTGACACATGTAATACCTGTGTGCTAGTGAAGTATTTCTGTGTTGCATCAGCCATTTGTTTCTGACGCCAACATGCTTTGGGTACCAAGCATCAGTTACTATAGTTCCTTCTTGAACAAACTCCTGACAAATCATGCTGTCTAAATAAGAAATAGCGTTATCATCTATGCTCTCTCCTAATATCACTATCCTATTCTTCTTCAGTTTTTATTGTTCGATGTAACACAAATACTCACGAGTAGCTTGAAGAGTGGCATAATATGGCTATATTTGAATTTTAGAACGGGTCTTTTTGTTTATTTTAGGAATTTACACAATTTAAGATAATCGTGAATTTTTCTGACTTTTTGAGACATAAAAGCCTAGTTTTTGGCTGAGTTAAACTGGAAAACTTTAAAATAAAATAGCTGAACATCCTGTAACAGAAGTGAAAAATAATGCCTTAAACGCTATTTTAAATTTTTATTAGTTTTCTGTTTGCTTTGTCATGTGGAGTTGTTGCTGTGGAATCGGTTGGGAAATTACGAAAAATACATAAGCAGATGTCTTCTATTTCGTGAAGTTTTTTTTCAAATGGCTTAAGTGAATTTAGAATGCTCTTCTACGTCTCGAAATAGAATGGCAAACTTTTTTGCCGTTGGCGCACACATATATCCACGAATTGTAATATATTGGAATTTCTAACTCATGTTAATTGCTGATTAATTGTGTAAGTACGCACTTAACAGAGACATTAAAAACGACATCTCTGGAACAGTATGGCATGTTGAAAATCGCGTCAGTAATCGAGCCATTATATTTGATCAACCTTAAACTAACAGTGGCTTTATATTTATCTGGAAAATCACAATTTGGCAGATAACTAGGGGGGGGGGGAACATTAATAATGAGATACACACTTAATGCCTTTACGATTCGGCATATATTCTTTTCAGCATTTGTCGGCAGGGGTGGTTTTCAATTGCGCAGGATGGTATACCATTCTGCGGTGATGATGAGATATTTTAGGCGTTTTAAGGAAAGCGGAAAGAGCTTTAAAATTTGATCTCAGAATGACACAACCTTCCAATTTTTAAGCTTCTTTTAGAATGAATCTTGACGACTAGAACAGTGAATAAAAGCTTGTTGGAGAAATTGAAATTATCCAACAGAAGAGTGCAACTGTGGACGTTATGTAATGCATTCGCAGCATAACAATGCTTCAGCATACCTGCCAATTCTTGTGTCATGATACCTACTTTGAAGTGGTGTAGCCTGTTTGCAGTGGTCCCCCACTCGTACTTATCAGACCTTGTTACCTCATTGAAAGAGACGGCTTAACAAAGACAGCTTGAGCCTTCTTGAGATCGCAAAACGTTATTACCATTAGAAATCTTTCGAGATTCTTTACCTGTATTGGGAAAAATAAATGTGGCTGGAAAGTATTTTGACCATGTTGTCTTCAATACACGAGAAACCAACGTTGTTTAAGTTACTGTAACATGTGAACTTTTGAAGCGTAACACTTCAAGTTTATTTACAGGCTACCTGCAGTTCGGGCCCGGCAGTTGTGCCTGTTAGTCGATGCTGTTGGCTTACAGCAAAAGACTGTTGCCAACTAGACAGCATTTTTCTGTATTATAATTTACCAATGCGTACGTGAAAAAAAATTTTTTTCCGCCATACAATTTCCATCAGGTTAGCTCTGGGAGTTAACCTGACTATTTAAAGTAAGTGAAACGAGCAACTCACCGCTGCAACAAAAACATGAAAACACCAATACCACAACCGCTGCAGCCAGCAAGAACTAAACACCAGGACCTTTCCAGATTTGTTTTTTGTTCATTGGAAGCGGATCGTGTAATGTTAGGGTTTCTATTTTTGGATTAGTTTTGTGGTGGTGGTGTGACCATACTCTCAGTTCAACTTTGGTGAACTGACATCTAAGCAAAAATACTGCTTACCTCGATACCCATGACGGTACATTCATTTGGTATTCACCAGAACGTGTAAGAAATAACAGTTAATATTTCCACACCAAGAGAAATGGAACGTTATACATTTATAGAAATTTGATGTTAAGTGAAGAAATACTATTTGTGACATCTTCGGTGACTACGATAGCAATTATCGTAACAGAAGAATATACAGAAATCAATATAACTTATTAGCTTTCACAGTCCATCAGTCAGAATAATAAGTTTTTAACTTTTTTTTATTTTATTTTTATTACTAGAATTTGCGTAATGTAAAGAATGCAAAGCATAGTTAGAAATAATCTTAGAGAAATTTTAATTTCTTTGCTGCTAGGGAAAATAGACGAATATCGTGTAATTATTCGAAGTTTTGAATTAATGGGTCATGGTTTGAACAAGGAAAAGAAAGCCTTTGATAATACCCCGCAGTGGGAGTATTTCTTCTCTTTGTTACCAGTGCTGGAATTTCCCTTTATATGGAGGGTATTGCTGTTATTACCTCAATTCTTTGCTGCTCTGCTCCTTTCTCCGACATTGCTGTCGTTCTAATTTTAACGCTAATAACGAAACCAATGAAAATCTAGAAACTTTGTTTATCGTATGCTTCCATGCTTTATACGTAACTGTGGTATTGTGGGTAATATTTTGTGACGTGCTTTTCCTCTTTATGAAAAGAAAGAAATACATATTATTACGGTGACTTGTTTTTGTGCTTACTTTATGAGTGAGTGTGATATTTGATTTTTTTTTTCTACTTTTCACTTCGCTTGTTTCCTTTTATAAAATTCGTTTTTGTTTTCAATTTTGCCGTGGAATGATTTCTGATGGCACATTCGTTCCTAGTCTTCCGCATGGCTGCGCGTCTGTGATGCCACTTCCGGCGACGTTACACTTCCGTCCCACTTGATCACGTGACTTCGCATACTTAGCGAATATCGGAACCTTGCTTATCGTTGTGAAGCGGTATAGTACGTCCACAGATTCGAGACCCTTCCACACTTCTGCGTATGTCTCAAAAAGGAGAATCCATTCCTATAATAGGGTAATCATTCCGGGATGAGTTTGTTGACAAGAAAGCACGTGATTTCGCATGTTGGCGACCAATTCTTACATCCTTCATTTCTTTCTCCCCTTCAGCATGAATCGACTATTCTTGGCAGAAATCCAAGCGAAGCTCTACAAAGTGTGGGGATACTATACCAAATAATACTATTTAAAGCCCAACGAATATGGGATTGGGGAGGGAGGAAATTAGAAAATATTTAATCTTCATGGATTGAACATCAAAATAAAAAATGTATTTCTATTTTTAATCAAGTGATCCAATTAATGCCCGTAACATTTATGAGTATAAAAACTGATGATCCTTAGATCAAAACATTTAATGCTAGTTGCTGGTGTTTTCGGAAATTCAAGACTTCATGGCTTATACACTGTAAAACGGGCAGGAGAAGTTGCTGAAATTTCACAAGCATATGAAGGCCGTGACCCAAGACAATGTTACTTGATGAAACTAGGTTGTTTTGGAAACGCATGCCCGGTTTCCATTTTTTTTTTTTTTTTCAGCCGAACATTTGTTTTCATTGAATGGAAATGAAATTTATAGAGAAAAAACGACGCTGCACACAACAGTGTTCGATGCCTTCATTAATAACAATGCCCTGAAGTCTTCGTGTCAAACATGTAGCGAAGAGGAATCAGTGAGCTCTGATGTCAGTTTAATTTAGTTTGTTACTATTTTAAATTCTCTTTTCCGCTATTAAATTTTCGTAATTTTATATCCTAACATTTATTATACCCAAGGTAAAATACTTTCTACATATATATATATATATATATATTTATTTGTTTATTTAACAGAAGTAATTATGTATAATATAATACCATTAGACCGATTTCTTGTTTTATATCTATAAACTTTTTTTGTTGTTTCATTCCATTGTCTGTTGGTATTTCCTCTGAGGTATGAAAAAGCCACGATAATAAAATTACGTCACAGCATTCCGATTTATGTTATTCTCCAGATACAGTATAATAATGATTATGTCTAGATGCAGATATAAAAGAGACTGTCACAATTCCAAGATGAAACTGCATTTGTTGGAACAAAGACACGAAAAGAAAAAAAAATCCTC
The DNA here is from genome assembly GCF_054136105.1 of Typopeltis vanoorti. Classification (NCBI taxonomy): domain Eukaryota; kingdom Metazoa; phylum Arthropoda; class Arachnida; order Uropygi; family Thelyphonidae; genus Typopeltis; species Typopeltis vanoorti. Next base: position 35,431,875 of record NC_143556.1, on the reverse strand, counting down.
AAGCGCCCTTTACTTCAAGGACACGCCGGTATCTAATACATATTACCTGGTTATTTGTTACGCCTTACCGCATCGTGTGGTTAATCGATTTCCCCAAAAGGAAGCTCCCTGGTGAGGCGTGTGCTTCGATGAGGAAGTAGGAAATCACATGAAAGAAGAAAGGGGAAAAAAAAAAAAAAAAGCGTCGATATACCTTGAGATGCTCAGAGTGAAGAATCTATTCTTGCTTTGTGTACTGATTCACCTTTCAACTATGTTTTAGCTGCTTCGAAAATTAAACAATGCCTGTCATCATCCAGATACAGATATTGAAAATGAGAAACAAAGCATGAAGTTTTAACTAAAGTATTTCTCTTGAGATTCTGGTAGCAGTATTCCTTTTTCTTCTTCTTCAATCTCGATGTGTACATGTAAACATGACAAGATACAACAAGAAAGGGAGAAGGATAGATAGATAGATATAACCATCTTTTGTATGTGTGTATGTATGCTTACTGAATGTTTCATATTTTAATACAGTATCTCTATTTAATCTGAATGATATCGGGAGACCGTAGTATAAAAGCTACTTCACGCTTTTATTAAATACGATGTCTCATCGGGCAGTGAAAATCACTAAGCATGAAGTTTTAAATAATCTTAAAAACAATAGTATGACTCAGAAAAAATTGTCAGATTTGCCGAAAATCCTAATTTATGTGACTGTGATTGTTTTATTATGTGAAAGTCTCCTGTATGGCAGTATTGCTCTTCACATTATAAGCTTCATTGAATGAATTAGTATCGACGAGCAAGTTAATATTGGTTATAAGTGTTAACAGCTCCGAACCTAACGTCTTTTTAATCGGAATACTGTTAAAAGGAGACGGAATTTAACATAAGGACAGTTGTTTATTATCTCTTTCAATATCCTGTATATTCATGAACGTATCCAAATATATTTTTGCTTGTATCTGCTTTATTTTTTATATAAAATGTCCAGAGAAGTCCTGCATAGTTTAGACGGTTTCGGCGAAGCCCTTTGGTTAGAAATACTTAGGTTTCTATTCCTGTCTGGAACGCGATAAACCTGTATCCCAGACTTTTCAATGGAAAGTGAGTTAGCCGGTCTCATACGAAATTGTTAAGATTTTTCCCTCTCGAAAATTTATGTTTATCATTCTGCAGCCTTGCAATATAGGCAATTTACACACAAAAATATATTTAGGCACAAGACTTAGCTGCTTTATCCTAACGTTACGATTATAAAAGCAACTCTGGAAAGTCGTATGTTTTAAAAGTGTGCATTCTTCGGATACTTGTATATAAAATGTCCAGAACTATCGAGACCAGTCATATGATGTATATGTTAATGTGTTGTCTTGGTGCGGGAATCTTGCTAATAAGAAGGGGAAACTAATGGATACACGCAAGTTGTAGGCATGACACAAGAATACTACTGTCTGTTGAAGTCGAGATCCGGGTTTGGTAATAACTCAGCTGACCAAATGCGCGCGCGCACACACACACACACGCACTCACAGTATACTACACCCTCTGTCAAAAAAGAAACCAAACTTTTCGAAAATAGAAGAGACTAGTGGCGCCAACTGTTGTATCTTTTTGTTGTTGAAAGCGGCAACCTTCATTAGTGTTGTATCAGCTGTTTATGACATTTCATTAGAAGCCGAGTTATAGTGCCAAGAGTGACAGTGTGTTTTGACGAACGGTCAGTCGTCACGATATTCATGCCGTACCCGACGAATTCTCGCTATTAATCGCTTCAAAACTTCGAGATAAAACTCACCATTGACCGTTTGGCCAGGCGGAACGAATTCTTTGTAGATATAATGCCCTTGGAATCGTAGAAACAAATCAGCATTGCCTTTACTTTTGACTTCACCAAGCGACTTTTTTTTTTTTTTTTTTTTCGGATGTCCCTCCTTTCTGGTGGTCTTCACTCACCACTCTGGCACTTTGTTTCGGGCTCATACTCAAAATATCACGTTTCGTCACCACTAACGATCGTTTTAAGGAAGTTTGAGTCCTTACGAGCGATTTTAATGAGGTCCTTGCAGTGTCCATTTCGATACATTTTTTGGTCGTCGGTCAACTTGTGGGGAACAAATCGCGAATTCAATTTACGAAGGCCCAAACTCTCGGTCAAAATGTTGTGCACAGTTGATTTTGGAATCCCCAATTCATCTTCACTCAATCTCACGGACGATTTCTGGTTTTCTTTGATGAAATCACGCGCTTTGGTGAAATCAGTGCAGTTTTTGGATGGCCCGGCTTTTCGTCATCCTCAAGCGTCTCACGACCACTTTGAAATCGCTTAAATCACTCGTTAACTTGAGTACGGGATAAGCATTCATCACTGGATGCTTTTTGAAGCATTTGATACGTTTCGGTAAAACGTTTACCAAGTTTAACACAAAAGTAAATTGCAGCTCTCTGTTTGAAACTCATTTTCCGACCGTTCGTCAAAACACACTCACTCTTGGCACTGCAACTCGGCTTCTAATGAAACAAATGTCATAAACAGTTGACACAACACAAAAGTAAATTGCAGCTCTCTGTTTGAAACTCATTTTCCGACCGTTCGTCAAAACACACTCACTCTTGGCACTGCAACTCGGCTTCTAATGAAACAAATGTCATAAACAGTTGACACAACACTAATGAAAGGTGCCGCTTTCGACAACAAAATGATACAACAGGTGGCGCCACTAGTTCCTTCTATTTTCGAAAAGTTCGGTTTCTTTTTGGACAGACGTTGTATATAAGGTTCGAGAAACATTTATAGTTATTTTCAGGAGAGTTTGCCGAACTGAATAAGAGCCAGGTTTTCTCATTCTAAATCACCCAAAAAGATGTTATCATTAAAGATAAATTCAGTGTTAACATATATGTCGAATTTCGTGTTGGTTTAAAAAACTTTTTTTAACTCCCCACCTCATTGAAAGTTATAGGAATCGGACTCATGAACCATTTGTAATAATTGAACCCATTGGAAAAGGTGATTGATTTCAAATGTGTTCTGATTATCTGTTATTCTAAAGAATGACATCAGCCTTTATTTTTAAAAAAATATGAAATTTAACTTGAATTATGAAGAAAGTAGAAATGTATGTATTTTCCCCCTTTTCCTGTGCTAGTACCAAAAATCTTCAAATTCCAACCTATACCTATTATGCGAATATAAAAAGACACACGAAAATATTTCGGACGTTGTTTTGCATTCCCGGAAATACAACCCCCCCTCCCTTCCCCAGCAAAACAAACAAACCGACTGGTCGATACATTTATCAGAAAAAAATGGTATACTCACTTCATATTGTTTCAACATTAATTCTAACGTTTAGGTCCAGGCGTGCTGACCAAGTAGTTAGCGTATCCCCCACCCAGCGAGCAGATTGCGATTTGAATCCTCTATGAACATGGATTTTTTGAATGTTTTCAGGCGGTCGATGAATTTATCGCCCACCTGATGTAGAGTTTTCTGATGTACTGATACTAATATACAATAGGCTACCAGCCTGCATGAGTGGAAATAAACAAAAAAAGCGCCTGCATTTGTGTGAGTATGGAAGATAAATGTAAGATGCTTGTAATTGCTGGAAAGGTTAGTGTAGCATGTGAAAAGTAACTAACCTGCTGTATAATAGTCATATAGTGGGTGTCACCATTTCTTCACGATCTGCGGGTGATCCATGTTCAGCACATCCGTTTTCAAACAAAGTGTGAATAGGATCTTTGCTCATCAAAAACCGCAGTTATTACAGAGTAGGAAACAGATAAGATAGAAATGTGTCAGGCGTAATTTTCGACATCTTCTCTACTGACTCCAACTTTCTCCTTATGTTTGCTTCTTCCTAAATATTCTTCATAAAATTTTCTCTTAAAAGTTATAACTTTTTTTTTTTTTTTGAATCAGTGTCGGAGGTCAAGTTGGTAAAATAATTTCAAGATCCTCCACCTTTGTTGTCAAGAAAGAAAAGCTGTATTATCAGAGAGAAATAGTTTCGAAGATGATCATGTTACCGAGAAAAACAAGAACCGCTTGAGCTTCAGAGAAGTATAAATTTAATACGTATTTGACATATCTCGTATAAAGACAACCGTCAACAAATATGGTATGATTTAACTAACTTTAGACCAAGCAGGCTACGGTATTTTAGATGTGTATTATGTCCTTTCCTTAAGAACGCTTTCGCTATGTTTGAGTATCCGTGTGTATGTTATTTTTACACATCGATGTGGCCAAGCACCACACTCTTGATCTTAGGGCACGAAAATCCTTGATGTTTCTAACAACTGTCTGATAGAACCGTGTAGCGTCAAAAGAATTTCCTGTGAATATCACTCGTATATTCCCGTTGCTTGGTAACGACTTCTTCGCGCATTCGTTTCCAAGGTAACACAGGTTTAAAACCTGTAAACAACGACTAGCAGCTTGTATCGATTATTACAACTTGTGCAACAGGAGGTTCGGTCTGTAAATGATATTTAAAGGCATATAAGGATGCAATGGCTATCTTTAATCTAAATAACTGGCGCCTGAAAGGAGGGAGTTCTCTCCGTATTCGCTCTCCGTCCTCCCTCCATGTTTCTATGTGCTTAAGGATGTCCTTTTTGGATTCCTCTTAAGTCATTGTTCAGCCAATAATCAATATAAACCCATATTGTATCGATTAGCATCTGCTTCAGATGTTAAAATCTGAAACTGCGGGAATGATGCTAGAAGTGATTGAAGATTCGATTTTACGTCATACTTTTCTCTAATTAGAATATGTTTCTCTTCGAAGACTTGATATGTTATCGCTAAAATGAAACGCATCATGTACTTAATACTATGTATGTAAACTTGTATTCGTCCTGTTGCATAGATTTCTAGCTAAGCATGCCATTACTGGAATATACATACCGATAGAGTAATAGAAGCAGATTGGATAGTTAATTACTTGGTGGACTACAGCATGCGACCTTTGACCTACACAATTATAGGTGGAGTTTGCGTGTAGCATCTGTATATCAGCTGATTGGTTATTCAACAGCTTCTTCTATTCAGTATATTGTATTAGCCTTCAACTGAATATTCATTATAGTGTAATTAAAGTTGAGCATTCTCAGCCAACGAGACATGAGTTTACACCAGTAGTAAATTATCCTCTCGGTAGAAATTGCCTTCCTGTACTTAATGATCCTATTTTCCCTATTTGTATATCATATGCATATAAATACATGGGCTTAAAGGGTAAACATATGCAGTCTGGCAACTGTATATTTTTACCTTTTAAGGTTATGTAGATAAATTCTTAAAATAACAGAAAATAGACAAACCTGTTTAATAGCATCTCAGTTAAAATACGTGGTTTCTAAATTAAATGATGTATCCAATACAGTAGCGCACTCAGGATTTAATCTGGGAGGGGGGGAGTTGAGTAGACGATTCGAGAATAGACCCCGTGACTGAGCATCTGCAGTGATCTCTAATTCATAAGTGGTATAGAAATAGAAGACACGACATAACATAAATTAAAAAAAAAAAAAAGAATTTTAATTAGGAAAAGATTTTTGGAAAATTTTCTAGTGTTATTTCCTTTTTCTTTGGAGGGGGCCAGGGCCTCTTGCCCCCCTCCCCTGGGTGCGCCACTGATCCAATATTTGAGAACTGGACTGATGCCAAATTGTGAAAGCAGTTTATTCTTCTCTGGGTCGTTAATACTCTTCGAATATTGAGCTGACCCTATTTGGTTAAAGTGTCCTCCCTCATCCAAAAAAAGAAGAAAAAAAGTTGCTCTAATGCAGTTCACATGACTTTTGGCTCAGAAGTGTAAAAACTAGATTCAAAAACATTAAGATTTTTCTTCTTTTTTTTGTTTCAGTATTTTTTCTTTTAAAGCAGAAACAAGATAAACTTTTTCAACTCGCTTTCCAAAAAAAAAACAAAAAAAAAAAAACATATTACAGAGTGTACCGTACATAATTGTTTTATATTGCACCTAAGGAACAGTATTCAGTCCATCCACTTCACTTATTTTAGTTTACATACGCATAAAATATGGATATTTAGATGATTTAGATTAAAAATCATTAATTAAAAGTCATAAAGTAAGTTGGAATTTAGTTTAAATCTTTTGCCTTGCTTGTTCATGTTTATATAGCAATAACACAATTTATTTGATGTGTACAGAAGCAAGAATTTTGAACAATTGTAAATTTCAGATTGATTAGCATTTGTTTTTAGACACTGCTGACACTGAAGAACCAAATGACAGACGTTCACCCACCAAAATAACCACACGTTTTTCACTATATCATTCATTGGTTTAGTAAGTATAACTGATCACTCTAATGCTACATAGGTCTTTCAAGTAGTCTTACAAATAAATCAGGCGAATATGAGGAGGACATCTACCTATCTGGAAGTTTTCATCAAGATAGAAGCGTACGTCATGATGGTAATGGAATAAGGGATCTTATCTTCATGCAAATCAACCGCAGGCGCAGTGGATTCTTGAGAAGTGGAGGTACACGTTATCAACAACTTTTCCATTCTAAAACGTTTGATCCAGAATATTCTTGGATACCATCCACGTCAGAGTGTAAAACTAGTAAATTCGCTGCCTCATCCAACCAAATAATTAAGTCCACGAATTGTGCATTCCATCCATCTTTGTCTATATCCATTCACAAAACTAACTTTTACCACTGGGAACGTCGTTAGTAATTCCATGTGAATAGTTTCTTCACGAAAGATTTCCCAATGCGGTTTAATCTCCCGATGATTCCAGTATTACAATCACGTCTTTTGTGGTAATGTTGTAAATTGTCCTTCTATCATAGCAGAATTTTTCCCTCGACTATTGATGAGTAGGTTCTCCCATCGTTGCTTGCACACGTCTTGCAAATTACTCTAGAATGGTCATTCGCGAATTCACTTGGAATTTCATACATTTTTTCGAATTTCGAATACCATTTCAGATAGTTCGTAATGCCTGTTTCGTCCAAGCATTGCGAATCCGGCATGCAATGAAAGTGTCCACTTTTATTGCATGCCGGATCTATTTTTCTTACTTTTTTGTTTGTTTTTTGTGATAATCAAAGAAATTTGTAGATATTTGAAACTGCAATACAGTAGTGTCGTGAGTAGCTAGCCTCAAAGTTTATAACATAGATATACACGATACATTAAGTACAAGAGTTGTTTTTTTTTTCCAACAAATAAATGTTTATTTCAGATATAATTTAGTTTCTTTACGTAATTCAGTGACGTTCTAGCAAATATTGTTTGGTGTATTGTTTTTGCCACATAGTGCCATAGATTAATGGTACAAACGATTCAAGGGATTTTGATGATATTTGCTATGGGAAGAGGGAAGACGTTTACTAAAATTCCGCGCTACCTATAGACTCTAAAATATTTAGTCTGTACAGGTTGTTCCTCTTTATACATCTGTCGTAAAAGCTGTGAGTCAATAATATGCAAACCTAAACCAATAGACAGGTTTAATGAAATTTGGTTTGAAGACATACTAAAGTTAGTAACGAGGCATTCGGGTTAAACAACATAATCGCAAAATTAATTAATTAGTTCCCGTCATGAAAGTTCAATATACTCCGGTGATCACACCTTCCAATTTTATTCTCACCACAAACTGACAAGCTGGTCCCAGAACAGAGACTTATTGATGTGTGCTAATCTAATTGAACCAAGAGTTTTAGTAAAGTTTATTACCGAACAACGAAGACGTAGGTGTTAGTACAAGAGTCGCGGACAGCCGAGTGCCATCTGTGGAGCGGCTAGGTCTTGCTGACACTTTATCGTACTGATCTCTTGTGTAGGAGAGGAGACAGAAGCTGTATTGTGTTTTTTTGCATATGAAAAATTCACTGGTTTAGTCCCGAATGAAATTATGCTTTCTGAATTTATAGTTTGCTAGTCAATGAGTTTATTAACAGTCTGGAAGTTATCTGTAGACGCAGTAGTTGCAGACAGTTGTCTTCTCGTTATTACTTAGTGGAATAGTAATTTCTGTTTTACACTGTGGAATAGTTGGAATAACAGCACGTATATTGGATGATAGACTTATCTTTGAATGCCATTAAAGAACTCGAATATTTTTCAGCGGGGTTTCAGGAATTTCATGAAATTTTCTTTTGCAGAAGCAGACGGTTCAGTTTTAAAATGCATGTGTACATGATGAGAGATATAATAGAAATGATGCTTTCTTAACTATTATATGAGCAATAGTTTTAAACAGTGTTAAATCTTTGTACCCATTGATTTATCATCGCTTTGGTATAATCTTTGCGACTCTTACATGGCGAGTAGTTGCATCAAAGATTATACGAAATTTCTAAGAATTGTAGATGAGAAACGAAAGGTGCAGACACTGTGTCTGTAACTTTCATTTCTTTAGTTAGTATTTCTAATCTGTTGGTTACGACCAAAAACTGTTCATCGCTAAAATCCTTCCTTATAATTTGAAATTCTCTACGGAAGTTTTTATCATTTAACAGTTACAGAAGTACAGCGTATATAGCGGACAGGAAGTGTTTACAAGGTCTTTGATTTTAACGAATTTCTTTACATCTTTGTTTTGTTTTTGAAATACAGTCAAGCGACTACAATTATGAGGCTGGCTTACATGTCTGTTAATTGCTGTGTTCTTATGACCGATTTGTTTGCTTTGCGGAAGGAAAAAGCTGAATTTCCTGGAAGAAAACAGTGCTACTTTTCGTCTGAGATGGACCAATTCACCTTATTAAAAATGTATTTATAAAAGTTCTTTGTGTCCTACACGGGATTCGGACCCTGGTCATTCCAGCCAAAGAGCTTAGTCAATACTATTGAGCTACGAATTTTGACGGAAGCTTTAATAACATTTGATGCTTAATAAGCATCAAATGTTATTAAAGCCAACAGAATTCCTAAATGTGTTTTGGATCACCATTATACTTAATAGTATGAAAATAAAATCACCGAAATTCAAAGTACACAACATTTTTAGAACAGTTACGTGGGCACTGTTTCTGACTGCACAAAATGTAACTAAAAATGAAGAGAATTAAGCTGCCGATAAATCTTTCTTTCCCTTTGTAGAATTTTCTAGAAAAACTGAAGTGCTTGTGTGTAAACTACTTATATATTAAATAAAATATTTATTGATGGGTAAATTAAGTAGAGAGAAAGTAAGTCAAAAGACAGTTACTAATGACGTTAACATACGTATTGATGTTTACATTCCTGTTTGCATCATGACGTTCGTGCGGCCGACTCACAACTTCCATCATTTGAACAAACAACCACAATCTATCGTTGTAAGGTGAATTTATATCCATTTTCCGTGTTCAAGATAAACTAGGTGTGATGTAGCACATATATTTTTTTATTTATGTGACTCCCATCCATGAAAAGTTTATAAACGTACAGTTCATTAGTACCACGAGTGAGCTAACGATTTTTCGTCTGTTTTTTATTATCTTTTTATATATTTTATACTTTTATTTATTTTCTTACATAATCTGAAAAACCCTTCTCTAGACACCAAACGTGGAACTTTTTCAAGCCACTTCAGACATCCAGTAAGCGGGCTTATACCAGGCGGTGAAGTTCGTCTCTCACCTAAAGACAATCACCAACTCCTGGAGCTGAATTCAAACTTGCAGCCCTGCTAGTTGATGAGCTGATACGGTAACCGCTCAACCAACCAGGCAGGGGATAACGTGTGATTCCTTCACGAGTTAATATTAAACTCTACTCATAGAATCAATTTGGATGTGTTGCAGAATATGAAGCAACATCTGTAAGTTTACTAAACATCTGTTAAATACCTCTCCGAGACGGGCATCATATTTCAGTGGATAAGAAACTCCTTATGAAGTCTTCAATATTTCAAGATAACCTGTCAGATTCATAGCAAGAAAATCTCTTCGAATTGTCTTCACATGGATTCGTGTAAACTGCATACGTATAAACTATACTAGCATCATTCTTATTGGAAATTAATTCTGAAAGTCCAGCTCTGTTGGTCAAAACTGGAAGTATCTTCTGCCTTTCTTAATCTTGTACACACGTAAGTTTGGATTCTCTAAAATTGGCCAGAGTTGAATTTTCTTCTTCTTTCACTGTTAAACCGACTTGAAGTTTCTGTTTAAGATATTTCTGTAGTTTTTTTATAGAACTGTAAAAGATTTATTTTATCAAAAAATAAAAAAGAAAAAAAGAAAAATCCAGCGGTGATGGTACTTTTGTTTAAATATATACAGTATATATATATTTTTTCAAAATTCATTTTTACTCGGTTGGAATATTATAAAAAAAGGTTTAATGACTATTACCGAGAGAAAAGATGACAAGATATATTTAACAAGATACTACTAGTTTACTAGTTTCGTTACACGAACATCCTCAGGTATCACAATCAAAGAAGTATATAAAAAATTACAGAGACTCTAACTCAGACGAAGGCCGCCAGCACATTGTAAACTGGACTCAAACTGCTAACATCCATGTGTGCTACGATGAACTCGAAAGAAAGATTGTTGAATCTAGGGAAATTTCTCTAGATTCCTCTCATATCAACAACAGCCTGAGTTACAATCTCTCTGACGCACACGTTGCTTCTGTTCAGTACTGGCGCACTCGCGACAGCGCGTAGTATTCGTTTGTTTGGAATCATACTTGCATTTTTTTCAAGTATGAGTTCCAAACTTGAAAAAAATTTCATGTTTTTTATACTTGTTCTGTTAGTACAATTTTAAGTCTCTGTAATTTTTTATATACTTCTTTGATTATGATACCTGAGGATGTTCATGTAACGAAACTAGTAAACTAGTAGTATCTTGTTAAATATATCTTGTCATCTTTTCTCTCGGTAATAGTCATTAAACCTTTTTATATATATATATATATATATTGAGTTATCGGGTCGCGTTATCGGTAGTTGCAATGCAGCGTCTTACGACGCACCAAATACAGATGCAGTTGATGTATGATTTATACACACGTCCCTACATCCTAGGAACGTGTGTATAAAGACAAACGGAGGCCTGCTGCCGTTTATTGCATATTAGAATGGAATCCAGAGAGAACTTCAGTGACTTTAAAAGGGGCGTGATTGTTGGAGCCAAGCTGGCAGGTGCATCTGTGACCATAACAGCTGAAATTGCACAAGTTAGTCGAGGAACAGTCTCTAGGGTTATGGCAGTCTACAGGACAAACATCATCAGCGAAATGGAATAGTAGACGGAAGTGTTTACTGCAAGAGAGAGAGACGTTCGAGCATAAATGCGCTGTACCACGAAAAATAAGCGGCTTACTGCTGAGTAGTTATGTAAAAAAAATCAACACCGGTCGTGAGAAACCCATTTCAACGAAAACCCTGCACCAGGAGCTGCACAGAGTTGGATATCACGGCGGTCGGGTTGCCTTACACAAGCGTTTGATCCCTCCGTCAACGCACGTCGTCGCGTCCAATGGTGCAAAAAAAAAAAGATCACTGGACAGTGGACTACACAACAGTAGAGGGATGTGATATAGTCCGACGAATCCAGGTTCACACTGTTTGCTGCAAACGGACGAATACTTGTGAGGCTGAGCCGAAGAAAGCTTACCAGCCAGAGTGCTTGTTTCCAACTGTGAAAGGTTTTTGGTAGTTCTGTAATGTTCTGGAGCGCATTCTCATGATTTGGTTTGAGTCTACTTGTTGTATTGGAAGGCAAAGTGGATGCTGCACGTTATCTTTCAATCATAAGTGATCATCTTCATCCCGTGTTGACACACTTTTCTCCTATGCAGCCAGCCCCGTTTCAACAGGTAATGCTCCCATTTATCGAGCAAATGTAGTGCTTTGCGGAACATGACGGTGAGGTGACCTGTCTACCATGGTCATCCCAATCGCCACACTTTATAGGACATTTTGGAGCTAGCTCTCAGGCAACGTTTCCCACCTCCAAAGAACAAAGGCGATGATCTAGTTTCTGTCTGACGAATGGTGTAAAATTTCCCCTGTTGAGTTACAAGCACTGAACAGAATCTCTCCCTCGAAGAATACAGTCTGTACTAGACGTCCACTGCGGACCAATGCCATATTAATCGAAACTTGTTATTGTTTCCTTTTTTTTTGTTTATTACCAGTATATTGAACATAATCTCAGTCTCGTTTTTGAAGTGCAGAGCAATGGTGAGTACCGCGATGAGTCTTCGGAATCTATACAACAATAATAGTAATAAAATGCTCTGCCATAATAAAACGTGTATTTCTAAATTTAGCAGCTGTTGCTCTTCAGAGGTTACAGCCACTTTGGAAGGACGATAAAAACAACAATACAGCTAACTACAAGACTATATCATCGACATCGTTTTTGTCTCTTTTTTTACTACACGGATGTGAGTTGGACATTTTCAATGATGAGAAAAGGTTATTGGCTTTTGAGATGAAGTACTACAGAAAACTTTTGAAGATATCATATATACTGTACACGTTACAAATGACGAGGTTAGAAGGAAAATCTTCTCCATTGTCAGAACCCAAGAAAATAATCACTAAAATACGTCGAAAACAGCTCCGGTGGCTGGTTCACATCGCTAGATTAGATAGTTTACCTAAAAACAGCCCTAGTGGATTCGACTTCTGGTAAAAAAAAAAAAAAAATAAACACCGGGGCGACCTAGAATCACTTGGATAGATAATATTAGAAAATACAACTAATTATTCGTTCTGTTAAGGAGATCTCAGGACAGAAACACAACAACTGGAGTGACTGGATCAAGACCTTTACAATGTCCCAGCGGTCTACATAGCCAATGGACGAAGAAGAAAAAAAACAACTGTACGTATTTAAATGTCACTATTACATTGACTGCACATTTAAAAGTTGGCGTTTATTGTTTAAAATAATATAAGGCCGTTCAGATAGCAGTTTGTTTCCAGAGCAAATTAGAATTTGCACTTTATATGATATAGCAAAGAACCTTAGACAGTTTTATGGAGTTCACTTTTCTTTCTTCTTTTCTTTAGCGAACAGCCATTGGTTCATTGGTCCGAGAACACGCAGTTAATATATTAATTCTTGATAATGTTTGTTATATTAGCTAATCCAAATAATCCAGTACATAATTTCGCATTAAAACTTATCAGAACAGGTTTTATATATTGGAACAGAACAATTGTAATTGATGAGTTCTAGTTGCTTGTATTCAACAATGTTATTTGGATCAATTTAAGAGCGTATCATAATTCTTTTCATGTTGCGAGATTGAAGGTGAAAATCCATTGGAGTTTCACACACGCAAAAAAATAAAATAAAATAAAATAAAAAATACTGAGAAGTAAGTCTGCTATTTGCAGCTTATTGCTACTGATCTTAGCGACAGGTAACGATTGTCTGTATAAGCCTTCTTGATTGATGATGTTGCCACTACGTTATCCATCAAAGAGTTTACTCTGTGTCATTTGAAGAGTGTCTTTGTTGAAAGCAATTTCACAGGTTACTACCTTTTATACACCTTACCTCGCTAAATAAACAATTTTGGCCATGTCCGATTTATCAACCTTTCTTGTAGTTTACATATCGCTGGTCGAAAGTAACGACACTTACTTTTTAGATGAACGATCCGGGTTCAAATTCCATTCTGGATACTAAAAACATTTTCTAGACTTTTTTTCATTCGCAGCTGATTATTCTGTTTCGCACAAAGAAGGAAAGGATTTTTTTTTCCTCCTGTAAAAACAGCCACTGAACACAGTTGACACTGAGAGTCTCTCTCTGCATTAGTTCTGATTAAAACCAACTCTACGATCGCTGAAATATATGCAGCTTTTTTGTATTGCAGGTTGTATTTTTATATTATAATATTGGTATTCTGGATGGACTTGAAAGGCGTCTACGATCCCTACTATATATTTTCATTTTAAGTTTTAGTTTAATCAAGCCTTCTTTAGTGACAGAATTAGGCAAAACGATTCGAAACGACACAAAATTATATCTTACAAATGACTAAATAAATCCAGAATATATAAACCGAAAACGACTCTAGATTTAGGATTTTGATAATCAATCATATCGCTATCTAAGAATGCTATTGCGAGCGTACTGTTATATGACTGTTTCCTATCATTTCTATGCTTGTTTCTTTGGATATTTATTTATTCTCTGCATTGAAAATACAGTTTTCTTTTTCCATCTAAATCATAGTAAACCTGTCACCTTGACGGCAGATGCTTCCTGAAACTCGAGACAAATATTCAGCATAAAGAACACGATAAAAGTACGATAGAAATTGTTACTAGATCCTGAACGGTTATCGTTTTTTCCGTGTCTATTCCTTTAGTAAATCTGAAATATTTTGAGTCTCTGAAGGTATCTTGCTTGCTTATTCTTTTATTTGTATTTAGAAAAAATCGATCTTCAGATTAATATAAAAGATTTTCATGAAAATATGAATTTCATATTCCATTTCTGCTAAATTTCTGTTATTGTAGATCAGCTTTCTAAACATTTTTAATGGTGCGGACAACTTAACTGCATGAAAACCTTTAACGACTAGAGGAGAATACGTTGTATGGCTGTATTGATGTGTCATCCCTGCGTTTTTAAGCAAAGTAAAAAAAAAAAAGAGAAAAAAAGTCAGTTTCTCTTTGTGTATTTCTTCATTCGATCAGTTATTCAATTTCAAAAACGATATTAATGGGATATATCAACCATCTGAAAAGAGTTTTTCTATACAAGAACAAATGTCATAAAAAGTTATAAAATCAAAATATTATCTTCTCTCTTTTGTGACATCGCAGTGGCTCATTCAGTTGATTTGATTGGTTGCCGTATAGTTCCTGTAAACACTTTTTTTTTTTTTTGGCATTTAGTTCAGTTTTTTTTTTTTTTTTTTTTCTTACGCCTTACGTGCGGTGTTCGGTGCGTGATGTTTTTCTTTCTACTTTTTTTATTTTTTTTTATTTTGATAATGCGAGCACCTACTGTAGGCTATGTAGTTTTTCTTCCGTAATTGGGAAGCGAAGCGTTTTTTGCTTGGCAGTATTTTTGCTTCTTTGAAGAGAAAAAAATCACTTTTCCTTATCTACTAGAAAATTCCCAAAGAATAGCGATCTTATTGCGCTCATAATAATAACACTCTTCATCAGACTTCCAATATTATACAAAGTGGTCTATGAAAGTTGGTAGAATCATTTCTCTCTCCCATAAGTTTAGCTGATAACTTTTTTTTTTTTTTTACCTCTCTCTCGTTCGTTCTACTTAGCTGGTTCTTTTAATGGAAAACATTTGGCCACACATAGGAAAAATTCACACCATTACCACAAGCCAGTTTTGACGTTCATTACTACCCTTTTTATGTGGAATGTTTTTAACGCTATTGCAGGCCTTTCTTCGATGTTTCAGTCACTCGTAGGCAAATATATTCTCCACCAATTGAAACACATGTTAATGTAATAATGGTGCAATTTTTGTAATATATATTTTATTCTTAAATATGGAAATTGCATAAATGATTTTTCCTAATATTGCGTGCCGCTTCCCAGTCAATAGATGATTTGACTATCTTTAGGTAGGAGATTAATTTCATTTGTGGGAAACTACCGCCCTGCTTAACGGGAGCCTGAAATGACTTGAAAAAGTTCCACTGGGCTTCCCCTTGTGGAAGTTGTTATTTGAGTCTTTTTGCTGCTTGTAATTATTGGCTGTCCTCATAGTAGTCCCGGGCATTGTCGCAGTTGTTTAGTTACGTATGAATGCAGAATTCTGTGTTCAACTTAAGAAATTACGACCAGAACGTTAGTGATCAAAGGAAATCATAAAAGGCCATCATGAAAGCAACTGAAGATATCAGGTGCATGTTAATATCTTCTTTAAACCTTACTTATTCCATCACGAGTTTCTTCAAGAATGAGCAATAGTGATTGGACTGGTAGAAAGGCATTTTGGAACTTTGTAAAACTTCTAGCTTATGGAAGCGGCCATCGCGGGGAGGAAGAAGCGAGTGGCTGTTGAAATACGAGAATCCTTCCGTATGTAAACTACTCATTTCATCTTTAGTCGATAGATTCCAAAGAAACAAGCACTTCAGCAAGAAGAGTCACACAATGTACACATAACGCACTGGCTTCATAGTCTTAGTTGTTTTGGCCGAGTCTTAGTTGTTTTGGCCGTAACTCCTAAACAATTTACTTCATCATACTTGGCCACAACATGTTATCACATATTTTCAACACACTCTTCATCTTCTCCAGATCCTTTCCCCCTTCTACTTCCATCTCACAGAAAAGTAATTCTTATTATAAAAGTTAACGATTTTCATCAAGGACGCTGATCAGTGTCGGAGATCTGGCAAAACAGTGGCATCAAAAATTACTTAAGAGATTTTATTGTAAGACTGCAGTTGCCGAATTGTTCTCTTGTCGACAGAAGTATTTTCAATGCTACTTTAAGTCGCTATGGACGAAGACTGATTTATTTCCTTTATAATATAAATTGATTTGTAAAATTTTTGATATGCCTTCGTAGTCAAAAAGAAGTTAAGTGCTCTCCTTTATAAAAAAATTACTCAACGCCCTTGGAGTGAATAGGTTTTGTGACAGTAGGAAAGGAGATAGTCTCAAGAACACATATGAAAAAAATGTTTCTATCGTTTTTCAGGAAAGGTTTTAGATATCTTTTCTTCTCATAGAGTGGTTTTTCAAAGCCACTTTAATCGTCATGTACAAAGACTAATTTCTACAAAAACCACCGTACAATTAAAAAAATGAAGTGCACTCTTACACAATATTGATTTATTGCTGAACTATTTAAATAGTTTTAATTTTAATAAAACTTTTACTAATTTATCCTGACTTTAAAGGCTGGGATTTTAGTTCTTTATGATTGACAATCTAAAAGCTCGAGTTAGTATGGGGAGTCTAAGACTGTTTACTGACATCAAAACACAAACTGGAATAAATTTAATAAAATAAAAAAATTTAGGAAAAAATATAAATAAAAAGGAAATAATTACTTCTATCTATAATAAACAATAAAACGAAATTAATACTTGCATGAAGTCAACAGTAGATAAAATTCAGTAAAACATATGTTACTGAAATTCAGTAAACATGGGAAAAATAGTAAAAATGTTTCACTTCACTAGTATTGCTTCAAAGGATACGTACATTTTTCTAAAACAAACGTAAGGATCTTACCTATCTCTGCAAGAAGAGATAGAGAATTGATGGCAAATTTTTTTAATGCAACTCTCACTCACCAAAGGCTGCAAGCTTATAGTACATTAGTACTATAAGCTTGCAGTGGGCTAAGAATTTTTTTCTGCTTTTATTAATTTTATAACTTTTTTGTAATTTTATTTATTTTTACATAGTCCGGAAACCTTGTTCTAAAGACCAAGACAGAACTTTTTCAAGCCATCAGTAAGCAGGGACGGAGTCTCACACCGGATGATAAAATTCATCTACCACCTAAAGACAGTCCCAAATATCCATGCCCATGGGATTCAAATCCGCAGCCTGATAATTATTCTTCATGTGGAAAATGGACATGTGGAATGAAAACTGGTGGTTCACCCTGGCGATGCCATATTGTATCTATTCATTTAATAAAAATATTTTATCTTACTCAGCGCCAATCAAGTATAACGAACTAAAGATTAAATCTAGAATTATTATAAGAAGTGTAGTAACTTCTTTTATTTAATTATTTCAAGTATTAACATACATTAATGATATATTAATATTTAATACATTATTATTAATGATTTATTATATAAAATAATTAATATGAAGCTAAAATATTAAAACAGTATTATTCATTTTTTATGAAAATTTTGGTTTTAGAGAAAACATATCTGTTACATAATTTTGAAAGGGAAGTATTTTATGTGACATTTTGTCTTGAAGGGGAAGAGATCTAAAATCTGGGAAAGTGCTTTACGTAATATGGACTCCCCTAATAAACACGACAATAGATAGTTAAGGACTAAAGTCACTATATTGCAAATTCTATTATTCTGCTAATGAGATTTTAAAAATAGAGTAAGAGTTGCACTCTAAGTTCGTGTTTCAAAGATTTCTTGTTTTTTTAATGATAACTTGCTCTTTCTCGCTTACCTCATCATCTTGAAATAGTCACTATCGTGTGTCAGGTTCCTTTATTTCACTGAGATTTACAGTTGAAGAGTCAAAGGTAAATGTATCTGCTAGTTAATGTGAAGAACGGTGTCATGAACATTTTTCGTGTGTAATATGCCATCGAGAAAATACGATATTAGTCCACTGAGAACTATGAAAAGGACATGAGCCTATTCTGAGACATCCACAATTATCATTCATTTATTTAGGTCTGTTAGTACTGGCGATTTATCAGGGGGAAAAAAAATTAAAAAATGCACTTACAAAGCAAGCAGATGTTTGCACATTCCGAAGCATTTTTTTTTTCTTTTGAACTTAATGACATGAACTTAACTCTGATAACTTCTCTTGGTATTGATATTAGCTCTTATCAAGAGAAGACATTTTTCTTCCATCAGAAATTGACGGTAAATTTGAAGGTTATTGTCTTGTTATGGCCGTAGTGCCCAGAAGAAAAACTTCAGTGTCAGACACTGAAATCTGGACTCCTGATATTCATCCGGATTATTATTATTATTCGAATTATCCGGATATTCATCTTGCAGATGAATATCCGGAAGTCTAATAATTCACTTCCTTAAAAATAAAAATAAATAAATAATAAAAAAAATATATATATGGATACGTTTTAAGGTTACTTGTGATTGTTCCATAAAAAAATGGCTCCTATACTGTATATATGATATATATGCTCTCGCACAATAAAGAAAAAAAAGAGGATCCATTTTAGTTTAGCTCGTTTTAGGAGTAAGATATATGTATTTATGTAACTTGTTTCTTGCGAATTGAATAGAAAAGAACATTCAAAACTTTTATTTGAACAGTAGGAGATGAACATTCAAAATCCCAATTCCTAACAGTAACTTCAGTATTAATTACTGAAGTTACTGTTGTCATCTAAATGCTTAAGGAATTTATTGACTTTCTTTTAATACCAATCTCAAAACCAGTCGGTATACATTTTGGAAATTTCTCCAAACTCTTAATTTTTTCCTTCAGAATGACAGAATGCATAAAAAGATGGGATGAACTAGACTTGGATCACATAGATGCTTTAACTAGAAGTAAATGGCATATTTAATGTTTGGGGGGGGGGGGAAGATAAACTCACACAAATGAAATAGTGTCCGATAGGTTATCAACTTGGTTGACTGAGTGGTTAGAGCATCTGCCCAAAATGCTGGGGGTTCGAATCCCGCTCTGAGAATGGATGTTTGTGGCTGCTTTTAGGTGGAAGATAAATTTCATCTTCCACTTATTGAACACCTGATGTGGCTTGAAAAAAGTTCCATGTGTAGTCTCTCTAGAGAAAGGTTTCAGCCCGTAAAATATTTAAATAAATATTTAATATATTTTTAAAAATACAAATATATATTTATAAAATTAATAAAAACAGAAAAAATCCATAGCTGCCCACGGTACTAATGTACCATGGGTTACTAAAACTTTTGGTGGAAAAGTTCACCTTCATTATAGACGTATGATTTGTAATAAGATTAACTGTGGCAACTCATCCAAAGTTCACATTTGATTATACAAAATAGGTTATCGATAACAAAATGCAGTTTTATTCGCTATACCTAAGTTACTAACATTAAACTTCGAGTTCATTTTCACAAATTCTCATTTTTTTTTTCTTTCCACGCTTGGTAATATTCCGTAGAATGCGAACGCATGCATGTTTTGTGCATTCTGTTATCGACGGTGCTTGTACACAATCACTAAAAATGATTCATATACTTTGACCAAGCTCTGAATAGCCATCCGCATGTCCTTATGAATGAGGGAAATACAGCAAACGTCAGCTGTCTTTGGCATTTGCTGTCACAATCTGATAACCAATCTACCGACAGCACTTTGTTGATGTGATTACAATGCACGGAAGAGAATTAGAAGTTCATGTATTATATCAGACTGGTACTCGAACTGATGCGATAAAATCGTGCTGTCTATCACAGTATTGTTCGTGAAAAGACTGACACAAATTTTCTTTATTTCAATTACATTCTCTCGATAAGAGACGTCATGAGTTTTAGTTGAAAATCAAAGCAAATAATTTGTATTAAATTTTCTGTAGCTGTGACGTGTTTCGCAAAGAATAAAAAGCGTGCACGAGGATAAAAGAAATCGCGCTACGCACATAACTACATCATTGAAGTAATATCTTTAATATTTTGAGACAGAATTATATGTTCTTTGTTACTCGCTTTTGCAACAGAATCTCGGGGGTGCGTTCAACTTATTGTTGGTCGAATGTAAAATATTTCGAAATTAATATTTATTCATAATTATGAAACCGGTTAGTTTAAAACTTTAAAGAGGTTGCTCGCTTACAGTTTTCATTAATAATTTAAAAATGTTGGCTAATTCTCTTAAATCGTTATTCAATGAAAGTTAAATGCTGTTTTCAAAATCGTAGCTCCAGACAGACGGCATCGACAAAAATTCTGTATCGAACTCCGAAAAATCCTTTGTTGTTCTCATTGTGATCAACATCATTGACCATTACTGACCAACAGTATTCTTAAATAGTTGCATAGAACACGTGGTGACACACGTGACCAAGTTTTCATATACGCTGCTTAAGTGACTTTTACGTATATCTGCATAAATGTTTCTAATACAGTGGCCGGTATGTGTAGTACAGCAGCAAGTTGCACGTTCATTGGTACATAATAATAACGCGATTACATGTTTCAAGCAAGTAATTTTTAAACCTTTTAAACCTGTCACTATACTTCAATCTGTGAACTTATTTAGTCTCTTCAGTCAAGTAGAGACTCATTTACAATCGTGCAACTGCGATTACAAGCTGGTTAAAAGCTTGTAATCACAGGAGCTCTATATGTTGAAAAGTGATTTATCTATTTTTATTTGTTAGGAATCTGTCTTCTATGATGAGACATTTTTATTTTGACGCGATGTTCATTCTTATAAATATTATATCAGTGATATGATACTTTTTTCATAATCAAAGCTGCATTATTACTTAACACCTCCATAAAGTCTCAGAACTTATGGCAAAAAGTTCTCGCTGCACGAATCCGCCCATTCTATCCATTAAATTAAAAAAAAAAAATCACTTTTCATTGGGGAAACTTTCCCTCTCCGAATGAATGCAGACTAAATCATCTTCAATTGAAAGAGAACTTTATAAATAAGGGCCACTATAGTCCTAGTGTAAGTATGTAAACCTTACACGAGAAGTCACAAAACCTGTATTAGCGCCATGTGTGGGAAGGCAGTTAGCGAAATATAAGGAATTTGTTAATGTGTTTCTTTGAGCTGAACTATGTTTGGATGTTGAACAGAGAGTGATGATCAGAGGGTGAAATCACTGTAAGAAGAGTCACCTGTTAAGCTTATTGTCCTCTTCTGTATAGAATTCAGTCTTCATGTTTGAGTTTACCACTCTAAATATAATAACATTGTTCTAAATTCGGACAAATTTGAGATTTCTCCGAATCCTAATCATATCTATTGAACAATATCCACATGTTCATTAGATATGATTCATCATAAGCTAAGAACGGAACCTGATTTTGATTGAAGATTGGAACATTATCAAAAGTAAGGGAGAATGAGTGAGGTAGGATCTTTCTTTCAAGAAATATGCAAACCAACCCGAACAGAAAACAGACGAACATAACATATTGGTATTAGTTGCTTGTTCTATAATTCCATCCAAACTAATCCTTATAAATGCTCATAACATCATAGTGATGTTATGAGCATTTATAAGGTGTTTTCCAACAAAATAGCTGTTGTATATATACTAACGCCTTTCCGACTACGTTGCAAAAGCACTATAAACTATTATAAAAATACAAAAGTTTCAAAAAAAAAAAGAAGAAGAAGAAGAGGAGGATAGAGCAGTTTCGATTTAAGAAGAATCTGTAGATGTAATAAGCATTATATTAGATCAGTAATAGCCAAATTAATTTTTCACAATTTGTCAAGAAAATGAGTTTGAGTCTGATTTTAAATTATTTGTAAACACTCATATTTAAATATTTCTCATCACACTTCTTATTTTTTACTGAAATAAAGAAAAAGAAACTATAACTATCCAAAATGATAGGTGTTGTTAGCGTTGTTTGTTCTTATGTTTATAACATAATGAATTCATACAATAAAGAGCCAAAAGGCTTCTTTTTTTTCTTCTCGGCGACTTAAACTATTTAATTAAGGGGATAATAAATCCTTCATTATTTCAAAGCCGAATAAGAAATTCGAAGATCGAAATCTCAGAGTTTCATGCCGAAGAACGTTCGGCAAGTCCAAGCGTAAGTCAACGCCTGGTGGTACAACACTAGGGCAACTCGGAGCAAAGGTAGAGCAAGAATCGATCACTGTCCTTAATATTTTCTCATAATGTAAAACGTAGCTCCTAGGAGATGCATTACTGTTTTACATTATGAGAGAAGGTTACTATCCAGACCAGTTTCGATCTTTATTGAGGTCCCATCAGTGAGTAGGCAGACCTGGATAATACCAAGGTTTTAGTGAACAGAGCTTACATACTTTACTATACGAATTGCCAGAAAGGTATACCCATATATTATTACTACAATAAAGAGCCAAAAGGGTAGTGACCTTCCCTCATAATGTAAAACAGTAATGCATCTCCTAGGAGCTGCGTTTTAAAATTATGAGAAAATATTAAGGAGAATGATCGAAGCTTGCTCCACCTTTGCTCCGAGTTGCCCTAGAGTTGTACCACCAGGCGTTGACTTACGCAATGTCAGAAATCTCAGAATTACGAAATCTCAGAGTTTCGGCATGAAACTTTGAGATTTCGATCTTCTAGTTTCTTATTCGGCTTTGAAATAATGAGGGATTTATTATCCCCTTAATTAAATAATGAATTCATTTCGTAATGACAGGCTATAAAAGCCTGACTGCCAGTGCCTTGAAGAAATAAAATAAAATTGCAATAGTTATTTCTATTGATCTACACACACACACACATATACACACAACATCCGATGCACTGATACTTAAAACACTACTTAAGTGTGTGATAAATGGATTAGATTTGAAAATAAGAGCCAAACAACGTTTTATGTTGCTTTTAATAATAGACGTTTTTTTTTTTTTTTTTTTTTTTAACCGAAATGTGTTAGACGGGAATGACAGGTTATTTTACGATGATGCTTGAATTTATTTATTTTATTTTATTTTTCTTCAAAACAGACGAATCGTTTTACTTAGGGTAAGTTATGAACGCAACTTACGGCCAAAACCCTCTTTGCCTTGGTTACCTCTGAGTTAATTTTGATTGAATGATGTCTTTTCCAAACCGAAAAGTCGTACTGTCCTCGCAACTACTATGTAGACTCTTTAAACATTTAAATAAAAAAAAAATCTATGATTGTAGGGACTAATTGTATATAGAGATTAACAATAGTCATTATATTAGCTTAAGGCTAGACTTCTTTGAGTGGCGTGGCACTCATATCACCAGTCCCATTGCTCACATTTCTTCAGTGGGAGAAAAAAAATCTACTGTCAATTATTGTGGCTTTTGACAACCAGTTTTATGCATCAAATATTTAAAATTAACATTTTTAATGTCTGAAATTAAGCTTTTTTCCTAACAAAAAAAAAATTGTTTTGCCTATTCCTAGGGTTCTTATTGGCATATTGCGAAGAAATAATAGCTCTGATACGATCGTTGTGACTGCCATGTAATCGGACACGGGGTGTTGGTATGCGTAGGACGTTACACGATTAAAATAGTTCTACAGCATATTTTTCTCATCAACTGCAGAAACATGACACGGAGGAGTTTGGTTTCTCGGAACGGGAATCGTCTTCATAACCCTGTTCCTAGCATGATTACTTAAGAGCATTGAATCGTTGTCATTACTGCCCACAATGATGATCTCTACATCATTCTGATGTCATTTCAGGTCGACAGACAATTCAGATATGAATGGATTGCTTATTTCCCATCGAAATTGAGATTTAGTGTTGAATTTCACAGTTTTCGCTACTGCCGTCTTTCTCAAATTACTTACATTGCTGTATGCGTGGTCCCATGATTGTTGGAGAACGGCATTCAGTTTGGAATCTACTTCAATGGAAATGTTTATTGTTATAACCGAAGTTTCATTGCTGAACTAAATAGATGTTTGGTTCACTCTAGCTTCACCGACATACTCTCAGAGGTGACAAATTTCTACAGCAGTGCACGTAATGCACAAGCCCTTGAGGTAAATCCTCTGTTAAAGTCGTTAAAATCAACTAGTCTGTGCTATGCTTATGCAGTAGTTGAAATTTCAACTATAGAGTTGTGTTTATGTCGAAACCGCATACTGTGCTCTCCCGAAATTCCAACATAATCAGCAATTTCGCAAACGTAATTAGCTTGTAATTGAATTTCAAATGTTTTACGTCGTATATGTAAGCAGATTTTATGGAAACGTGTGGTAGACATAATAATGTTCGAAAAAACGGTTTAACACATGTAAAGGAAATTAGAATTTATTAAAATCTCTAGTATATTTTGCTCGCTGTAACATGAACATCTTTCAGGGAGAGCAAAAGAATTAGTTATTCAAATTAACACAAGAATGAATCAAATTCCTTATACTCCTGCATCAAGTTCATTATTGAACGTGAACATCACAACAGTCTTCCCTTCCTAGATACCCTAACTCTACAGACAATATTGAATTTTCCATCTACAGGAAGCCTTCTTTCACTGGCAGGTTTATCTACCCAGTTTCATATCATCATCCTTCACAAAAGACATGTATTATCAAAAGTCTTTTACGGCTTGTACACAGAGCATGTGCAGTTTGTTCTTCGGACTCCCTTCTGTCAGCAGAATTAAAATACGAATCAACCACCTTATCCTCTAGTGGATATAAAGAATCTACCATCCAGAAAATAGTCGATAATTATTATCCTTCAGCCAGACTATAATCTGGTGTTAAGAGAATTTCTATATCATACTTTAAAGAAACTTCTGAACAAATTGCAAGGATTCTCAGCAAATACAATCTGTACACTACTTTCAAACAAACATGGAAGTTATATTTGTTTCCTGCTATCTACTAAAAATAAATCGCCTCTGTTGTCCTTAGCTGGTGCTTATGAAGTCCCTTGTTGATGTCGATTTTATTTTGGAGTAGATTGGCCGTTCTGTTTTGATAGAATCGAAGAACATCAAGATTACATAAGATTTCTAGAATCAGAGGATTAAGGCCTTGCTTCTCAGGCCATCGGTACTAGACATTGAATTCATTGAGATCAGACAAAAGTGTTGTATTATAGCATATTTAAATTCAGTTGTCTGTTCTCTGAAACGTGAGAAACACTACTACTTCAGCATGAGTATACTTCCACGAGGAAGTATACTCATGATGTTTGACTCATTTTTGTGTTAATATTTCGTAATAATTTGTAACCAGTTTGTTTGCTTCTCCCTGAATGATTGCTCATGTTTCAAATGAGCGAATGTATAAATTTTAATAATTGTAATTCCCATTACATGTGCCAAATCGTTTTTTTTCGAGCATTATTATGGTATATAATTAAACTTTCTACAAATCAATGTAATCATATTAACCTATAGAGCCAGATCATGTTATTTCTGTACCCGAGGTAAAGTTCAAAGTTGTGTCCCCGTACGATTTTTTTTTTTATTAATTGTGCGAGTCGAACAAACTGTCAGGTATAAAGATTCTATATAATAGATAACTGTCAGCTATATATTTATTTGATACAAAATTACTATTACAAGATTTCTTTATTAGCACTCATAAAGCAATGAACTTTTATATGGCTAAACTGTCTGTTATATTGAAGCGAAATCATTATGTGGCCAACTTTTGTTGGAATTATTTCTTGTGGATCGCCGTCATTTCGTGGACTGGCTAAGGATTTTTTTTTTTTTACTTTTTTTTTTTTTAAAAAGTCTTTTTTTTGTTTATTGATTTATTATTATTATTATTTTACTTTAAGTATTATATTTACGGCTATTTTGCCTGCTTCTGTTTAGGAGTGCCCTTGTTTAAATATCATTGGCTTTTTATTCACGGATTCTTAGGGCATTGCAGATGTATATTTACCAATAAATATATGTAGTATAAAAGAAGAGAAATTTACACATACCTTTTTCTGGGTGTTGTGGCTTTTCTTCTTTCTGCGACGTGCAAACTACTGTGTGTGTTGGGGGGGGGGGGGTAGGCAATGTGGGAGAATTAAAATAGAAATGGAAAAAACCCGGTTTTTTTGAAGAATATATATATACATATATATTATATTATTAGGGATTGGCGGAGCGTTTTTTATATTTATATAGAGGGTGAAAGGGGTTGAAAACAGCAACTGATTTTTAGAGGGGGGGAGGAATGGGAGTTTTCTCAGAAATAATATCCATATTTTACTTTAAGTTTATTTAAGCTTCTCTTGTATGTTGCCATAGTCTTTGTCTACTTCAGTGTTAAATACGATCCCACAAAATTAGATTCATGAATTATTTGTAACAAATCTTGGCCAATTTACTATTCTGCAAAATCGCCAATGCTTGGTTTTTAACTTTTAATTTCTTTAAACACATCTGCTTGTTTTAATCATGGATAGATTTCAAGGTTAATCTGTAGCTTCTTTTACAACTTAGTTGAATCTATATTAGTAAATTAATTAAAAAGAAAAAGAAAGAAAGCTTTTTTTGGTACTTCTATTTCGGCGAATCTCTCAGTTTTGCGATCGAGGCAAGTGCTTCCCTCACCACACCTTCGTCTAGCTCTGATAATCAGCGACAGCTCTCGAGGACAAAGTGACCTCAAGATACAATTGAATATTGATTATTCATTTGCGTACCACTTTCTATAAAAATGTTGTATATCTCGATAGAAATAATTATGAGAAAAAATTAGATAGAACGAAGACAAGTACGAACGTCATATTCGCACTATTTCTGAAAAGTTTCCTTCGTTTTTTCATTATTGTGGTTTTCAGTATTCGCAACAGCTAGTGATTTTTTTTTGTTATACACATTCTACTTCGTGAAGTACTAAAGTTGTCATTTTTAGCATTTACATTTCAGAAAGTTACCTATATATATATATATGTATGCTTTTTTTTTTTTTAAGAAGTACTATAATTTTGCCTATTAGATTCTTCCATTATATGGAGAAAGTGGATAGCGAGAAAAGGCGCGTTTGCTCTAATGACTGCGCTGATGGACTATAATCTCCAAGCTTGACAGCCATCAGCCTGCAGTAAAATTACAGAAACTAGGTTTCGATGAGCCCAAGTAATTAAGAAAGAAGAAGGAAAAAAGGGCAAAAGAAAGTAATTATTTTTACGCCAATGTTTGGTCATATTCTTTCCAAATACACCCATGATGCTATTTATTCGGTGCTTTTTAATCTAAGCCGTTTCCTAGTGTACATTTAAGAATGTAACCTAACTAACACTAATTAGTGCTGCAGTTTTATGAATATTACTGTCGAAAACATTATTGCACTACTAGCAGAGAGCTACAACTAACTCAAGACACCGCTGTTTCGTCAAAGAGGAAAAGGAGCTGATCGAAAGCTTGATGATAGTGAACAAACGAACAAAACAAAACAGCATCGGGCTCTGTTGGAAAAAAAAATTAGGTGAGTTGGTTTAGACGAACCCTTTAGTTGTAAAGATCCAGATTCAAATCTTGTCTATGACGTGAGGAACCTTTATCAGTTGTTTTCATTCAAATGATAAGTTACCGGTCTCATACGGTGGTGGAGGGTTTTTTCTCCCAGAAACTTGGGATTTTCATCACTCAAAACAGGCAAATCGACCGCGAGAACACACGCAATATACAAATACCGCCCTACAAAAATACAAGATTCAGTATTTTGTAGGGCGGACAATTAATTTTTATGGCTTATTTTTTTGCAGGAGTTTGTCGAAATTAATAATCAGTTCTTTCTTTATTACACCTATTAATAACGGTTTTAATGGAAACAAAAATGATTAGATAGAAGTTTCCCATAGTAGACTTGGAGTTTATTATTAGATTCATTTTCCAGCAGTTGTAATTTCATTCGTTTGTCCATCCGTCCCTTATACCAGAACGTCGCTCTAGCTGGACAGATTTTATTAAAATTTGGATTAGGAAGGAAGAGGTTTACAAATCCGAAAAATAGTTATGTAATCTATAGACGAACCTAGCTTATATTCCCTACTCGGAATTTCATGAACAGTTCGAAGATAAATTATTCCCCCTCCTTTTTTTCCCCCTGGGATTCCACAATACATTAGGAACCTTCTTGGAACTGAGGTGCAGTTTAAAGGTTTAGCTCAATCGCTATCAACAATGTCCTTTAGTTAGATGGGATTCGAAACATTTCGAATCCCTTCTAGGACGCAAAAAATCTTTACAAGGACTTTTCATTTGAATTGAATTAGCCAGTCTTAGATGGAGATGGGAGGGGTTTCCCTTTCGTAAATGTAGGTTTTGCAATTGAAGGTGAATTAGGTCTTACACACACAGGTGGCAGAGAGAAAACACTGATTTTTCATTACTCCCAATAGGCAGACTGGCCGAAGAACACACAGTAAACAAGACATAAATACACTGGCTTTCATAGTCTTAATTGTTTCGTTCACAATTTCATACACTAACAGTCTGAAGGATTTGATATCGGATTCCGTTCAGAAAGCGTGGGGGGGAAATTATATGCCTTTTCCGCTGAAGACTGAGTTAGCTAGTCTTTGGTGAAGAGTTCTCTTTATTATTATTTTTTTTTTTTTTTTAAAAAATTCAAGCTTTCCTTGCTGAAACGGACACACCAACTTTGCAGGCAGGTTGATAGACGTTTATTTCAAATAAAGTACTTCTGCCTGCCACAGCTGATTATAGATGGTTCCTGCAAAATACCATATGCATGGCTAATTTTGTAACGTAAATATTTGTTATGGTTCCGCAAATGAAAAATCACCAGGAGTACACTAATTAGCACAGATGAAGACGCCTTCTGTCTTCGATTGTGACATAAAATAGGCAAATACTGTTGGGATATAATTGGAACAACTACTATTCGAGCTGCTTGTTCTGTCAAACTACCTTCATTTATTTTCAAACAATATTGTTTAGCTTTCTGTTTTCGGAGTTCATCCGAGAAGGCGAATGCTCTTTGACCTTTTCCATTTACCTGCACATTTAGTAAAGTACGCTGCTATTAGATTAGGCGAGAAGAGAAATTACCTGTGCCAAACACGACGACCAGTGATGTGCGGTGGTGTCGAGAGTAAAGTAAACACGTTAGAACCACGAACAACTAATGAGCAGGTCGTTGTTAGCGGGCATGATAAGTGAGTGAAGATTAGACAGCACGCGCAGTCACTCGGTGTGTCGTCAACGTCGTAACCTAGAATGACATCGAAACATCCATCGCCACAGAAATGTTCCATTTTCAGTGTAGAAAAGTATGTGAAATGGAGAGAAGGGAGAACTTTTTACATTAGACAAGAGGATGAGCAATTTACTTTCGCTATCATTGTGACTCATCCTCTTCCACCACTTGCTTCGTGTAATGACTCCTCTGCGATCGTAACGAGTCTTTCACTTCCGCTTCAGGAAATGCATTGTAGTGGTGATGCAGTAACCGAAATATTTTTCTCTGTAAATTGTCTCCTAATCTCTCTCTCTCTCTCTGACATTCTTGGCGATTTTGCGTCGCGTCTGGTAGTAATAATAATAAAAAAAACGGAAGTCTCATATGAGAATGAGATGAGAGCTTTGGTATCCATTTTTTTTTTTTTTTTACTTCTCTGTAGATTCTGAATTTATTTTCCGAAGAAATTATACAAGATTTGTTTGGACACCGCAGTATCATCAATATTTAAATTTATTTTACCAATACGATTATTAAGAAACAAATTTTTTAATGGAAATACTGATAACCCATAGATAAAATGTTCCCAAACTAGCGTGTTTAACTTTGATGAATTTTGACAAGCGTCATGGCGCATCAGTATCGTATTGGTTTAAGCGACGGTCATGTCTGCTTAGCGCCGTTATGGCGAATTTTAATGCTTATAAAACATGCGTTTGCAAAACTGATTTGTCTGTTTACTTTCAGTCTACTTTGGGCTATTATCCTTTTAACTACTCATAAAGTGGCATGTCCTATGAACACTCATTTAAGATCAAAACGAACTGTATTTGGTCTGCATTTTGGCCATTGGACTCAAAAAGACGTTGTGGAATTTTATTTTTAGATGAATGTTTGAGTTTAGTTCAACCTACATTCGAATTCCGTTCGGATTTAGTAACGAACACTTGGATGGTATGGTGCGGGTCACGCACCATACCATCCAAGTGTCTCACTCTGAGTGATGACATTACCAGATGTCAAAAAAAAAAAAAAATAATAATAATAAATAATCAGCTAGAGCTTCGGCGTACAAGATATGTACGCCGAAGCTCTAGCTTGTACGACAATGTTTCTCATATTTGAAACATTGTTGCCATAGATAAACGAAATTATATCTATTATTTCACAAAGAAAAATTTTCACAGTTGATTAACTGATTAGTTTTATGAACTTTTTTATTATTAATGCAAAATATTTCTGAAATAAGCTTCACATTAGCATTTGGCTAGGCACATCGTATTATGGCGGACTTATCATGATCGAATTCGTTCGCCACCTGCTAACTATAACTAATACAACGCACAGAAGAACTAATCAGCAATATTTTAGCAAGTAATGAACTCTCGTGAATCCCAAGTGTCAGCATAACGCTTCGTTAACGATGATTCAACGTCCACGTGTGTTACAACTAATATTTTCTACTTCTGTTGTTCATAAAATGCCTGCGATCTTCTAATCTTGGAAAACACACAAAATAACACATTAAACTCATAGATCACGATTCGCTTAATTACTTGCATCAGCCAAAATAACGCATAATCTTACGAAATCTACTAACAAAGAGGCGATCATATTCTACAGACACTCAAAGATAGCTTTCATAAGCACAGTAGCCAGACCGAACAACTAGCGTGCTTTTATGTTTGGTGGAAATAGTCCAAACCTTGAAACACAGTAACTCCGGAGAACTAGACCGAATTACTAAAGTTGAAAGCTATCTTCGCTTCCACTTCACTTATTAGGACTCACTGTTCGTTCTTACTTCTATAGTCTATACTCCAAGCTACTAACATCCACACAACTCCACACCTTACTCAGATAAGGCGACATAAAATGGTAGAAATAAACTTACTGGTGATGACGAAGTTCAGATACTGATTTCCAAACATTGGGGCTGAAAGGTTCACATTTCGTTCTAATGTCTGATATGTGTCCAACATCCAGATAAATCGGTTATTTCGCATATCACGTAAACCATCATAGTTTATTTGGTATCGACGATGCTCTGGTGTTGGAAGCATCTAGATTTATTTCGTGTAGGATGTGAAGATCCTTTATAAGGGCTTTTCAGCTGAAAGTGAATTCACTGATCTCGTATGGAGGTCGCTAGGAT
This sequence comes from Typopeltis vanoorti, assembly GCF_054136105.1. Classification (NCBI taxonomy): domain Eukaryota; kingdom Metazoa; phylum Arthropoda; class Arachnida; order Uropygi; family Thelyphonidae; genus Typopeltis; species Typopeltis vanoorti. Next base: position 35,400,262 of record NC_143556.1, on the reverse strand, counting down.
TATTTCCCCCTTCAACATAGCATACCCGCCAGAGTAATACAGAGTTAATAGACATTATGCAATACCCCGCAAGCCATTAGATGTTTGTAATTCCAAGCAAACAAATAAACAAGCAAACCACAATTATATATTATATATTATATATATTATATCTCTATATACAAGTGCTATACTTCACTCCGGACTACCAAACATGAAAAAAAAAATCAGCTAACTCCTTTTTATTCCCGTATATATTAGGGAGTAGGCGAGGCCGTTTTAAGCACTATCTAACTTTTGGAGACTTAGTGGGCAGTTCAATCTCCACTGGTACCCAATCAGAGATAGCTGGCCCAAGGCTATCACTAATTAAGCGGCACGCAGTGAAGAGAGACGGCTCTACAGGTGTCGCCATCTCGTGGTCCCTAACCCTAACACTCGTATTTAATGTCTGAAATAATGTGGGTTCTATGGTCGATTTTCTTGAGTTTCCGGGACGAAAAACCCGAGTTTCCTGGAGGAAAACACCACTTGCCCGTGCCAGAGATCGACTAACTCGGGAACCGGTCGAAAAAAGGCTTAGAAAAATTTCCTCTATTCACCGACTAGACTCGAAACCAAGTCTTCCTTCGTGCGGCCAAGCGCTGTGGTGTGCAAACGCCACATCCACTGAGCTACACAGGCTCTCTACCAAACATGTCTTTGCGATATAAACATTTCGCTACTCCCGGTCTAATTACTTGTTCTTACCATTTTGCAGCTACAGTATATATCACTCATTGCCGTCTGTGCACATTGGATTGTCGATTTTTTTTTTTTTTTTAGAATTTAGATTATCCATCCCGCAAAAGGGACACGCATCATTCAATTCATATTTATGTTATGCATTTATTGGTGCTGTTGGAGAACATCATTTCCATTATAGTTGGATTAGTAGTATGATTCCGGACAGGACGTACTCAGAACATCGGAGGAACAATGGTTTTTCAAGTTTATAAGAGCGTGAAGATGAGTTAAACGGTTTATCCAGAAACGCTTTATCCTCTTAAAGTATGCAGACCAGCCGAGAAAACACACGCGACTTACAAACAAGATATACAGTACTTCGTTAATTTTGTCGTAATCTTGACATTTTATAGAACGTATGTAGTATGTCCTAAAGAAGGCAAACTTATTTCGATTCCTGATTTCTATTAACTCGGTCATTTTATATATACGAGTTTTAGACTTCCTAAGCAGCTACTAGAAGTGGCCAGTTTCTATTATAAAGGTTTTTAGATGTGCCCTCCAATTGATCTGTTTAAACTCGTTCTTCGCATACGTAATTGAAATATCAGTTTTCATATCGTGGCTTTACTTAACATCGCAAAATGTTTTATTCATGCTTGCATGATATTGTGGTCGAGTTGAGTATTCACGGTCATCTAATTTTGCAGCCCGGTCTATTTAGTAATTCCATGCAATAGAATAGATTCCAAGAGCATGCAAGTCCATTATCGTTAGTCACGTAACAGGGTCTTGCGAAAGCACCAATAAATAGCCAATTGACTGTAAAACTGTCACAAAATGGGAAGGACACGACTGTCTCTTGCATTTACACTTGGCAACGAAAACAAATAAACATCCGTCTCTACGGAAGAAGGGTGAACAGACGACTAGAGGTCACTGTTTAGCATTTAGAGAAAAACAAGGGTACGTTTTATTCATCCATATATACAATTGTACACACAGGTTTTGTTCAAGTTGGGCTAATAGATCAAAATGCTAAAAATACCAATTTTGCAAAAAAAAAAAAAAAATAAATAAATAAATACTAACACAGAATAGCTTCTTATTTTCTTCGTTAGATTATACGTCATAGATTTTGTGAACTGCTCTGGCTTTGAGTAGTAGAATATACTCAAAATTTTTATTTTAAAAATGAAGATAGGAATGAGGGCAGAAACAAATTTATAGCTGGATTTACAGTAAGCTCTTCAAGAGGACATTTTATTTTAGTACCCCTTAATAACGTTTGGAATAAAATATGGAACGAGTATATCTAATATTAAATATATAATACTGAATTGAATGTAATCCTGTGAACAAGCTGGATTTAGAAAGAATTACAATACTTTGGACCACATGAAAAATCAATTGAATACAATAAACCCTTATGTCTGACCTATATAGACTATGAAAAAGCATTTAATTCAGTTCAAACATCCAACTCTAAAAGCACTTGAAACCCAGAGAACTGAGAAACCGTATATTGAAACACTAAAACATATTTACAATAATGCAACTTCTGTAATTAAATTATATAAAAACAGTGAAAAGTTCCCAATACAAAACGGCATCCGGCAAGACGACACCATACAGCTACACTAGAGGAAGTCTTTAGAAGCCTTGATTGGGAAACAAAAGGAATAAACATAAATGGAGAAAGGCTGCATCATCTGAAATTTGCAGATAATCTGGAAGAAAGGCTAAATCAACTAAATGAAGCATCCAGAGTAATTGGGTTAAAAATCAATAGAGAAAAAACAAAAATAAGGAGGAATAAATACATAAACCATAGAACTGTAAAGTGAAAGCCATGAAATAGTACAAGTTACTTCATATGTATATTTGGGCCAATTGTTATCCTTTGAGTATTGCCAAAGAAAAGAGATTGAACGAAGAATTTATCTTGGATGGATGGTTTATGGGAAAATGAGGGACATATTCAGAACTGACATCCCTATGAGTCTAAAACGGAAAGCTTTCGACCAGTGCATACTTCCCATCCTAACGTACGGAAGAAAAACATGGAATTTAACAGAAGCCCTAAACAAAAATTTGAGAACAATACAACATCGCATGGAGAGAAGTATGCTAAAAATAACGTTAAGAGATAGGAAGACAAATACCTAGATAAAAGATCTCAAACAGTTGTCATGGATATTGTAAAATACATTAAACAGACTAAATGGAGATGGGCTGACCATATTGCCAGATGCAGTGACGGGAGATGGACTATAAAAACAACAGAGTGGAGACCAATGGATGGAACAAGACAAAGAGGAAGACCGAGAAGAAGGTGGAGGGATGAACTGGAACAAATTGCAGGAGTGAGATGAATGGGAGAGGCAGAAAACCGAGTGGGCTGGAAAACCATGGAGGAGACCTTCGTCGAGCAATGTACAGAACCAAAAGGTTGAAGAAGAGAAGACTGAATTGAACGTGAAAATGCGGTTAAAAATGGATGAACTGTTGTGGCGTAAAAATATCAGATGAATTCTTTCACGTATGCTTAGTAGATCGAAATGAATGCTACAAAATAATGTATAAAAATAATGTATAAAAAGCATATAAATTTCGTATTTCTTTTAGATGAAAAATGTTTTAAACATTGAAATCTACGCAAGATGGCAGCTATATCGCCTGAACATTCATATATATTTGACCAACGTAATAGACCAGTGTACTTAATTATAACAGAAATATGTTAGCTTTATCGTCTGCTAGAAAGAACAAAAACTTCAAGCGTTCGTTCTTTCTTATAGTATTTTTTTTTCTTTTCTATTACGTAATAGCATAGGAAAATATCGGGTTTAACTTTTAAATAGTTTTCAGCAAAGAATATTTTAAATCATGCTTAAAATAGTATTAATATGAGCGAGTGATTTACGTTATTCACTCACTCATATTAATACTCATATTAAAGTTGCTATATATATATATAGCTACTGTAAATTTATATCAGAATATAAAATTGGTCATATTCAATACGCTTTCCATTTCAGTTGGCGACATTTGACCTTTAACTTATGGTTTTCTGTAGAAATACAGGAATTATTGGATGTCGTTTATTTATTTATTCGTATCTACAGTTCTAAAATAATATGGGAAGCATATTCTTTTAGCTGTCATTGAAGAGAATTAAAAATAACTGAAAATAATTGTAAACATAAGCAAAAATCGGTCTGCTCTTTTTTGCATGCGATAAATTTAACAGTTCGTCTGCGGTTTATCTTCGTATCTTGTCCACCGAATAATCACAGCTGGAAATAACATAATGTAAATTATCTAAGTCCTTTTATCAAATTTAAAGAAACTAACAACGATTTTAATAATAAAATAAATCAAAAAGTTCACTTACCTGAGAACGAAGGAATCCAAATAGCATTTCAAACAATCAGCTGCTGTCTAGCTTTTCTTCGGCAACACAATGACATGCAAAATACCTTCATCCTGAATCGAAACTTGGGACTCATAGCGAGACACACGACGGGTTTCCAGGCTCCACTGAGTATTCCCAACCAGAGTAGAGCGAAGTGAAGAGGGTGGTTGTCCAACAAATGTTTCGAAACGAACTCCCAGATACAAAGCGCAAACCATGGGAACCACGACAACCAGAAGATGAGGGTCAAGACAAAGGCCATTATATGATCCGGATTAGAAAGATTTTCTCCCAGTGCCGTTGCTTGCTCTTTCTCTTCTTGGGTCATGCACTGACGAAGTTTGTGCATCGTCACAAACACGTAGAAATACGTATAAGTTATGGTGATGACACTTGGAGCTATAATTAGGCATGCCAGCGTTGTACTGTACGGCACCATGCTGGCGAAATCCAGCATGCATATGTAGCCATCTCGATAGAAATGTCCTTTGGAGAAACCCAAGAGGGGAGGACAACAGAGGAACATCGATGTTACCCAAGTGAAGACCATTCGACATTGACAACGTGTCCTAGTTTGGATCGTGTCGTAGCGAACAGGCTTCTTAATCGCCAAGTATCGATCAACGGATATCCACATAAATGTGTATAGGCACACGCTCCACAAGGTGATCTCCACATATCCACTTAAACGACATAGAAAGTCTCCGTAGACCCAGTCTCTAACCACAGTTGGATACACAGAGAGAGGCACTATAAGAACTCCGCAGAGGAGATCCGCTACTGCAAGCGACAGAATGTAGTGATCCATGGCCTCCTTTTGACCAGGAGAGAGGACAAGTGTGGCAATCATCACTACATTGGCCAATATTGTCAAGACACAGGTTACCAAAATAACAGCCGCCTCCACGATGCGGTCTGCAGTCGGCAGATCTTCATTCTCTAGCAGATCTTCAGCACGGCTGGACATTGCTGATGATGTCAGAGAAACGGTTGTTTAGCTGCATCTGTATGCTGTGAGAATAACAAACAGTAAATACATTAGCATGGGTCCCTTATGATTAAAGTGGACTAATTATCTTTGCGTAACCTTATTATTATTGTAAGTGTGTGTTCTCATGTACTAAACCAAACTAAAGACAACTAATATATTACCTTCAAATGCCTAACGTACTTCAGTAAAAAGGTTACTTGTATTCAAAGCACGTAGCTGCTGTTTCTCGCCTTCCACTTGCTTCGTTGTACAATTGACGTTACGTATTCATTACAACTTTTTTTTTTTTTTTTTTGCCGGGATTAAATGTCGGCTTTCTGTTCCAGCTAATTTCTTTTCTGAGAGATAGATGTTATGAGAGCGTAAAAACCCATTGTTGCGAAGCGATGCCGGATGAAATTACCATATGAATAATGCAATAAAAGTTTCGTAGCCCATATATATTTTTTTGTTCTAGTATTCTACAATGTAAAGGTTACGATATGAGAGAAATGAAATGAGCCGTATTGTGAAGCTACTACGAACCTTATTATTTGTACTCGATTTTATTTCGCTTTCGTAATTAGTAACACCGATGTAATTTTCTCTTTCTTTAATTCATGATTTTCTTCTTAATCTTTTATATGTGTTTCAATAACAATACATCTTGTATCTGTTCATTTGAAATTCCGCGTGTTTTTTTCACTCAGACAAGCTGATGTTTTTAACACTCACGAGTTAAAACAATGTCCTCTCAATTTGCCGAAATTGTAATAATAAAGAACTAATAAAAGCCGAAATTGCGTCTTCTATTGAAAGTGTATCTTTCAAGTAGATCTGCCATTTCCATTAACTGCGAGACGCAGTTGGTCTCGTTTTTTCCTTTCAACTGAAGCTGAGTTAACTGCCCTCAGATGGAGTAGCAGAGTTTTTATGAAAACAGAAAAATCGGCTTGTGAATATACACTTTCGATAGATGACACTATCAATTCATGATATTACGGTGTTAATTTTAAATAGCCAAATTCAACTCAGTACAATATTTTTTTTTTTTTTTTTTACTTTTATATTAACGCCATACATCATATCGTATACAAAACCTATAGCACATTAGTGCCGTGCGTGAACGAAAAAAAAAAAAAATTGACACATGGCACTGATAATGCACCGGGCAGGACTGAAACCTACAGTTTTCTGATTCGAAGTCAGGTACCGTAGTTTGACGAGCTCTTTTAATCCTAACTAGCTTTTGAAAATCAGCAGGCAACTGGTCGCTACCCTTAGCTGTCACCAGTATCTAAGCTCATATCTATCGATATAAGCAAGCCGTTGAATGAATACTAGACTATTCATTCTATAGCTTGCATTTACTATATCTTCATTAGATATTTACATTTACAACTGCATGTTTATGCAGTTGTAAATATCTAATCAGGAAATCCGGGATTAATATATACTGTAATTGTTGAGGAAGTAATGCACAATCAAATTGCGATCTTCCATTGTTCAGCGCTCCTCCCATTATTCACATAAGTCTGTTTGAGAATTTCCTGCAGCTGCCATCTTGCATTCAGTAATTATATCGTATCTTCGTTTGGAAGTACTTGAAACATTTTGAGATGATTTTCAAGCCAGGAGAAGAAAAATTTGCGACTGAAACAAATCTAATGGATTTGACAAGAAATCCTGAACACTCAGGGCCATGCCATGTCACATTGTTACTATACCCTGGTACAGAAAGTGGGTACCAAAATGCCGTTTATGAAACTGGTTCAGATAAGATACTTATTGAAGGTGTTGAAGTTCTGTATATACGAGTAGTTTGATTCCTGGTGCCTTGGAAAGAAATTTCGATACACTAAACCCTTTTCCTGTCAAAGAAACCTTGACGTTTGACTTGATATCATAAATGAAGAGATTTGTTGTGAGAAATAAGGCTTCCTGTTGGATCCATAAAAGTAAAAAAAAAATATTCTTGTAATTTAGTGACTTGGAACATGTCTAATTAGTCTTCATAAATTGAAATATGCAAATGAAGAAGTCATATGCAGCCAAAGTGGTACTAACGGAAAATTCAATTTAATACTTACATAACTGCACGTGTTATGTTTACATTTCGGCTAACAGAGGACGGAGGCATTCATTATCTGCTTGGCCTCTTTCTCTTAGTTACTTATATTCGTGAAAATGGTTATTTAACTTTCATGAACTAGAAGTAAAATTACTTGCGTGGATTTAGCTTTCACTGTATAAATGTTATTGTCTAATATTTACCTTCCATTGTAGACTACCGCTTCTGGTTCGCATTCCTCGAGGACACATTGGTATTTGCACTGGCCCTAGTGCCGAGTACCTTCAATAATGCAATTAACCTCCATCACTTTGTACATTTTGCTCGGACATCTTGTTGATTCTTCCTGGGAGTGTACTCGGTTCTTCCAGTTGATTATGATAATGCATTTCGAGATAGTAATGCTGTACTTGAAACATTCCATTTAGATTCCTAATTGCATTTTCATCATCTCAGATATTTAATTCTCTTTCGTTGTGGCTAGAATGAGAGCAGTAATAGCTGTGAACATACGCTGTTTAGACGTAGTTAGTGGGGGATTAATGTTCTTGTTATTATAATAAATATGTTAATTGTTGTTCCTCATTCAAACAGTCAACTTTGGAATCGGATTGCCTACGCCAAGTTTCTAGTATGCTAACTACTTATTGTAAAAGCCTTTCCAGTAACTTTTCCTGAAGAAACGCGAATTTTGCTTTTCTGAAAACTGCTGAAGAGGAGATAGCCAGTCTCATGTAAGGTGGAAATCTTGCATGAGACATTTTTCATCTCGCAAAACAGGCAAACCGGCCAATGAACACACGTTTAACAGACAAAATACACAAGCCTCAGAACCTTAGTTGCTTTGGCCATAGTATTAAAAAAAAACTATAATTCCCATCTATCTAACCCAATATTAACTTCTTTGAACTTTATTTATCCAGCAAATCATGTTCAATTTTGAATTATATGCAAATTCGTGATCACCAGAAGAATTTAGTAGCGCAAATTTGGATAATTTTGCTATAGTAAAGAGAGTTGCACATAATTGGTTGTATATATAGCATTGGTGGTCAAGATTCCTAAACCCAAGATCCATATAGGACGTTTTTCAGATGTTCGCGTATTGCCTTGCGAGCCGATCATACGCCGAAATATGAAAATCTGATAATTAGAAAGACATATAGCTACATATAATTATGTTCATCACATTCTTCTTCTTCTTTTTAGCGCTTTTACCCCCCAGGTGCAGGATCCGGTATTACATAGTGCGAGTTTAAGCAACCCCAACCGGACTGACATTGTGTGTGTGGGGGGTGTATTTTAGGTCTGTGGATGTTTGTTCATGGGGCCGGCTTGCTTGTTCTGGAGGACGAAAAATCCGAGTTTCCGGGTGAAAAAATCCCTATACATCCGTACGAGACCGGATAACTCACCTTTACTCGAAAGACACCAGATGAAGGTTCCTTACGTCTGAGCTACGGAGGCTCTTGTTCATCACGTTATTAGACTGTTTAATTACTTCTCGTAGAATGCTTAGATTAGGTCTTCACTTTTGGTGTTAATGCTTTAAAGCCTTGCTAGTATGATATGAAGAAGATATTAAGAAGGTTGGTTAGGTGTTTGTTGGGGAAGGCACAAAATGGTGTATTTTATTGTCAAATCAAAATTTCTTCGTTTTTTATATTTGTTTACATTATGTGAAAACATATGTACAGTATTTAAAATAATCTTATTTTTTTGTGGATGTTATAGGTATTGATATGTATGTGAAAAAATATATGCGTCATGCATTTTTGTCTTTTATGATCAACATAGGATAAAAAAATCAGAACTCCATGGTGGACACAGGAAGTTAAAGAGGCATTGAAGGAAAAGAAGAAAGCATACCAAAAGTTCCTGGCAAATAAGTCATCTTGTGCTCTTATAGAATATAGAGATAAATATAAGAATGCTAAACACTGTCTAAAACTAGCTAAACAAAAGTCATGGGAGGACTTTGGCAAGAACATAGAAAATAAATATCAAGAAGGTGGTAAGATATTCTGGAGGTTGTTTGAGAAGCTTAGAAATGGAGGAAAGAGTGCTGTAAAAGGAGTTAAGAGATGATAAAGGTTACATCAAAACAGGAGAAAAAGATATCCTTGAAGTATGGAGTAATTACTTCGAAAAATTGCTAAATGAAACAAGCAGTGATAGCACAGTTTTTAAAAAACACTCAGGCATACAGTCAGTAATACATATCCATACTTGAAGTAGAAAAAGTCCATCAAAGGCGTGAAATGTGGAAAGGCAGCAGGAGTAGATGATATTTGACCAGAAATGCTGAAGTATGGAGGTATAAAAGTCTTCCAGTGGCTGCACTGTATAGTTTATTAAGGCTTGGACGAGGGACGAATTTCAGATGATTGGAGTAGAGCTCTCATAGTACCCATATATAAAAAGGGAAATAAAACTGAATGCGAGAATTACACAGGTATTTCCCTACTGAGTGTTCTGGGCAAGATTTATGCCAGTATACTTGAGAAACGGTTGAGAAGAATTCTGGAAGAAAAGCTTGGTGAAGAACAAACTGGATTCAGGCCAAATAGAGGCTGTCAGGATCAGATCTTCACTTTACGACAAATAATTGAGAAAGCATGGGCATATAACAAAGATCTGTATTTAAGTTTTGTAGATCTGGAAAAGGCCTATGATGGCAAGAGAGAAGCTATTCAAAATGCTACAGTTATATGGTGTTAATGGGGCATTATATCAAGCAATACTTAGTCTTTATTTGAGTTGTAAGCAGGGGAGAATGCTGGTCGTGAAATTCACGCTTGCTCTTGTTATCATTCAGAGAGTGAGAGGTGTGATTGAAATCTGATTAGCAGAATAATGAATTACTGACCATTTAAAACTATATATTTAGAAATTTATGTACATTTAATCATACAAATACAACATTTATTTTACAAATGATATTCTATCTTTTTCAATTTAGCTACTTGAATACAAATTCTACCCTACGGTTCTTCGTTATGAACTGGTCAATAACATCGTCATAAAAAGTTGGTTGTAACTTAATTTTCCCAAGCAACACGTACACTTGTAAAGGTTGGCTTAAACTCACTGGCTAGAGCTACTTTCAATGCGTGTGGCCTTGTGTTTAAGACGACGTGAAGGGAGAGGAAATGGCTATGCGCACGCATGAAATCACAGTGCTGCAGCGAGGACCTGGAAGCTCCTACAACCGAGCAAGCCAAGGTAGCTTTGACTAGACGAGCAATCATCGGCCTTCGATACACAACGCAAAGCTCAATTATTGCCGCGCAAGCTTAAGACGTCTGCTGTCTACAAAAATAAAAGCCTAAATGGAATGCTTATAAATGCATGCATTTATTAACAAATAAATATTACTTCTTTCTCAATTAATGAGCTTGCGCAGCAAGCATAGCAAGCATGGAGAATTCATCTGGTTGTAAGTTAGCCGTTAGAATTGAAGGAAGTATAGGAAGATGGTTTAATGTTAAATCTGGTGTCAGACAAGGATGTACATTATCTATGTGGATCACGTTATGAAGGAAAGTGGTATTAAACCTGATATCAAAATTGAAGATGTTAATATCACTCTTTGCTTTATGTGGATGATGTTATACTTCTAAATAAATCCACTACAAGTCTGCAAAATTCCCTGACTAAATTGAATAGCTGTTGTAATAGATATGGTATGAAGGTCAGCATTAAAACGACAAAAGACAATGAAAATAGGCAGAAACATTGAAACTATCAACTGCATTGTGAATGTAGAACTTTTAAAACATGCAAAATATTTCAGCTTCTTAGGCACGATTTTTACTGAAGATGGTTAATTAAATATAGAAACAGATAGCAGAATCAACAAAGCTGGTATGGTAGGAAGTCAACTGAATAAATTTATATGGAATAAGAGAGAAATTAGTCAAAACACTAAATTAGCTGTATACAAGACAGTGTTCAAACCCGTTTTAACTTATGGATCAGAGAGCTGGGTTAGAAGTAAAACCTTCGACCAAAGACTAGAGACTACAGATATAAGAGTCCTGAGAAAGATTAGGGGGCGTGAACAGATGGCATCAATGGCAATATCATATTAAAAACGAGGATATTAGGAAAGAACTTGACATTGTTAGTATCCAGGAATGCGTTAGTAGAGCCAATCTCAAGTGGCATTGTCACTTTAACAGAATGGGAGAGGAAAGATTAGCAAAATAAGTGTTCTCTGCCAGGTTTGCAGGAAAAAGACCCAGAGAAGACCAAGATATATATGGATTGATACGGTAAAAAGTGCCGTAGAAGATAGAAATATAAGATCTGATAATGTTGGAGTCTTGACAGTTAACAGATTGTTTGGAGGAAAATTGTAGATAGGAAGTTAGTAATGATGTAATTTTTCTCATGTAGTACTATCATATCCTGTACACCCCTTTAGGGTACATGGCAAGAATTTGATGATAAACATAATAAATATTAAAATTGCTTTGAGAGCCGGGATTTAACCACCACTGGCTATATACTAAAACATCTGGTATCAAAAAGTGCGTATTACATTGTTTCGTTCAAACTTACTACGCAACATGGGAGTAGGATCGGATAGGACAAAATTGCAGTTTTCCAATCGTGATATTTTTAAAGCTATAGGAAATACATCGCAAATATTTGCGATGATAACAGATTCTCTATGAGTATTGACAGCAGATTTGTTGCTGACAAATTAGAGTTTGTGGAACATCTGTATTTATTTTTTAATTCCTGTGCTTTGTTATAAACGCGTAGAGCCTCTGTAGTTCAATCTGTATCGACGATAGTCTTTATTTGGGAGAACAGGGTTCAAACCGCCTAGGACGCGAAGAACATACAAAGAAACATACTGAAAAAGTGCAATAAAAATAAAATATCCAATGCTTCTGAAATGTTACTAATATTCATCTAACCAGTAAGGAAAGGATTACAGACAGTCATAAGAAATATGTTTCGTAATAGAATTATTATATAAATAGCATCATTCACTATAACATTTGAATCCAGAATGTTTTTATCATCTGGTACTGTGTGTTACCACTTTGGTCATTAAAATGGTGCAAATGAAACTACTCAGCAAATTTTAATAACTTATTCTAAGTACCAAACTTTATTAAATTCCATCAGGTAAGGGAGGAATTATTTAATTCATAAGTGGCCAACAGCAGGGCCGCATGCGGCCCGCGGCAGGATGAAAATTATATGTATTATCAATTTAGCTATTAGTTTCTACCCTAGATTTCTGATTGATACACTAGTTATATTCATTATTTCTGATGACGGAAACAATTTATATTCTCAACACGGAATCAAAATTGCTTTAAAAAGATTAGATTTAAAGTCTCAATTTATAAAATCCCTTAACTGCTTTTCTGTGCGAGTTGTAGTAGTGGGAGTGGTAGATTTCTATGCGCTCCAGAGTAACGCATCATTGAAAGTCACTTGCTCTGCTCTGATTACAGTGATCAGTTTCAGAGACTCAGTTTCACAGTTAACAGTGTTATTGTTGCAGTTTGTGTCCCCTGGTCAGTTACTTCAGCCTTTGTGTACTATGAGTAAGAAACGTAAGATCTGTGAAGGAAACAGGTCATTTCTGGAGAAATGGGAAAATGAATTTCTGTTTATAAACAATAACAACAAACCACAGTGCCTTGTGTGTTTGTAAGTATTGTTTGTGCACAAGGAAAGTATTGTCGTCACAAAGAAGCCGATTGACTGATGACCACCTTCAGGATTTGTTACGAATATCGTCATCATCGTTGAAAATCGACTTTGATGAACTTGTTGCCGCACATGAACACCCATAGTGTTCTCATTAAGTTGTGTTACATATAAAAAAACCAGAAATATGTAATTAAATTTAATTTAACAACTGATATTTAAATCAATCAAGCATTTCATATTGTTCTCCCAGAAGCAGGGCCGAATCTACCGACGGTGCAAGACGTGCATTTGCACGTTTTTTGGGGCGGCAAATCGATCCGTGTTATGTACATCTAATTTTTCTTTTGTCTGATTTCGTCATTATGAATTGACCAATTAAAACTAGAATTTAAAACGCAATAGTTTATTAATTAAGTATGCCAAATTTTATGAAATTCCATCCAACAGATTAGAGTTATTGCAGTATAATTTTAACCCTGCAAATGATCTGGTTGCAACAAAAATTGATATGGTTCAATGGACAAAACGAATCCAAGAGATACCTTTAGCATTTTGCTAAACACACCTAAAATATGTTATTAGCGTAATCTTTATTTAAAAAAAAAAAGAAAGTCAGTTTCTATACTTTTTTCTAAGCCATCGTGTCATAAGAAATAAATAGGTCATAAAACAAAAGGTTGGTTTGACTTCTAATTCTTTATTGCCAACATTAGCGAGCTATTTGCCTAGAATCGCTTAGGTATTCGCCTCGAGAACTAATAAAAGTAAAATCAAGAAGTGTTTCACGTAATCATACTAATTCGCCAATACGAGCTTGTTAAACAGCAACGACCTATCAATCTCCTTGCCAAGCGCACTCATAGAAAATAATTATCAGACTTCGCAAGTGCAAGAGTTAATTACGTAAAAACACCTTAATATGAAAACGAAAAGTCTGACTTCGAAACTTTTCACTATAAATATTCCCGCGTATCTATAAGTATCAAAGCGAGAAGTTGCTTCATAATTATATCAACTATTAAATGCTATTTATGGTTACCGAAATCACCGTTTTTTTTTGTAACGGTCTATCGCAATCAGACATATCCATTTCAAGACCAATCTACGTTTCCTATAGTATAATAATAAAAGCTTCTGCAGGAACCACACCCTTTTAGTAGGTTACGGTTTATTATTTCAGCAATTTCGAATAGCTACCTGGAAATATAAGGTGGACTTTTCTGTTAGAAGTTAAAGACAGACTATTAATTTTTAAATGAAATGACCGTTGTGGATTCTGATCACATACTTCGATGACCTAGCAGAGTATAGCTCATTGTTCTGGGAGTTCATTTCGCTGTTGGAGTGACGCTGGTAAATTCATCAACGATAATTATTCTTCATTAAGATTTCTTTAATGGATGTAATAGCTGTTTTCAGGTTATCATCGCGAGTGATTACTCCCATTTCCATCATTAAAGTTTCACGTTGTTAGTTTAATGATACCTGCGATCTTATGTCCAGAATTAGAGTCATTCTTAACTCATTTCGCGATCTTTCTGCGGTAGAATTTCAATTATATTGAGTTATTTTCGTAATTTAGATGTTGATGCTTTGGTCTTTAATTAAGATTTATAACGAATACATTTGCCTCCGAGCTTCTAAGGTAATACTTCATTTTCTTAATCTTGCAACCGGATACACTACTTATGATTGCCGCTTAATCTTCTGTCTTGTTTTATAATTCAAGTTTTTTCAAGATTTGCAATGTTTTCTTTAAGGTATACCTCTCCAGAATCCATTAGTCGTAGAGATTTCACATTTCGTTTTCATCTCGTGGATCAATTGTTGATTTCTTTTTTCTTTTCTGATTGTCTCTCCAAGCATTCTCACCAGATTAAATTTATTCCAACATACACTGGAAGTTATAAAATATCAGTTTAAAATAAAATTATTTAGAAGTTCGACAGCTCAGTTTCAAAAATATATTCATTTATTTCAGACAACGGAAACTTCTAAAAAGAAATTATTATTATCATACTTTATGGAGTCACTGTTAAAACGCATTCACTGGCTACACACTCACTGTGGCATTCCATTGCCCCATGCTGTAAACAATAAAATCTTCTCACTTCCTTCTTATATATATATATATATATCATTTCCACCCACATCAGATTGCAAAACCTGTAGCATATTTGAACCACAGGTGTTTCACTGTTTGCAATGGACTAGAGATTAAGAACAGAAACTTGTCTTTTTCTTGAACAGCTGGAGTTGATGGGTTTAAAGGTTGGCTGATGTTGACTTGTAGCGCTCAACTTTATGGACTTTAAAGGAAAGTGAGAAATGATGGAAACCAGTTTATAGAATGTATTGTCCATGAACATTCCAATAGAAGGCAGAGTAGGAAGGGAAATGCCTGTGAGAGAAATCCTCTGTTAACCGAATTTCACTTTTCTGATTAGAATGAAGCATTTTAGGGAAATATTTTGCACCACCCTAAATGAAATAACATCGTTTTATAAAGTTTGGCGGATTTGGGATTTGTATAGGATTAGCAGTTCTGCTTCTCACCAGTCCAATGAAAAAGAACACCAGTTTTTGGAGGATGTGGTTACGATATTTTTGTGCTGGCAAAGGCTTAGAGGTATGAATCAAACCAGTAAGAGAAATGCCATCTTGTCTTGAGATCTGAGTATTATCAAAAGTAGGAAAGATTATGGGAAATCCTTCTTGCGAGTAAAAGACAGGGTTGTATTCTGGCAGCATCGAAGTTGACAAGGTTATTAACTTCGGTGTTTCCTCTCAACCCATTGCAGAAGGGCAAGGTAAATGTTTAAAGCATTAGTTGCAGATTATCTTGAAACTTGTTTGAGCACTGCGAGGTTAGCCAAATGAAGAGAAACACATACTGAGTTAGGTAAGGTTTCATTCAGGTTAATGAGGGAAGATTGTTTAGCTACAGGAGAAAGGGTGTAAGAGAAAGTACAGAATCCCTTTGCACTCCCGCGGCTTCGTATCTTAAGATTTCCTCTACGGGAAATCTGAAGAGAGGAAGGGATCTGCTATAAAATAGCAAAAGATTCTTGCTCACTACACCCTTTTACAAATTTCAGGGATATCCTATTTTTCTTCCTCTCCTTCCTAGTCTGTAAATTAATCATCTTAATTAATCTGGTAAGAACTATTTGACAATTTAGACATGTCTACCATATAACTCCTATCAAATGCAGATTTTTAGTCCTGGATTACCTCTGGCTCTTTCTGGAGTTTCCTTATGATTCGAAAACACCGCGCGCGTTCGCTTGAAGTCTAAATAAACACAAAAGAAACAAGTTCATTGTGTTCATTTCATGTTTATTTCACACTGTAGGGCGATGGTTGTCCTTGATTCGTTCACGAACATGGCTGTCACGGATGATTGTACTACGCTCAAAGTAACTTAAATTGAGTTGTGATTCGATTGTGATTTCATTATTGACTTGACCTGTGCGGCCCACACGCTATAACTCAGTATGTGTTTCTTTATATAAGCTGGAACGAACACGTGACATCGTTTCTAACGAAATTGTGGATCCCATACGTAAGAGATAGGGAATTGAAGCAATGGAGTATGAATTTGAAGATGATGTACGCTTACTGATTGTTGATATGCCAAATGAGATGAATAATGAATACTGCTATCAGCAAAATTACTATCGCGAAGACTTTATTTTTTGTTGCTATGTGAGCTGGTTAGCACGTGGTTTTATCCAGACGAAAGTCTGAATAAATCGGGTCAAGTAATTTGCCACGATTCTTTATACTGTCTTCAAGAGTGTTAGGAATTTCTTGGTTGCGTTGATTTTATACCACTTCAACCGGCCTTTGAAACCATCTATTTATTATTGCCCTGTAAAGTTGAAGTAAATTTCAAAGCATTGATCGATTACGTGTTAGTAACTTGGATAGATTACATGATGAATTCCACATTTCGTTATCTTCTTCCATAAACACCACTCAGATTTTCATGACTAAAAAATTCACTTTTTTTAATGACATTTTTTTTTGACTTTTGATCTACGCAGTTCAGTTTCTCTGAATCTTTATCGATTATAAAGTTTTCTGTCACAGTTTTACCTCATTGGACCATTGGTTTGGAAAGATAAATTGTGTTGTCTTGGAAAATGAAAGCTAATGCATCACCCTGTCATCTTGTAAAGTGTTTTTTTTCCTTGACTATTCATTTCTTCAACAGATCCAATTTTAGAATGCGTTTTTATGTCCTGAGATTAACAGAAAGTTCCCAATTTTTGTGGGATAGTTTGGGATACTTTGCCATAATCTATTCATTCTCCAGAGGACGTACATGATATGCACATGCACCCACACACAAATACTATTTTATAATTGGTCATTTAGAAGTGTGGCTTTGAACATCTGTTCAGTCTTTTTTGTTGATTCTGTTTTTTTGTTTTTTTTTTCATATCTCAGAAACTGTTAAGTATGAAAATGACGGTCATAGCATGATATAGTAATCATTCATAATCATAATAGTTGAAATTACTAGAGCTATTTGTGATTTACATACTGTAGGCCTAAGTTTGTTGTGTTTAATTTTGCTTATAAAAATGGTTCGATTGAAACCCAAATTGAGGTGATTAGATCAGTTTACTTGTAACAGTAGATGCGAAATTTCTTATTATATCCGCCATAACGGAGATATTTTAATTTATTTTAATTTTATTTTTATGTCAATCAATCCCACCTATGGAAAGCCGTTAGCCTATCATAGACTAATATCATAGACTAATATTAATATTGTACTATTGTTGGACTGAGCGGTTGATTATTAGACTATAAATTGGCTAGAATAAAACTAGGATATACTCAAAGCAGAATTTTTTGCTCCTATGCTTAAAATGAAACTGGGATATACTCACGTTAGTCTTTTCCCCTGCCTCTATTATTGGCTGTTATGTAGAAATTAAGTAATATGCGATTGGTGAAACGATGCATGAGAATGCCAATTGGAATGATTCAATCTACTTTATTCGATGGCTGGAATATACGGTTTTATATAGCGCTTTTGGTGTGTATAGAAGAAAAATGTAACGACAAAACTATTTTCCTGATTGAAGATATTCAAAAAAGTCGCTTTCATCCCAGTATAAATATTGGATGAATTTTGCTGCTTATTTATTAAAATCTTGTTTCATATGCATAGTAGAAGAAGAGTGGTTAGATACCGCTGCTTCATTTACTTGAAATATGATAATAAAAATCCGTGAAAAAAAAATCTGTGAGCAAGATAGATGATGGTTGGTCTAGCAGTTGTGTGTAAGTATTGTCATGTAACGAATTAGATTCTCATACAACAAGATTTGCTTTACCTCATTGTGTATATTGAATAAAAAGCGATCGACTCTAGAAAAGAAAAATGTAAACTTCAGGCATAGTTTAGTGTTATCTTGATATATTATTTAAGAGTATATGACACGAGATCATTATTCATACTTTGTGCAATATAATATCTGCTTTCATAACAGGTTTAATAGTAAGATACGTAAGAAGGCTTTTTATATATTTATTGCAGTTTCTTATTGCAGTGTTCCTTACCCAGATTCTTTTCGATGCATGAAGAAATATATATTTTAAGGTTCTCCATCCTAAAGGATCGAGATTTTTTAAAAATCTTTATGGATCTATTTTTCTTTCCCTTCCTCTCATTACATTTCGATGCATCTTATTAATTCTTCTAATATAGAAATAACAACTTTTGCAAATACAGTTTCCTTGTTGTTTAATATCACATTATGGTTATTACCAAATAATAATAATTAATAAATAAAATAACTTTTGCATCCTATTATGATTTTGTTTCTAGTATTGCACAATTACTTCATCGTCTGAATTTTCTGATTTAAAACATTATGATAAATTGTACTGAGAGTGACATTCGCTGTTATTATTTATATACTAAAGTACAGGACATCTATATACTGCGTTGCCGAAAGTATTGGGACATTCGAAACATAGACAGAGGTCAAAATGATATTTTTTTTTTTAAATAAGACAGGCTCACCTCTGACCTGTATCATTACATTTAGTCTACATGTTTTTCACATTTGGATAGTATAAAACCCCCCTAAAAATGTTTGTATCCAGAAGAGGACAATCTGTTTAATAGATGAGTATTTTTAATAGGTGTTTTTGTTGGCGCTGCTTTACCAAACTAGCCGCCGTTGCCACCATTCCTCTGCTTTCCTTATAAGTCTATGTATGAGACTAATTCACCTTCAGTTGAAAGTTTTCACGTCCTATGAGTTCATTACAAGCATGTTATCCTCGAACCAAGTTTTATTTGACGGAAGAAGGGCATACGCATTTTTACAGATATCATATGATTCATAATGATATCATATAATATCATTCAGATGCAGTGATGGCCTGTACTTGAATGGATTTGGCATCGGGCGCACAGAGAAATTATTTATTGTACTTGGTATAGGCTTCCTATATCAAGTACAAGCCATTAGGAAAAAGGAAACCAGGACGTCCTCTTAAAAGATTCAACGATGACTTCTAAGGCCGGAACAGGCCACACTAGGCCTAAATCTTTGATATGCATGATGATGATGATGATACCTAATGCAGGGAGTCAGGGAAACGAGATCATCTTGGTCGAGTTTGTTGCTTTGGTGAATACGTTCTGACCTAGAATTGTGAGTATTACTGAAACCTGGCTTTCAAAGTCGTAACTGTAATCGAGTGCAACGAGTATAATATTTTTAGGAATGACAGAAGAAATAAGAGAGAAGGGGAGGGCATAGGTGAGTACTACTGATGATATCAGATGACTTGAGTCCAATTAGGATAGAAACATATGAAAGTAATAATGGTAATAATATCCTGTGTAGCCTTGAGTTTGAGGCTATATGGTGTGAAGTGGAAGCTAGCAGGATGAAATACATGGTGGAATATTGCTATAGACCTGGAGGTTCAGTTGCTAGGGACGAAATAATGCACCACCAAATTACCCTGATGAGTACTAAACGAGTAATTATTATGGGCGACTTAAATTATCCGAATTGACTGTGCAGCACAGAAAACTCCTGATAAGAGCAAAGGAGAATTTATTTAAATGTTGCATGACAACTTTCTCGACCAGAATCTGAAAGAAGCACTTCGAAGACAAAATGTTAGATTTGATCATAGTGTCTCAGTTAACGATGTTTTATCGCCAGCAGTTGGTGACATGCCGTACGTGATCTGGGAAGGAGTCAACTATATGGATTTTCCAATCAGAACAGGTTATATGTTGAACTAGAAAATCTGGAAATTATGACAAACTCAGGAGAATAGTATTTTTTGTTCCGTGGTATCATTTGTTGAATGGGAAGGATATTAGTAGGGCATGGGAAGCTTTTGAATGGATAGATTAATGATGCGGTATCTGAATGTGTTCTTAGAGTTTGAAGAACAAATAGAATGGGAGTGAAATGAATGTGTAATCTCATTAAACAAGAAATTCACAAGAAGAAGAAGATTCGGAAGAAATATCGTGAGAATAAGAGTGAGAGGAGTTATGAAATATATAAAGCTCTTGTAGCATAACGTTAAAATTCTTTGGGTTGCCTTTAGCCTGCGCAGTCCATTTTATTTTTTCATACTCTCAACTTAACTTTCTGAGCTTTATGAATGCCTAAGAATAAGAATAGCTTACTGAATACAGAGGCTACGCTAGTATCAGAAGCACATGAGATATTTCCAATAATTAGTGCTCACTTCACAGAGATCTATCAGCCCGGTGTGTATAACAAAGTGTACAGTGTACACTACATTGGATGACGAGATTCAGGTATATGAGAAGGATGTTCTAGAGCTGTTGCATAACGTGGAATTCGGCAATTGGAACAGATGGAATATCAACACATATGTTCACCCGAACTGGCTAAGTCCTTGACATGTTTGTATGATTTGAGTCTTATCTCAGGAAAGATCCCACAGGAATGGAAAGAATGTATTTATAACTCAGTTGCAAAGGGTGGCGCAAAGGCTGATGTATCTAGGTATCGACCTATCAGTATCTCTGGAGTAATTATAAAGATTTTAGAGAAGTTGGTTTGTCCACCCATTTATAAATAAATGGGTGGACAAACAAGATATAATTTGCAAAGAACAGCATGGGTTTACTGAAGAGACGTCATGTCTGAGCAATTTGCTCAGATTTTATAATAAAGTTACTGTTGAGTGTAAAGGGGATCGATACACGATGTATGATGCTGTTGGATGTCGCTAAGGCATCTGATAAGATACCACATGAAAAGTTGATGCGTATACTAGAGAATATGGGATTGGAGTATAAACTATTGGCTTGGATAAGTGGGTGGCTGACAAGTATCAGCAAAGTGATATATAGAGAATGTGAATCTGCCAGATTTAAAGTGACCAGTGGTGTGCTTCAGGAATCAGTCCTTGGACTACTGTTGTCTAATCTACACATTAATGATATTAGAAAGGGTCTGAAAGGAGATCTGTTTGCTAATGATGCAAAGAGAGTCAGGGCATTCAGAGATGCTACTGATATATACAGCATTTATAGGGTGATTTGAATATTCTGGAAGTGTGGGCAAACGATAATGGCTGGCAATTTAGTGTTAGTAAGTGCAGTTTGTCGCGAGGCGATATTCAGCTGCATATTATATTGATGGAATTAGGCTTGGAGTAACCGACCGGTTTTCCTGGTTTTTTGGGAAACAAAAAAGGAAAGAAAAACCCCTGCCGTCACCATATGAGACTGACTAATTCACCTTTCCAACCAAAATGCGGTACCGTTAACAATTGCTCCGAAGGCTCATTATGTTAAGGAAAAACCTGAGATGCCGAATAATTTTTGCAAGCTCCGTGTAAAAACGAGTAACTTAGTTATTGGTTGAAAACACGTGTGTGTAGGGGGGAGAGATTCCTAGTATCTGCTTCTGTATCACTAATATATCATTATTTATGGTGACAAATCCCGAATAAACAACTGAAAAATTGCTCTTATTGGCTTTCTATTTTCAAGATGTTAAGTACGCCTGTATTCTAATAGAAGGTGTTCTGTTTCAGAAATATGTTATAGTTTAATTCCAGAAAATTGTGCTATATGTTTTAAATGAAACCGAATAGCAAACCTGGATAATAATTATAACACATGATGGATTTTCCCACCAAACAGATACTTGGTAGCACACTCAAGTGAGGCTTCGGCGTTTGCTACTAGGTGTGGTAGTTATTTATCAGCTACAGTACAAAGTTTCAGAAGAATTTGACGCTAAAAGGCGTTGATTTTATACTTTTCCGGTAGGTTGCACGTTGAGAAAAGTAGTCCCTTGACATTTCCGTACACGATTATTTCTTAACCTGTGGTTCATGCACCCATAGGAATTGCGATATCAGATTAAGAATGTGTAAATTGCTTAGGAGTTCGCAGCTTCCAGTAATGATTCGGTGAGGGTCCTCCGCAGAGGACCCTCACCGAATCATTAATCAAGTTAACCATTTAACTGTGCAGTTTAGCCTAGCAACTTTTTTGAAATCAGATCTTAAAATTAAGTGTTATTTAAAAGTACTTACTATAGACAAAACTTTCGCACAAATTTGGGCGCCTGAAACAAAGTCATTGGGTATAATACTTTGCCCGTCTCTGTCCTAAACTCTAAAAGTTATTTTATAATCATCCAGTATATTATATTAAACTTACAATTTCATATTACACAAACAAGTTCTCACCTCTTACACGCAAATAACAGAATCGGTAGGTTAATCAACCGAAAATTATCAATTATGTATCTTCGTGTGAAAATACTACACAGATATATCAGATATATGTTAGTAAACATTATGTAAAAATATCCCTTATACAGGGTGTTCGGGATAAATTTGACATATTTATAATTAATTATATTTTTCCGTAAGTTACATGTATTAACACACACTTCTCTTCATTTAAAAGTTTGGACCCTTCTTCATTCATATACAAGATGTCAGAAAGGATGGATAGCTGGAACCCACCTGAATCATGGAAGAGAATAACTTGTATCATGATGATTCGTGCCCGCCATCAAAATAAGGATATTACGACTGCTGCCCAATGCTCCCTGAATACAGTAAAAACAATCAGGCATGAACTAGAGACTTGCAATGGTGACTACGAGGATGTAGCAAGAAGAAAGATCCCTAGCAGACGATCTGATTGCGTTCGTACAGCAGAATTCCTCGCAAATCTGCAGGAACAGGTGTTGAAGAACCCTGGCATTGGAATTCGGGCTTTGTTCGTGGAGTTGCTAACTGTAGTCAAGCCCTGGATAACAAGGGTAGCCAATGGTAGGCCGTATGTATGGCAGCAGGATTCGGCCCCTTGCCACACCTCTGGGAAAAGTCAAAAATGGTTGTCTGAAAATTTCTACGACTTCACCAGTCCAAATGTTTGGCCTCCAAACTCCCCAGACCTTAACCCCGTGGATTATTTTGTATGGGGCGCAGTTGAAAAAGACACCAATCGCACTTCCAGTAATACAAAAGCCCAGTTAATGGATAAAATTAAAACAGTTTTTGCGGCCCTTCCCAGGGAGACTGTAGCATCAGCTTGTTCGAGGTTCCGAAGCAGAATTGAAGCTGTGATCGATGCTAATGGTGGTTATTTTGAGTAAATCTTGTTGATAGTATTGTAATTAACTCTGCCTGTAATGTTTTTTTGTCAATTCATTAAATTTAATAGATACAAAGAAGATTTTCTTTTTCCTTACGAAACTGTCAAATTTATCCCGAACACCCTGTATATTTGTTCCTACAGCCCACCTGCCTATCCTCTTCATGCCTCGTGTTCCATAAAGCCGATATCCATTCTTCTCTATATTTTCGTATATGTATTAAGAGGGGAAAAAAAAACTTCATTTTTTGACGAAATGCATAGCGATGTGTATGTGTTTCGCGTAACTTACGTTATAAAACACCTAATAAAAGTTTTAAGATTACCATACCGTTTCATTATTTTATCTCCTTAACATTTTATGTATTTCTTATTCGGGGATTTATCTTGGATAAGCCAATGCAGTATCAAAGGCGCAAACGTGGAAGGAAGCTGTAGAATTATATCGCACACTCAGCATCAGTTTAGAACAAAAGACTCATGATTAGAAGCGTTCAGGTCACCGACCTAACGACTCGGAGCTGCTACGAATAGCGGTAGCCTTTGAACTTTAAGAATGGGTGAAGTTGAAACACTTCTGCAAACTGCAGAAATTCTCTCTCTCTCTCTCTCTCTCTCTCTCTCTCTCTCTCTCTCTCTCTTCTCTCGCTTCCAGCTTTCTTACTCTGCACAATTGCAGACTACCGTCAGCAAATGAGAGAGAAGCTAAACTGCAGGGGATCGAAAATATCACTAAGCCTCTTCCAAGTTTATTCTCTTTGTAAAGTGGGTTCAGCTCATCGGTCATCTACCTTATAACAAGGAATTATGACATGATAAAATCCACGTTAAAGATTTTAGTTTTCTGAGCTCAAATAAAGCATAAGATTTATATTAAATCATAAATAAAGATTGCTGCTCTGAATTAATTTAATAGGTTAGAATTTTCAATTCATTAATACCGTGGTTGAATGTGGAATACTTTTTTTTTCACTGATTCAAACCTCATTTGGATAAAAAAAAATATAATAATGGCATAATTTGCCTTGAATAAGTGGAAAGTTGTAATAATTATAAATACCGGAGAATGAAAGTAATTAAATTCTTCTTGTTTCTATCGTGTTTTTTTTTTATTTTTTCAATTTTAAGGTATCGTGGATATCAATTACATTGAACATCCCCATAAAGGTCCTCTAAATATAGAAACGCTATTCTAAAGTAAGAGAGGTTTAGAAGTTAGAGTAGGGAGTTAAGTAATGTCAGTGGTGACAAAGAAGACCAAACTGTTTTGGAGAGTGACCCAGTACCGTATTTGTGCCAGGAAAGGAGGAAAGTTAATGGAAGGCGAGATGGCTCATAGTTCTGAAAATTGGTAACATCATAGATAAAATAAAGATGAGCAGGATTTTTAATTTTTAAACGAAAGACAAGCCAGGGCTGTGTTTAAATCGTTTGTGGTGTATATCCTTTACTGAGTATGGAGGTTCTTGAGTGGAGTCATACAGTTCGACTGTTTGAGCTTTTCCGTTTTTGTGATAGAAGAAAGAAGTTTATGAATGAATTTTAGTCACTGAGAATAGGTGATATTTGGAAAAACTGAGGACACTCTACAAAAAGTTGTATATAAACTGAATATAATAATAAAACAATATAGTATATCATTCTCTCAAGAAAAAAATAAAAACGATGGCATTCAAAAGAAAAATGTCTACCTGAACTAAAATAGTAATAGACAATAAAATAATCGAAGTAAATAATTTTAATTATTTGGGCTATAAATTAAGTTACAATGAAGATTTAGACATTGCTTACGAAATGAACAGTCTTCAAAGTAAATGAAATAATAAACATTCAAGTTTATCAAACCAACATTATTATATGGCAGTGAGGCATGAATAATAAGAGAAAGATGATAAAATCAGATGGTAAAAGAATTATTGCAGCAAAAATGAAATATATAAGAAGAACAGTAGGTTATTCAAGACTAAATGAAGAGAGTTGCAAGAACTAAACCAAACACCAATAATGGATGCCATTGAAAAATGTAAAGAGCATCTAGAACGAATGACATATGATAGAATACACAGGAAGATGATGAGGTCAAAATATCATAGAAACAGAAGCAGAACGATGAAACGCTGGGCCGAAATCGAAACACGCCACCTGGCCTAGATTCCTGATAGGAGGAAGAAGAAAAGTTTATGGATGTAGGTGGGTAAGGTTAGGCAATAATACCAGTAGCTAAAGCCCTTAAGCCTGCTCTATAGACGAAAATAAGTTTTCAAGCTCCGTCAAGTCTCCAATAGGCAAGGCAATAGTCACAGATTTTCACAAAGATCCATGTCCCAGTGGAATACGAGCCCACAGCTTGCTGGCGGGAGAACAAGGACGCATTAAATTTTTTCTTGGTCTTTAAGAACCAGTGAAAGAATTTTTCCTCTTGAAATTATATGGGCACTTCCCCCCCCCCCCCATTATTTTCTGCACTGACTGCAGTTAATAGTGATTTTTGCGGGTATTTTTCAATTTTAATGATTCCTCCTTATAGTTAGGGGAATCATTAAAATTGAAAAATATCCCCCCCCCCCCCCCAAAAAAAACAATATTAACTGCAGTCAGTGCAGAAAATTATGGGTGGGAAGTGCCCATATAATCTCAAGAGGAAAAATTCTTTCACTTCCAGCAGAAACTGTATAATTCAGTATGTGAAGTCTTTGATACAACACTGGAAAGTCCTCAGTTTACTGTACGGTAATGTTCTCGAGTTGTTATAAAGGGAAATGAGGATCAGATTAATTCTGACATATAATAGTTCCGGCAGATATTATAAATTAGCTGGCTTTGAGTGCTTGCATTTGGCTAAGCACTTGTGATACTCATTTGGACTTGCGCTAGGAAGTGTGAAACACTGATGGGACTAATTCTGGGTGTCTTGGGAAACATTAATGTGAAGCGACTTGAAAGGGTTCAGAGAATACGAAATCCAACGGATATCTGATATGAAAAGCGATGTTGATCCACGCTTTGATTCTTGGGAACGCATTCGTAATACATAATTCCATGAATATCAATAGTAGCAGTAATAATAATAATTATAATGGCATACACTTCGGACTAGAGAGAGCTTTGAATTCATCAAACATTTCTCTTATTATTATTCTTTCTTCTCCGAAATAAGTTTTAATTTTAATATCTTTTTACACGACAATTTTGTAAAAATTGTTCTTTGTTTTTTATTATTTTTTAGTTCGAAGCAGATTTTGATGCATACTCTTTGAAGTCTATCATTTTTAATGAGCGGATATCACAGAGGGAACACATAATCGAATTTTACAAGATATTGCCCTGAGTAACACGGGCTACTTAAAACTGCAGTAGTCTCTTAGTCGCCAATCGGAATTTTTTTTAATCACTTCATATAAATATTATTCTCAATCTGAAAAAACTTGGATCGAATTCTTAGTAGATGAGATGTGCTTGAAAGCGAAATAGACGAAGGATGTATTTTTTTAATGTTGAAGAATATTGTCCTTTGACTTTTGACCGTAACTATATACATTGATATGATAACAAAATTGCTCGCAACTCAAAAGTTCAGCAGATGATGTAAGAAGCTATTCAGGATTACTTTGACAGTATTATACCGTTTATTTATTTAAGCAATATTTGCCAGTGGCTTTCGATAAACTACCAAATTTCCTTGCCACTTTATGTAAATCAGTTGACAACAGGAAAGCCTTTGAGGTCACGTGGGTATTTTTCGAAACGAAGAGTGCCGTCAATTCAAACAGTTGAATTCTATGTTGTGTCTTTTGAAGCTATACAACATTGACAGCTTTGTACACCAGCTGTCATTCCGTTTGCAAATTATTTCTCTGTTGCAGTAGGAGGCAACTAAAAAGAAAAAAAAAACACTGTAGCGACTACTGCTTCAGATTGAATACTTCCATGCTACGTGTCTCTAAGGTTGTCACAAAGCACGTACGATTTTCTGTCAACTTTGTGCTTTGTTGTTCTTTAGACTAAGGCTATGCGTCTTAGATAAATTTGACAAAGTCACGTAGCCTCTGATATTTCTGTATTAATGCTGGAGGCGTGGGAGATTTCGTCCGGTCATCGTCAGTAAATTTGCTCTTGACAACTTAATTTACTTTCGGATCTTTATGCTCAAGTAAGATATTGGGTTATTCAATTAAAATGAAAACCCCCAAGGCAAAAATTTAGTTACGAAATAGAATTTTATCATAAGAAAGTAAAGCAAATGAGAGTAAAATGTCAGTCTCTCTCTTTCTCTCTCTCTCTCTCTCTCTCACACACACGCGCGCGCGCGCGCGCGCTAGCCATCATGTATAAGCAAAATTTTCAGTTCGGTATTAATAAACGTCATTATGCCATAATAAGTGTCGATTTTACAAACTAAAAATTTAAATATTATTATCACATGGCACTTCCACGTCCATGAGTCCCATAATTCATTGCGTAAGGCTACCCACACTATACTAATCTACCATCGTATGGCAAGACTGTACTAACCTACCTCTCAAATGTATATTGTTCTGTTAAGTGTGTGTGTAGTATGAAATAAATGAAATTCCTGCTTATTTGAAAAAGCCAACAAGTCAGCGGATAACTTTTCGTTCAGCGATCTGGCTTATCCCTAAAAAATCAGAAGAGTAACAAATGAATTGCACTTTGAGCCTTATAATCCTCTTCCATCTAACTTGTTTTTGTTTTAATCGGTGAAGGCTTATCTGTCTTCTAAATAATTGAGAGAAAGCTACTTCATAATAGTCGCTATATATCCGTAGCTCAGTTATAAGTCACATTTTGTTTACTATAAAGGTTAAAGGTTACAGGTTTGGATGTAGCCTAACGCAATATACTTTCTGTAATTTGTAAGTAGTTTAGTAGTTTCTTTAAAAATAAAAATTAAATAAAAAAACATTGATAAAAACATCTCAATTAGTTTGACCGAACTCCACTAATTTCCAGTCAAATTGTAATTTGTAACACATTTTAGTAGTATTGATACAGAGAGAAGCAAAGTAGTTTACCAGCTAACATAAGTTAGCTGGTAAAATGCTAAAAATATTGCCACTGCCATTCTTCTCTACAATTAACTTATTATTGCCGACTTTGATACTCGACTACGTATGTTACATCAGTAAAATTTCTATAAACATGCAAAAATTTGTAATTGTTTTAATTTTACACATTGTACTAACCTACCTGGAATTTTAACGAAATAGGATAATATACCACCATTTGACTTTCCCCTCCGCAGATACTTTCCCTGTATATGTTCTGTGCTGTGCAGCAACCGAACACCATTTTTTTTTTTTTAACACTAAGATGTTGTTTTTCTGTTCCATCATTTTCGTTATTCCAAAACAAAACTAATTATTGAAATTTTGCAGTAAATTAATAAAATCTACAAAGCAAGCGATACAATAATACTGTTGTTTAATGCTTGTATACTGTTTTCATTTTTTAAAGTTTATATTGCTTTCCAAAACTTGTTAGTTTCGACTTTATCATGTAATGCGCTTAACTTTCAATTGTTACATTCTGAAGACCAACAAAAATCATGGCAAATGCAGCCACGAAAGTGTGAATGTCTTCGATTTGAATCCCGTATAGGAACTCCAGTGTATTGTTCTTAGACATTTCTGTTGGTTTATTGCTGTCAGCTGAAATTGAACTGCGCCGCTATGGTTATTTTCAGGTATTGTAATTGTGTCATCTTTTTTTCTTTTTTATTGTTTTTCTAAGTTTATTAAAGGTAAAACAATTTATCTACAAGACAATTTATGTACGAAAACGAGAGAGAGAGAGAGAATCAAATTATTGCCACTAACTGTAGGTGATTAAGAAATAATGTTATAAACAGTTGTAAGCAGTAAGAAGGTTGTTAGTCAACAAAAATGCTTTGCCTCCTCCTTATCTCCAGCCTTTTTTGCCTACAGGCGAAAGTAATTAATCCATCTGCGTAAAACTACGTCTGTTTAAAACAATGTTGTTTTTTTTTGTTTGCTTTTTATGTGACTCTCACTTGTGAAATATTTTCGTAAGCGCTGTAAAAAAATCTTTAGCCTGTGAGTTGGCTAAAGATTTTTTTCTATTTTTATTAATTTTCTATTTTTGTATTGTTATTTATTTTTTACATAGTTCGGATACCATACTTTAGAAACCCACTTTGAATCTTTTTCCAGCCACTTCAAGTCTCTAATCGAGGCTTGAGGACGTGGTCTAACCCAAGGGTGGAATTCTCCCACCTAAAGTCGATTGACTTTAGATTGCAGAAATCCAATAACAACTAAAAGCTACCAGCTTTTTGTTGTTATGAAGTCTTATGTGTGGCTCAATTATATTAAGTACATTTAAAGCTTTAGTAATATTACTGTAAAGAATCCTTCTGAAATTACAAGTCCTTGGCTCCATAGGCCCTTTTCCTTAGTATGTTGCAAATGTTGAATAATCATTCTTGCAGTTGTATTACTCCATTTTAATTATGTAAAAAAGAACAAGGAATATTATCAATCACCGGTGCCTTGTTTTGCTTAAGTTTATTTTTTATGTGAATCTCGTCCACGAAAAGTTGTAAATTTTTATTTTTATTTTATTTTTCCAACTTCGCACTGAAAACAGTTCTATATACCATAATCCCACATGGGAGCCCTTATAGCATATTGGTATTAGTACAGTGGGTATTTAAAGGATTAAAACAAGAATATACTTTGTAAGCAAGCGAAAAACTGACTACCATCCCGAAATCCTGCACCAGAGACCAAACATTGAACTTTCTAAAGCCATAATTTCTTTCATTAATTGAAATTTCTTAAGTCGTTTCAATTAATAATTTAATTAAATGGTTGAGTGGTCTTCATATTTGGCGTTCGATCAGAATGACGTGTATTTAGATCTTGTCATTAGGAGCCTTATTAGGACTTTTCAACTGAAGGTAAGTTAGCCAGTCTCCCACTAAGGTGACAGGATTTTTTCTTCCGAAAAATTAACAAACATACAGTAATGTACTGATTTCATATCCTTGGTCGTTTCGGCCGTAGTCGCAATCAAACTAAACCTAAGTTTCAAGTTAAATTGTGTTATCATTTCCTAGTAATATGTTTCTAAACTGTATTCTGCTTTTCCTTTCAATTTCTTACCTAAGAAACTTTGCTGAGTTGACTCGGTTTCCCTTTTGTATTTTTGTCAGAGCTTCCTCAAGGCGTTGTTCATACCGTCTTGCTACTTGAGAATATAGGATTATACTGGAATATCTTGTTTATATTGTTGAATGATCTTAGAGTTAGCTGGATAGTATTGCTCAGGATCAGATAGTATAAACCCGACCTGTCTGTGCCCTGCAGTTTTTGAGTGAACCTATTCACTTCGCTCTTACGGTCCAGTACTGTTAGAGGGGGGAAACCGATCATACGCTTGAATGCTTCATGTTTATTTTCTTCTACTTTTGTGGGAATGTATTAAGGATGATAAGTCCTTGGATACTGAGCAAAGGTCATGAAAAGGTAGTGATTGGTGTTATTATCAATATCGGAATCATAATAAATAAATAAATAAATAAAATATTCTACAGATTTGGGGGAGAATTTCCTGAAAAAAAAAGTTTAGGAATATTGAAGGCTCTTGTATTAAGGGTCTTTAGAATATATATTCTGTCTCTCTCGGAAAGATTCTTCAGTTTTAGCGTATATGTCGCTATAATGAATATTCTTGAATTTGCACTTACAGTTCATTTTATTATTCCAACATTAATCATGTCCGTCAATTGATATAATCTTTCTGTAGTTATCTGCATGCTTGAATGCAAATTAACCAGGTTTAATATAACTTACTCCTAGATAATTCATGGAGTTTTCTGGGCTTTCTTCAGGAGCCATGGTTGTGGACCCTTTCAATCTGACTGCATATTCCATCTGTAATTCAATGCATCCAAATATCGGATAATTAGTAATAATAATACGCTTCGCTAATTTGCTGTAGCCCAAAGAATTTGCCCATTTCCTATACTTAGTCGGTAACATCTAGGACACGAAGAATTTTCATAAAGGCTTTTCAGTTGCAGGTGAGTTAATTGGTCTTAATATGCAGTTGGCAGTTTGTTTGTTTTTTTCCCTCACCGAAACTCGAGTTTTTTATCCTGAAGAACAGGTAGTGGCTAAAAGAACACAAGAAATTTGTAACCATAATACACTAATCTCCACTACAGTCTTAGGAATTGTCTGGAATTATTTCTATCGTAATTCCATATAACCCAACAATTCTCTTTACCATACTGTGTACATTACTGTCAGTGGTATTTGTATATCTTGTAAAGATTAGTCGGCCGAGTTTGTTCTTGGCTTCCTAAATATCAAGAACAAACGATAAAAAACTTGTTAAAGAAATTGACAAGGAAATGTGAAAAACGAGATAGCGCCCTCTTTTTTTTTAATGTAACGTACGTTGTTGAAATTAGCTTACTTTAGTTGATGTCACGCGTCTCAGAGAGAGTTTTTTACTTCGCATTTTTGTAAGTTTTTTGCGCTTTTATTTATTTTGTGTATGAATATTTTAAGCTCATCTTACATTATACTTGCCAAACTAAAGTTAAATGTAAGTTTTTTAAGTAGTAATTTTATCTATATATCAGATTACATCCAACTCGTGTACATCATTCGATAGTATTTGAGTAAAAAAAAAAACTGAGTAGGTAAACAACTATCTTAGGTTAGGTAACTATTAACAGTTTGCTTTGAAAACTTTTTTATTTAAAACACAGCCATTCTTTCCCGAAAATTCTGTTGATGCGACTATCAGTGATTGACGGTTTTCGAATTTTGATAATGGAACAATAGAAGTTTATCTTGTGGATTCAATCTCATCTTATCTTCAACTTCCGTGGTAACCTCAGTGGCCTGTCACGACCAAATAACGCTTTATAGAAACTTAATTAATGCTGCATACGATACGGTGGTTCATCCTATCTACACAGTCTGCTGTTTATTGTATTTCCTGGTTCACTTGCCTGTCTTGTGGGATGAAAAACACCAGCTTCCCGGGGATAAAGCCCTTCTATCTTCATATGAGCCTGGCTAAATCACATTTAGTTGGAAATCTTTTATATAGGTTCTTCGCACATCCTAGATAGGTGCGAAGGCTTTCCAACAATGTGACTCTTTCCTCGATAATCATAATATATATTTTCATTATCATAATCACTTCTGATGATGAACAACATAGATTTCATACTGAAACACGAGTAAATATAGACTTTTACAGTTAAATTGCGAACCACACTTTACTTGACTAGCAGCTGTTATAATATACTGAGTATATTCATTTTCAAACATCTCGTTTTATTCACTGAATATCACTGTCATATGTCCGTGCGGTTAGCCTAGTGGCTTTGCGCTACACAACCATATGCCTGTGGAAGGAGTGTCCTAGGTTCGATTCCCGTCGCCGACGTGAGAAGCTTAAGGATCTTCCTTAGGCAAGTTAACCGGTTTTGGGCGTGGACAGCAGGTTTTTTTCCCAGTTTATTTGGGGTTTTTCATCCCGCAAGCAGGTAAACCCGCCCCGTGAACACACACGGATCGACAGCCATAAATACTTAACCCCCCATGAGGGGGTTCAACTCACCCCAGTAGGGATGGGGGGAGAAAAGGGAGGAAACTGCATATGAATAAATAAATAAAACTGTCATAAAGTCGACAGTATGTGGAAACTTTTGCGCATAAAATATGGAAATAATATTGGAGTTGTTAGGAATTAAGGCCAATGTATTATGTTAATTGCGTGTGTTTTCTGGTCAATTTTCCTGTTCTGGGGATTATGAACCTAAGTTCGAGAGGTAAGAAACTCTCCCACATTCATATGAGATTGTCTAACTCATCTTCAGTTGAAAAGTCCGTTCTCCACGTCCTAAACCGGGGTTCAAATCCGGTTTAGGACGTGGATTACATCCTAAAGGTATCGTCACGAACTGAACTACAGCATCTTCTCAGTGTTGGAAGAAACCATACAAAAGCCATTGTCAAGTAGGAAGAAAACTATCATGATATTTCTCTTTTTTTTAATGCATGTAGTGTCTCTCTCTGCTTTCATTTGTGACTCTTTCTGTTAATTCGATATTCAGCATTCGACGCTTAAAACCACATCTGAACTAGAAGTCTTGCTGTGTCTCTTTTTTCTAAGAATCCATCTCTCTGATTCGTAGAGGGCGACACTCCAGACATATGCTTTTAATAACGTGCTTCTGAATTATGTAAAAAGTATAAAATATTAAAAAATAAAATCTTCGTCGGTTGTCCCTATTAACCATTCGCGATTTATGTTTCATTCGCTTTCTGATGTTAATGAACATCGAATTCAATATGATAGCAACTATTACTGAATCCAAATATTTGCATACTTGTGCGGTTGACCAGACATGTAAAAATGCGGTTACTGAACATCTGGGAATTATGAAGAGCTAGTTGTTTTGGAGCGAGAATGGTGTGTATCATTTATGTTAATTTCGTGTGTTCATTTCTATGATTTGTTTAACTCATGAGTTAGACAAAGTTGCTGGGTGAAAAACTGTCCGTGTTTGAGACTGGCTAACTCAACTGCGTTGAATGATGGATGGAATGTAGCAATTGGCCTGTCATTTTGATTTCTGTTATAATTCTTATAACGGGATTCTATTACAGTTACTTCTAAAGATTGCTCTAGAAGTAATTGTAATAAAATTTTGCCACATTGACTGAATACAAATTTTAGCTTTTATTAAATACATTACGAATTCTTGTATGATGTACCTATATGATTATTTGTACATGGCATTTTAAGAAACATGCACATCTAAGGATCCACTGTTAACGTGTTGTATATAAAATACGTTAGGGATTACTCAGTATGTGATTCACCAGCTCTTCATTATTTTCCAACAGTGAGTGTTAGTTGTTAATTGGATTGCGACTGTGGATTTGATTCTACCAGGTGCTCCGGTTTTCTTCACACAAATATAAAACGACTTAGAACAGATACCAGATACTTCATACGTTATACTGTATTATTATAAGAAAGTATCGCAAATCATGCGTTAACTTAGCATAAGAATGGCAAGCAACACTTCTGTTTACGTTTCTGTTTACACAGTTAATGTTAACAGAAGTTTTTGCTAACCAGATGTTTTCAGATCGCGATATTTTTTTTAAAAAAAAGTATCTGGATATGCAAGTTAAAGTTGACACTTTTAAATTTCTCAATATAGCAAAAATATTTAAATATCAAATATTATTTCAAAGGACTGAGGACAAGCTGGATAATAATAATAATAAAAATGCATTTTGCAACTTTTTTGTGAATTTTTCTTTGTTTTTTACCTGCCTCAGTTTAATTGCTGTCAAGAATTTTCTGTGTGCCTGAAAGATTTGAACTTTGAAATACCGCCCTCTTCCATTGCTTGTTACATAAAAAAAAATCGACATAAGATGCTGCTTGACCACTTCTTTTTGGCAGAGGTCATATATTTTGACCTAACCATCGGAATATTGCGGAGCATTGCCTTTAATCAAAGTCATTTCACTCGAAGTGATGACGAAGCAGGATGTGGGGAGGATTATAAATACACTTAGAACCAGAGTTATTATTAAGGTAGATGATTCCTCCATTTACGCTCACGAGTAGACCTACACTTTTTACCGTGTAGGCATTCGGAACCGAATCCTACGGAATAGGTTGGTTACTCCTTATTTCTGGAGGTATCCTATGCCTGTAGAAGCGTGTGTTCACGGAGCCGGTTTGCCTGCCTGCCGGAAGAAAACCCCCAGATAAACTGGGGAGAAAAACCCTGCGGTCCACGCTCAAGATCGGCTAACTTGGCTAGGTCTGAGAAACATCCTAAGCTCCTCACGTCAGCGATGGGAATCGAACGTAGAACACTTCTTTCCCAGGCATATGATTGCGAAGCGCATAACCACTCGGCTAACCGCGCGGACAAGGTAGATGATACATTTTAGAAATGTCATTAACCAGCAAAAGTAGTGGGAAAAGAAACAACATAACAAACGGTATCGTGAATATTTATATGCGAATTTATATATATGAAAAATTTACATTTCATGACGCCGAAGTGACATTTCATTCCTTGACTACCCCAAAACCCGGATTGGATCAAATTGTTACACCAAACTGTGTAACTTTGGTAATGTTTATAAAGTGGAATTTCTATACTTCAGCTCAGCTTAGCCGATATAAATATTTTATTCTTTTTTGTTCAATACTGATTGCGAAGTCTATTGACGTTTTTTTTTTTTTCATTTACATTCCTCATTTAGAAGTAAGGAAATTCCCCAGAATAACCTCTGGATGAGAAACATCTTATGCAGATGGATAAAAAAATGGTTTCCCATTTTTTTTTTTAAATGAAACTTAAACTCTAAAAAATTCGGTTTCAGATTTTTGTTTTCTTGTCAACTAGCTGTCATCATCTGCTGCTAAGTAAGTACACGCCGCTATGAAAACGCGCATACAATCCGCAGCACACGTGCGTTTTCCTATGGATTATTATTTCATGACACCTCCAAGGAGTCCAAAGACTCATTGAGGGAGGGCATCCACTCTACAACTCTCTGTCTCCGCCACGATTACCAACCATACCGAATTGCCACTACCGTCATCATCTACATCAACGCCATCTACTATCCATCGCCACCACTAATATTTTTTTGTGTGTTCTCAATGCCGATTTGTGTGTATGCGGGATGAAAAACCCGAGTCTCAGTCACTCATATAATCTGTAGTATTTTAAAAGTGACGACTCCCTTGCCCATGGTTTGCTATTTTTAACGGTTAAGTATAATAGGGTTATAATAGGGTTTCTGAAACAGAAAAATGACGAATTTATTAATTTTTTTTTTTTTAATTTTAGTAAAACGAATAGCACAGTTATAGACGGTTACAATTTTATTATGAATTAAAATGTTTATCGACTGCAATGAATTCAGTGTTATTCGTTATTTTATACATCTATTAACGATAATATCGTTATCGTAACGCTGACATTTTTATTGCACGTAGCCGCTCCAAGTCGCTTTGTTCACAGAATTACCACTCTTATTAGGCAGGTTCGTTAAAGGAAAACAAAATATCAGTACCAGTAATTTGAATGTTTTCACTTTAGTTTCAAAATAAAAATAAATCAATCCAAATCAACTTTTGTGGAGCCTCCGTAACTCAGTCGGTATAGACGAAGCCCTTTGGTCGGAAAGACCTGGGTTCGATTCCCGTCCAAGACGTGAGGAACCGTTATTTGGTTTCTTTCGACTAAAGGTGAGTTAACCGGTCTCATACGGAGGTGGAGTATTTTCATTCGTAAACTCGAGTTTCCCCCCTTCCCCCAGAACAAGCAAATCGACCCCGTGAACACGCATTGAGTAACATAAGACACACCGAGAGGCATAGGGCCAACCACCTTATCCTCGAGACGGTCGCGGTTGGGAAGACAACAGCTAAAGAGCCTCAATGGTTCGTGAAAAGCTTAAGAAAAGACGATCACTTTTGTGAAACAAGAAAGTTAAGTGAGATTGTATCTAGATTAGCTTCGAAGATGGAATCTCAATTCGAACAATTACCAATAGTTTTTTCATACGCGAATTAATTTCAGAGAATTGTCGTCTTCTTCCTCTCGTGCCTTAGCCCATCTATTTGAGGTCGGCCTTTTTTTTTTTTTTTTTTTTTTACAATATGCTACCTTACGCGCGCGATCCCAACCGACTTGTCGCATAGCCTGATGTGTTCACGAGGCTGGTTTGCCTGTTTTGAGGGACGAAAAACCCTCAACCTCCGCATAAGACTGGTTAACTCACCTTTAGTCGAAAGAGACCAGATAAAGGTTCCTCACGTCATGGACGGGAATCGAACCCAGATATTTCCCACCAAAGGGCTTCGTCTATACCGACTGAGTTTAAATTTAATTGTGGACTTCTTTGAACATAAATAAAGGACAAATATCAAACATTGAAAAATTAATGGAATCGGATCACCATTTTAGTCTTATTTTGGATGAGTGGACCAGTATTGGAAATAAAACGTGTTTGAATAACAATACTGAATTAGACAACTCAAAAATCTTAAACTTAGGATTAGTTCGTATATCCGGAAAAATGATTATCAACTGACATTCAAAATATTGTGAACTCACGAATACAAGAATTTGGAATCATTTGGCTATAAACGACAGATGGGATGAGGATTATTCCGAAATTCGGATTTCAATGCTCATTTGAAAATTTACTGTGCCTTAATCATGCCATTTATTTAGCTGTTAGTTATTGATGCATTTTATAAAAAAATATAATAAATAATAAATATAATTAAAAAATAACTTTCATGAACGAAATTGTATAGTGCCGGAATTTCAGGGGGAAAGGGATGTCCAGAGTCCCAGGAACAGAAAAATAGCCGAGTTTATAACCTTTGTAGGCAAAATCATAAAAAAATTTTTTTTTTTAAATGATAGCTTTTATAATGAAACTGTTCATGAAAAACATTTAAACACATTCGTATTTGTAATTCTGTTATCTATTAATATTATGACGTTCATAATGATGAAAACGGCATGGAAATAAACTGAAAAAACGAAGCACAAAACCTATGAAAATAACAACCATCACACAGCACAGTTGAAAACAGCATGTAACCTCGGACTTCACTTTGATGCTGATCTAAACTGGAATAGCCATATTCCAGTTTAGATCAGCATCGAAGATTAATCTACAGAGTGATCCAAAAGTCGTGCACATCAAAGTTCAAGCTGATCTGCACCGGAGTGTTTCAGTTCTAATTATTCGTTTTGCCTATAGATGGCAACCTAGGACTGTTGACCACTATCGTGTAATCTCTCCGCCACGTGTCCTTATTGGGGCATACATTGCGTAGTTTTGTTTATGAAGAAAGCGAAATGGTACTTTCCCAGGAGCAACGAGTTATTTTGCTTGTCGCTCTTATGCAATTGTTGTAGAGGAGTTTCGTCAGAAGTATCCCGACTCTGTTGTTCCTCAAAATTCAACAGATTAATCAAACGCATTCGGGAAACTGGATCAGTTGCAGACAAACAGCGGCATGGAAGATCTTCCATTTTGACTGAGGCTAAAGCGACTGTGGTACACGACGTGTTGCAACCTTCACCTTCAAAGAGTCTTGGAAAACTCTCTGCACTGATAGGTATGTCATATGGCAGCACTCGGAGAGCCACCAAACAATTAAAGCTTCGTTCATATACACTCAGTTCAGGAATTGAAGTCCACTTGATAGGGAAAAACGTGTTGTGTACTGTAGGTGGTTTCGATCATTTGCCGAAGAAAATGGAGTTTACGACGACCAATTTTCAGAGAATGCAAGGTCGTTTGACCTTGCATTCTCTGAGAATCGAAGTGTGGTGTGGACTCAAGCCGTCGCATTGTTGGACTCATTTTCTTTCAGATGACATTGAACAGTGCACTACACCAAGACACCATCGCCCAGTTCGTGATTCTCCTTGAGATTGAAGAACGTGATTGCTGTTTTTAGCAGGACAGTGCCACTTGCCATACATCAGTAAAGCAATCAGAGTCAATAATTCCATGCTTCGAAGAGTTGCCTCCAATTTGGTAAAAAGATTACCCGTGATTTAATAATGTTATTTATTTTTGCCTTTGTAAAGATAAGGTTATAATCTTTGTTTGTAGCAATTTAGCAGTTCTATCAAGTTTGTCACTAATATTGAAAAATTCAAGTTTATTTTATATTTTTGGATCACCCTGTATAAATCATTATGTGAAAGCATCTTAAAATATGCAATTACAACATACGTATTATACGCAGGCTACCAACTTAACAAATTACAATCGTTGCAAAATAAAATGGTAAAACATAAAGGAACAAAGAGAAGATCCTTCACTCATAATAGGCCTCAATGACAGAACAAAATATTTTAAGGTTTATGCTATACACAATCATGCTGAAACACTACTTCAGTCCAATCTACAGAATAACTAGAACAACATATTAGATAACAAGACCACAAACCAACAAACTACTTCGCATGTAATAATCACTAAGAAAAAACCAACTGGAGCTTCTATGCTGTATACCTAACATGATCGACAAACTGCCATTCAATACGAATACAGACCGGACCTACAGATTGCTGAAACGGGCGATATATATATATACAGTATATATATATATATATATATATATATACAGTATATATATATATATATATATATATATACAGTATATATATATATATATATATATATATATATATATATATATATATATATATATATATATATATATATATATATATATATATATATATATATATATATATATATATATATATATATATAGATGGAAAATTATGGGAGAATTGCTAATATAGAT
Source organism: Typopeltis vanoorti (assembly GCF_054136105.1). Lineage (NCBI taxonomy): Eukaryota > Metazoa > Arthropoda > Arachnida > Uropygi > Thelyphonidae > Typopeltis > Typopeltis vanoorti. The sequence continues at coordinate 35,360,364 of NC_143556.1, read as the reverse complement.
AAATAAATAAATAATAAGTACGATAGAAGGACACAAACACTCTCCCTGTGTATCACTTGATCCCCTTCAAAAACGTCAAAGTGCGCACAAGCAGTTGTGTGTATATGTGTGCGCACTTGATTCTGTCCTGTCCTGTCAGGTGTCTTCTCCCTCCAGGAGATTGACTACCATGTGTCTCCACCATGTTCTATTCTGCGCCTCTCTCTGCATTCCTCATATGAGAGATAAGTCTAGTCTTCTATATTTTTTATCCACTCCAGTCTTTGTCTTCCTCTCTTTCTCTTTCCCTCAACAGTTCCTTCGAGAAGTGTCCTTTGTAGGCAGTTATGTCTCAGAATATGTCCAAAATATCTGACTTTTTTTCTTTTTAATTTCTTTCATCAGGCTCCTGTTTACGCCTGCCATCTCTAGTACCTCTTCATTTGTCTTTTTGTCTTTCCATGATATTCTCATAATTCTTCGCAGCATCCACATTTCAAAGGCCTCCAGTTTTTTCACACTCAGATTCTCTTTAACCTGTAGACAGAAGAAATATTTCTGCCCCTACAGTGATTCCTTTGAGGTTACTAATTTTATTAAATATTTCTTCTGTCTACAGGTTAAAGAGAATCGGAGAAAAGACACAGCCTTGTCTCACACCTTTCTGAACTGGGAATGCTTCTGAGGTCTCTCTATTTATTCTCAAAGATGCAGTCTGTTCCCAGTAAAGATTACTTAATAGCCTAATGTATTTTCCACCCATGCCTATTTTTGAAAGGATTTCAATTAATTGTTCATGTTGGACATTGTCAAATGTCTTTTTGTAATCTATGAAGCAGAGGTACACATATTTATGTTTTTCTAGATATCTTTCTATGATGGTTCTGACGTTGAAAATACCTTCTCTTGTACCTACATTTTCCTTGAAGCCAATTTGTGTATCATTTATTTCTATGTTTATTTTTCTTTTATTTCTTTCAAGAATAATGTATAGGAGGACTTTTGATACTTGACTGATGAGGCTGATTGTCCTGAACTCTTCACATCTTGTAGCTTTTGTTTTGTTTTTTTGGGGGGGAATTGGAACGAAAATTGAGTGATTAACATCTTTGGGTAGAAATCCAGTCTCGTATATTTTATTGCATAATTTTGTTAGAAATTTCAGTCCTCCTTCATAGACAGCCCTCAACCATTATGCCAAGAAGTTATCTATTCCTGCAGCTTTATGTGGTTTTAGTTTTCTGACGGCATTTTCAGCTTCACAGAGTAAAATGGATGGTCCTAAATCAGTCTGTTCAGGAATATCATTTCTTTGTTGCTCGTATAATTTCCTTGTATATTCAATCCATCTTTCCATGATTTCTTCTTTATCCATTGGAATATGGTCTCTTGAGTCTCTAATGATACTTGCATGGTTTGCTGTATTTGTCCTGTTTGTCATTTCTCTGATCTTTTCATGCATTTCTCTGCTTCTATGTTTTCTATCTATTTCTTTATTCATGCTTTTATATTCAGGTTTGTTCTTTAACTTTTTTCTTTGTTCCATCAACGTCAGTATTTTTTCATTCATCCAAAGTTTATTCCTTTTCCTTTTTAATTGTTGGAGTGTATTTTTGGTTGCTTCATTGATGCTATTCTTGAATGTTTGCCAGTTCATGTTAATTTCATCTATTTTCTGTGTGAATTGTGGTGTCAGACTTGTTAAGGGATTTTGTGAATTCTTTTATTAAGCAGTCTTTAACTTCTTGGTGGTTGAGTGAGTCTGAATTATAAGTTTCTCTTATGAATGGTTGGCTTGGTAGCTTAAGTTTTAATTAAATAAAGGGGATATTAGATCCCACATTGTTTTAAAACCGAATAAGAAACTCAAAGATTGGAATCAGAGAGTTTCATGCTGAATATAGTCTAAAAAAAACTATAAAAGTATCGGCGAATACTAGCGTGAGCTGAATGCAAGTAGTCCTAGAACGTAGTACAAACACGGGCAACTCGTTGCAAAGGTGGGAAAAGTTCAGATCGCTATTCTTTGGTATTTTCCATAATGTAAAAACACATTTCCTAGGAAATGTGAAATGTGTTTTTACATTTCACATTTCCTAGGAAATGTGAAATGTTTTTACCAAAGAATAGCGATCTGAACTTTCCCCACCTTTGCAACGAGTTGCCCGTGTTTGTACTACGTTCTAGGACTACTTGCATTCCGCTCACGCTAGTATTCGCCGATACTTTTATAGTTTTTTATACTATATTCGGCATGAAACTCTCTGATTCCAATCTTTGAGTTTCTTAATCGGTTTTAAAACAATGTGGGATATAATATCCTCTTTATTTAATTAAGGTTTATATCGTCGAAATGAAGCCTGTTGGCTCTTTATATTTAAGTAGCTTAAGTTTTATTTTGATTTTTGCAATCACTGGGTTGTGGTCCGATCCTCTGTCTGCTCCAGGATATGTTTTTGTTTGTGTTATTGCATTTCGGAATCTTTTGCTTATTATTATATAGTCAATTTGGTTTCTGTAGATGTCTTCAGGGTTTTTCCATGTATATAGTCTTCTGGGAGGATGTTTAAACAGTGTGTTGGCAATTATTAGGTCATTCTTTTCACAGAATTGAATTAATCTTTCACCTCTTTCATTTCTGATTCCAAGCCCTTGGTTTCCCGTGCAAAATGAGATTTTTTCCGAGCCCACTTTTGCATTTAGGTCGCCCATCATTATAATAACATCATCTGACTTAGCACTGGAGATTGCAGTTTGGATGTCTTCATAACATTGTTCCAACTCTTCATCTGGGTGATCTTGGGTTGGCGCATATGCTTGGATAATATACAGGTTGAAATGTTGTGCAGAGATTTTGCAATTCTATTACTTAGGACAAGCGTTACTCCATTAAGGTGTAAGTCACTGCCAGAGTAGATTATAGTGCGATTTTTCCTTCTTATTATACCTGTATCTGTCCACCTCACTTCACTGATACCTGCAATATCGGCCTTCATCCCTTGTAATTCCTGGAGTAGGTTATCTAATTTGCCTGCCTCGTAGAGTGTTCTGACGTTCCATGTTACTATTTTCAAGAGATTGCTCCTGGTTTTCAGACAAGGGGCATCTGAAAATATCCTCCCTGGAGGGTTTGGGATATTATCTTCATACACTACCTTAGTAGTTCTTGTCTTACAATTCCCGGTTTCAAGCTCTTCTTCCCTGTAGCTATAAGAGCTGATGGTTGCAGGGGTCTCAACCACATCTTTAACTTCATATTATGACATGGTATGTTTCATGGTTGACAATGGATAAATACGTGGTGACGCTCCGATCTCTTCCACGACGGCTGGTCAAAAGTCCTTTAGATGATGTCAGGAGTGTGCCCTCGATGTGCCACACATCTTGCTGTCATGCCCTCGATGCCATTGATCAATCAGTGTTGATTCTTCTGTCATCTTGGCCATTCCAGACTTCGCACATAAAGGGTGACATTCCTCACTTACAGCATAAATATGGCAGACTAAACTAAGTGAGGGTATCAGCAATTCTATATTGCTGATATCCTCAGTTTAGTCCGTCAGCCGAGGCGGTTTACCGGGGTGTGGCCCCTGGTGTGCACTACCAACTTCTTGGAGCCATAAGTGAGAGTTGAGTGTATGTGAGGACCAGAGCCCAACATCCTGACCTTGAGATCAGCGGCTAACATCGATACTAAGGTGCTGCCTCTCCATACAGCCCATACACTCGATTCTACACGCTAACAAAAAAAAAAAATAAATAAATAAAATAAAAAATATATATATATGACTATTGCTATTAACTCGGAGGTTGGATATGTTCATTTTAATATAAACTGACTAAAAATCCGAGAATTATAACAATATATATATATATATATATATATATATATATATATATATATATATATATATATATATATATATATATATATATATATATATATAAACAATTATATATATATAAACAATTAAATCGACCCTTGGCTTGTTTTGAATATTTAATCAAAAATTTTAATCAAATCACCTATTTTTTTAAAAAAAATAAAAAGATGATGGAAACCGTTTGCCACACGAGAGGGCGTTCAACATAGAGTTCATTAATTATTGGAATGGGCAAGAAGAAGAACAGAAAGAATATTGTTACTTAAAGTGTTTTTTTTTTTAATGATACATTAGTACAGAACAAAGATTTTGTATTTAATTACCAACTGACTGCCTATTAAAATCAACAAAGATTAATATATAATTACTACGTAATTTTCAAAATACAGTCAAAACACAAAATGAATATAATTATCTGAACTGGGTTTAACTGTTACATTAATTTTCCCGTTCTTTTCAGATATGAACGATTAAACGTAATTAAATTGAACTTCTAGAGCGAAAAGTTTTGACTTTTTTTAAAAAAAAAATTCTAAATGTACTGAAATAAATACATCCTAATAGCGGATACAAACCTAAGGCCATTTTCGTATAGTAATGAATGCCTCTAGTTTTGTTCTTTGCAACATCATTATGAACGTTTCAGATAGCCAACATAACACCCACTGTGTGGGCGATCACACATTTTCCTTCCCGTTAATGCCAGGTTTCATTTGCAGCAAATGTAATGACCCGTGGGTTTGCGAAAAGCAAACTCTACCAACAATCGAATAGCTGTAGTTGAATAAATGACTTTAAACTTATAATGATGTTGAAGTCAATAATACCATACCTTATTTAGGATACTTAACTGCATTTAAACATTGGATACTTGTAGTATATTTTTAATTAATGATTCATCAGAACACTTCATTGCAGATTGAGTTTTTTTTTTTTCTTTCATCAAATGAAATTTTTGATTTATTGAATGAGTTAAAAAATTGAAGAGTCTCTTAACCAAATAGAAAGTAATTTAATCTTGTTTTATTTAACTGCGTTACTGTGGAACAATTTGTATAATTATTATTATTAACTAGCAGGGCTCTTTGTATTAATTTCTTCATTATTATAAAGAGGTATTTGTTTCCTTTTGTATGCATTATGATATTCTACTATCGGAGATCCGTACACATACAAACATGTGGTAAATATTTTTCCGTTTTCTTTGTTTTGTTCCTAATTATTTTAGGAATAATTAATGAAATATAGAACTTGGATTTTTTTTTTTATTATTTATGAAAAACTATTTATTTTAAACTCTTTTGTGAATTATGGGCCACCTTGTAGAAAAAAAAAACGCGAAAATGGAGTATACTGTAATTATCGAATATTATCGAGATTTTATTAACACCATTGAAACAATTATCGGAACTAGTCTGTAAACAAAAACTGATTTTTGTATCGGAGTTGTCTCCTATTGCTTGGGTCGCAGTTAAACTACCGATGAATCGAGTTACTACTATCAAAACAAATCTTCGTGCCTTTCAAAAAAAGAAATTTGTGATTCATACTATAAAGATTCAAAGAAATCAAAAAGAGTCTAATTAATGAAAATAAAACTTACCAAAATGATTATTATTATTTCAACTACCACCACAACTAGTAGGTTTCTAGAACCGTCAGTTTCCTAATGCAAGCTTTTTTGTTGTTTATTTTGTTTTAAAAATTATAAATATGTGCCCTCGAGGAATGTACAAGAATGATTTGATAGTACTATACGATTAAGTTTATTATTACTAATCTCCTATCAGTAATTTTCTTCTAAATTAGTCTGTCATTTGCCACAATTCCAAATTTGTTAGATCTCGTATTTTATCCAGTTTCTATTAAATATGTGCTCTCCTGTGAATTTAAATTTATACTGATTCAGAAATGATTTAGATTAGTTATCCGTCGGATTTCATTTATATAAGAAACATTTTTTTGCAGGAGACTTTTTAAAGGTTATAAACATAGTGATATCCTTTCCACAAAGGAAAGTTTATAATAAACTAGCAGAGTTGAAGCTTATTACAGTAGAGACTGTCCTTTCATGTACTCGGATTGCAAAAGACTTTATTTATGTGCATCCTGGCAACAGCATGCCGCCAATAAACTTGCGTGAAGGGTGATAAATGCCTAAAATCCAATTCCATTTTCTTGATTTGAAGAAAAAAAAAAGATCCATCGAGTTGAAGAGAACAGAATAAAAAATGAAAGTTGATTTCTTGTCATTTACTAGGTTTTTTAGATAAACAATAATTTATTTGTATCTTTTTTGGTCCAAAATGTCAACATGATTGGTATATACTGTAATCAGTTTGCTATTAAATGGAAGTGGCAACAACCAGCAGAGTTATACAGAATCGTATTTAGTTGTAGAAAAGAGTCCAGATAAAGGTTCCTCACGTCACTGATGGGAATCGAACCAAATGACTTCGTCTATACTGACTGAGATATGGAGGCTCAGATTATTATTATTATTATTATATTCTTAACAGAGTTCAAAGTAAAAAAAAAAAAGTAACACGAAACATGAAATAGAATAATGAAATCTTTGACTAGAATGAGTCCAATTCGGGCCTGATTATCCGAAGGCTTAGGAATCGACTAGATATCGTCGTAAAATGTGAGAAGTCCCAAAAGTGCAGTTTTCTGGAGTTGAGATGGTGTTATATTTGGGAGGCTCCACTTTTTCAGATGTTTCATAAATGTTCTTAGTATTGCTACCAGCGCTCCTATGACAATTGGAACTACTGTTGCTTTCCTGCTCTAATCTAAACTCGTGGAATTTCAGTCTCTATATTTGGTCAGTTTTTCATTCACTTTTTCTTCTACTCTACTATCCCCTGGTACTGCTACATCAATAAACCACATCAGCTCATCCAAATCGGCATGTGTCCAGTCAGTTATCCCTGCTGTGTATCTGATTATAGGAAAGGCTCATTATTATTATTATTTGAGCTATTCTGCTCGATTATTATTGACTCCAGCTGTCTTTTTACATTTCAGGAATCTCCGTAGCTCATTTGATATCAACGATACCCTTTAGTTAATACCTGGGCTCGATTCTCATCGAAGACTTGAAAAAGACTAAGCGGCTAGAACAACGCGTTCAATTAACAGACATAATACGCTGACCTCACAAACCTTAGTTGCTCTTCGGCCAAAACTTAAAACAGTCTTAATAGACACTCCTGATTGTATTTCTCTTGAATATTTTGTACTTCTCTTCTTTCGCTGCTTATCCCGTTATTATTTTTTATACTACACGACAGTCTAATGACTGTCGTGTAGCTACTTTTATGCATAGCTTTCTTACATTTTTCTCTGTATCCTCTCAGAGTTCTTGCTGACTTACTTGCCAGAAACGTTTTTATATAAATTTTCCTTTTCCAGGATTCCTCCTTTAAATCATTTGGGTCCAACAGGAAGTTTTCATTTTACTGTCTTTGTAGACAACTTCACCGCCTGCCTCTGGGTTAGATCATCAAAGTTCTCTTCAGATTTTGTCACTGGATCGTCAAGTTCTCATTTTTTTTCCCCTCCAATAATATTTGTATTGAGTCCGCAGTTTACCTCCAAAAGCTGCTCGACTTTGATTATTTTTTAAAAACTCTCTTACATATGTTTCTTTTTAATGGTGGTTACTTCCTATTTCAAATCTCCCAATTACTCTTGTATCCTGTTGTATCTCAGTGATACTTTTCTTGTTTCGTTGGGTCTCTTTCCATGTGAATTTATGCGCATGTTTATGTCGGCACATAGTGTTAATAAGGAATAGTTCATGTCCTGAACAGAAATCCAATATGTACTTAACATTATTATTAGCGTTGCCTTTTCTTCAGGTTTTTTCCAAAACCTTTCTGTATGTGTGGTATTTATTTCCGATTCTGCTGTGTAAATTTCCAACAAGAGCCCGCTTTTCTTTGGCAGAAGGTTCTGCTAAAGAAGAAGTGAAGGAATTTTTCGAGTCAGCAAGGGTGTATGACACAGGTACAAATAAATCTTATTTTCCAATTTCCCATTTTGAAATTTGCCCACGTGACTCCACTTGATTCAGTCAGTATAGACGAAGCCCTTTGGTCGGAAAGACTTTGGTTCGATTCCTGTCGGTGACATGAGGAACCTTTATCCGGTCTCTTTCGACGAAAGGTGAGTTAGCCGGTCTCATACAAAGATAGTTTTTTTTTTTTTCACCCGGAATCTCGGGTTTTACCCAGAATAGGCAAACTGGCTGCGTGAACACACACCGACTACAGTCAGAAATATTGCCCTTAGGGGAGGCAGCAAGGAGTGGCTACCCGGCTGCACTAATTAGCTGTAAGCTCCCTCAGTGGGGGGAGGTTCAACCCGCCCTAGAATGGATGAATGAGTAGGATAACACTCCACTTGATTGCTGCCATTCAAGAAGTTTATTTTCATGTTTAATGTTGAATACTACAGCAATTATCTTGGGCCATTTGGTATACAGTATTATGTCTTGCAGGGTCGAGGTAATGGTTGAAATCGTGCAGCAGAAAATTATGTAGTAAAGTTTTAGGGGATATCACTCGCTTCAGCCGTTGAGTATGATATCACGATTGAACGACCTTTTCATCATTGATTTGACTGGAACATGATACCAAACTTGTTAGATCAGTTAAGAAATCCTTTCCAATATAAGAAATCTGTTTCGTTAACACTAGTTGTTACTTACGTATCATTTATTCCCAGAGATATTGTCCGTAATCGCCAGACCGTTTCTCCTTTAGCTTCTTTCCGAAAACAACGTTACTTTTAAGGACTAATGACTTCACTTAATAAAAGAAACCAAGACGCCTCTCACGGTTGTTTTTCGAGAAATATAGAAAAACGAGATTGAAATCTTATATCCTTCGGAAAAAAAGAACAAGATCTTTTTAACATCCTAACACGTTTGGTACCATGTTCCAGTCAACTGGAATAGTGAAAAGGTCGTTTCAGAAACTGAGTTAGCCGGTCTCTAACGGAAGAGATAGTTTTTCTTCCCTTAAAATTGGATATTGGCTTCTAAGCAATCTTATTATTCGCACAATCAATTTAAAACCTCCATTTCTAAATATATTAATTTATTTTAGGTGCATTTCACAAAATGCTTACACGCCTATTAGACTCCTGCACATATAATAACTTAACAACAGCTTTGGGTTGGCTGATTTGATTGAAATTGATATTTGGAATTGTTACTGAAATTTTTGAATCGTCTCAATTTTGACTTAAATCAAACAGTTTTTTAAAAGTTATAATTAAGCAAAATGTTGCAAAAAAAGATAGATAACACAAATCAGTTTGGCTAGATTCGACCATTGCTGTCATCGAGTTATCTTTGATTCAGATTGAACCAGTTTTAGTGACAAAGTTAGATAAAACAATTCCAAAATATGATAAAGTACACACATTTTCTAGAAATAAAGCGGTAGCTACGTACATCAACCAAAAAGCTCTTGGTTCATTTATTCGGAAAATACATGACGTCACTATACAAGAGCGCTATTGATTGGTTGTTTGTTTGGATTTAAGACCGACGTAATTAAGGCTATGAGATCAAATATATTGTCTGTAAATTGCGTGTCTTCTATCAAGTGGGATGAAAACCCGAGTTTCCTGGAGAAAACTACTACTAAGAAACATTTTCTTTTATAATTATCTCAGATTATTTCTATACTCGTTGAATTTGTAACCAGCTCAAAAAAAAAAAAAAAAAAAATTCTGTATTTCCTGGTTTATGACTGAACCTATTAATGTAATGCAAATCTCGAGTAAGTAATTTTTAAAAAACTGCGTTATTTGCTATGGAACTGAACCGAGTATAATAAATATATTTTTCTATTCCAAGGTATATATAACATCTTTTTCATGTGATGCAATAATCACCATGCGTGTTATGTTTTGGGGAAGGCACGGAATGGGTGTAACTGTTTCTATTTAATACACTTGCTGACTTTCTCAAGTTTTCGTGAATTGTAGTAAAATTGTTGAAGATTCCCACTTTTTTATGACACTTTATAAGCATATTTTCTCATCATTGCATTTCATAACTACATGGTCATGCCACCTGTTATTTATGTACAGTTCACTACCACGGAGCCTTTAATTTGTCTGCCCACCGTCTACAATCTTCTGCAGTAATCAATAATTTCATGGATGTTACGATGTTCGAGGTTGGTTCCTGTCAAAAAGTCTCTTTTCCTACATTCTAAGTAAACATTTTACGTTCTGTAAGAAGTATATTCTTATTTACATTTGATACATTTCGTTTTAAATTGTTGATATTTTTTTAAATTTTTTATTTTGTTTTCGAGAGAACGAATCGTGGTACTTTTTTCGTGCGCGCACTTACACACACACACACACACACCTGAAAATACACAAAAACATCATGAATATTATACTAGATAATTATCATATATTAGGTGATTGTACAATCCGTGTAACAAGAGCACTGTCTCGGAGTATTTGTTACAAATACTACTAATTAAAAATACTTTCAGATCCACTATAAAGTTTAAAATAGTTTAGATGAAGTCTTGTTTCTGATGAGGAAGAGGATCAGATAACCTCACAATCACTACTTCGAAGTTAAAAAATATATATTTATTTATTTCGGGTGCGATAAAAACCTACTACCAAGTTGGTTAAACCAAGAATTAGACAAATTGAAATCCTTATGGAAACAAACATGAGTCGGTTATGAGTACTTTGTCGATGAATAAGTTCAAAATATGGCAGCTATCGTGGTTAGCGTTTGATGGAATGTTATGGACCTTCTGGGAGTCTACGGACTCCTTGGACGTGCCCATATATTATTATTGTTGTTGTTATGTCTTCAGGTCTCCAAAAAACAAGGTGGTTTTACCACTTGACTAGAAAAAAACAATCAAACCGTATGTAAAATTCGATATTCTTTATATTTTGCATGATGACCATTTATTTATTTCATATTCTCAAAGAAATATGACATATTAATTATTAGTTCGACAATCCTTAACGTGTATGAACATTTATATGATTAATATTCACAAATCTTTTTATTTGAGAGAGAGAGAAAACAAATACTGGTAAAAGTACTTGTCGCTAATTCCGTCAAAAACCTCATCAATAATCATCTTCTTATCATTATCACTAGATCGAATTGAATACCACTCTACCATATTAATTATTTCTATGAAAAGCGCTATCATAATTACAAAATGAGAATAACTGTTATAATGACTGCCATTGGTCTACAGAGTTCCGCGATAAATTTCACTGAATTGTGTATAGCCATCACACTACTATGACTTGTTCTCATTTATAACATTTTCCCCCAAGTCCGTATATTTTTACAAGAGTACTATACTCTGAACAATAAACTGAAACTAAAGACACCTTTAACATCCATATGTATCGCTCAGCTTTTATTTTCTGGTATGAAAACACAGCGATCGAACTCAGTTATAAAAGCGCTTATGCTTATAAAATGATCCTAAGAGTTCCCAACTAAAAACACTCACCTGTTTTAACATCCTAGCGAATCTGACGATGGAGACAGGTACACCATTTGCTTCTGTTGTTTTCATCTGGAATACTGTTGCTCGCGTCTCTGTCTGGCTTTTCCGTTGAGTATCCACGTGATCTTTCACCTGTGCAATCTCTCTCTCTCTCTCTCTTTTTCTGCCTATCTGTCTCCGGTGGGTGACATGACGACAACCGATCGGGAAGCCTTAGATCTGCCTGAAGCAGCAGGTGCAGCGATCACCTTGCTGGCGTGGTATCCACCTGCTTGTGTGCATGTGTGTGTCGACTCTCGTCTCCAGGAATTGACTGTAATGTACTCCCTCCTTTCTCCTTCTAATCCATATCCTTTTGGATAACGCATACAGTCAGCTGGCCGGAACAGTCGACTCCGTGAGGGAAGGAGAGATGGAAGTTGTCGGCTCCGCGCCAATGGATTTTTTGACGGAACTTCTATCCACTTAAAGATTTCTTTGCTAATATTATCGTACTACATCTATAATAATCAAACTAACCGTGTGTGATGTTAATAAGAAGGTGAGTACGTCGGTAAAAATTAATTATGTATGTGCTTATTACCTTCGCGGTTGTCATTGTAGTTTCTTTGGTATCCATATGCGTCTATGAGACACTCAGGCAGGTTAATATTAAAAACGAAGGGTGGTTTAAATTAGTACTGCGTAATTAATACATCTTATTAAAGATACATTTGAATCATTAATATCATTTTTTTTTCAGTCTTCTTCATTATTGATTATATTTTTACGATGTGAAGATCACCGTATACTCTCTCATTGTGGTTTTATGTAGGATTAGAATGATTTTTTCGTGATCGTTTCCCGCTGAGAGATATCGAAAAGAGTAATTTAATGAGCGAACTGGTTTTTTGTACAGACTAATTGAAACCGTCGTTCAACAGACCTCCGCATAATAATACCATTGATTTTGGATTCAACATGTTTCAATGGATGTAGTCGCAACAGTTGCAATTTGCGTTTCTCTTTTTTTATACGATTATTGATTTTTAGTCGATAATGGAGGATGGCTAAGGACAACGATCAACAGAAGTATTTAGTTTAAGGTGATAGGTTTAAGGTTCAAATAATTGCACCTGTTAACTGCTAACTCTCATCTATTCTTCATTCACAATTATAAAATGCACCGCACAATACTAAATAAAGTATTTCGTGTATATTGTATTAAAGAACTTTTTTTTCACATTCTTCAGTACTCTAATGTTCTTTCCCGTTGAGAATATTTTCACTAGAAGTTCACCTTTTCAACTGCCTACCAATAAAAACTGCCACTCTTCCCGAACAATTTATTCCCAGACCAACCTGATAAATGTCACTTTCAAAGCATCCATTGAATTTTCTGTATATGTTGTGTTTCTCTTTCTTTCAGTTTATCTTTCTGGAACAGTCCTATGCTACACGAGTCATTTTGTTCACTGATTACTTTGATTTTCCTATTTCTTTTTCCTGCTCTTTTTTCTGGATATGGTTCATCTGTCGCCCTACAATATTCTTTAAGGATGCATAGGAATAGTGTTTCTTTAGTATGATGTTGCATCCTCCCCGCTTTATTTTTTTAATGTCAATCCCATCCATGAATCGTTGTAAACTTATAATATATTAGTATTGGTACTGCGGTTGGACCAAGGGTTAGATAATCCAGAAATCCCGTTCTAGAGACCAGATATGAAAATTTTCAAGTCACTATAGACCTCTGGTGATGGGGAGGTGCAGTCTCTTACTGAGCGGCGAAAATCATATACTACTTAAAGATATTCACAAACTGATTCGAATCTCAGTCTGGTTAGTGGAGTACCGGATAACCCTTATATCTATCTTTTTTATTTATTTTATCATCTTTTCTCACTTCCTTTTTATTTTCTATTTCCATTTCCGTTCTCTCCCCTCTCACATATTATTTCAACTTCGAATTCCATATATTGTTTGCTTGTTGTTTTAAGGATACTTGCGACATAAGACTGAATGATATAATCACGTAATCACAAGAAAGATATTTATTTGGTCCAAGACGCGCCTCTTACATAGATCCCGTTACAGGTTCGAACGTTTGTTCAAGGAAAGCGTGGAGGCCTTGCTCCATCATCCCAACCTGAATCGTAATGACTGCATATCTATATCAAAAATCTGGGAAAGCCTAATCAAGATTACTCATTAATTTTTTTTTTTTTTTTTTTTTTTTTTTTTTTTAAATAGCAAATTCAATCATGTTTCTACTTCAAAATATTTCGTTTCATACTTAGTGATATAACATCACGCGGCATGTTCTAATTTCAACGATCTATTGTTAGTATTCTAGCTTGTATATTTTTTAAACTGTTCTTGTAATACCACCGACGATGGTCTGCTATTTCCAGACCGAAATATTTGGTTAAATAAATATCTTTCTTGTGATTACGTGATTATATCATTCAGTCTATTGTTTGCTTGGTTGGCCATTTGGATATCATCTACCACCTTCAGTAGGTGGGTTCCACTCCTGCAGTGGCAAGAATGTCTGTAGGTGATATATTATTTTTATTGACCTGTTTGAGATCACTGCCAACAGTACTCTGCTTATTGTAGGCCCTGATTGTAAAAAAAAATACCATCTTTGATATCTTAGAACAGGTGTCCGGTTCATTCTTTGGTTGTAAATAACAAGCATCCATTTTACCTCAAATACGATAGAAAATCAACACATATATTCTCTTCACCAATAGAGGGATGTAATGGCGTAGTCGGAAAAATGACCGTATCATTTGAAAGAAAGACCCAATTCAAATATCCTCTTATAGACGAATGTAAAATTCAGGCCTTTTCTATTGAGCTAATTGCTCTCAGAACGGAGTGGGAAGGATTTTTTTTTTTTTTTTTTCATGGATCGTATTTTTGCTTCCCTGAAATAGAGATCGACTATTGTAAGCATGCGGTTAACTTCTCTCTAGCTCTAGGCAACAGATTGATCCAGGTTACTCGTAATACATGACTCTCGGTACTCCTGCTTAAAACGCATAAGCCGATCAACGAAATCAGTCTCATTGTTTTATAGCTGCATCTCATACTGAAAATGCCTACGCGATCTGGGTGAGCTACTTCGAAGCTTAAAAGGAAACATTGTGGGAGCCATATGGATGTCAAGATAGGGTTTCTTCTACCGCAGATTTTAACTTAGTGGTCTTCGCTGGCATGAAAGGAAAGAAAAGTGAAGAAAAGTAATTGGCTCAGACGCCTTTCTGTCCTTCCTTGAATACACGGGTTGGCAATGCGTTTCAAGTAAATTTTTATAACCTTTGTTTCCTGATTTTTTTATATTCGTTCGCTTAATATTTTGCTTTTTTTTTTTACGTGATGATTGAAGTACCATGTTATGACCCCGGTTAGATTTTTTTTTCCACAATAAAACACAACTTTTCAAAATGTACTTTTTTATTGGAAAAATAGTTGTTGTTTTACTTAAATATAAATATAATTAAATTCATAATTTTATAAATATGAATTATGTGTACATATAAATATATACACAGAGTTTGACGTTCTTGGTTGCGCTTTTTTTTAAGTACTAAGTTTTGTAATGTTGATTACGAAAATACAAATAAAAATGTTCCACTTGGGCGAATGGCAAGATTCATTTCCAAGAATAGCGATAATTATTACATTCATAAGTGAAAATATTTTACTATGTATTTTTATCAAAATATTTTCTTACTTATTGTAAATGTAGTAAATAAATAAAGTAAATAAATATAGAATTAAATGTAAGAATAGTTATTTAATAAATATGCAAGCACTTGCATTTTGACTTTTTATATTCGCTTTGCAAAATTCCTCTTTTTTTTTAATGCAGTTTTTTTTTTTTTTTAACCACTGAAAAATACTTAGCGAAGCTTATATATTTCAGTGGTTAAAAGCTCTGATCACTATTCTTAGTATTTCCCATAATGTAAAACACATCTCACTAAGAGATGGGAAATACTAAGAATAGTGATCAGAGCTTTATCCACCTTTACAACGAGTTGCCCTGGTGTTGCACTACCTTTAGACTTGAACGACGTTCAGGCGCAAACTTAACTGTTTTGCTTAGTTGGGAGAAGGAGTAAAAAAACCAAGTTTATAAAATTACTTGGTATCCTTAATATATATTATCCCCAAGGTAAAAAATTTTTCACATATGTGTGTGTGCGCGCGCGCTCTAACTTATTGCTTTGGGCAAGAGAATTTCCTGTTATGCATATCAATGGTTTCGTTAAATCCATAGTAGTAATAGCATGTGGCTAACTGTTGATCGGTTTTATATTTATATTTGAAATACCCCTGATTAGTACTTCTGTGTTGTAGTTTTATCTTTTGATTTGTTTACTCATATTATTATGTTGTCTAGGCAGCTGAAGCCATGAGACATCAATCTTTTATGTCTACAGATGTTTGTTTTGTGAAACATAAAAACTTCTATGTCTATCTTAGAAATATGAAAATTACATGGAAAGTTCAGAATATTATTATTATTACACAAGTATTATTACACATTATATTATTACAGCAACAATAAACGAAGCACTCAATAAAATACCACCTCCTCAACGACTATTATGTTTGCACGGTTTACGTAGCAAACAACTAGCGGACAAATTTAGTAATACTTTCAAGGAACAAATTACAAATTTAAGGCGAACTATACTCGTTCTTAGAAAGCCAAGTGTCAACGCTATCCAGACACAAAATAAGACTCTTTGGTTCCCTCAGATAACACAGAAAGATTTGGTTACGGTTATCTCAAAAATCAAGTTTAAAACATCCCCTGGATTTGATTAAATACGATGGATATCAAATTTCGCTCCTCATCCGTATCGCCAGTTATGCTCAAAGTGTTAAACAACTTATTTTTCTGAAGTGTAAAATATCATCAGGCCTAAAAGCAGCAGTGATAACTCCACTTCATGAAAAAAGGCAAATCCGATGAAATTAACAACTACAGGCCAATATCCTGGCTGCCAGTAATAGAAAAAATCAAGAAAGAACAGTGAATGGAAAAAATATTCACATATCTAGAGAAATTCGAAATAATATCCAACACTTAATATGGATTTCGTGAAAATATAAAGGAACGAGTATCTTATTGGAAGATCTTTGTGATATAATCAACTCATCCCTGGACAAAAAACCATTGCTGGCCATTGCTCTTGACTTCTCTAACGCTTTTGATACCATAGAGCAGTGATTTTCAACCTTTTTCATAATACGGCACACCTAGACTAATTATTAAAATTCTGCGGCACACTCAAAATATATTATTTTAATTTTTTTGATGATCTGGCAAAAAATAGCCATAATTTTGATTGATTTACACACACAAGAAGATGGAAGACCAGACACTAATAAACAAATGCGCAAATTATGACATTATTTCTTTTAATTAATTTGTTTTCATAAATCTCGCGGCACACCGGTTGAAAATCGCTGCCATTAAGCATACACAAGCCGTAGACATAAGAAGAAAACTACAACTGGTTTGAAGACTTTCTGAAAAACAGAACCAACATTACAAAAATAAATTGTACCTACAGCAACAGAACCAAGATTAATTATCGCATTCTTCAAGAGGCAATCCTATCGCCATGCCTTTTCAATATTTTTGTAAAGGATCTATCTAGCTTACAGTTATGCAGTCATATCTACCAATATGTAGATGACACGCAGGTTTTTGTGTATGGCTCATAGTCCTACACGAAGACCCATCGGTAGGCTTACTACACGACCTTTACAAACATACTTCAACATAATCACTGATATCTCATGCGTAATTCTATCATAATAAATAGCAACAAATCTGAACTTATAATATTTAGACGCCTTCGGATGGCTACAGATCTCTAGCACATATCATTGAAATGTCATGCTTCACATTGCCCAAAGAAAACAAAAACCTGTCCCTGCCAACAATCCAGGAAGTTACAAACCTCAGATACTTAGGTTTGCACTTTGAATACAATATACGATGGAATACACATTTATTATATGCACAAAGTGCGGATATTACTCTTTAAAATGCACTACTTACAAGACATATTTCCTTCCAATACTGGGAAAATCATCTATAAACCCCTAGATGAACCTATACTAAGATATGGTATAGTTTGCTATGGTTCTACACCGCAATACTTAATGGAAACACAAACGCATTAAAGGCCTGATGGAACAACAGCTCTTGAGTGCCAAAATAGTATCTAGCAATATACACTAATATTCTTGTGGTCCCTGTACTGAAAACGCGGCAATAACAATGCCTGATATTAAAGTAGCCAAATGCCAAAAAATAAAATAAAAAAAATAGTAGTCTAATTATATACTTATTCATCTTCACATAAGCCATACACCGGCTTCGAAAGATTTGAACAAAATAACAAATATACTGCTAATAAAGCGTACTTGCTATTACTTTAATTGCGTATATTAAAAATAAATAAATAAATGCTCTCAGCATTGTGTAATAAATGTATGACAAAGGTAATACATATATCAGAACTCTGTACACATGATAACAATAGTTAATATTACTACTAATAGCTGTATAATATATATACTGTTTGGTTTATATGTTTAATATTATTATTAATTATTGTTATCATGTGTACAGAGTTCTAATGTGTACCGCCGTTAAGGTATTAAAATTATTACCTTTCATACATTAATTCACACCTAAAATGGCTTCATAAAGGCTAAACATTGGTTTCCAAAGGTGTGAACAAAATGTTATGTACTGCTATGATTAAGGTACCTACTAAATGCACACACACACACACACACACACGCACACGCGCGCGTTTACCACAGTGTCATTGCTACGTACGCAAGCATATGCACGCCATAGTGAGATGCGAGCTATTAGCGTAATGCGACACTGTCCGTCGCGCAGTTCCACTGTTGTTTATATGCACTTTGCGTCTGTAGTAAATTGTTCGTAGTGTTTATCGTGTTTACTATGTCTCTTTAAATATTTGGACATTACAATTAAATGATTTAATTGTAATGTCCAAAAATTGTAAATCCATTCCTTTAATTGTAATTAAAGGAATGGATTTTATTTTTAAGTAATTTTGAATTATACTAAACTGTATAATTTTATCGATAATAAACAATATTTTTTCATGAAACAAAACAAGAAGAATATATTTTATTTTTAAGTAATTTTGAATTATACCAAACTGTATAATTTTATCGTTAATAAACAGTATTTTTTCATGTTTAATTTTTTTTTTAATTTTTATCATAATTTTGATATTTTCAAACACGTATACACTGTACTTACAGTGTGTATGTATATTTCGAAAGTTGCAACATTTCCACGATTTCAAGCCACCAGCCGCCACTGGTTTTATATACAACTAAGATATAGTTGTTACATTCTTTAGTCACTACACGGATAAGTGTACATTTCTGAATGCATTCATTTTATTCATAATAATAATAATAATAATAATAATTTCTATATAATTTCATTTAAGTTATTTTGTTGTCTGATCTAAAATACACTTTAAATTATTATTCGTTTTTGACTAATTGATTGGATAACGGACTTAGGCGTGTCTTCTTAACCAAATCATATCCGGCAAATTTTTGTCAGAATGTCCATACTTGTTTATGTATTATGTTTATATGTCGTACGTATTTATTATTAAAATTACATTACTATTATTGCATTGTATATGAACACCTATTTATATATTTACACTCGCATATATTCTATATTTTATATTATTTATTATGTTATGAAACAGATAAATACCTAACAGCATAAAAAGACCCCGCGTCACGCAATGAAGTCCAACTACAAGTTTTTTTGTACGCATGCGTAACCTGTCTAATTTATTATCCAATTTGTGTGTTGGCGGAAGTTCATGGGAACTCGATAAACAGGTGGGCGAAAATATGTTACGCTAATTATATTAAAATAAGAGCTGCTGTTCTCGACAGTGTACGAAAAATAGTGGGCGTCTTTTGCGAACGAGCGTGTTTGAAAAAGCCAGTTTTACCACTTTTATTTAATCTTAAATATCCATGTTCTTTTCTGATTTTCGGGTGAGTGTGTGGAAATAGAATGCGATATTATGACAGCACTGCATAAAATGAGATTTTAGACACTTAGGGCTGAAGTCTTTTTGAAAACTGAATTGAAATCTAAATGACTGCTGCCTACTCCGCAATGTATAATATACATTGCGTGATAAAAATAGAATATTGTTGTTTAAAAACTGACCCAAGCTCCAATTAAATAAATTAAATAATTAAGTGCAGCGTAGACACAAAGTCGCTTTTACGTGAAAGTCGCTCTGTATATTAATGATGTCCTTTACGAAGGACATACAGGAAGCTACATATTTAAGGTGATGCAGTGTAATCTACCTTAGCGCCATCTTTGAGATTGTTTCTATAATTGTGAATTTTCATAAATACGGGTAATAAATTATATTTTACGTATGCAAGTGCCTCTTGTCTTGTAATAGCCTGTGTGTGTGTTGTCCGTTTTTACTAACCCTACCAGGAGGTAATTTATTCCTACATGCTCCATTGCATACAATGCATATATTACATGTAGCTTCCAAGTACTGATTAACATTGACATTTCCAATTTTGTATCAATATTCATATTCCGACCTTTCACATCCATATTTATATTTATATTTTTTATATATACATATATTTACATTATATAATTCACACAATATTAGTAATTTATGTTACTTTACAACGACTGGTAGTTGATCTTATTGGCAAATTTAATTAGTTTTGAGTAATACTTTTCAATAAGTCTCTGTTTTGACACTGGCCACTTGTCTCCAGAAGTAATGACGTGTTGCATTAGGGGCATGCGGATGGGGTTCAGTAGCTGACAGTCGTAAAGTATGTAGTCAACAGTCTGTTGAAGGTGTGAACTACAAATACATGATAGTGATTCCAGGAGATGGAATTCTGTGTAAGTAGTGTCTTAGTCTTCCGTGTCCCGTTAGTAGCATGGTTATACCTGAAGAAATGGCGTGTTTCTTTTCAGCCGGAGATGCTAGGAAAGAATTCTTTTGTTGTTAATCCGTTTTTTTATGTTTTTCATTCTTCTTCCCACAAGTCTAGGCTTCTTTCTTCTTCAAGTGTTTTTATAGCAGATTTCGAGTACTTTTGGTTACTTTGTGTGTGTGTGTGTGTGTGTGTGTGTGTGTGTGTGTGTGTGTGTGTGTGTGTGTGTGTGTGTGTGTGTGTGTGTGCGTGCGTGCGTGCGTGCGTGCGTGCGTGCGTGCGCGCGCGCGTGTGTGTGTGAATTACCAACAAGATAACTTCGAGATCAAAAGTATCCCTTAAAAAGAAAAAAAAGAAAGAAACTCCGGGATAATCTTTTTGGAAAAATTGAGATTGAGCAAATACAATTGATTTTTAACTACTTCTTTCAAGTATAATCCTCTGGATGCATATAGCAGTTATCCTTCCATTGTTCAATACTTTTCTAGAAATGACATTTGACTGTCATGGATATTTTAGTTATATATCCATGGCGTTGTGAAATTGTTTTCGCTTTGGAATTATTTTTATCTTAAGCAGAAGAAAAATTTCAGAAGATCAAATCTAACAGCAAGAAAGATCAGAAACCATGGTTAATATGGGGCTTGTCTAATGAATTCCTGGACAATCGGAGAATAGGTGTCCTTGCTCATTGTGATGTGGAAACCCGGTGTACATGGATCTCCATGAGATCCATGTACAGTTATTGTACATGAGAATTATTGTAGTAGAACTCGACGCACACGTTGCTCCTTCAATGCCCATTCATATTACAACAGAAATAATAATAAATATCACTGTAGATCAAGTCACTTATGCAAATCGGTCAAGCTGCCACCTTCTTTTCCGGTAGGCGGCGTGAGAACATGTTGCAAAATGTCATCTTGATGCTACTAATAATTTTCCTATTTTTCATCATTTCTCTCCTTCTCTCTCTCTCTCTCTCTCTCTCTCTCTCTCTCTCTCTCTGAAGTATTTTAAAGAAGAATAACAGTAATATAAGGACATTATACGATAGAAAAAGATTAATGGCGTATTATTTTTTTATATCAACTCCCATACATACTCCACCCACCCACCTCCACACACACTCATATATAACAGGTTGCAAAACCTGGATATCAGGATTCATGCCGTATATGGACAAGAGGTTATGGGAGGATAAGCAAGAATTTGGAGAATTTAACACTATAAGGTTAGTCATATCTGAGGAGAGAAGGCTTTCCACCGTGATATAGTGAACCAAAGAGGAAACTGGAGATCGTTTGTAAAGGTTAGATGGCATGCACTAAGATTGTGGTTTGTTGAACAAGCCTCTCTGCGAGGCACACTCGAAGGCTCTGATAATGTCAAGAGTGAAAACGGATTTCTACAAATCTTTCCATGATTTCTATCCAGAAAGTGATGGCTAGGATATCTGCTGTGGATCGAAAGTGGTTGAATCCATAGTATTGGTCACCAATTAGTTGTTAGCTCCAGGTAGTGAAGAAGTCGGTTGTTGATGACCTTCTCCGTGATTTTTGAGAGAACTGAAGTGAGGATAATGGAGCGATAGCTGATGGCTGACTTCATGGTCCTTTTAAAAAAAAAAAAAATTGACTTAATATAGACTTGTGTAGAGCAAATTATGGCCAAGGTGGAAAGATTGTAAAGGCGATATACAATAGATGTTAATTCAGGAACAGAACTGAGTTGAGGATATCAGTATCAAAAAAGTTATTGATATCCAAATTCTTTCATTTTTTTTAAAATTTCTTTCTGGCGAAAAATCCAGAGAAAGTACGGAATGAGATATTCTTGATATTGTGGAGATAATTTTTTGTGGTTATGGTGTGCAGGCGTTGGAGAATGAAATGAGGTCAACCGTATCTTGGGTGATGTTACGATGGTATACAATCATGATGTGAAAATAATGAGAAGGCAGAAGTTGCTCCCAGTGACATTGGTAAGTGACCATAAGTTTTACCTAGCATTTGAATAAGAGAACAGTTTGGTGCACTTTTTTCAAAATTAAATTTGAATTTATTTTATTTATTTGTTGGTTGCAGTGTATACAATGCGAAGCTAAAGTTTTAGTTTCAAGCCACTTGTAATGTTGCGTTTTTTTTTTCTTGGACTGCCTTTTAACTCTTGGAGAACCAGGATTCGAATAATGGTTGGGAATTTTGAGTAATAGGAAATGAAGACTTTCATAATCAGTTCGGATTCATAATTGCAAAAAAAGGGGAGGAACAAGGAGGTTTAACAATTTTGAGTGTTGTACTATCATAATATCCTGTACCCTCCTTGGGGATACATATCAGAAAATTTGATTATGAATAATTTTACACTCTCGGGTAAACTATTACCTAGAGGGTTTTTTTTTTTCTTATTCATTCAGAGTTCTACTGGATGCATTCAAAGTAATACTGAATGCATAGTAATGCATCCAGTATTACTTCTCGATCACATGTTCTGTCCACAAATCAACGCTTGAAACACGTGAGATGAATTTCTTTCAGATAAGTACAGTAGCCGAGTTATCAAGCGAACCGATAGATTCAGCAAGTAATTTCGTCAAGGATAAATGTTCCAGGATTAAAAATGTCAAATCTAGTCATAAGTCTAGTGAAAATAGCAAAAATAGCTGGCTTTTGGTGGACGACCGAAGCAACTAAGACTATGTATTGTGTGTAAACTGCATGTGTTCTTCTGACCGGTAGTTTGCCTGTTTTTTTGAGATGAAAAACTCGTTTCTGGGAGAAAGAAACACTGTCTCCTCTCTATGAGACCGGTAAGCACACCTTTAGATGAAAAGATATAAAGGTATTTTGGTTGATGAATCTGAAAGGAGAATTATATTAAGTAAGACCCTTTACTTTTGTAACAGGTTTTACTTTAAATATTGGATTAAAATACGTAAATTTTATGTAAGTTACATCATGAGAAGTTTACTCCACTGAGTTTGCCCGTAGCTAAAGTGAACGATCTAAATAACGGTATCTGTAAACAAATTAGGTGTTTATGCTAACAGAAACTATTTTAACCTTGCGTTATTCAGAATACATATTTGGACCATATTTGGCACTCATTACTATTAATATAGAAGTTTAGTAACAAATTAGTGTTAGATAGAATTGAATGTACAGATTTTAGAATCGGATATTGAATATTTTGGTTGAGAGGAATTCATGTTCCGGATCATGTTGGTAAGATAACTAGTAAAACCTAGACGACGGTAAGTTTAATTAAAGGAAACTTTACTTGTAGGAGAAAGGAAGTTATGACACCAGCACACACAATTCTGAACACACACACACACACACAAGCGAATATTGAATTATGTCCCTTTGCTCACGAAGATTTTTAGTGAATTTCATGTTGCGTGGAAGAACCCTATTATTATAGTTGTAAAAATCTTTGGTTGTAGTCTGTTAGTTTTATATAATAGAGATGGAAAGGACATTTAAGAGAAATTCATAAGTTAGTTTGATAAGAGTTGTTGTTGTTGGGAATTATTATTATTATCATTATTGCCTGGAATGTTTAATACAAAACTCGAATTTCCTGGGAAAAAAACAAAAAAACTTAGCAAGACATGAAAAAGATAGTTCATAAGAAACAAAGAGAGAACAAATTTTAGAAGTTCATGTTTTACTGCTAGAATTCAAAATATGCGGAATAAATCCACAATATCTTTAGAAGAGATAAATTTAGGCTATTACAGAAAGAATTAGTTAGCTGTTAAGGCTGGAGGTAGGTAAATTTATATGCGATCATCTAATTAACTGTTAAAGACGTCGGTGTTGTGTTACGAGTCAACATGTAAATATGTATGGAAAATTTCTGAAATATTTTTTAAAACGGATATCAGAGAATAAGGAAAAGGAGAAAAGATGAGCAGGAGATTAGATTTTGGAAATTCGTGAGTTTGTGCTGTTGTGTTACCTTATGTGGACATATGTCATTCTGGTAATCTAATGGTCGGTTGGAATTACGGACAAAGCAACGGATATGAGTTTAGTATTATGTTTGTTAAATCCGTATATCCTCTTTACTAGTTAATACACACACACGCGCGCGCGATTGGACTAAGTTAACCATATTGGGGCTTAAAATGAATAGTTTGCACAAGAGAATTATATAACTATCGAGAAAGTTTCTTGGTTGTTATCACTCTAAGACTTTTTGGCCATGTGGATCCTTATCGAATAGGATTCACTGAATGATTGTCCACCTTTCGAGATCCCATTATCTATATAAATCCAGGCAAATTACAGTGGGCACTGACTGTACTGAAAAGTGCCACAGATACGGCTTTGTTGGGCCGTAGATTTCAATGAAACGCAATTCTCCACACACGTAATTAACATTTGTAGTTCCCTGATGACACATTAAACTCTTTCAACTTAGAAAGAAGATTAAATTATTTTATTTTGTTTTGACTAGTTCAACGCCCACTGACCTCTTACAACCAAATCGATCGATAGATGGTTGAGTGTATCATTTAGAATCTTCTTGTGGCAGACTTGAGGTTGAACATTTCTCTGTAGAATTCAGAGATCATCAGCTGTGTTTCCTTCCTAATGCATTTTTTTTTTTTTTTTTTTTTTGCAAATGACAATATTATGATTTATAAATATCGTGCAAATGACAGACAAAATTTCCATAGACCAAAATTACAAACCTAGTCTTTTAGATTATACTGTTTAGAATAACACAAAGACAGCTAATGTATATACATGGAGTTCGGCTCTGTTTTGCAGAACGAACTTTTAAAAATAAAATAAAGAAAATCCTGTCATTTTCAGTTACCGTTAGCGTTTTCATTTTCAGTTACCGTTATATAGAAAAAAATTTTGAAAAACTGGCATTTTTTTTTATTCTATCGAATCACCACGGAGTCCGAATTCAGGATTATTCAACCAAAGATAGATCAATATTCTTTCGACTTTCATGCAGGATGATTTAGAGAGCCAGCACAACACAAATGTTTGTGTGCGCGCGCACATGAACACACACACACACACACACACACACACACACACACACACACACACACACACACACACACACACACACACACACACACACACACACACACACACACACACACACATGTTATGTCTGAAATAATCCATTTGTGAGGGGAAATTTAATAATGCAGTATTCCATTATTTTTCCTGGTAGCATCACACGTGATTTTTCATTTGAATTGCTAAATTTTATCAGAGGCATAGCACCGACTAGTGATACCCTAGGCGAGGCTGAAAAATAGCGTTTCCATTCCCTTTTCCCGACTACAATATCAAAGCTGTCTATCACACACACTAATGCGGAAGGTGTCTCTACTTGACAGGCGCTTCGTTTGCTTCAACTCCTTTTGCATCGTTTCCTTTGTCGAGTAAACAAATTCAATATTCTATCGAGAGCATTCCCTTTGTTTTCATTTTACTAATGGTGATAGATAATTCAGGTTTCCCTCTGTTGAAAATTTAAACCAAACATTTAAGTTTAATAATAATAATAATAATTTTATTATTAGTAATCACAATACTAACCTTAGTATCGTCATGGAGTCCCTAACCTCATCGTAGATTACCTCTACAGTGCTCTCATCTCCATTCTACTTATGAAATATAATTTTGTCTAATTGCGTGTGTTCTCAGACCGATCTTCATGTTGTGCTGTATTTAAAATCTGAGATTTGGGAAGGTGGAGACCATTATCTTAAGACAGCAACTAATTTACCTTTTGAGTTTGTCTTGCTCTTCTTTTACGTCATTTTTCAGTCAGTATCCCTTTGGACTGCGTTATTATTGTTTGTTATGTACAGTTTAAACTAAACAACCTCAGTATTAATTTATTTGGAGTAAGAATATTTAAACTTTTTTGTTGTTTTTACTAGCAGTTAATAATTTTTAAACACATAGAAATTTCATAGAAAACTCATTTCCACGTACTAATAGATCCTTGAAGTAGAGTTAAATCATAATCCGAAACATAGTGAGAACGACATTTACTTTTGTTTGATTTTTTAATAATATCCTAGAGAGCCTTGCGACGACTTCACTTAATGATGTCTTTATCATCGCATCCGTTTGATATTTTCATTTAAGTTATGTTGAACACATTTGAAATTTGGTACAGTTTGCTGTTCGAAATGTGTAAATTATAATTTCGTCACATTTTCATAATTTGATTACTGAAATATTTCGATTTAAACCAAAAAGAACTCAGATGCTAAATTTCAGTTAATAGGACATTTAATCTCATCTGCATTGTCTGTAAATTGTGTACGTGTTCTTCTGGTCTGTTAGAGATGGGCTAACTCATCTTTAGTTGAAAAAACCTTCTCGTCCTACACGGAATTCGAAGCCAAGACTTTCTAACCAAAGGCATCGTCCATATCTACCGCGTTCTATCTATCTATATATTCCCCTTCTGCCATACGGCTGGTGGGGTGGCTATATGCTACCATACTAGGGAGATGATTATGAGCAAGGTGGTTTCCCGTTGCCTTCCTTGCCGTGCTATATCCTATGACTGTATCCTGTGTGTGTTCACCGGACCCAGTTTGCCTGCTTGCGGGATGAAAAACCCCATATAAACTGTCGGAAAAATCCCGCTGTCCACGCCCAAGACCGGCTAGCTTGACTATGGCTGAGG
This sequence comes from Typopeltis vanoorti, assembly GCF_054136105.1. Classification (NCBI taxonomy): domain Eukaryota; kingdom Metazoa; phylum Arthropoda; class Arachnida; order Uropygi; family Thelyphonidae; genus Typopeltis; species Typopeltis vanoorti. The sequence continues at coordinate 35,333,264 of NC_143556.1, read as the reverse complement.
GAGATTCTTAAGCTCCTCACGTCGTCGACGGGAATCGAACCTAGGACATTCCTTCCCCAGGTATATGGTTGCGAAGCACATAGCCACTAGGCTAACCTTGCGGACATCTACTGCGTTACGGAGGCTTATTTATTATTATTATTATTATTATTATTATTATTATTATTATTATTATTATTATTCCTCAGATAAGCTCTGCTAAGCTTCGAGGAAGAAAATTATTAACTTGCAAGTATCTGTTAATCACAATTGTAATGTGTTATAAATATTATATATATATATATATATAATTATTACAGCATCTATGTATGCAATTTATTTGAGACATAAAAAAAAAAATAAATAATAATAATAATTATTATTATTATGTATATTCTATATTCAAAAATTCTGTATAATCTTTATTGTTAATATTAGAAGAACATGTGTTGTAAATACATAATATAAAGGCAAAAAAAGTATTTTTAAAAATTTAAATTGAAATCCAATGTAGAAAATGTAGCACTTTGTGCTGAATTCTCTAAAATTATAAGTTGCAATGTCACTCAAGATGTTTATTGTATGTGTAAATATTTTAGCAGATCAATAAAAATATTATCATATCAAAAAAAAAAAAAAATTATTCCCAAAGTTCGCCAGTTGCGAGTAATTACGGCCGTGACAAAATAAAATATATTTTATTTAATAAAAATAACTTTCTAAATAGGGGAAAAAAGTATTATTATTATTATTATTATTATTATTAATGGTGCTTTAAAGGTTTAGATCTAAGCCAAGTGTAATGATAGTTCCTTAGCTATTTATGTATTTTTTTTTTTTATTTACTGAACTCATGTACTATAGGAAGTTTATCCTTAGTTTGCATAATTTTGTTATTTTGCATAATTTCGAATAGTTTTTACGTGATTTTAGCACTAAGGATGATCAAATTCAATAAGAAAATTTGAGATGACTCGAAACATTTTAATGAAGATCGTAAAAATACAGTTTTCATTAAATTCCACTTAGCATTGGTGTTGAATCGTTATATGCATTAGATATAATAGGTGATATGCATTTTACGAAACGCACCTAATCTCTAGCAGAAACCTGACAAACATTTACTAGCTAATATAGAATTCGGTATGCTGTTTAGGAAAAAGAAAAACCGACTTAACTAAAGCACCCACAAAGGTGTAATTGCGTTAGTTCAATTTTAAGCCTCCCCCACCGCTTCCGATGTCTTAAAATAAGTTTTGCTAAAAGTTCCAATAATTTACAAGTACTGCACAGTATTCCTTTAGGAGAGATGGGAATTTCGTGGAACTAACAAATTTCCGACAGGTTCAGTTAAAAATTCTTCAGATGTTAAAGGACTTGTCGCGGATCCCCAAAATTGTAGTTATGCATTCTCTATAGAGCTAAGTTGATGTTGTTCCACATAAAGAGGATCTTATGAATGAACTGTGTGGTCATTATAAAGTCCCCCCCCCCCCATTCAAAACATTCTACCGCTAGACATTTTAATTCTTGCTGCCACGAAGGTTTAGTCACCTCAGCCGCGAAGTTATTTTTATACAGATTTTTAATAAATTTTATACACAAAAGGTTATATTTTAGTTTCATGCTAATGTATTTTTAACATGACAGATTTTGCTCTCACAAGTCGCTAGTTATAGCTCGAATAAGAAAACTTATGAACTAAATACTTAAGGCTTACTAAGTGCACTGGTATTTAGATTAATTCAAAATTGTTTAAATAGGTAAACATTACAACATCCATCAGATCCTGATACTACTAGCTGATCAGTAAATGTGATTTTGACCTCGCATCCGGACCAGAGGAACGAACTTTAACCTTTACGTAACTGAAACGGTCGATAACACCAAACGATTTTTACGGAACTTGTTCACTGCTATTCAGCTGTTGTGTTTGTGAGCAAAACGACTTCAAATTCCCAGTATATTACGATTTCAGACAAAATAGCATTCTGTTGTCGTAAGTCGTTTGGTTTATAATGCACTATTATTGCAGTATTTTTCATTGCTGCAATATTTGAACAGGCTCCCATTCATCGGATATTATCGGGAATATTTGCTATGGCAGATTTGTTTTCGTGATCTGTTAATGCTGTGTGCAAATTGAAAATAAAAATAATTTATATTTCTCATTCTGTCTTAACCATTCAGGGAACAGTTTTCTTTTTAATAATCTGAATAATTTTATTGAGATAATAAATTATTAATAATAATTAATGAATGTGCTAACATATGAAAATGTTTGTGGCAAATGGCAAGAGGCACGCCATCTGGATATAATGCATACAAAGCTGTCTACCTTGAACAAAAGCTTGGTTTGGATATAATTAGGACCGAAACAATTCAAGCTCCAAGGCCAGTGTATTATATACGTTGATTGCTTCTTTTCTCCGGCCTATTTGCCTGTTATATATGGAATGAAAAATTATTCCATTTGAAACCGAATAAATTCATCTTCGGTATTAAAAGCCATTAGAAAGATTTCTCTTGTATTTAGACGGGAATCGAATCCAAGCCTTTGCAACCGAAATGCCGGTGTGACATACTTGCGACTGTATGAGATGCCTATCTCCATCCCATCACCGTTCAGCTAACTCAGTTTTTCCCATCGTCTGTTTAAACTAAATACAAAGGGGAGGGGAGGGGAATACTTACTTAACACGCTATTTATTAGACTTAGTTCCATGCAATATTTCATCTAGTATCATTGCGGTGTTAACTGTTGAATTGCATGCAAGTGGTGATTATTATCATTTTTACTGTGCGTGTTTTATGTCATGGCAGTCTCCAACTCCCACTACACACACACACACACACACACACACAGCAGGGGGTTGGTGCGCGACTCTCTTGCATCCGTCACACTCTAAATGCATCGTTGCACAACCTCAATTGGTGATGCCGCTTGTTTGTTAACCTTTCATTCCTTGATTTTTATGATATATGTATTTTATTAATTGTATACCTGAACGGAGTTTCAAACTATCGCGAAAGGCACACTTTAGCTCATGCAAGTGCTTGTCATCATCATCTTCTTCTTCTTCTCCTTCTAAGCCCTTTTTATGGCTATTTTTGGTTATAGGCCTCCATTTCCATCTTTCTCTGTTGAAGGCTTCCCGATGCCAGCATTCTTCATCTATTTTCACTAGTTCATCCTTTCATCTTCTCTTTGGTTTTCCGGGATTCGTCTGGATGCCACCGATGAGCGTACCAGTGGCATCTGTAAAAATTGTACATACTAAGGTAGATTCTCGGTGTGAGAAAACTTGGTATGTTAGACAAGAATAACAGAAGTCTATATGGAAGTTGCAAAGCCAACCCATCAACGATTTAGACACCTATCGTATCTATGTGTTTTATATCAAAAATCCTAACCACTTAACAAGCGTATGATCGAGATTGGCCAAAGTGTTACATGCTTGCAGTGCATCTTGCAAACTCATCTTTCTGTTCTTGTGACTTCTGTTTCCCAAACATTAATGTCATCTCGATGATCAACGATTTTAATTAGTTAAAAAAAAAACACGAAATGTTTTTAAGGACTCTTTATTTGTCGTCTGATTGTTCGAGTGGATAATGCTTCCGTTCTTCAATAGATGTTTGTGAATGCCTGAAGGTGGTAGTGAATTTCATTTGAATTTGACTCTAGTAAGCAAAGTGATGGTTTCGCACCAGCTTCCTATTGGAAGCTTGAAGTAGTTTGAAAAAATCCCATGTTTCGTTTTCACCCATCCGCTATTTTAATATACCATACACTTGTAACTTTTCTTAGTTGGATTTGCGTGACATGCTGTCCGCTTCCAAAATAATCAAGGATATTCAAGACTAGATCTTGCTTTCTTGATGATGCCTTCATCTTGAAATCTGATAGACCTCTTCTTAAACTTCAATATGAATATCAAATGCATTTTATTAATTTAAAAGCTTTCAAAAGACCGAGAAATTGTTTAGGATTCTAATAATATAAGAAGGATAATATACGAGAAAGAAGAAAGCGTTGATTTTAGCAGATGGGATCCTAAATTAGCATAAATTGAATAAAAACTTTTTCGAATTCAAACGAGTGGATAAATATTTATGAAAAGTGCCCAAATAAAAAACGAATAAAAAAATAATACTAGGGTAAAAATCTTTCCTTTGCAAGTCGGTTCTTTCAGTTCCTTATTCACACCTACACGTTATCCTACCCAGATTTTCTGAATGATTTAGTTTTATAATGTAAAAATTTTTATCATATGAAAGATAAATGATAAATTAATGAAATCATTAATAATATTCATAATAAAAGTTTGTCACACGAACTTAGTATTGTTGCATTAATATGCTTTATATGAGTCGTTTCTCCAATTGGTTCTCTCTGCTACATAGTCAAGTAGTTCGATGTCAGAATGAAACAGACGTTGCTTAAAAAAAAAAAAAGTTAATTAGTTATCTTCAAAGGAACTGTCAACAATAATAACGGAAGACATTTTGCTAAAGAATATATACCGCCCATATATCGATCTGGCGGCGAAAGGTCATTGGGCGATCTTCCTCTTAAGATCGAAGAATTTAATGTGTCATCAAAAAGTCACAAATATTAATAAAACACGCTGTCAATGTTTTTCCTTGCGATCTATTGACTAAAATTCTATACATAACACTTAAACAGTTCCGATTAGTAAGCAGACAATATTATTTTCCCATTATGTGCTTGCTCTAAGCCGACTTGATGTCTCGTACGTACGCAACAGGGCTTTCTCTTTTTTGAAACTTGGTATTTTCACCCTGCAAAACAGGCAGACCAGCGAGAAGATTATAATTTAAAACACACAATACATACATATCATGCATATACGCAGTCTTAGTCGTTTAGCCCATAATTCCAACCAACCAGCTAGTCTGGTTGACTGAATCAATAGTATTTCCATCCTCCAATCAAACAAACGCAGGTTTTTAATTCCACAGCTCAGCAAAATTTACTTAGAACACACGTGGCTATCTACAAATAAATTCTAATTAGGATCAGAATGCTTTGCTTAGGGATTTCCAAGGGGTTAAAGGAATGCCTCAGGATCCTTTTAGGATATGAATGCGTTCAAGGATTTTTCCCTCTTACGATTCTGAGGTTACTAATCTAATTTGACTTACCTGCGGAGTAAAAGATATCAGCAATATATGTATTAAATTCGCATAATATGCAGCATATGTGTATCATTTCTATTTCTCGACACATCTCCCCCCCCCCACCACCACCACCACCAGGTTTCGCTTTAACGCAGTCTTTCCCCGAACTTTTGTACCCTTGGGAATTTTTTGTTTTTCGTTTTGTTATATACAGCTTACTTCACTTCACCACCTTTTTCAAGGAATTGCCAAGTATAGACTGCAGTAGGGCTTCAAACCATAACGTATGAAGTATTTTTAAAGTATCCAGAATTATGAAAACGTATTTTAAAATATTCATCCAGTAGTTAAGTTGGTTTCGACGATGCTATTTGTGTAGAAAGACATGGCTTCGAATCTCATCTAAGATGTGAACTTTTATTAGGACTTTTCAACTGAAGGTGAATTAACCAGTTTCATACGGTAACAGAAGTATTTTCGTCCTGGAAACTCCATCATGCAATCAGGCACACTGGGCAGAAGAACACACGCAATTTACATAAAAATATAGGCATAGGGCTAACTACCTTATCCTAGAATGACGATTGCGAAATCCAAGGATACTTGAAAGGTTCTGGATGCTTAAGGGCCTCTTAGAACCCCTGATGATGGTGATGATGAAAAGTTCTTCAGTTCAAAACAATTTAAAGATAAAGTGAATACATGGAATTTAGTTAAAGAAATTAAAATAAACAGAATAACCTCTGCACAGCGCATGCGTTACATGCGGAGGTTATGAAATGTGAATGGTGAAATAGTTTTCTTCATTACATAGAATGATGCAATAGTTATGCCTATTACGTCAGTTGTGCGCTAGGCTGAGTGATCGCGTACTCCTTTTCAGTTTCTCGTGTTCTGTTCTGCGAAATAAGATTTCAGTATGAAGAAAGAATCCCACTCATGTCGGATATCACCTCATTTTGCACAAGAATGCGAAGCCACAGACTTCACATATGGATGTTAAGTGTTTCCAACGTTAAAAGAACCGCTCTCTCTGTTAAAGCGACTCGACTTATGAAACAAATGAACAAGAAAGTTTTGCTGACAGGAATACAAGACTTATCCAAACATTGGGTAATTAATAAAGCAGAATGAAGATAATATTGCAAGCCTATAAATGTATTTCGTTCAATGTTTGGCGTACAATAGGAGTACATTGCACAGGACGTTTGAAATGATTCTGTAAATAATAATAATAATAAATAGGCTAAACGGAGTATGAATTATTAAATGTTAGATGTTTGCTTATATGTGTTTGATTTAAAACTGTTAATAGTTTAAATTGATGTTAGGTTCTATCCTGTTTGATATATAGTCGAAGCAACGTAGGCAGTGAGGCTAGTGTATTATGTTTTTAAATTGCATGTGTTCTTTATTTATAATAAAATAAAATAAATAAATTTTATATAAATAAAACAGTGTAAATGAAATGAAAACAATTACCTTTACAATAAGAAGTTCAATTAGGTTACGAAAATAAAATAAAATAAAATAAAATAAAATGTCCTCAACGTTAGGAAAATTTGTGCATACTCCACTGACCTGTGGTCTGGGCAATACGATGAAAGTGTATCCGGGAAAATTAAATCTATAAAATATGTTTTCTCGTATATTTTATAGATAGGATTCAGAATTTAGCGCTTCATCAATACAGTCACAGTCAGTAGTGAAGACTCTGTTTGATTGTAAAAACGTGGGATTTCCACGTTTTTACAAATGAGATTAACATGATTAGGGTTTTGCAAGTAACATAGCCAAATATGAAGATAGAATTAACCGCCTTTCCTGAAAAAAGAAAAAAAGAAAAAAGAAAGAAATAGGACAACTGAAATATGTTTACACGGTAACACAAGTGATCATATTCTATAATTTGAAAATGCACAAGTCACCCATATACAAATTAAATGACATTTTATTTTATTTTATTCGTGTGGGGTTCCCCCCTTTGCCTCCACCGTCCCTTAGGGCTGGTTGAGCACTCCTAATGAGGGATTAAAATACATATGTATTTTATGACTGTAGATCCGTGTGTGTGTTCACTGGGCAGGTTTGCCTGTTCTGGGGGACGAAAAACCCGAGTTTTCGGATGAAGAAACCCTCTACCCACTTATGAGACCCGCTAACTCACCTTTGGTCGAGAGAGACCAGATAAAGATTCTTCACGTCACGTGATGGGAATCGAACCCAGGTCATTCCGACTAAAGAGCTTCGTCTATACTGACTGAGCTACGGAAGCTCTATTAAATTACATAAAGTTAAAGTACTCAGAAGTTTGACTATGAAACGTAGTAATATACTATATTGCTGTATTTCGTTTTATTATTTTCTTCCAATTCTGAAGATGGGGAATAGTAAAACTAAATTTTAAACTCCCAGCTTCATATGTAAGATCTCCAGTTGCAGACTGGAGATCTTATCCCATCTTCTCCTGAACGCGTTAGGCCCAATATCCTTTAATTTGCCATATAAACTTAATGCTGTGACAGAGCTTTAAGTCCTGTCAGTTGTGTATATTCTGAGTGCTTTCATGGACGAAAAACTCGATTTTGCAGGATGTAAAATTATAAAACAGACTGATTCATCTTTAAATGAAAAGCTTTCGTAAGGATTCCTCGCGTCCTGGAACACCAGTCTCTCTAAAGCACTGTTCCAACTCACTGAACTACCGAAGCATTCATACAGATCTCTAGTTTCAAAATTTCTACCTTGGTTTAATTCGTTTCACTTGTAATGTTTTACTTGTATTTACTTTTTAAGATTTTTTTTAAAAAAAAGTTTATATTTTGCTCTCAAAATTACTCTCTCAATTATATACCAAACATCAACTCAAATTAGAGCAGACAGCCTAAAATTGATATAACTTCCTAACAAATAAGATAAAAGAAAAAACAGATATTTAAAAAGTATGCCTGCCTTTCCTTTTTAATTATAATTTGAAACGTTCTGCTGAACTAATTCCAACAGATCAAGTAGCACAACAACACCGACTGCTGTGTGCAGACTTTAAAATAAGATCGAAGATAAGAACTTCTGGTTGCCATGGGATGAAGACAATTAAGTGGTTTCGCTTAAAAGAGGAGAGTGTGAGGAATCGTTTTAGGGAGAGAGTGTTAGAGAGGATTTCGGATGGACTGGAAAGTGTGCAAGATTGGTGGAAACATAATTCAAAAGTAATCCTGAGCTGTGCAATCGAGGTGCTTGGTGAGACATCTGGAAAGATTAGAGAGCAGAAGGAGGGCTGGTGGTGGAATAATGATGTACAAGTGGCAGTGACAGCTAAGAGGAAGGCAAAGCAGAAGTGGGATGAGTCAAGAGTGGAAGAGGACAGAGAGGTGTACAAAGAGAGAAAGCAAGAAGCCAAGAGAGTTGTGGCACAGACGAAGGCCATGGCATATCAAGATCTGTATGATCAATTAGAAACAAAGAAAGGACAGAGGAAAATTTACCAACTAGCGAAATGTAGAAATAAAGCAGCTAAGGACATCTTACATGTGAGGCAGATCAAAGATGCTGAAGGAAGAGTATTATGGAGGGATGTGGACATAAGAAACAGATGGAAAATATACTTTGAGGGACTTTTGAATGAGGAAAATGCAAGGACTCACAGAGGAGATGGGCAGCCTTCTGAGGGGATGGTGCAGAACATCAGTAGAATGGAAGTGACAGAGGCCATGAAGAGGATGAGGAATGGAAAAGCGGTGGGCCCCGACAGAATTCCAGTGGAGGCATGGAAGCACTGGGGGAAGAGGGAATTGACCTGCTGTGGGACCTGTTCATGAAAATTTGCCAACAGGAAAATATACCCGAGGAATGGAGGGAGAGTACTCTTGTTCCCATCTACAAGGGTAAAGGGGATGCACAAGACTGTAAAAATTACAGAGGAATAAAGTTGATGTCCCACACAATGAAGATCCTAGAAAGGGTTCTTGATGGTAGATTGAGGGAGGAGGTGGAGATTGCAAAGGAACAATTTGGCTTCATGCCTGGTAGATCAACAACAGATGCTATATTTGGGTTACGACAGATGATGGAAAAATATCGAGAGAAACAAAGGGAGCTACATCTGGTATTTATTGATCTGGAGAAAGCATACGATAGAGTGCCAAGGCAAGAAGTCTGGAGGTGTCTGAGGGAGAAGAAGGTGCCGGAGAAATATGTCAGGTTGGTGCGGGAAATGTACAGAAATGTGAAGACACGTGTTCGGACCTGTTTGGGACAGACAGAAAGTTTTCAAGTAACAGTTGGCTTGCATCAAGGGTCAGCATTAAGTCCGTTTCTGTTTAATATTGTGATGGAGGTGGTAACAGAGGAGGTGAGAAAAGATGTACCTTGGACAATGTTGTATGCAGATGACATCTTGCTGTGTGTAGATACAAGAGAAGAAGCGGAAACTAAACTGGAAAGATGGAGAAAAGTACTGGAAGAGAGAGGTATGAGACTGAGCAGAAGTAAGACAGAGTATATGTGTTGCGCAGTGGGCGGTGGCCAGGAGACAGATCTGGAGCTGGAAGGAAATGTCATCAGGAAGGTGAGAGACTTTAGATACTTAGGTTCAACAGTGGAAGAAGATGGAGGAGCTGAGAAGGAAGTGGGATGCAGGATACAAGCGGGTTGGAGGAACTGGAGGGAGATGGCTGGAGTGTTATGCGATAAGAGGGCGCCGATCAATCTGAAAGGCAAAATTTATAGGACCGTAGTGAGGCCAGCTATGACATATGCTATAGAAACTGTGGCCCTGAGGAAAAATAACATCAGCAGGATGGAAGTAGCAGAGATGAGAATGCTTAGGTGGATGTGCGGTGTGACCAGAAAGGATCATCTGAGAAATGACTATGTCAGGGGAACAGTGAAAGTTACGAACTTAGGAGCGAAAATACAGGAAGCAAGGTTGAGATGGTTTGGTCATGTGATGAGGAGGGAGGACGAATATGTGGGAAGAAGGGTCATGCAGATGGATGTGCAAGGAAGGCGGAAGCGTGGGCGGCCAAAGAAGAGATGGAGGGAGCTGGTAGAAGAGGACTTGAAGATGAAGAACTTGGATGTGGTGACAGCCCAAGACAGAAAGGTGTGGAGACACTCATAACAAACAGTGACCCCACTTAAGTGGGAGAAGCTGTAGAAGAAGAAACGTTCTGCTGAGAAGTTCGTAATAATAATAAGCTCAAGTACAGTATTAACAGCAAAGCGTGTTAATTTAGTTATGACACACATACAGAATACAGTAACAAAATTTTAAATATTAAACCATTTATTCATTCATTTTTAAAAATGTCTACAATAGAAATTATCGCATCTGAATTAATCAAATATGAAAACTCCTACCACTGCAAAATCGGCGTTAGAACATCATGTTACAACCATCTTGAGGATTTTGAGTATTACATCTCGTTTCTGCGTTGTGTAATCGTCGTCTCCAGGGGTGTACGTCTTTTTCCACCACGATGAACTATTGCCTCCACAACTGAAACTGGTCTTTTATTATTATTATTATTATTATTACGTGATACCTCCACGGAATCCAAGGATTCATCGAGGAAGAATAATCTACACCACACGATCTGTCGTAACACTGCACAGTAAATATACAGAAAAGTCAACTAGAATAAGCTAACGTACCCCAGTCATTTGAACATCAAAATTTCTTGCAGACCAATCGTATTTTCAATTATCAGGTCGCATGTTTGACATCGTACTTCTAACCTGTTTTCCTATGTACATCAGTTATTATGTGTGAGAACTGAACTCTCCTGGCTTTGATTTGGTTTCATCAGCATTATTAAATTATTGTTATGGCATTATTAACCGTTAGTTTGAAGTGGCAGGCGAGTTTGGTCTCCTAGTGTGAGACCACCACCGTCCCGCTTATTGGAGGCCCGAAGTAACATTAAAAATTTCCATTTGGTTTTGTAGAGTTCAGCTTTCTTAGCTCACTTGTGATATTTATGTCGGCAACCATTTGTGCGTAGGAATGACACATATGTTTGTCATCTACCACCCACCGCCATCAACGGTAGTATTTCAATCTGTAAATTGCGTGTGTTCGTATGGCCGATTTGCCTGTACGGGGGGATGGGAAACCCGAGTTTCCGGGAGGGAAAAGCTCTGATACCTCCTTATGTGATCGGCTAACACACCTTCCATTGAAAAAGCCCATATAAATATTCCTCTCGTCACGATAAGAATATTTGTATGGGCTTTTTAACAGCAGCAAAGCGTGTTTTTAATTTGCAGTAAATTTATTTCTTTAGTCTCTGTTTCTCGTCATTTACTCATTCATGGATTGCCATATGAGTTAGCATATGATTTTCATTTAATACAAAATCGTAATAAAGGGAAGTTATTTGCAAATGTAGAGTGACCTCTGGTGATGAATCCTCTGTCTTCGTAAAAATCATCTTAAAATGGAAAAAGTGTTTTAGATTGTAAAGCTTTTTCTCCTTTAATGTAAAGAAAGCCATTATTTGAAAAGAAGGACGCCACTTCGGCCAAACTTGATTTATCTTCCGATTTCATAAAAGTATAGGCTGTTATATTTTCTCTGATGCCGCTAAATTAAATTTTATTTTTAGTGGGGAAACTAATTTAATGGTCATTATTTATTTTACAGGTGCCCTGTGTATCCGTTTGTAAATGGCGTTTGTTTCCATAGTGCTAGGTTGCCTGAAGAAACACCATTATAGATTCGAGCCACTGACTAGAGTAAAGTTTGCTTTCTTTTGCCATTCCCTAATTAGTCGATCTTTCTGCGCGCGACTAGGGCTTTTTCTCTCGAAAAATTGAGGTTTTTAATCTCACACCTCAAAAATAGACTAGAATTCACAGACAGTAATACGAGTATTTAAGTTTATGGCCATAGGATGACAAGTAGGTATCTGTCGTACTCTCTCTCTCTCTCTCTCTCTCTCACCCCTCCCCCTACCAAATGCCTCTTTGTTTGGCTCATTGTTAGCATAGGCTCACTATCGCTGAAGGATGGAGAATGGCTACGCATATATCTTCAAAAGTTAGCTAGGACTTAAGGAACTGCTTTCGTCCTATTTCGATTCATCTGCTTTTACTCTTTTATGGGTTGAATTAGTTACAGTAGTCCTGTAGCTTAGCTACATGAGTTTGTAGCTAATGCCTTTATCAAAACGACACCAGACTACAGGCTACAACATAGCAAGCAGGTTGTGGAAGTAGGACACTTACTAATTTTTTATCAGGTTTAGGTCCTTATACTTTTAGTTCATACTGAAAAAAAAATCTTACTATAACTTGATTGCTTTTTTTTTTCCCTCCGCAAATCTGATTCTTGTTAAATAACTTCTGCTCACTAACATCATATGAAGATCTAGTTTTCAAAATGATCTTATCCGTCGAGGAGTTATATTTTTCCTCGCTGTTTACTTCAGCAGGCTGACAGTATTCTTTATTTTAAAATTGAAGATCAAAACCGTGTTTAGGAGAGCACCTGTATTGTAGCATCACGCACAATGACATCAAATTCGCCTCTATACAAATAGAGACGAATAAATAGAAACCTATGTGGACTTGATTTTAAAAAAGCTCCGCAACATAAAATCTTTATCTCGACTTTAGGCCTTTTTTATCCTCTTATTCCACACAACCTTTTTTTTTTCTCCTTAACGTGGAGAAACTGTCGCACTAGACAGTCCAATGCAGCCGTACTCGCACTTCATTTGCTGCTTAAATTCTACTGGGACTCTTTCTGGACAACTTCGTATTCAGCTGGCGACAAGTTGATCAGCTGTGGCCAAGCGCTGCCTGCCTGAGGTAATCCTATTTGTTTATCCCTCAGGGATGTGCTCAGCTGACTGTCTGCTAGAATGTCATGTGGGACTATTTAGTCAATTCCATTCTACTAGCCACGTTATTATCTAAAGTGCATTTTTTTAAAAATAATTTTTAGAGATATATTCATGGTAAAAAAAAATTACCGACGTTGCTTCCTCTTGTTAAAATAATCATGTTATTAATAAATCATAAATGGAAGCTATAGCTTTGAAATCCTTATGAAAATTATATGCAGTCCAGTTGATGATACTGCAAATAATTATGATAAAACGGATGCATTCGGGGACTTGTAAATGAAAATGAGCTTTCATATATAGTCCTTTACTGCTATAAGCAGTAAAGGACTATATATGAAAGATAGGACTATTACTAGCTATCACTAACTATTGTTTATTGATTCTGTTATTTGATCCTAAGATAAACAGAAAAGCTCTGCCTCAGTAACCGAAACTGTAGGTTTATAGTAAACGTTAATGTTAATGCAAACGAGTGTCTAGTGAACATAGATTTAAAACATTATAACTAGTTAATAATGTTTGGACTGCTACAGATTAAAAGAAAATATAGCAATAAAATAAAGTTTTATATATATATATAAGTTTTTAAAGGAAAGATAACGAGGTTAGTGAAAGTATTCAGGATGTGAAACTTCATTGAGATGGATTATTCTTTCGTTTTATTTATTACTTACCTTGATGGACCTATGTTTCACTCAGGATTTCTCCATGAGTGCAGGTCACAAAGATGCCTCCAACGATCTTGATCTTGAACCTCTCTCTTCCATGTTATACCCATAGATTTCACTAGTGGATCTTCCCATCTTGTAGGTGGTCTTCCTGGTTTTCTCTTTATTCTTGGTTGCCAGTTGAGTATTGTATATGTCCATCTATTATCCCTGATCTCTTTCTTAGTTCCGTGTTTCTAACATGTTCCATTTGACCAATGTTACAAATTCTACGTTCTATTGCATGCTGAGTTATTCTGAGAGTCTCTTCTTCTTTTCTTGTCGTGTTCCATGTATGTCTGATCCATATGTGAGTGATGGAGGAATGTCACTATTAAATAGTTTTGCCTTTGCAGAGATGGCAAGATTTGGATTATTATTTATTACTTACTAGAACTCAATATCAACACTTTTCTCCGTGCATTTTACTTGCATGACAGGCAGGTTATTGGGTACTATGCATAAGTGACATATAATAAAATAAAATTTTGGAGAATTCCAAAAATTAATTACAAGGGTATTTAAAAAACTTGAGAAAAAGAAACAAAAAAGGAGGGATGAGCCACTCATTTTATATCAACGCACCCTAATGATCAAAGCTAATTGATATTTGTAAAGATTTGAAAGGAGCTATTGTAAAGATTTGGTTGGCTGAGTGGATGACGTCTCCGTTCTCCAACCAACAGGTGATGCGAATCATCTGCTATCTAAAGAAGCATATGATTTTTATCTCCCGATATGAGGCCACTATCTTTCTTATTAGAATCTCAAGTTCCTTGAAAAAGTTCCAGGAGTGGTTTGTAGTGTTTCCGAATTATTTAACATGAACCCACCCGCTGTACTAATACTTATATACTATAAGTTTACAAGATTTAGTGGGTGTGAATCGAATAAAAACATAGAATTGTGTAATCTACAGTTTTTCTGAGAAACTGTCTGTCATTATGGATTACTTCTTAGGAATGGGGGAGAGAGAGAGATGAGAAGACATAAGTAGATGCTGACTGTAACATAGAAGCAAAGTAGTATGGGTGGCGGTAGTGACCAGATCAAGATCAAGATAAGATAAGGAATCGTGACGTGATTGGTTGATGACGTCATTGTGTGCATGGCTTCATGGGTGTGGGATGTTTGGAATTTTCCTGTGGGCATATGTGTCACTGGCTTCAGTTCTTGTGTTTTGGTTCGCGTATGGGATTATGGGGGATTTTTTTGGTTCGCCTATGGAATTATGGGTGATGATAGAGATAAGGATTCGTGTTGTGATTGGTGGGACACTTTAAACCAAATGCTTCCGGTGTGCGTGGCTTCCTGAGTCAGGAATTTCCCTGGGAGCATATGTGGTCACTGGCTTCAGTTCTTGTGTTTTGGTTCGCGTATGGAATTATGGGTGATGGTAGAGATAAGGATTCGTGTTGTGGGTGTGTGTTGTTTTCAGATGTAGATAAGTGACGTCATTTGTTATTTGTAAATAAGTGACGTTGTTTTGAATGGAAAGGATGATATTAGTGGATAAGAAATCGTGTCGTGATTGGTGGGACACTTCTGACCAGATCAAGATAACATTAGGATTCGTGACGTGAATGTTTGTTGTTATTGAGTTTGGAATGATAATTTAATTTAACTATATTCTATGTCACATAAACATACAGTTTTGTTTTCTTCTCTAGATGGTTGTACTAATTTTCCAATACATTTTGGGTATTTCTTTCCTGTTAAAGTGTGGGAATTCTTAGAGAAAGTCGTGATGGCTCTCGTGTTTCGATCTTTTCTGAATAATTAATTATATACTTAAAGTACCTGTCCTTAAACACACACACACATACACATTAGACATAAAAAATCGCTAATGTGTCCATGTTGATACTCTAATATATAACCTATGATTATTCTTATGGAAAAAAAAAACAACTATTCAGTATTAGAATTACGCTTACTAAACAACATGCGATCAGTTATGTTTAAGTTAAAAAAGTATTTACAGCTTTCCAGATGACTCTTCGAAATTCGATTATTCCAAAATAGTTCAATTTTATATCCACAACACAACACAAACACAAAAACCACAAAGAATGAAATTTCTGTAAATACTGTAACCTGAACTAGTTACTTCGTCCTTTAGATTAAGGAGCGTAGATGGTGAGGTTTCGTCATTGCAATATCCCCCAGCAAGCGCTTTTCTTCAAAGGGATGACATGAGTCACATCCGTAAATTGGGAATTTATTTTCCAACACTGAATATTTCTCATTAAGTCTTTTACAGTAGGTTTTCTGAATATTCCAATTATTGATTAACATGTATTCACAGAACACAAACACAAATCTGAAAAGAACATTTCACTTTTTCATTATAGCTTACTGTGGCTAACATATATTCACACCACAAAACACACAAAACATAGGAGTTGATAGATATTTCTGTAAATAACCAGAAAAGCTAGTGGACTACTTAATTTACTTTAGTATCCATTTGGTTCTCTGTATTAATCTTTCCCACGGATGTCCATCCTCGGTAGGAAGCTCTATGCGCTGTTTTGTTTAGGGTAAGTGTTATTTCCGGTTTCGAATTCCGATTGCTGTTAGAGTATGGAATTCAGACAAGTGAAATTATTATTTTTTTTTTCAAATTGATTGGTTATTTTCTGTATTTTACTTTTAAAAGTGATATTCTAACAGAATAACTGAGTAGAATTAATAAATATATAAAGTATATGTGAATTTATTTTCCAAAACTGAATATTTCTCATTAAGTTTTTTCTTAAAGTTCCCCAAGCTTAGTGGGAAAGTCTATGCGCCGTTTTGTTTAGGGTAAGTGTTATTTCCACTTTCGAATTCCGATTGCTGTTAGAGTATGGAATTCAGACAAGTGAAATTTTTATTTATTTATTTTTTTTCAAATTGATTGGTTATTTTCTGTATTTTACTTTTACAGGTCATATTCTAACAGAATAACTGAGCAGAATTAATAAATATATAAAGTATATGAGAATTTATTTTCCAACACTGTATATTTCTCATTAAGCCTTATCCGGTCGCCTTTTGTTGTACTTAGGCGAGAAATCGTGTGTTTTGTTTCGAACTTTTGGTTTCCGCTGGGAAATTACCAATATAACTATTAATTTTATCTTCGATTCCTTGTGCTCTTAACCTATTTCTGTAAGTAGAATTTATTTATGAATTATTTTCCCACACTGTTAGTTTTCATTCATTAACCTTGTTTGTAGATAACGAACAAATAAGAATTTTAATTCAATGAATCAAAAAAAAAATTCTCTGGTTACTTTGTGGCATGAAATTTCACAAGGAAAAAAAAAAAAAAAAAAAAAAAAGTTATCTTCCTTCTTAAATTTGTATAACACATCTACGACACCCAATTTGTTCATTTAATTTACACATTTTATTGAACGAAATATTATTTACAAATTGTATTTACTGAATCTAACAATACAGAAAATAAATAAATTGAAAAATACATCAAAGGTTCTTCCATGGTTGTGGAATTGCCATCGTATGGTTTTGACAATGTGATTCTCATCTGAAAGTTAATTTTCATTTGGTGTTTGTTTGTTGGGAATTTATTACTGTAGTAGTAAAATTAAGGGTTGCATATTTATATTTTCGAATCCAATACGTATACTTCAGAGAATTATTAAAAGCACAGAATCTTTCGTTATGTTTCCAAAAGCATTTAAAAGTACACATTATGTTTTCACTTTTTGGGCATCCAATTTCATTTAAATCAAGAACAGGCCTCCCTATTAACTTCGTTAATGTTTTTGATTTTTCTCTTCCTTTGGCAAGTAATATATGATATTTGCATGTTGATTCTATCATCCAATCTGTTAGTTTGTCCAAAGCTAGTGAACCAATTTCCCAATTCAGCTGATGGTTATATTTTATTAACCAAGAATTTTATATTTTATTTTATTTTATATATTTTATATATTTCCAACTTGGTTATATTTTATTAACCAAGGTGGAAAGAATTACCTGAAAGAGTTAAAAAACAGAATTCTTGGTTAATAAAATATAACCATCAGCTGAAGTGGGAAATTGGTTCACTAGCTTTGGACAAACTAAGAGATTGGATGATAGAATCAACATGCAAATATCATATATTACTTGCCAAAGGAAGAGAAAAATCAAAAACATTAACGAAGTTAATAGGGAGGCCTGTTCTTGATTTAAATGAAATTGGATGCCCAAAACGTGAAAACATAATGTGTACTTTTAAATGCTTTTGGAAACATAACGAAAGATTCTGTGCTTTTAATAATTCTCTGAAGTATACGTATTGGATTCGAAAATATAAATATGCAACCCTTAATTTTACTACTACAGTAATAAATTCCCAACAAACAAACACCAAATGAAAATTAACTTTCAGATGAGAATCACATTGTCAAAACCATACGATGGCAATTCCACAACCATGGAAGAACCTTTGATGTATTTTTCAATTTATTTATTTTCTGTATTGTTAGATTCAGTAAATACAATTTGTAAATAATATTTCGTTCAATAAAATGTGTAAATTAAATGAACAAATTGGGTGTCATAAATGTGTTATACAAATTTAAGAAGGAAGATAACTTTTTTTTTTTTTTTTTTTTTTTTTTTTTTTTTTTTTTTTTTTCCTTGTGAAATTTCATGCCACAAAGTAACCAGAGAATTTTTTTTTTGATTCATTGAATTAAAAGTCTTATTTGTTCGTTATCTACAAACAAGGTTAATGAATGAAAACTAACAGTGTGGGAAAATAATTCATAAATAAATTCTACTTACAGAAATAGGTTAAGAGCACAAGGAATCGAAGGTAAAATTAATAGTTATATTGGTAATTTCCCAGCGGAAACCAAAAGTTTGAAACAAAATACACGATTTCTCGCCTAAGTACAGCAAAAGGCGACCGGATAAGGCTTAATGAGAAATATACAGTGTTGGAAAATAAATTCTCATATACTTTATATATTTATTAATTCTGCTCAGTTATTCTGTTAGAATATGACCTGTAAAAGTAAAATACAGAAAATAACCAATCAATTTGAAAAAAAATAAATAAATAAAAATTTCACTTGTCTGAATTCCATACTCTAACAGCAATCGGAATTCGAAAGTGGAAATAACACTTACCCTAAACAAAACGGCGCATAGACTTTCCCACTAAGCTTGGGGAACTTTAAGAAAAAACTTAATGAGAAATATTCAGTTTTGGAAAATAAATTCACATATACTTTATATATTTATTAATTCTACTCAGTTATTCTGTTAGAATATCACTTTTAAAAGTAAAATACAGATAATAACCAATCAATTTGAAAAAAAAAATAATAATTTCACTTGTCTGAATTCCATACTCTAACAGCAATCGGAATTCGAAACCGGAAATAACACTTACCCTAAACAAAACAGCGCATAGAGCTTCCTACCGAGGATGGACACCCGTGGGAAAGATTAATACAGAGAACCAAATGGATACTAAAGTAAATTAAGTAGTCCACTAGCTTTTCTGGTTATTTACAGAAATATCTATCAACTCCTATGTTTTGTGTATTTTGTGGTGTGAATATATGTTAGCCACAGTAAGCTATAATGAAAAAGTGAAATGTTCTTTTCAGATTTGTGTTTGTGTTCTGTGAATACATGTTAATCAATAATTGGAATATTCAGAAAACCTACTGTAAAAGACTTAATGAGAAATATTCAGTGTTGGAAAATAAATTCCCAATTTACTGATGTGACTCATGTCATCCCTTTGAAGAAAAGCGCTCGCTGGGGGATATTGCAATGACGAAACCTCACCATCTACGCTCCGTAATCTAAAGGACGAAGTAACTAGTTCAGGTTATAGTATTTACAGAAATTTCATTCTTTGTGGTTTTTGTGTTTGTGTTGTGTTGTGGATATAAAATTGAACTATTTTGGAATAATTGAATTTCGAAGAGTCATCTGGAAAGCTGTAAGTACTTTTTTAACTTAAACATAACTGATCGCATGTTGTTTGGTAAGCATAATTCTAATACTGAATAGTTGTTTTTTTTTTCCATAAGAATAATCATAGGTTATATATTAGAGTATCAACATGGACACATTAGCGATTTTTTATGTCTAATGTGTATGTGTGTGTGTGTGTGTGTGTTTAAGGACAGGTACTTTAAGTATATAATTAATTATTCAGAAAAGATCGAAACACGAGAGCCATCACGACTTTCTCTAAGAATTCCCAC
This sequence comes from Typopeltis vanoorti, assembly GCF_054136105.1. NCBI lineage: Eukaryota > Metazoa > Arthropoda > Arachnida > Uropygi > Thelyphonidae > Typopeltis > Typopeltis vanoorti. Next base: position 35,313,353 of record NC_143556.1, on the reverse strand, counting down.
ACTTTAACAGGAAAGAAATACCCAAAATGTATTGGAAAATTAGTACAACCATCTAGAGAAGAAAAAAAAACTGTATGTTTGTGTGACATAGAATATAGTTAAATTAAATTATCATTCCAAACTCAATAACAACAAACATTCACGGCACGAATCCTAATGTTATCTTGATCTTGATCTGGTCAGAAGTGTCCCACCAATCACGACACAATTTCTTATCCACTAATATCATCCTTTCCATTCAAAACAACAACGTCACTTATTTACAAATAACAAATGACGACATTTATTTACAAATAACAAATGACGTCACTTATCTACATCTGAAAACAACACACACCCACAACACGAATCCTTATCTCTACCATCACCCATAATTCCATACGCGAACCAAAACACAAGAACTGAAGCCAGTGAGCACATATGCTCCCAGGGAAATTCCTGACTCAGGAATTTCCCTGGGAGCATATGTGGTCACTTTCCCACGCACACCGGAAGCATTCGGTTTAAAGTGTCCCACCAATCACAACACGAATCCTTATCTCCACCATCACCCATAATTCCATAGGCGAACCAAAAAAATCCCCCATAATCCCATACGCGAACCAAAACACAAGAACTGAAGCCAGTGACACATATGCCCACAGGAAAATTCCAAACATCCTACACCCATGAAGCCATGCACACAATGACGTCATCAACCAATCACGTCACGATTCCTTATCTTATCTTGATCTTGATCTGGTCACTACCGCCACCCATACTACTAAGCAAAATACAAACTTTGAATCGAATCCACGGAAATCATTAACCTATGGACCTGCCCCGTGCAATATTACTCTACAAAAGACTAGTTATGAAATTAAAATTCAACTCCACCTAACCCATATCGTATTTCAATTTTGGGACACCTTCCAGATCTGCTATCAGCTTCTACTCATCGCCAGATCCTTTCAGGAACTAAGTCACTTTATTTGTATTTTTTGTTCGTCTGACATAAATATACAAACTCCGAAGTGGCCAAAAAAAAAAAATCCACAAAAAATATAACTACTACATTTCCAACTTCCCTTTATAAAAAGAGGGGAGGGGGGAAGGCGTGAGAAACGTCCTCTATGTAATTGCACATTAATGCTTATTACACGTGCTCTGCACTCTAATCCCCCCCCCCCCAACCAGGCCTCTTTCATTGTGATGACGACGACACGCACTGAAAGAATTTAATGTTAGAAAGCCCTTTTAGGGATAAAATCCTATCTTATCCTAATTTACGCTCACGCGTAGGTCTACGCATTTTACCGTGTAGGCATTCGGAACCGAAATCTTATGGAATAGGTTGGTTACTCCTTATTCCTGGAAGTTTCCTATGTCTGTATAAGGGTGTGTTCACGGGACCGGTTTTTCCTGTTCTGTGGGACGAAAAACCCGAGTTTCCGGGTGAAAAAACTCCCTACCTCCATATGAGACCCACTAACTCACCTTTAGTCGAAAGAGATCAGATAAAGGTCCTTCACTTCACTGACTAGAATCAAACCCAGGTCTTTCCGACCAAAGGGCTTCGTCTATACTGACTGAGCTATGGAGGCTCAAGGATAAAATACTCAGAGAATTATAGAGTTGGTACAGTAGCTAGGCTGTGGTGTTTTAAAATTATCCTAATGATTATAAAAGTTAATATTTGTGAAAATTTAAAATAGGTTATCATAAAAGGATGAGCTCCCCCCCCCTTACTATTGAAACAAAGAGTCTTGTTGGTTTTTTATAGATAGATATGCTATAAAACTCATATAACTCTGCCTGAGTTTTTTTGAAATTGATTACAAAAACCTTTGACACTAAATGATATAGCACGAATTCTCTTGCACAGAGCGAATTTTAAGTTGCTGCATCTGTAATCACTGTTTTTGATGCACTTAATTCCGTTTCTAAATATAATAAGCAATGACAGGTTGATCATGTGACTTGGGAAGAAGGCTTTCTGGATTAAGACTTATCATAGTATCGTCATCAACGTCATTTTAAAACACTGCAGATTGACTTATCGACCCAAAAACAAATAATTTGTAATGGGAAAAACAGTGCAGAAGAAGAAAAACTCTTCAACCACAAAGGAAATACCTAAGATGTTTCATGCGTGGGACGTTATATGAGATACATCTCGTATTCCTACAAAATTTATCAATCCATTCCAATTTTTGTTTCCTGTTTTTTAGCCATTTGAAGGCGTAGGAGAAATGTTAAAATTATACGTTCAAATCACTCTGTTGGATGGAATTAAAAAAAAAAAAACTGGGAACTTAGGATGCATTCAAGCGATGTCCATGCGGTTTCAGCCTAAGTATTTTGATTTATAAAATTAGCAACACAATTCGAATTGATAATAATTCTGCACTGGCTGAATGGAATTTAATGAAATTTGATATTTCGGATTGCTATTAATATTTGTTAAATCCTTTCAGTTTTGGGAGTTGTAGGCAAACCAAATTATATGTAACGAAATAAAGATTTATTAACCACAGAATAACTTATGAAACGTTTTATTTAGCATAAAAACTACTGAGTGCAGAAGTGTGGAGAAGAACTATTTCCTATAGAAGGGATGACTTCAGATCACCATTTCTGTTCAGATTTGGACGGTGAAGAAAGGTTTCACAACCTTCTTTGTATAAATTCCATAAGATAATTGCTTTTGTGAAGGACTTTAATATTTTTGCAGAGGAAATTGAGTTTGGTGGAGATAACATGTTCTGCTAGTCCCAACTTCCGGCTTATGGAATTCAATGTAATCGATATGTTCATCACGACGAAAAGCCGCTGATATATCTGTTTGGCCGAAGTATGATAACCCATGCTGACATGCCATTTAATAGACTCCAGGGTGGACTCGCTGAAGCAGTTAGCGATGAAGGTTGACTTAATATAATTAATTTCATGAGACAGTGGAGTACAAGGAGTAAGGTCGATGTACAAGAGTCAATGATGCCATAATGATGTAAATGGGCATGAATATGAACTCCGATGTGTGTTCTTTCTGAAAACGTAAAAGTGAAGACTGCTTTCTGTCTCCTGAAGAAGGCGGAGTTCTAAAAAGACAATCCAATTATATTCTGTTTCAAGAGTGAACTAAATGCAGTGATGCTGGAAAATATTCGCAATGGAATCTTGAAATTCAGTGAGGGAACTATGCTAAACTGCAAGGATGTCATCCACACACGAGTACCATAAGGAAAGTTTAGGGGAGATATTATCTAGTTGACGTTCAAATCGCTCCATGGAATAGTTAGCTAGTGTTGGAGAAAGAGGACTAGACTACCCATGACTGTACCTTCACTCTGCTAGTAAAATTTATTCTGGCATATGAAGCAGAAAGAGTGGATGACAAAATCCAAAAGGCGAATAATGTACATAGGAAAGGCTTGCAGGAGAAAGTGCAGCGTTTCGTCTAAGAGAATATTAGTAAAAAGAAGCAGTATCTAGATAAGAGATCACTGGGGCGAAACTCTGAGATCTTTTCTTTAAAATGAGAACTATTCTTAATAAATGAAGAGGATTTTCCTTCAGTGTGAAGGTAATTCATAAAAGTGCTTCATATAATTTTGCAATTTGAGTATGCGACAGGACGTAACGGAATATTTGTTTTGTGAACTTTAGGAAGTCCATACAATCGAAGAGAATGCCCATGATAAATCTTAAGTTTCTTTTTGGCTTCTTCATCCCAGCAGGAGATGAAGAGGTCAAAGTCAACGGACACCCGGGAGGGGGTGTCCGTTGACTTCTTTCCCCATGTTCTTGGCAAGAGCTCACCGTTTTCCATTTTTCTGTTATAATACGTGTCGCCAAATTTACGACCATATGTATCTCTGGGATATATTATATTTTTCTTTTGAACAGGCCCCATTTCAATTAAAACAACTCGTAATTTTTCATCAATATTAACCCATTCACCCGGATCTTCTAAATTTAACAGAGACTAAGAATGTGTTAGTTTCGTGGTCAACTACAACTAAATCTTCTCCTAACTGTTTTTCACTTAAATCATGCATCTTGTTGCAATAGTACTTTCATGAAAAATGGATGATGTGCATGGTTGTTCAACTCTGATTTCTGATGTATCGAGTTGGTTACAATCTGCATCAGAATATTTTAATATTTTAACAAATTTATTAAGAGCCCCAATTTGTTTCTTAATATCTGATTCTTTCGCAGCATGACACTTACGATTTTATGCACCGGATAACTTTTTTTTTTAATTTTTGATTCCATTTCTATTTTATACCCACAAGAAATTATTACGCAACATGACACAGAGACGAAATAATAGTACGCACTGCGCTACTGTCAGTTGCCTACTGCATATCATATGACCGGTTAACTAGCAACAAATATTTTGTACGAAAATTCGTTTAGGCGCATAAAAACTGTTCACCGTTTCACTTTAGATAGACTGCAGTAGACACAACATTCTGTAGGCAAGCATTTAGCCTGCTCTCGCTGCAAAATTGTAAACAGACGGCTGATCAAAGAGGCGGCAATATACAATTTTTTTTATTTAAAATCGGTGTATCCGGTCTTATTTATTTTAATATTGATTAATTCTAAGAATGTTTTGTTTTTATGATAAAAATTTTGTTTCTTAAAAACGAACTTATGAACCGTGCCCGGTGCCTCTCCCCCTTCGTATCGGTGCCCGCGTGCATCGCATGCCCGCTTCGGCCAGCCCTGTATGTGTGTATATGTGTGTGTGTGTATATCATGTTAGCTGGCCTAGTTGATTAAGTGGATATGCTAACCAACCACCAGACTGGGTTTGAATCCCACCATGGGTATGGATGTAGAATATATACTTAATCACCTGGTCTAAGACCATCATCCGACTTATGGGAGGCCTGAATTGGCTTGATAAAGTTCCATGTTTGTTTTCTAGAGCAGGGTTTCTGGACTGCATAAAAAGTAAATAAAACTACAAATTTATATATATATAAGTTCATAACAAAATTGGAAAAAAAAATCTTTGACCCACCCACACTACTAACATACTATAGGCTTACAATTTTTCTGGATCTAACTTTAAGAAAGATATGTAAATCTGTGCTCAAAGATCACGACATCAAAACGATGAACAGTGTATTCTCTGTCATTTTGGTATATTTAGATCACTGTGTAGGAAAATTTTATTCCATGACTTTTCCTCCCATTCCTAGGAAAATCCTGCATGTGCATATTATGTACATATATATGATAGACTAGAGCAAGGTTTCCATATTTGTAAAAAATAAATTAAAAAAATATACAATATATATATATATGTAGGAAGAAATCCTTAGCCTACCCACATTACAAAATGTACTATAGGTTTGCAAATAACATTTTGTGTTTGAGAGCAACATAAAATATATAAGATATATACACACGCACATGCACACACACACACTGTGTATTTAGATAACTGTGTAGGAAAATTTTATCCCATGGCTTTTCCCTCCCATCCCTAGGAAAATCCTGCATGTGCATGTTATATATACAGGTGGCCATAATCAAAGAAGAGGTGTTCAGAGCCTGTAGTAAAAAAATGTATTGGAGGAAATTCATCCAACCTTGGTGTAAATACACTCTGGAACATGGAGTTTTTATTTATAGAAGATAAAAAATAGTATAAATTTCTGCCACCACTATATTTTGCACTATAGGCACATGGTTTGGAATTAAACAGTAGCTAGAAGATACACAACAAATCAATTTTCATGTTCATATAACTTACAGATGTGGTTCAATATGTCCTCCTTTCAGATGTTCTAAGAAGTGCATTCTGCAAATGATATTTTCTACAGAGGAATGCAACAGATCAACTGATTTGCTTCACATACTATGTTATTCTGTCTTTTAAGGTTGCTAATTCAGGTACATGCCCTTCATACGCCATGTATTTCAGATGGCCCCACAACCAGAAGTCACAGGGGTTGAGATCAGGTTGAGACCAATAATAAATAATGCAATGAAACCACACCACATCACACTGTGACTTTCGGTGAGTGTAAAGGGGTCTGATGGAATGTATGAGTTATTCGCAGCCCAAATGTGGCAATTGCGTGAGTTAACACTACCTTTCAGATAAAAATGTGCCTCGTCACTCTACGAGATCTCCACGGCTATGCATCATCCACCTCAATTCGAGCTAAGAATGTCAGGGCAAACTGCAGTCAAGTTTATAATAAATTTAGTTTAATCCTTTATCCAAGTGTAAGCAAACAAAGTTTGTGCCTGAAAGTATCTTCAGGACTGGAGTAAGGTGGTACAGCAACGGGCAACTTGTTGCAAAGGTGGAGCAAGCTAACATCACTCCTATCTCAGTATCTCCCATAATGCAAAACACATCTCCTTGCGGATATGTCCAATGTTATGCATTAAGGGAAGGGGCCACTACCCAGACTAATTTCGACCTTTATTGAGGTCTCTTCAGTGGGAGCCAGGCCCAAGTGGAGATACCAGGCAGAAGCATTAGCAAGGTCATCTCTACCTATAGGAGTTGCCAAACGGTGTGCCACCTTTTTAAAAAATTACTCTGGATTTAGAGAAAGATGTTGAAAGTTTATTTTTCACTTGGTTAGACTAATAAATTTAGTTTAATCCTTTATCCAAGTGTGAGCAAACAAAGGTTGTGCTTACCCCAGTCCTGAAGATATTTTCGGGCGCAAACTTTGTTTGCTCACACTTGGATAAAGGATTAAACTAAATTTATTATAGTCTAACCAAGTGAAAAATAAACTTTCAACATCTTTCTCTAAATCCAGAGTAATTTATTAAAAAGGTGGCACACCGTTTGGCAACTCCAATAGGTAGAGATGACCTTGCTAATGCTTCTGCCTGGTATCTCCACTTGGGCCTGGCTCCCACTGAAGAGACCTCAATAAAGGTCGAAACTAGTCTGGGTAGTGGCCCTTCTCTTAATGCATAACATTGGACATATCTGCAAGGAGATGTGTTTTGCATTATGGGAGATACTGAGATAGGAGTGATGTTAGCTTGCTCCACCTTTGCAATGAGTTGCGCGGTGTTTTACCACCTTACCCCAGTCCTGAAGATACTTTCAGGTGCAAACTTTGTTTGCTCACACTTGGATAAAGGATTAAACTAAATTTATTATAGTCTAACCAAGTGAAAAATAAACTTTCAACTGCAGTCAAGTTTCTGCATCACCATTAAGCAAAGTTTGTGCATGGGAGATCTTGTAGAGAAAAATCTTCAGCATTTGATGCAGGAGTTTTTAGACATTTGAGTATGGCATTTCCAGTTACCTTGATATTGCCCGAGCGCTGCTGAGCCCTTGTGTGTTATTCATTCCGTGTTCCATGACAGCAGCTAGTTGCACCTTCTTCAACTTGAGGAATAATCCATTTGCGCCCTCATCCTGGCCTCCCTGCTAAAGATCTGCTATTTTCAGATCTTAAAAGCAGATCTGTTATTGCCATTGGACCTTTTTACTTATTTTTCATACTTAAGAATTCTTGAAGCAGGGCATTAGCATTGTTGATAGTAAAGCTTGACTAGCAACACACATTCTGGTAAGGTGAGATCCACAGCACTTCATTCATTCATTCATGTCAGAATGATGCGAATCTGTTTTGGTATTCCACCAATTTCTCAGTAGAAGCAGTGAGATTATGCAAATCGGATGCAACTGTAATACAAATTGTTCACTTGTGGCAGAAGTTTGTACTTTTTTTTTTTTTTCTGTAAATCAAAACCTCCTTGAATTTGGTTGAATTTCATCCAATACATTTTTTGCTACAGAGCTCTGAATACCTCCCCTTTAATTATGGGCACCCTATATATATATATATTATGATCTTATTTCTGCTAACCTAAAAATCAAAAAAAAAAAAAAAGAATATTCCAAAAACCTATCGTTCTGCTGTAAGACCATGAGATCTCACTTTACTTTACCTTTGATACTACCTAGATATTCAAACAAGATCAGATTTCTATTTGGGATGACAAGCCTTTTGTGGACCAAATATCATATCCATAGCATCTCTGTAGCACAATTGGAGGGACAAAAAGATGCAGAAGTAGCAGAGTTTTATCCTCCTAGAAACTTGGGTTTTGCACCCCATTTAAGAAAGAAAAAAAAACTATTAGTGTGCAGAAGATGATACTGTGTATAGATGGAGATTAAGTAGTGTAGGTTCCCAAATCTACCCAACCGTGGAATAATAATAATAACAATAATAATAATAACATCATTATTATTATTATTATTTCGTGACACCTCCAAGGAGTCCGAAGACTTGAAGGAGGGCTACAACTCTCCACATCTACTACATATTCCACCAACTACACCGAACTGCCACTACCATCATCATATTGCTTTCACATTTGGGGTGATGCACCAAAAACTTCATTAAAATTATTGATACTATCCAGAAGAGGGCAATCTGGTTAACTGATCAGAAATTCACTTGCTTTCTCCTAGATGTTCTGTTTTCTTTCTTATGCCCCTTCTCTAGGTATTTTCATGGCCAGTGTTTTACTATCTAGATCCCATCATTCCTTTGTTTTCCTTTATGCCTTAAGAATATGAACCTGAAGATGGACAGTCAATACTGTCCATCTTCAGGCATACTTAATCACCCTGTTATTCTCGTCTTCCACTTCACCCACTTCTATTCCTTGTAATAACTTTCTTCATACTGTTTTCTGAAAGACTACAATCTTCAACTGTTCAAGAAACAGACATTGACAGATTATTAGTTTCTTTTTAACATCTAGTTCAAGCACAGCATTGATGCATTATAGGTTTAGTAACCTGTCTTGTGCAGGATTGATTGATGTGGAGGAAGAAAATGCATGTACATGTGTTATATATATATATACCTTTTCTGTGTATAAGACAATACTTTTTTCTAAAATTTTTAGACCAAAAATTGGGGGTTAACCAGTTGAGAGACCCATGGTTGCGTGGCGAAACTGCCAGTACCTTGTCTCCGTGAACAGGCTTCTGCCAATCACTAGCCTTTGTTAACTCTGTCGAACGACGTCATCAACGGCTGATTCTGAATAAACCAATCAGAACTCTGAAAGCATTCATACATCTGAAACTTGTTGGTGGGGTAAGTTAATGCATTAGCAATATTTTGAGCACTAGCCCATAAAAATGGCCAAAAATAAAAAAAACTATTGTCACATTTCAAAATTCCAGTTAAAAGTCATCAATTATGCAAAAGAACATGGAAATAAAGCTTCAGAGAGACAGTTTGGACCTCCTCCCACTGAGTGTATGATTAGACAGTGCAGAAAACAGGAAGAACTACTAAAGATGCCAAAAAAAAAAAAAAATAGGGTCTTAAGAGGAAAACCAGCAAAATGGCCAAACTTGGAGCAGAGGCTTAAGACTTGGATTATGGAGCAGCACTAGAGTGGAATATATGTGTGTGTCAACTAAGCTTATTCAATATGAGGCAAAAAGGTTTGCAAGAGAAATAAACATTGTTGATTTCACAAGAAACGCAAAATGGTGCTTCAACTTCATGAGGAGAGAAGGGTTAGCCATATGAACATGAACCAAATTAGCCCAGAAAATGCCACCAGCTTATGAGGATAAAATCCAACAGTTTTACTCCTATGTTATAAAACTTCGAGAAAAATATGCTTTTGAACCAAGTCAGATTGCAAACATGGATGAAGTGCCTCTCAATTTTGATGTGCCTTCCAACAGAACTATTGATATGAAAGGGAACAAAACAGTGGCAATCAAAACAAATGGCCATGAAAAGACACACTATACTGCTGTCTTTTCATGCTGTGCAGATGGTACCAAACTGCCTCCTATGCTCATTTTTAAGAGGAAAATGTATTCTAAAGAGAGCATATCACTTGGCATTCTTGACAAAGTTCATGAGAATGGTATTTGGTTTGCAAAGATTTGGCCAGAAAGACCTGGAGCTCTCAAAGAGGTCAGCTCTGCTTGTGTTTGATGATCAGTTCCGAGCACATTTAACAGAAAAGACAAAAAGGGTTGCAGCAGATTTGTGAACACAGCTAGCAGTTATTACTAGTGGACTTACAGGTCAGCTACAGCCAATAGATATTTCTATCAACAAGCCCTTCAAAGCTCTGATGAAAGAAGAATGGAATAAATGGATGCAAAAAAGCAGGTAATAACTTGACACTGACAGGAAAAGTGAATAAACCAACCATTACTGAGGTATGCAAATGGTCCTAAACTCATGGAATAGAGTCAAGCAAGAGGTGGTTGCAAAGTCCTTCAAGAAATGTGGAATCAGCAATGCCATAGATGGAAATGAGGATGATCTCATATATATAGACAGTGACGCAGAAGATGGCAGTGATGCAGTAGGGGGTTGAAGAAAGTGATATGTCTGGAACTAATCGTGATGAAGAAAATAATATGCCCAGAACTGAGAGTGATGCATAATTCTTAGTATGTATCTTAAAAATATTACATAATTACTAAATATACTTTGAATATTTAAAAAAATATAAAATGTTTTCTGTTTTATCAATGTTTAAAATATTGATTTCTTAATTTTGGGTTCGAAAAAGTAGGTTTCGTCTTATACATTGAAAAATACGGTACACATATATATTTGCCAGTGTGGGTAGTGAAGTACATAAAGTTTCTGTTGTGTGTGTGTGTGTGTGTGTATGTATGTATGTATGTGTACACACACACACGCATGACGCACGCACGCACACTAATACTAATGATATAATAATATAAATATAATATTATTATTATTATCATACAGACACTTCCATGGAGTCTGAATACTCATCACACGAGGTACATTAAAAAAAAAACATTAAGCAACAATTATCAATGCCTGTACGATGTCTGTCTTTTTTTTTTTTTTTTTTTTTTTTTTTTTTGCCTTGAAAGCATTCACCAGCCAAGCATACATGACTGACTCTGGCAATCTATTCCACTCATTCACCACTCCTCAGACAAAAAAATCTAGTTCTCACTCCCTTGCTAACCACACCCTTACTGATTTCCATGGATGATCTCTAGTTTTCCTCGCATTATTCATGTACTGAAATATACTGAAATATTTCATCCATATCAACCCTATAAATCCCCCTAAACAACTTATATGTCTCTATATATCCCCCCCCCTTATCAGCCAATTAATCAGCTTTTGTAACACACAAATCTTCAATCTCACCTCATATGGAGCATCACACAGTCCTACCACCATCTTAGTTATTTTCCCCTGAATCTGCTCCACCTCATCCACATCTCAAAAAAAAAAAACCAAATCTATGTGCAATAATCTAGATAAAGCCTTATCAAAGTCTTATAAAGTGGAATAATAACATTATTTATGCATGTCAGGATGTTCTTCAATAACAGGTAATCCTATGACCTGCTTTAGCCACTTGTGCAATATGGTCTCTGAATTGCAATTCACTATCCACCAACACCCATAGATCCCCTGGCTTCATCAGTTCCTGGAGTACAGTCCCATCAATATGGTACACAGATGGTAATCTTTTCACTTCAGAATGCATAACCTTTCACTTTGCCACATTAAATTAGCATCCATTCTTCTTTGTCCATACTGCCAGTCTATTTAAATCATCCTGTGAAGCATCATCATCCTTATTGATTAATACTCTACCTAATTTAGCATCATCTGTAAACAATCGAATATTTCCCTTCAGATCATTTCCTGTTGATATCAATAATAATCAAATGTAAGGTTTTGAGGTTTGGGAAACATCGATGGGATGCTGCATACTCTATGGGAGGAGTTATACTGGAGGAAGTAGGGGAGACAAGAGATCTGGGGTTGATGATTGATAGAAACCTGAAGTTTAGGGGACATATTGCAAAGGTAGTAAAGGTAACACAGAGGATTGCTGCAATTATGAGAAGGACACTGACCTGCAGAGATAAGAGGGTTATCATTCTGTTGTATAAGTCTCTGATCAGACCACACTTGGACTATTGTTCTCAGATTTGTTCCCCAGGATTTGAAGGGGATAAATTAACTGTGGAAAGGATACAAAGACGGATGACAAAGATGGTTTCAGGACTGTACAAGGATAGTTATGAGGATCAGCTGAGGGAATGTGGACTGCAGAGTTTGGTGGACAGAAGAAGGAGAGGTGATATGATTGAGACTTTTAAACTGTTGAGAGGTGGTTACAGGGTTGACACTGGGGAGTTCTTTCGCTTGGTTGAACAGCGGGAAGGAGTGATGGCAAGAGGCCATCCCTGGAAGTTACGAAAGGAAACTGTGAGCAAGAGGGTAAGGAGTGCTTTCTTTGCGTGGAGGGTGGTTGAACCATGGAATGCATTGCCTGATGGAGTGGTGGGAGCGAGAACGGTCAATGAGTTTAAAGCGTGGTATGATAAACTTTGTGTTTCTTAGGGGGGGGCCACCCCTCGATGAGTCTTGACAGACTTTATGTTCTTAGGAAGGACCTCCCACGAAGAGTCTTTTGACTCTATGGAGGCCTAAATAATAATAATAAATTAAATAGTAGTGGCACAGGTACAGAGCCCTGTGGCATGGCACTAGTCACAGACATTCTACAGGACTATGCATCTGTATAGACTACCATCTGGTATCTCTCCATCAACCAATCTCTTATCTGCATCACCAGCTTCATGTCCATATCCATTTAATGTAATTTATGAATCAGAATTCCATGTGGTATCCTATCAAACGTGTTTGCAAAGTTCTACACTATGACCATGTAACCTTTAACTTTATCCAACTCAGCTGTCACTCTATTATAGAAAGTGAGTAAGTTACTAAAGCATAACTTACTCTTCACAAAGCCCCCCCCCCCCGTGCAATATCACATTCCTGAATTTTGTTCTTAATACTTTGACCTCTACTCCTGAAATGCTAATTGGTCTATAATTAGCTACATCAATCTTGAAACCACCTTTATGCAATGGGACTATTCTTACCTCCTTCCATTTCTTTGGGACTCTACCCAAGCTGAGACCCAGATTAAACAATCTAGTCATAAGGACTACCAATTCCCTAGCACATTCTCATAATACATGAGTGGATATTCCATCCAATATCATAGCTCTGCTGCCATCTAATCTAGATTCTGTAATATCCTATGTACCTCGACTTCCTCTATCCTTACTTCCATATTCATCCCTGTCATATCTATTATTGTAATATCATCACCTTGATGATACACTTGCAAAATGATTACTCAGTAATTCAACTAGTTCATCTGCATTCTTCAATACAATCCTATTGTGGTTATTCTTTCTTTTGGTTTCCACATATTGAGAGAACACTTTCGGATTACTCTTGGCTAGTTTGGCTAAGCTCCTCTCATACTCCCATTTTGTCTTACTGTACAAGTTACTTTTCTGGCCTGTGCTCTACACTACTCATGGGCTTGGTGGTCACTTGCATCTGTGAATCTTGGTCACTTGCATCTGTGAATCTCTTCCACATGCTTCTCTTTCTTTTTAACTCCTGCTTAATGCTGTAACTCATCCATTTAATTCCTAGTTTATTAATTCTCTTAATTCTTGGTATGCCATTAGCTATTTGTTCCTTCAAACAAAAATATTATATATATACATATATATATAATTAATATAATAATACAATATACAATATAATACTAATGAGCTTTTGTGGATTTGTAGGAAATAGGAGTGATGCAACAACAACTTTGTTCATGCATGGCACTGATGTGCTAGGTTTTGCAACCTTTCAAGGGAAGTTATTGCATAGTATAATGGCTGACGGGAAAATGAGAGGTCATACCTCAAAACTTTATGAAGGTCATATGAGTAAGGTGGTAAAAAGTTTTTTTTTAGAGTAGAATTCATTGGCAGAGGAATGGTGAATAATGCTTCAACACTGAATATCATCAAGTCAAGGTGTGATAGTTATTGTGGTATCTTAGTGTTCCACCTCCTGTGATGAGTCTTCAGACTCCATAGAGGCTTGGAAGTAATGCTGATACTCTCACATGTAAAGTTAATATAAAAAAAAAAGAAACAAAGAGGGGGGAAAAACGTACTGACCTCTATGTTATAGTTCTTTCAATTTTAACTGTTATGTATGCTTGTATATAAAAAAATTACCTAATCCAACTATTCCATAATTCCTATTTGGTTAATTTGTACAGTAATTCTGAAAGTGAAATTACTAAAAGACTGTCATTATTCAGACATCTGAATTGTTGGAGCTTAGTAATTGTGAACATGTCAGTTGTAAGTTTATAGAAGTGCTTGTATTTAAATGAAAGAAAAACTAAATACTGCATAATTATTATAAATTATGAGGTACCTCCAAGGAGTGCAGGACTCGTCATGGGGGGGGGTGAGAAATCTTTTATCTGCAAATTGTGTACATTCTGGCTGATTTTATCATTACATGACACCCACCTCCAGGGAGTCCAAAGACTCATCAAGGAAGGGCACCTACTCTACAGCTGTCTCCGCCACCCAGTTCAGTACAATGAACCACAACTACCATCATCATCTATACCAACGCCATCTACTGCCCACCACCACCACTAGTATTTTCACAAACAATCATAAACATCCATGCCCACGGTGGAATTTGAACCCACATCCTTTTGGCTGGAGAGCAGATACACTAACCACTCGGCCAAGCATACCGGCATTACAGTTTCCTAAATCTCCTTTTCTCCTTTTCATAATCATAACTGGAGTTATAATTAATACAATCATGTATTGAATTGATATAATACTGATTGATATGTAAAAATAACTGAATATTTATAAAATACAGGCAGTTCCCACTTTATAAATTCCAAGGTTTGAGGTTGTTGTTTTTTTCCTCAAGTACCAAGTGTCAACAAAAGCAAAAATGAATTTTATGAATTTGTTTTTCAGATTTTAAATGTTCTCATACATGCACGCACGCGCGCACACACACACACACACACACACACACACACACACACACACACACACACACACACACACACACACACACACACACACACACACAGCATTTATAAACTACATGCATAGCTGTATGATACAGTGCTACTGTGCTCAGTTTATTGACTGCAGATGACAGTCTTGATATCATCAAATTACACTGCTGTACAAGCTAAATCAGAAGCATTAAATAAAATAGCAGAAAAGGTTGATCTTAAAATAAATATGACTAAAACTAAGGTTCTTAAAATGGACAGTAAGTGGTACAAAGAAAATAAAATCAATCCACATGCAGTAGAAGTTAAGAATTTTACAACTTGGAGAAAATGTAGATACTGAAGGTGGAACTGGCAGGGATATAATGCAGAGATTGACAAATTATGCTTTTAGAAAATTAAATAATTATATGCAACTCATCCAATTATCATAATAAAACCAAATTAAAGATCTTGTAGCAATGTTAAGGCCATATTATTATATAGATCAGAAACATGGAAACGGACCAAACAAACAGAAATCTGAATTAAATAGTTTTCAAAGAAAATGTCTGTGTAAAATTTAAAAAATATTTTGGTCTCAACATATAATAAACAATGGCTTATATAAGCTATCTGAGCAAAAAATATATATATATATATATATATCACCAATGAAATTAAAAAATGCAGATGGAAATGGATTGGGAATGTGCTAAGAATGGACAGCAGAGAGATTCCAAAAGTAGTTTTGACTTGGATTCCAGAAGAGAAAAGGGAAAGTCCTGAATTAACTTGGCAGAGAATGACAGAAAATAAAAGAAGAATGGCTGTTTGGGATAGCTGAAGAGAAGCTTAATTGGTGGCACAGGACAGATGTACCTGAAAAAAACAGATCTCAACCTTATGAGGCATGAAGAGGATAAGTAAGCAGTAATTAGTTTATCCTCAATTTATCGATAATTTTCTAGGATTTTAAGAACCAGAAGAGATCATCCAAAATGAATCTTACAGAATTACTGCTTAATCAACTGACATCATTTGATCTGCTTCCAACACACAATGGAGAGCAGAAAAACGAAGACCTTATTGAAGAAGCTGAGAAAGGAGATTTAGAAAATTATTATTATTATTATTAGACACCTCCAGGGAGTCCAAAGACTCATTGAGGGAGAGTGTGCCAACAACATTGAACAATTGGTCCCCTTCCAACTACTAACCGCGCTCAAACTTACTTAACTGAGCCATTAATAACAGAGGCTCTACCAATCGACCAACATTTAGCAGTTGAAACTTTCATTCCTAAACTATAAAGTGGCTTGGCAAAGCTTTCCAGCACATGGGGGGGGAGCAGCTGAAATTTTTGAATCACAAGATTCAAATTTCGAGTTGCTACAGATTTACTAAATAAGTTGCAGTTAAAAAAGTTGCTACAGATTTAAAAACTGTTTATGCATACTATGGTGAAATTTATAAAGAAAGAAGACTGTCTGGGAAACAAATAGTTATTATTTGCTTGATTTTACAGGCTCTGCTTTCATACTTCCAATTTTTCTGAAGAAAACAATAAGTTTAATTTCTTTGAATAAAATCATTATTTAAGTATAAACTATGGTTTATACTTAAAAACCACAAAATGTTTATGCAAACCTATAGTGCATTCATCCTGTGAGTGGCCTAAGGATTTATTTCTATTTTTTATTAATTTTATAAAACAAATCCTTAGAATTTTTAGAATACAAAAATCATTTTGTATTTTTTCTTCATTTTTTGCATACTCCAGCAACCCTACTCTAGAGACCAAAGATGGAATTTTTTCAAGTCTCTTCAGACCTCCAATAAGTGGGGAAGTGGTGTTTTATACACTAGGAGCAATAAAATTCATCTCCCACTTTAGATATTACTGTTGTCAAATTTCATTATTAAGAACATAAACCCCTGTTTTTAAACATCATGTCTATGGGAAATAATGAGCATGCTCGTAAAGTGAAAACTTTACGAGCATGCTCCAGGAACGAATTAATTCAAAAAGTTAACTACATGTAGCAATTTATTTATAAAGAATATTTACTTTAAAAATATTAAAATATTTCTTTTTATAAAAGTTCTTAATTTTTCATAATTTTTAGCTGTTTCAGTTAACTAGATTCTGTTTATTTTATCTATTTAACTAAATAATCTATTATCCTTTTCTTTATTTTGCTCATCTGGATTTTGCTTTATGTAGAGATTCTATGGCAAATCATTGCCATTTGGAAATGCAAGCTTTGAACATCCATACATAGGCCTCTTAACTGTAGAACAAGCACTGGCAGATTATGCAGTCCTCATTACAAAGATGAAAACAGCACTGGGTGCAGTTAACTCAACAGTAATTAGTTTTGGTGGCAGGTAAGTGCTCTCTCTTCTCCATTACAAACAAATTATATTCAGTGAATTATTATGTGAGTTTGGTGTAACTAATTTGGAATATCTGAAACAAATTTTAATTGCTTTTAATTAGCTTTTCATTTTTCAACTGCTCTTTTCGATAAGCAGCACATATTTCGATTAAAATGTGTGGCACACAAAAACTGGCTACAGTCAGCAACACCATCTTTGATGAGTTCCAGAGTGCTAATAACTGGTGAGCATTAATACTGTATGAAAAGAACTCCATTTACTATGTTTCCACGGAAGAGCAGTGCCACACAAGCCGAACATCACAACAACAAACATGATGGCTTGTCTGGCCTGGTTCAAAGAGCATGTGAACTGGACAATTGACCAGTGGAAAATGGTACTCTGGAGCAGTGACTCAAAGTTCACCTGTTTCCAGTCTGATGGCAGGGTGTGGGTATGGAGGCAGCCTGGTGAACGCCTCTTACCACAGTGTGTTGTACCCACAATAAAGTTTGGTGGTGGAGGAGTAATGGTGTGGAGTTTTTGGACCGGGGTCACATGATTGTTGTCTGTGGTTCCATGAAGGCAGCTCGGTACCTTGATATTCTGGATAATCAGATGTTGCCTACACTGTGGAGTTTTTATGTAGCAGACCCATGTTACTATCAAGACGACAGTGCCCCATGCCACAAAGCTGCAGCTGTTATGGGATGGTATGAAGAGATGGGCATTAAACGACTACCCTGGCCTGTGCAAAGTCATGACCTCAACCCTTGAACATCTGCAGGGAAAATTGGAGTAGCAATTGAAGTCCAGAGCAGCACATCCTCTATCTGGCACTGAACTCAGTAGTGCTGTTTTGATGGAGGAATGTAGACAAATGTCAGCCGCACATTGGTGGAAAGCTTCCCTCAAAAGATGCAGGAGGTGATCAGTGCCAAAGATGGACATACCCGATATTAGGGTCCACCTGCTAGTATCAGTTGTAAATTGCTAAAGTGTCCAGACAGTTATTGGTAGATAGTGTATAATGAGGACTGTAGTGTAGTATTCCAGAATCTTAGCCTTATTATAACAAACACTTATGTTAAATTATTGATTATGCTGCTATTGCTGCATTAAAATATAATGAATTTCTTTTCCTACCATGTAAAAATAGGATATAGCTGGATGTAGGTTTTTTTTTTTTTCCTCACTAAAGGTCAGGCCAGTAGAATAATCGTTGATCAAATTAGTGTCATTTTGGCATACTGTTTGAATTGTAATGTAGCTTGTGTGTTTGTATTATTAATTTATTATTAATTAATTATTAATATATATTATTATTAAGAGAGACCTTCAGGGAGGGTCTTCAGTCAGGAGATCATCGAGAGAGGTCATACTATTTGCACCATCTGTCATACCTATATTTGAATTCATTCATGCTACATGCACACACAACATCAAATGGCAATCCATTCCAATCATGCACTACTCTATGAGAGAAAAATCTAGCCCTAACACCCTTCTTGACAGCATTCATTCTCAGCTTCCATGGATGCCCTTGTATCCTTTCCCTACCCTCCATAAAATACTGATGAAGTCCATAAAATAGTAGATTAAATATTCCATCTACTGAAATTCTATATAATCCATTCAGAAGTTTGTAAGTCTGAGTCATATCACCCCTCTTTCTCCTGTTTGCCCTCTTTCTCCTGTGTCTTCATAATCTGTATTCCACAATCCTGATATCATTTTTGACATTCTCCTTTGCAGTCTCTCAGTGTGAATGAATATTTATTTTATTTATTCAAAAAAAGTTGATCTTTCATTTAATTTAGAATTCAGTAAATTTATTAATTTAGAATTATATTTCAGTGAAAAAGTAAACTATATAACATAATCTTAATACTCACCTTGTCTTTTAAAAGGGAGTTTAGTTTTTGGTTCTTGGTACATTTATAGAAATGAAATAGAAAAAACTGTAGCATTTACAAATGATTCATATCAAATTACTTTCTAGTGTTATACTATGAATATTAAATCAGTTAGTCTGGTTTGCCAAGTAGATATTATCGCTTTTCTCCATCCAGCAGGCTATGGGGATTCAAATCTTGCAGTAGGTATAAATATTTGTGAATATCTTCAAGAGATAGATGAGTTTCGTTGCCTAGTATGAAAACAGATACCCTTTCTAGAGACTATGTTTGGTTTCTAGAATAGGATTTCTGAATTCTTCTTCACCAGCTATTTTATGTCCACTGCTGAATGAAGGCCTCCCGCAAAGTCCTCCATTCAGTCCTATCTTGAGCTTTTCTGTGCCACAGAATTCCAGCCATTTCTTTAAAAGATCATCCTTCCACCATCTCTTTCCCTTTCTGGAATACCTGCTATACTTCTCTTAATATGACTTGTCTATTGCCATTTGGATCTTTTAATGGCTGTTATAATATCTTTCACTCCAGTCTGAGCTCTGACCCAAGTATTTCACTTTCTGTCTAGAATGGTAATGCTGAGTAATGATCCTCTGGGTAATATTTTCTCATGGAAATTTTTTTCGTGGAAAATTTTTCCTCATTTTCCTCTGGGCAATCCTCAACTTGATTATGATAATCTAATCCATAATCCATCTGCTGTACTAGGAAAGCTTTAAGTTATAGTGTGCTATGGTTTTAAGCCCTTTATGGGTGGGAGTCATGCTGTTACTCTAAGCTTATGTGTGTGTCCACAAAACTTGTGAGACCTATTTAAAACTCTCAAGGTATCCAGTGAGAATCTTCCTAAGCATTGGTTGAATCATAAATTATGCACCATTACTCTGATTGTGGTATATTGGTTGGGAATTGCGGTAGACAAAGTAATAAAAATTCTCCAATGCTGATGGTGGTTAACATGTTTGCTGCCAACTACGAATATACTCGTAGTTGGTAAACCAGCTACACAAGCCAGCTACGAGTATACTCGTATGATGCTTACTGCCAGCAATGAGATTACTGTACTGACCTTGAAGAAGTGAAAATGCTTGGCTTGTGGAGCTAGCATCAGAACTGTGTATTCTCATAGATGGTATATGCTCTGCACAAGCCAACTACGAGTATACTCGTATGATGCTGACCGCTGGCAACGAGAGTACCGTACTGACTTTGAAGAAGTGAAATTGCTCGGCGTACGGGAACAGACTATGCCGAAGTAGCATGGCAGCGAACATGTTAATGAAAGGAAATATCCTGATTTTGGATATGATTTTGAACATAGTTTACATACTGTTAAATTTTGAACATAGTTACATACTGTTAGATATGTGTCATTCTAGCAGAGGTAGTGCACTACTGTGTCATACTGTATAGCTAAAATATGTTTGGCCTTCAAGTCCTCATGAGGACATGATTTTAGCCAGTTGGGCAGGTGGGGGGATGGGAGAAAGAAGGTAGTGCATTATGATGTGAAAGATAGATATATGTCTTCATTGAAACCATTGTCAGCTGGAATATGTTGTATTCAGGTGACTGACTTTTAACTATCGCTGTATATGTTAGTTTGAATAGATATTTAGAGCTCTTACTTTTTATTTGTACAGCTATGGTGGTATGCTAAGTGCTTATTTCCGCTTTAAGTATCCAAATATCGTTAAAGGAGCAATTGCAGCAAGTGCACCTATTTATATGACAGCAGGATTAATATCAGAATACTCCTTCTATGATTTGATCACTGAGGTAAATATTCTGTAATAAAAATAATCAAATTATATTTTCTACATTTCATGTATGAAACACGTTTAATAGTAATCATGTATTTAATTGACAGATATTAAACTATTCATATAATAAGAAAATTAAATTAGAATTTGTTGAATTTAACCTCATATTTAATTTAGCTGAAGGGACTTCAGCATCATCAGAGATAATATATAAGAATAATAATTATAAGAAACATGATAATATCACAACTTGCCAAACTGCTGATAAAACAGAACATCTCTATTTGTACCTAAAATGTCTCTTTGATAGAGATAAAATATTAGAAACATTAAAGTTTAATTACATTCCTCTGTACTGTGCTTCATTCCCAAATCCACATTTAAGGGCTGTTTGTGCAAACAGCCAAGCTAGTTATGCTAGCATTCTCTATTCCACCTAGAGTTATATCAGATGCCTTATTTATGCAATGTTTCTTACTAGACAAACTGGCATATTTGTTTAGATGCTTTTTCGGAATATATACATTAGATTATTTATTTATTTATTTATTTATTTTTAGAAATAAAAAAAAACTTTATTTAGGGATAAGGAATTAAAAGCTAGCAAGTAGAATGTTGTTCTAATTTATATATATTGGGTTTGCCTAGGGTCAAAGCCAGATATCTCAGAGGAGACCTCCATATAAACCTTGAAAACAGTGTGAAAAACCTACTTAGACTTCTTGCCTAATGTCATTTCTCATTTTCATGTGATGGTGTGCTCTATTAGTAGTTTTTACTAGTAGTTTTGCACTGGATGCTGAACAAATGAAGATGGACTGACAGTTTGGTTTGGGACTTAGTCAACCAAATTGTATATTGTATTTTCTTAAAAACCAGAAACAAACATGATGGTACAATAGCATGAAATGTTATGCTAGCTGGTTAAACAAGTCCTCTCCCCCAGTTGTTTTTCATCAAATGAACCAAGACAAATCATGGAAAGTCGGCTACTGGAACAAATTTAGCATTACAGAATTGTAATGAAGATGATAGGTACTGTTGACATAAGGAGTATCAATGGAAAAGAAGTCAAACTGGCAGAACATCCCAAGAAATGCCACATGGATGTAATTAGTGTTCTGAGACAAAAAAAAAAAAAAAGAAAGAAAAAAGAAATTAAAACAAGTAAGATCCTACCAAACAATAATTATAGGATGTTATATTTGGGTCATAGTGATTAGAGAAAGGAAAGAGTAGTGATAACATTCAAAGCTATACATGAAAAGGAACTTCTTGATTGGCAGGCAGTTTCGACTATAGTTATATGGAAAATTTTCAAAATGGAGAATTAGACAATGAAACTTACTTGGGCCTGTGGTCCCACAGAAGGTTCTACTAAGGAAAAAGTGAAGGAATTTATTGCATCATTACAGAACACAACTGACATAAAAAAAAAACAGAAGAGCTGATCCTGATTGAGATCTAAATAGCAAGGTAGAAAATGAATCCCAGACATGCAGAAATGTTTTAGAAAAATTGGGAGAAAAGGATAAAGTTAGTAATAATGGTAAGTACCTGGTGTATTTTTGTTCATAACATCATTAACATCATGTTTCAACATAAAGATGTGTACAAATTCATATGGAGAGAAGATACAAGGAAAAAACAAGTTTTATTGATTATGTTATCAGTTTTATTGATTATAGTGATATTTTCGTGTTAGTTCAGGAAACAACGGCATACATGGGATTTGAAATTGAAAGTGATCATCACTTTCTTTTAAACAGGATAAAATTGAATGCCACACTGAAAAGCAAAGTGTATAAGAAATCTTAAAAAGAAAATGTTAAGCAGATATTAGAGGGGGGGGAACCATAGATACAAGTATGCAAATACACACACGGACAAAGAAATTAACGTGCCAAGAAGGAAGCATGGGATTCAACTGAAATTTTATTGGTGTAATGATACAGGTGAGTGATGCACATGATGGCAAAAACAGGGCTGAAGGACAATTATAAAGGAATCTGTGGTACGCAATCTGGTCATCATCAATAGCGCATTGCACCGCCTCGTGCGGCGTTACATGTTGCAATACGGTCCGGCATGGTGGCAAACAGACACCTGATGTTGTCCTGCGGCAGACTGGCCCACATATGTTGGATGCTGTGCTCCAAATCCCGGATATTGTGGCATGGTGGGAGCTACTGTTTTCAGCTGCTCCCAAACATGCTCGATACAGGACAGGTCTGAGGAGCAGGCAGGCCATCGAAGTGTCTGTACACGATGTAGACAGGCCTGGGCAATCCGAGCCATGTGCGGACGGGCATTATCCTGCTGGTATAGTGCTCCTGGTATCCTGGCCACGAATGGGAGAATGGGGGGCTGTAGGATGTCGTCCACATACCGCTGCTCCATCAATGCGCCACGTACCACTACGAGGGGGTAATCAGCTATCGTAGGCTATGGCTCCCCAGACCATAATCCCTGCAGTGTAGGAGGTGTGGCGCTCGATAGCGAGGTCGGGATTGTGTCCTTGACCAGGGGTCCTCCACACCCAGACACAGTGATCATCTGTCCCCAATATGAAGCGGCACTCATCGCTGAAGACCACACATCGCCAGTCTGTGGCGGTCCACATCGCTCTCGCCTGGCACCACTGCAAATGGAGTTGGTGATGGTGCAGTGTTAATGGGAGCACACGTAAGGGGAGCTGGGATTGTAGATTCGCCTTCGTGAGGCATCGGGAAATGGTTTATGGGCACACAGGAGCCCCTACATCTGCCTGTATAGTGGACTGGGTCACTGTGGGATCCCTCCATGCTTGCCACATGATCCGTCGATCCTCTCTAGCGTTGGTCCTCCTGATCCAACCGGTGCTGCTCTGCCATGTGGCAGTGCCAGAACATGTCCACATCTCCCAACACTGTCGGATAGTATGGTCAGAATGGTTCATATGCACGCCTATACGATGCGCCAACCACCCTCCATTTTTCAGGCCGATGATCATGCCTCTGTCAAAGTCCGTAAGTTGCTTAAATCGATGTCTCTGGTGTCTGCATGGCATTATTGTCACTTTGTACTCTAGCTTGCATCAGCCGGTACTTTTTGCTTTAATTGACTGCACGCTAGCTTGATAAGGCTGCCAGTTCGTGCTTGCAGCGCCACCGCAGGGTGTGTGGGCATACTCAATCGCACCAAACTTGGATCATTTGCATACCACCCCGCACTCTAGCTATTTGCTTAGTTTCGCCGTTGTACCATGTTTTCTTTCAGGTACGCTAATTTCTTTGTCCGTGTGTGTATCATTCAAGGAAAAAATAAGAGCATTGTTTGCAAACAAGAACCAAACCCTGGGATCTCAGGACAAACTCTGAAGCAAACATTCATTATTTCACCTAGGAAAGCACATGGGGAAGTTGTTTGCAATAGAAAATCCAAATTTCAAGATTATTGTAAGAAGTTAGAGGTGGTTCTGGAAAAGAAGAAAGCATATCAAAAGTTTTTGATAAGTAAGTTGGCAGATGCCCAGGGAATATAGAGATAAATGTGTAAAAGTAGCTAAACAAAAGTAATGGGGAGATTTTGGTAAGAACATAGATAACAAATATCGTGAAGGTGGCAAAATATTGTGGAGGTTATTGAAAAAGCTTAGAAATGGAGAAAAAAGTGATGTAAAAGATTTAGAAATGACAAAGGTGACATAAAAACTGAAGATAAAGATATTCTGGATGTCTGGAGTAACTACTTTGAAAGATTTTTAAATGAAATAAGAAGTGACAGAATCTGAGAGTGGTAGAAAATATTCAAGAGGAATGCAATCAGAAGTATTCTCAAGGTAGAAAAAGCTAAGCAGAAGGGCAGCTTGAGTAGGTGATATTTTACCAGAAATACTCAAATATGGAGGTATAAGGTGTGAGACTACTATCTCACTTATTGGAAACCTGAAGCAACTTGAAAAAGTTCCATGTTTGGTCTCTAGAGCAGGGTTCCCAGGCTATGTAAAGAGAAAAAAAAAAAAAAAAATATATATATATATGTAGAAAGATTTTTACCTTGGGTATACTATATATTAAAGATACCAAGTAATTTTATAAACGTGGTTTTAATCCTTTTTCCCAGGTAAGTCAAGTTTGTGCCTGAACATAGTTCAGGTCTGAGGCAACTCGTGGTAAAGGTGGATTAAAACCAAGTTTATAAAATTACTTGATATCTTTAACATATAGTATACCCAAGGTAAAAAACTTTCTACATCTTTCTCTCATCCTGAGATTTTTATTTAATAAGGTCAAAGCACCTTGTGGCAACTTGTTTAGGTAAAATTTATAAGCTCTGCATTACTTCAACCTTAGCATCTCTTGGTCTGGCTTCCACTGACGAGACCTCAATAAAGGTCGAAACCGGTCTGGGTAGTGGCCCTTTCCTTTAATGCATAGCATCATACATCTCTGCAAGGGGATGTGCTTTGCATTAAGGGAGATACCAAAGGAAAGTGATCAGATCTTACTCCACCTTTACCACGAGTTGCCTCAGACCTGAACTATATTCAGGCAAATTTGACTTACTTATCTGTTTGCTTACTCTTGAGTGTTCCTAGAAAAAGGATTAAAACCAAGTTTATAAAATTACTTGGTATCTTTAACATATATATATAAAATTGATAAAAATGGAAAAAAATCCTTTGCCTGCCCATGGTACAAATGTATGATAAGTTTACTAATAACCCTAACCCTTCATTGGGTGAGAACCACCTAAAATAAACAAATAAATAAAAATAAAGGTTTACAATTTTATGGCTATGCTGTATAACTCGGAAGGCCTGGTCAGAAAGTTCCAAATGATTAGAGTAGAATTTTGAGTTCCAATTTTTATATATATATATATATAAAGCAAAATAAAACTGAACATGAGAATTACACAAGAATATCCTCTTGAGTGTTCTAGGTAAGATTTATGCAAGCCTACTTCAGAAGAGGCTAATGAAAATTGTGGAAGAGGGACTTCAAGAAGAACATGATGGGTTTAGGCAAAATAGAGGTTGTCAGGATCAGATTTTTCACTTTAAGACAAATAGTTGATAAATCATGGGCATATAATAAGAATCTGTATTTTAGTTTTGTAGGTCTCGAAAAAGCATATGGCAGGATGCCAAGAGAAAAGCTTTTCAAAAGGCTCCAGTTATACTGAAGAGAGTGCAAGAAGATAATTTGATGTAAAATCAGGTATAAGACAAGGGAGGCCCACTAAACATTTCACCAAACATTCACACAGTACCATAAATTAGAAAATTAATCTTGCTAAATAGATTAAATACTTTATATATATTCACTGCTTAGAAGCCAACAGACACTCCCATGAGCAAGGTACATTATGCCATGTAACGAGTCATGTGATTTTAGCCAGTATAAATTGGAGGAATATCATGCTCCCAAGTCAGTGCAACTGTGTCTGGGTGAAATGGCTGTGAGAAGGGGACTGATGGAGTTTGAAACATGCATTGCAATAGGATTCCATGTTGCAGGCCTATCTATTTTGCAAATTGTTGACAAATTGGGCCATCCCAGGTCAACAATCGGTGATACCATACTGAGATGGAAGTGTAGGGAAATTCACCATATTCAACAAACATGACCATAAGGCACTTTTGATATTCTAAATATCAAAGAATAATATTTAAAAACCACCATTTGTTGGCCGACACATTGAATGCAGAGTTCCAGGCACTGACTGGAACACGAATCTGCATAAAAACATTCAGAACTGAGGCTCACACCATGGATTTCCATGGTAAGACCACAATATGCAAGACCCGCATTATCTGAACCAGCATGTGGCATCGTCTTCAGTGGTGCAAAGAGCATGTACAGTGGGACATAGAAGCTTGGAAAGCTGTGTTATGAAACAACAAATCATGCTATATCCTCTACTGAGCAGATGGACAGGTGTTGCAGATACCCAGTGAAAGCCTCTTACCAGTGTTCATAACCCTAACTATGAAATTTGGATATAGTGGTGTGATAATATGGTCCTGTTTTTCTTGGTTTGGCCTGTTTGTGGTGCTATAAACATTGAACTCTAAGAGGTAGCTGAACAGCCTAGACAATGCAATGTTTCCTTCTTTGTGGTGTTTCTACAGAACTGACCATTGTCTCTTTCAGTAAGACAATGCACCATGTTATAAGCTGCTGCTGTAACTGTGTGGTTTGTGGACATGAATATCACACTTGACTGGCCTTCACAGAGCCCTGATCTCAACCCTATTGAACATCTACAGGATGAACTGGAGCATTGGATGAGGTCAAGGGATGCTTGCCCCACAACAGTCAAGGATCTCATTGCATGCCTATAGGAGGAAGTCCAAAATTCCCCTTCATCTCTGTCGTGCACTTGTTTGTGGAAAGTATTTCCTATGGGATTGCTGCAGTCATCACAGCGAAAGGAGGTCTTACATCTTATTAAAGTAGGTGTGATACCTGTTTGTTCCTCACACTATCTTGTCGATTGACTTCTTTCCAAGCAGTGTATAATATATGTATTCGTGAAAGGTTGACAGCTGAAGGTACAGTTATATGGTGCTTGCTACCAGAAGTCAGTATAGCACATTAACGCATTCAAGGGTTGCATATGATGGTTGAATAATTGACAGATCACCATGTGTTTGTGTACAAAACAGAAATAATGAATAAAAAAGGGATTATTTAATATATATATATATATATATATATATGGATAGACATCTGAGAGCCTCCTTAGCTCAATCAGTATAGATGAAGTCCTGGTCAGAAGGACCTGGGTTCGCTTCCCATCCAAGATATGACAAACTTTTATCTGGGCTCTTTCGACTAAAGGTCAGTTAGCTAGTCTCATACAAAGGTGGGGGGGAGTTCACCTGGAAACTTTTTTTTCATCCTTCAAAACAGGCAAACCGACGCCATTGACACATACTTCTGCAGTCATAAAAACTGCCCCCCCCCCATGCCAGAATCTGTGACAAGCCAGTTGGGAGTTTCCCACAGTTGCATAATCATAGCAGACCATGCACCAAGCAGGATAAAAGTGCTGTGTGCGTGTGTGTGTGCGTGTGTGTGTGTGTGTGTGTGTGTGTGTGTATGTGTGTGCTTAAGGGTCAAAGCTGTATAACTGAGAGGAGACCTCCAGATAGCCTTTAAAGGAATGCGGAGAACTGACCAGGGCTTCTGACCTAATGTCCAATCCGCACCTTCTCGTGGTGCACCCTGTTGGGTATCTACTTTGATACTGAACGAACGAGGATGGGCTGGCAATTTGGGATTTAGCCGACCAAATTGTATTCTTATTGGTTAAAACCAAAATACAAAATGATGGTACAACATGACAAAATTTCATGCCGGCTGGGGCGTCGCCCGGTTAAACAAGGCCCCCGTTGTTTTCGCCAGGGAACCAGGGCGAACAGCGAAAAGTCAGCTACTGGAACAAATCTGAAAACAATCCCCAACTCAACATCACCAGAGTTAAAGATCGGTACTATCAACGTAAGAAGCCTGAATGGCAAAGAAATGGAGCTAGCTGAGGAATTAGATAAGTACCAGATCGACATAATAGGGGTGACTGAAACAAAAAAGACCAAAACTGGTGAGATCTTTCTGAGCAATAAATACAAAATGTTATATTCAGGCAATGAAAATCAAGGAAAAGAAGGAGTAGCCATAGTATTAACACAAAATACGAAGCTAATCTTCTTGAATGGCAGTCAGTCTCAAGTAGAGTAATGTGGGCAAATATGAGAATGGGGAACTGGACAATAAGACTTATTTGTGCCTATGGTCCCACAGAAGGTTCTACTAAGGTAGAAGTGGAGGAATTTTTTGACACTTTAGAATAAGCAACTGACACAATGAAAAAGGAAAAGTTGGTCCTTGTTGGGGATCTAAATAGCAGAGTAGAAAATGATTGTGAGACATACAAAAATATTTTGGGAAAATTTGGAGAAAAGAGCAAAGCTAATAATAATGGCAAATATCTGTTGGATTTCTGCTCAGAACATGGAATGGTTATTACTAACACCATGTTCCAACATAAAAATGTGCACAAATTCACATGGAGAGAAGAGGCTAGGAATAAGAAAAGTCTCATTGACTATGTTATTGTTGATAGTGATGTTTTCACCCTGGTGCAGGACACCAGAGTGTACAGAGGATTTGAAATTGGAAGTGATCACTATTTAGTCCTTGAGCAGGATAAAATTGAATTTCATATTGAAAAGAATAACATGTAAGAAAGTTTTAAAGCGAATAAAAGTTGAGCAGCTCTCAGATGTGAACTGTAGACTAAAATACAGAAAGATTATTGAAAAGAAAATGAAAGAGTTTGAGAACAGGAATCAAACCTTAGAGATTCAGTTTCAAACTCTGAAGAAAACATTGATTGATCCTGCCAGAGAGGCATGTGGTGAGGTTGTGTGCAAGGATAAAAAATCAGAACGCCCTGGTGGATACAGGAAGTTAAAGAGGCAGTGTGAAGGAAAAGAAGAAAGCATATCAAAAGTTCCTGGCAAATAAGTCAGCTTTTACTCTTACAGAATACAGAGACAAATGTAAGAAAGCTAAACAGTGGGTAAAACTAGTTAAACAAAAGTGATGGGAGGACTTTGGCAAGAATATAGAAAATAAATATCAAGAAGGTGGCAAAATATTCTGGAGGTTGTTGAAGAAGCTTAGGAATGGAGGAAAGAGTGCTGTAAAAGGAGTTAGAGATGATAAAGGTGACATGAAAACAGGAGAAAAAGGTATCCTTGAGGTATGGAGTAATTACTTTGAAAAACTGCTAAATGAAACAAGCAGTGATGACAGCACAGTGATAAAAAACATTGACCAGGCATGCAGTCAGGAATACATATCCATATTTGAAGTAGAAAAAGCCATCAAAGGCTTGAAATGTGGAAAGGCAGCAGGAGTAGATGATATTCGACCAGAAATGCTGAAGTATGGTGGTATAAGAGTCTTACAGTGGCTGCACTGCATAGTTCAGAAAGCCTGGACAGAGGGACGAATTCTCGATGATTGGAGTAGAGCTCTCATAGTACCCATATATAAAAAGGGAAATAAAACTGAATGTGAGAATTACAGAGGTATTTCCCTACTGAGTGTTCCTGGCAAGATCTATACAAGTATACTTGCGAAACGGTTGAGAAGAATTGTGGAAGAAAAGCTTGGTGAAGAACAAGCTGGATTCAGGCCAAATAGAGGCTGTCAGGATCAGATCTTCACTTTACGACAAATAGTCGGGAAAGCATGGGAATATAACAAAGATCTGTATTTAAGTTTTGTCGATTTGGAAAAGGCATATGACATGGTGCCAAGAGAGAAGCTATTCAATACACTGCAGTTATATGGTGTCAATGGGGCACTATATCAAGCAATACTTAGTCTTTATTTGAGTTGTAAGTCAGCAGTTAGAATTGAAGGAAGTACAGGAAGATGGTTTAATGTTAAATCTGGTGTGAGAAAAGGATGTACATTATCCCCTCTGTTATTCATTATCTATATGGATCACATTATGAAGGAAAGTGATATTAAACCTGATATCAAAATTGGAGATGTTAATGTCAGCTCTTTGCTTTATGCGGATGATGTTATATTTCTAAATAAATCCACTACAAGTCTGCAAGATTCTCTGACTAAATTGAATAGGCTGTTGTAATAGATATGGTATGAAGGTCAGCATTAAAAAGACAAAGACAATGAAAATAGGCAGAATCATTGAAAAGTCAACTGTGTTGTGAATGGAGAACCTGTGGAACAAGTAAAACATTTCAGCTACTTAGGCACGATTTTTACTGAAGATGGTAAATTAAATATAGAAATAGACAACAGAATCAGCAAAGCTGGTATGGTGGGAAGTCAATTGAATAAATTCATATGGAATAAGAGAGAAATTAGTCGGAACACTAAATTAACTGTATACAAGACAGTGTTCAAACCAGTTTAACTTATGGATCTGAGAGCTGGGTCAGAAGTAAAACACTTGACCAAAGACTAGAGACCGCAGATATGAGAGTCCTGAGAAAGATTAGAGGCGTGAACAGATGGCATCAATGGCAATATCATATTAAAAATGAGGATATTAGGAAAGAACTTGACATTGTCAGCATCCAGGAATGCATTAGCAGAGCTAATCTCAGGTGGTATGGTCACTTAAATAGAATAGGAGAGGAAAGATTAGCAAAACAAGTGTTCTCTGCCAGGTTGGCAGGAAAACGACCCAGATGAAGACCGAGATATAGTTGGATTGATACAGTACAAAGTGCCTTAGACGATAGAAATATAAGATCTGATAATGTTGGAGTCTTGACAAGTAACAGACTGATTTGGAGGAAAATTGTAGATAGGAAGTTAGTAATGATGTAATTTTTTCATGTAGTACTGTCATATCCTGTACATCACCTTGAGGGTACATGGCAGAAATTTGATGATGATGATGATATCATCTCATCTTCTTTTTTATCCTCTTTTACCTTGCGGTGACAAGGGTTTGTTAATCATCGGACCTCAAGCCTTTTGCAGGATAAAGTGGTCAGTCCTATACCCCGGTGTATCCTATGTCCTGTAGTGTCGAGTTCTCAAGGCTGGTTTGCCTGTTTTGCAGGATGAAAAACCCCAGGATAAACTGGGGAAAAAACCCTACTGTCTACGGCCAAGACCAGCTAACTTGGCTATGGCTGAGGAAGATCCTTCAGCTCCTCACGTCACTGATGGGAATCAAACCTAGGAAACTTCTTCCCTAGGCATATGGTTGTGAAGCACACAGCCATTATTCTAATCACATGGATATATATATATGTGTATGTGTGTGTGTGTGTGTGTGTGTGTGTGTGTGTGTGTATTCTTGATCTTCTACTCGGTTGTAATGATACATTTTAAAGAATAATTTTAAATGACTTTAAACTGAGATAAAATATTAAATTTTAATGATACAACTAGTTTCAGTCTTTTACAGCCTTCTTCAGGTATCCACTAAAGGTAGAACACAGTAATAAAAAATTGAAGTTACAAAAAACTGAGAATTACAGGCAAAAAATGCAATACATGATTGACACAAAAACGTTGTATTTTTCAAGTCATTCTATCTAACGTGCTATTGTTTGTTGCATGCATGCTTGCAGGTTCTCGTGAGCGTCAGTATTGAACAACTGCAGTATAGCTATCAGGGATGTTATAACTCAAATTGCTGTTCAAATGTTCAGGATTAAGGAGGATTTCTCTAGGCTCCATGATTTTCCTTTCAGACTCATCACTACAGTGAAAAATGTTTTTGGATTTATCTCAGCAAACTGAGTGACTCTGCAGATCATCATGAGGGTTATTAGAGAAAACTAGAACTAGAATGAAATAACTGCCTTTCTTTCCTGGATGTAATTCTTACACGATGCTCTGATAGATTTAAAATCTCTATATACCAAAAACCAACTCATACTAACAGATATCTGCACTGTCGATCTCATCACTTTCCACTACAAAAGCTCGGAACTATTTCTATCTCAGGACACAGAGCATGATCTCTTTTAAATGAACCAGATGAACTCCAAAAAGAAATTGAACAACTTTCTCTTATCTTTAAACAAAATGGATATTCTGAAAAAACAATTAAGAAATTTCTTCTGGATATGCTGCCTACGGAAACTAATGATTTTAAAGGTAGCATCTCAATACCCTACATTAGTTCAGTCTCCAATAAATTGGCTAAGGTCCTTAAAAAATACAACATCAGGACGTTTTTCACTACACTACCTAAAGTCTGTTCTCTTATAAGCCATCCGAAGCCTATTCATCATAACCTGAAATATCCAGGTGTTTACAAGTTATGGTGCGACTGTAATATTCCTTATTTTGGACAGACTAACAAATCACTTGAACTGCGTATTGAGGAGCATAAGAGAGACATCTCCTATAAAAAATCACATGCATCTGCGCTATCCAGTCATGTTCTTTTCTCTAATAACCCTCATGACGATCTGCAGAGTCACTCAGTTTGCTGGGATAAATTCGAAAACATTTTTCGCTGTAGTGATGAGTTTGAAAGGAAAATCGTGGAGTCCAGAGAAATCCTCCTTAATCCTGAACATTTGAACAGCAATTTGAGTTATAACATCCCTGATAGCCATATTGCAGTTGTTCAATACTGGCGCTCAAGAGAACCTGCAAGCACGCATGCAACAAACAATAGCATGTTAGATAGAATTACTTGAAAAATACAATGTTTTTGTGTCAATCATGTATTGCATTTTTTGCCTGTAATCTCAGTTTTTTGTAACTTCAATTTTTTATTACTGTGTTCTACCTTTAGTGGATACCTGAAGAAGGCTGTAAAAGGCTGAAACTAGTTGTATCATTATGATTAAAATTTAATATTTTATCTCGGTTTAAAGTAATTTAAAATTATTCTTTAAAATATATATATATGTATATCCTATTAATTGTATACTTATCAAAAAGTGCAGTTGTTTGGAAAAGAATTGTTTCTTTTTTTTTTGTTTCTGATACATTGTTTTTCTTTTCAAGAGGCTATTTTTGTCTATACTTTAGATTTTGATAAACTTGACACCAAATTGACTTTTTTGAAAAAAAAAATTATTGTAGGTTGTTCAGAATACTTCTGCAAAATGTGAGAAACTTATAAGAGCTGCTTTTTCTCAAATTGAAAACTGGGCTGCAACAGGAACGCCAGGTAGAAAAGTTATCTTGAATGATGAGTACAATTTTTTTAAATTATATATATTTTTATTATTTATACTAGATGTATTTCCTCTACATGTTTTTCTGTATATATGGCTAACAGCATCATCAGGATGTTGGTTAGCACAAGTAAAACCTGACAAAAAATTTAAATGTTTCGAATAGCAGTTAATATCTATAGTGGAAAAGACCAAAATGATAGTTGAATCACAAGTATCATTATGCATGTTGTGTGCAGTCTCTACATTGTTATGTAAACTCTGTATTTGATTGCTGGCATAGGTCTTTAATGTTACACTTGT
Source organism: Typopeltis vanoorti (assembly GCF_054136105.1). Taxonomy (NCBI): domain Eukaryota; kingdom Metazoa; phylum Arthropoda; class Arachnida; order Uropygi; family Thelyphonidae; genus Typopeltis; species Typopeltis vanoorti. Next base: position 35,279,406 of record NC_143556.1, on the reverse strand, counting down.
TAATTAATGACTTCCCAATATCATGAAGGATCATTTCTTAATTTCTATTTAGTGTACCTTTTGAGCAAATGACCTCAGATGACCCCTTGAACAACCTGTCGAGGTAATTTTCTTCTAAGTAGGACATGGAGAATACTCCATGTCCTACTTAGAACCATTTACTGTGTGATGTTTTTGGGGATGTGTGCTACAAGTCTGCTTTTTTCTTCTCTTTTGTTTTCAACATCACTTATATATTCTTTGTTGCAGATTCCCATGTTTTCCATCCAAACTGGACAAAAACACAAGAAAAGACCACAAATTGTAAAAGATCCTTATCCACCATCACTCCAAGATCTCTTATTTCCTCCACCTCCAACAATATATTCCCGCCAAGAGTAAATTCTACATTCCATCTTTGTTTTCCAAATTTTAAAACCTTACATTTCGCAACATTGAACTGACATCTCCACTCCCATGGCCATTCACTTGGTCTATTAGTCTTGTAAGACCACACTATCTGCTCTACTCCTCATAGTTCATCCCAACTTTGCATCATCTGCAAAGGTGGGATGAACTTTGAATGGGGATTATATCCCCATTCAAATCTTCCCCAATGTGATTAACATATAGATTATACAGCAGTGTCCCTAAACGCAGACCCCTGTGGTGCACCAATAGTCTAGTTACTTTCCACTTCTAGGATATTGCTCCCCCAATACACAACTTGTTGATATCTATCAAACAGTCAATCTCCAATCCAATGGACTAGTCTAATATCCAATCCCATCTGCTTTAGTTTGAATATCAACTTATCATGCAGTAATCTATCAAAAGGCCTTTGCAAAGTCTAAGTATACTACTCTATATCCATCATCCACATCCAATGCTGCTGTCACCTTATTGTAATAAGTAAGCAGATTACTAAAACATGACCTCCTTTTAAGAAATGTGAGCTGTCCATCAAAGATAATACCATTGTTGTCAACCAAATTCTGGATCGTGATTCAGAAACATGACCTCCTTTTAAGAAATGCGAGCTGTCCATCAAAGATAATACCATTGTTGTCAACCAAATTGTGGATTGTGATTCGCACCAGTCTTTCCAACACTTTAATCACTCATATTAAACAAATATGTCAAGGCAGATGTCAACTCCCTGGCATATTCCTTCAAAATAAGCAGTGATATATCATTTAGTCCCACAGCCTTATTAATATCAAGTTTACTTAATTCCCTATATACTTCTTCCTCATTCACTCATAGTCAGTCTCTCATCCACTGCTCTTAAACTCTCCATGATGTCATATTCACAAGGATGAAATACTTTATGAACTTCTCATTAAATATCTGAGCTATATCCTCTGCAGCGGTTATCCCTATATGATTTTCTTACTTTCTTATTCTTATGCCAATCAGTGCCATCCTACCATAATCATTCTTATTTTTGCTAGCTACATACCGAAAGAACTCTTTAGGATTTTTTTGGGCTTCATTAGCTAACTGCTGCATATACGGAACTTTTGCTACCCTTACCAACTGAGTCACCCTCCTTGCCTGTGCTTTGTATTCCTCACAGAATTGATTATTACCACTCCTCTTATGTTGCTTCCATAATGCCTTTTTTCTCTGTACTGCATGCTTAATCTCTTCATTCATCCATTTCACACCTACCTTATTTAACCTTCTGACCTTTGGTTTAGACATTTCTTCTACTAGATAGTTCTTGAATATCACCCAAGCAATATTGATCTCCTTTTCACCCAACTCTTCATTCCATGCTACAGCTCCAAGTGTCTCCTGAGCTTCTTATAATCACCAGCTTTGTAGTTCCATATACCCTTTCCTCACAGATGTCCTCACATGGCTGGCAACCACGGATGTAATCACTTCATGGTCGCTCATACCAACTGGGGGGAGATTTGACACTTCATTTATAATTACATCCTCTGATGAGATGATCAAATCCAAGATCCTCAATCCTCGTTTGCCCTCTATTACATACTGCCTGAGATAGTAGTCCCTCAAAAACTCGAGAAACTCATTTTCTTTACGTCCAGTTGCTATCTCGTCATTCAAGTGTATATTGCCATAATTAAAATCACCCTTTTCTAATTTGCTTGGCTAATTACATACCGTGCCTTGTCCTCCAAATTTTGCATGCCCACACTTCAGAACACTGAATTGTTATCTCCCTGTTAATGTACTCGCACACCAATTCTATTAAATGTAGAACTACAACATATGCTTTTTACCTCATAGCTGTCCTCAGTTTTCCATCACTTGCAAACAGCTGTATATCCCCATTTAAACTGTTAGTATCTCTAACATATAAGTTAAATAATACTGATGATAAAACAGACTCAGTAAAGAAAATCAATAATGACTTTCCTCTTCTAGGGTATTGCTTTCCGATAAACAAATAACTGATGCCTATCAAACAGCCAGTCTGAATCCTAAAAATTTCATTTTCCTCCTGTCCCTTTCATTTGTTAAGCTTCTTTTCTTCATTCTTGTTTTGTCCTTTCATTTACACATATGTCATCATTTCCTGATATGTAGCCAAAGGGGTGTTCAGGCAACTATGACAGCACCACATGGTTAAGTTTACTTTATTATTAATCTCCTATCAACAATTTTCCTCCAAATTAGTCTATTAGTCTTCAGCACTCTAATATTGTCATTCAACACTCATTCTATTTAAATAGCAATACCACCTGAAATTAGCCCAGCTCACACATTCTTGAATGCTAACAATGTCACATTCTTTCCTAATATCTGGTTTGAACACTGTCTTATATACCTCTAGTTTTTGTTTTGGCTAATTTCTCTCTTATTCCATATAAATTTATTTACCTGGCTCCCCACCATTCCAGCTTTGTTTATTCTGTTGTATATTTCCAAATTTATTTTGCCATCTTCACTAAAAACTTATGACTGTATTTCATGCCAAATTTGTTGCAGCTACTGTGCAATTATTCAGAGAATCCTGGAGACTTTCATTAGATGCAACATCATTTACATAAAGGAAGGAGTTAAGTTTGATATTGCTGATTTTGATATCAGGTTTGATGCCACTTTCTTTCATAATGTGATCCATAGATATGATAAATAAGAGTGCAGATAATGTACATCCTTTTACACCTGATTTTACATCAAACTATCTTCCTGTTTGATGGTTTGATGTAAAATCAGGTGTAAAAGGAAGATAGTTTGATGTAAAATCAAACTATCAAACAGGAAGATAGTTTGATGTAAAATCAAACTATCTTCCTGTTCCTTTAATTATAACTGTTAACTGACAACTTACATATAGATTATGTATTGCTCTATATAATGTTCCTTTTACCCCCATATAATTACAGTGTTTCAAAAAGCTTTTCTGTGGACACCTTGTCATATGCTTTTTCCAGATCTATAAAACTTAACTACAGATCCTTGTTATATTCCCAAGATTTCTCAACTATTTGTCTTAAAGTGAAAATCTGATCTTGTCACCCTGAACAACATGAGTTCAGGCCAAATAGAAGTTTGGCCTGAACCCAGCATGTTCTTTTCCAAGTTTCTCTTCCACAATCTATCTCAACCTCTTTTCAAGTATGCTTGCAGAAATCTTTCCTGGGACACTTAGCAGAGAAATTCCTCTGTAATTCTTGCCTTCAGTTTTATTTCCTTTTTTATAGATGAGAACTATTGAGAGTTCTATTCCACTGAATTCAACCTTCTCACCAGGCCCTCTGAGTTATGTAGTATAGCCACACTTTTATGCCTCCATATTTAAGCATTTGGAGTCAAATAACTCAAATATTTTGATGACTTTTTCTACCTCATTATTGATATGTACTCTTGTTTGCATTCCTCTTGAAAATTTTCTAATACTGTTTGTCACTTGCTTGTTTCGTTTTAACATTCTTTCAAAATAATTACTCCAAACATCCAGGATATCCTTATCTTCAGTTTTTATGTAACCTCTATTATCTTTGATTCCTTTTATGGTCTAAGCTTTTTCAATAGACTCCAGAACATTTTACCACTTTCCTGATATTTATTTTCTATATTTTTACTGAAGTCTTCCCGTGACTTTTATTTAGCTATGTTTACAAATGGCTTAGCTCTCTTACATTTTTCTCTGTACTCTTTTAGAGTATCTGCTCACTTATTTGATAGGAACTTTTGGTATGCTCTCTTTTTTGTGCAGGACTGCTTCTTTAACATCTTGTATCCACCATGGTGTTCTTATTTTTCTATCCTTGCAGACAACTTCATCATATACGTCTCCAGCTGAATTAATCAATGTTTTTTTCTTCAGAGTTTGCCATTGAGACTCCAAGGTTTGGTTCTTGTTTTCAAACTATTTCATTTTTTTCTTCAATAATGTTTGTATAATTGAGTCCACAGTTTACTTGTAAAAGCTGCTCAACTTTCTTGCAAAGATAAGTCCAAGGATCAGATCATGTTATGATTATGATACCATGAAAAGTTAGTCTGTCTCCATTCATTGCAACTACTGACCATTTTCTGTTGTTTTCATAAATTTTATTATTTGTCTTTCCTACTGAATTATTTTTATGGATAATTTATATAAATTCGCCCTTCATTATAGCAATAAATGAAAGTAAATGCATATTACACTGTCTAGTTTTGTTAAATAGTGCAAAACTGAAAAGCAAAAGTAATAGACCAGAAAGTATTAAAAACACTGGAGAAAAATAATTCTATTGTGTCATCAACTAAGAAACAATAAAGATTTGCTTTCCAAAACAAATGGCACAAGGAATTCAAGTGAACATGATGTATAATGTATAAACAATCTTGGGAATGCTGACAGTAACTCTTACTACAAGATTTTCATAGCTCTTTCAAAGTGATTTCATGAGACATTCAGTTTTCACACACACACACACACACACAAAAAAAAATGCTGTGATATATATACTTGCCCAGAAATTACCTGGCAAGTATATATCAAAGAACACATCACTAAAAAACACACGTACTAACCACAGTGATAAGTTTTAATACATAAATATTTCATCCCAAATATCTTGGGATATCCTCAGAACAGTAATTTACACAATACTAGGAATAACATACAGTTGGGGCACATAGTCCCGAAGGCGTGGAAAGAGGGGAAAATAGTTCCGCTGCATAAAGGAGGATCCAAGACTACTGTTGCAAATTACAGACTGATCAGCATATCAGGAGTCATCGTCAATGTCTTGGAGAAAGTGGTCAATGGAAAAATACAGAAATGGATTGATGAAAATGAGATACTGTACAGGGGACAGCATGGCTTTGTGAAGGGTAGATCATGCCTCAGTAACTTGCTCAAGTTTTATAACAAGGTGACGGCTGAACTGGATAAGTGAAATGGGTTTACAGTGATACTGCTGGACCTGGCAAAGGCGTTTGACAGGATACCACATGGAATTCTAATCTGTAAGCTACAACATATGGGAATGGATATAGGGTTGGTGAGATGGATAGGTGGGTGGTTGATGGAGAGATATCAAAGAGTAGTTTATTCAGGAGTAGAGTCCAAAAGACGGCCTGTGACTAGTGGTGTGCCGCAGGGTTCTGTTCTTGGATCACTGCTGTTTAATCTGTTCATTAGCGATATAGGGAAGGATCTAAGTGGAACAGTTCATTTGTTCGCTGATGATGCAAAGTTGGATAGGGCGATAGTGAATGCAGAAGATGTCAAAGTCTTGCAGGATGACTTAGATAGATTGGAGTTCTGGGCTAAGGAGAATGGATGTCAATTTAATGTGACAAAATGTAAGGTGATGCATTTTGGGGTGAAAAGATTAGCAGCAGTATACCACATTGGTGGAACTGTACTCCAAGAGATTGATGAGGCCAAGGACTTGGGAGTGTTGGTGGATAGGGAGATGAAGTTTAGGGGACACATTGCAAAAGTAGCTAAATCAGATCCTCCTTTATGCAGAGGAACTATTTTCCCCTCTTTCCACGCCTTCGGGACTATGCGCCCCAACTGTATGTTATTCCTAGTATGGTTTGAATTACTGTACTGAGGATGTCCCAAGATACTTGGAATGAAATATTTACATATTAAAACTTATCACTGTGGTTAGTACGTGTGTTTTTTAGTGATGAATTCACCTCAGGTTTCATTGTATAAAAACTGGGAAACACATATTCCAAAAAAAGATGGATTCTGAAAAGTGGAACATTTGAAGTGCCTTTTTAATATAGCCTATATTATAAAGCTAAATTCAATAAACTAATTGAATTCAAAAACAGCCCAGTAGTCAAATGATTCACCTAATTTGAATTTGACTGTTTTAAACAGTATCAAAATGACATGAAACATAAAGAATTTTTCAGTATTTTCTTAACTAATGTTTGTTAAACAAACATTAGTTAAGAAAATCAGGCTCCAGTAGTGGGTCTTCTTCTAGATGCTTCAACAGATATTTCAGATGAAAAGAAACATGTTCATTTTATGAGATCAGTGGATAAAAATCACATAATTTCTCTCCAGAACTCAGCTACTTTGGTAGAATACAGAATGAAGTGAACAAGCTTTTCTTGTCAGAAGACTGGTAGCAGACTTTTGCAAGAGAAATAGTTTGTAACATGTTGGGAAAAAGCAGTGGACTAGTAGCAAAATTTAAAAAGACATGCCAGATCTTACAAATTAATGCACCTAATTTGAATTTGAACATCTCTAATAAAATTAAAAGCAGGAGTAACCATAGTATTCAACACAAAATACAGGCTAATCTTCTTGAATGGCAGGCAGTCTCACTGCCTGCTACTCAAGAAGAATGGGGAACTGGACAATGAGACTTATTTGTGCTATTGTCCCATAGAAGGGTCTCCTAAGGTAGAAGTGGAGGAATTTTTTGAAGCTTTAGAAAAAGCAACTGACACAATGAAAAATGAAAAGTTGGTCCTTGTTGGGGATCCAATAGAATAGTAGGAAATGATTGTCAGACATACAAAAATATTTTGGGAAAATTTTGAGAAAACAGCAAAGCTAATAATAATGGTAAATACCAGTTGGATTTCTGCTCAGGACATGGACTGGTTATTACTAACACCATGTTCCGACATAAAAATGTACACAAATTCACATGGAGAGAAGAGGCACGGAATAAGAAAAGTCTCATTGACTATTTATTGTTTGATAGTGATGTTTTCTCCCTGGTACAGGACACCAGAGTGTACAGAGAATTTGAAATTGGAAGCGATCACTATTTAGTCTTGAGCAGGATAAAACTGAATTTCATATTGAAAAGAAGAACATATACGAAAGTTTGAAAGCAAATAAAAGTTGATCAGCTCTCAGATGTGAACTGTAGACTAAAATACACAAAGATTATTGAAGAAAAAATGAAACAGTTTGAGAACAGGAACCAAACCTTGGAGATTCAGTGGCAAGCCTTGAAGAAAATCCCGATTGATTCAGCTAGAGAGGCATGTGGTGAGGTTGTTCAATACAAGAGAAGCTATTCAATACGCAACAGTTATATGGTGTCAGTGGAACATTATATCAAGCAATACTTAGTCTTTATTTGAGTTTAAGTCAGCAGTTAGAATTGAAGGATGTACAGGAAAATGGCTTAATGTTAAATCTGGTGTGAGACAAGGATGTACATTATCCCCTCTGTTATTCATTATCTATAGGGATCACATAAATAAACGATGTTATACTTCCAATTAAATCTGCTACAAGTTTGCAAGATTCCCTGACAAAATTGAATAACTGTTGTAATAGATATGGTATGAAGGTCAGCAATAAAAAGACAAAGACAATGAAAATAGGTAGAATCGTTGAAAATGTCAACTGTGTTGTGAATGGAGAATCTGTGGAATAAGTAAAACATTTCAGCTACTTAGGCACGATTTTTAGTGAAGATGGTAAATTAAATATGGAAATAGACAACAGAATCAACAAAGCTGGAATGGTAGGAAGTCAATTGAATAAATGCATATGGAATAAGAAAGAAATTAGTCGGTACACTAAATTAGCTGTATACAAGACAGTGTTCAAACCAGTTTTAACTTATGGATCTGAGAGCTGGGTCAGAAGTAAAACACTTGACCAAAGACTAGAGATCGCAGATATGAGAGTCCTGAGAAAGATTAGAGGCGTGAACAGATGGCATCAATGGCAATATCATATTAAAAAGAGGATATTAGGAAAGAACTTGACACTGTCAGCATCCAGGAATGCATTAGCAGAGCTAATCTTAGGTGGTATGGTCACTTAAACAGAATGGGCAAGGAAAGATTAACAAAACAAGTGTTCTCTGCCAGGTTGGCAGGAAAATGACCCAGAGGAAAACCAAGATATAGGTGGATTGATACGGTACAAAGTGCTTTAGACGATAAAAATATAAGACCTGATAATGTTGGAGTCTTGACAAGTAACAGACTGATTTGGAGGAAAATTGTAGATAGGAAGTTAGTAATGATGTAAATTTTTCATGTAGTACTATCATATCCTGTACACTCCTTGAGGGTACATGTAAGGAATTTGATGATGATGATGATGATGATGATAATAGAATTAAAGATGTTTCCTTTGTTGATTAAATTGAAACAGTGATACGTGCAAACAAACTCTCACACACCTTTCACCAGAATTCATAATGTGGACAAGCAAAATTTTTTTGTGACTAGTTAATTTAAGTGGAATTTCTGGAACCCTGTGTATGAGCATGCCTATCACCTGCAATGCATGTGAGATGAACGGGAAGAGAAAGGAAGTGGGCCCTTCTCTGGAGATCAAACATGGCAGTAGCCACTTCATGTCTCAAATAAACTGGCACTTTGAAAGATCCCTGCCACCCAGAGCTCTTGCTGGTATTTCTTCCGATTGGGGATGATGTGCACATATGGTATCAATATTTACATCACCAGAGCCCTGTTTGTGTAAATAGACCATACCACGAGAAAATGGAGTTGACTTGACTGGGAGAGGCTATATATTGTGCATCACCAGTCCATTAATGGCTCAGATATGCTGCTTACATTCTTATTTGTTTTCTATAATCCAACCAGTTCTGGCTTATCTGATGTTGTTAAACAAAAATCAGTTAAGAAAATCAGGCTTCAGTAGTGAGTCTTCTTCTAGATGCTTCAAGAGATATAATGTGTTGAAAGTTTATTTTTCACTTGATTAGACTATAATAAATTTAGTTTAATCCTTTATCCAAGTGTGAGCACACAAAGTTTGCGCTTGAAAGTGTCTTCAGGACTGGGGTAAGGTGTTACAACACCGGGCAACTCGTTGGAAAGATGGAGCAAGCTAACATCATTCCTATCTCAGTATCTCCCATAATGCAAAACACATCTCCTTGCAGATATGTCTAATGTTATGCATTAAGGGAAGGGCCACTACCCAGACTAGTTTCGACCTTTATTGAGATCTCTTCAGTGGGAGCCAGGCCCAAGTGGAGATACCAAGCAGACGCATTAGCAAGGTCATCTCTACCTATAGGAGTTGCCAAATGGTGTGCCACCTTTTTAATAAATTTTAATCATAAACCTTACCCCAGTCCTGAAGATACATTTAGGCACAAACTTTGTTTGCTCACACTTGGATAAAGGATTAAACTAAATTTATTATAGTCTAACCAAGTGAAAAATAAACTTTCAACGTCTTTCTCTAAATGCAGAGTAATTTATTAAAAAGGTGGCACATCGTTTGGCAACTCCTATAGGTAGAGATGACCTTGCTAATGCTTCTGCCTGGTATCTCCACTTGGGCCTGGCTCCCACTGAAGAGACCTCAATAAAGGTCAAAACTAGTCTGGGTAGTGGCCCTTCCCTTAATGCATAACATTAGACATGTCCGCAAGGAGATGTGTTTTGCATTATGGGAGATACTGAGATAGGAGTGATGTTAGCTTGCTCCACCTTTGCAACGAGTTGCCCGGTGTTGTACCACCTTACCCCAGTCCTGAAGATACTTTCAGGTGCAAACTTTGTTTGCTCATACTTGGATAAAGGATTAAACTAAATTTATTATAGATATAGTGTGTGTGTGTGTGTGTGTGCATGCGCAAACGCACGCGCACACACACACACATAAGAGGAAGAAAGGGAGATTAAGCATTTTTTTAAGGTCTTTGTTTTAAGTATTTAAGGATTTAAGTATTAATTGATACTTAAATCTAGAAAAATAAATATTTAGTGTATCTATAAATAATTCATAGTACTAACTCTAAAATGTTTTGTATAATTTTCTTTGATATATTTTTCAGGTCTTCAAAAAATTTCAAGAAGTTTTAGACTCTGTGCTTCTCTGAAAAGTGATTATGATTATGATCACTTCTTAAGATGGATCAGAACTTCTTTTGCAAGTATAGCTATGATGAATTATCCTTATCGCACTACATTTGTTGGCAACTATCCTGCTTTTCCTGTTAAAGTAAGATTTACACTTATAACAATGTTAGAAAGACTTTGATTATTATCTGTTATCAGAAGCAACTTTTTCAATGCCACTATTTTTTTTTCATCAACTTTTTGTATGGTAATGAGCTGCTATTACCACACAAAAAAAATCGTGTCAAACAAAAAATTATACATTATTATTATTATTATTATTAAACAAGACCTCATGGAGTCAAAGACTCATCTAGGAGGTCCTTTTATCTCACACACATCTCATCATACCGGGTCTTAAACACATTCAAACTCCTTGCAGACACCACACTCTCAGGCAAGGCATTCCAATCATTCACAACTCTGCACGAAAAAAACCTGCCTCTCACTCCCCTACTCACACCCTCTTTATACAGTTTCCAGGGATGACCTCTGGTTCTCCCCTGATCTCCCACTATTCGCTGTAGAACTTCTCCACCATTGATCCTATAGCAACCCCTTACCAACTTGTAGGTCTCTATCATATCTCCCCTCTTCCTTCTCTCCACTAGTCTCTGCAAATTACATCTTTTCAATCTTTCCTCATACTCGACATTCCAGAGGTCAGAAACTACCTTAGTCAGTCGCCTTTGGACCCTTTCCAACATCTCTTCATCCTTCTGAAAACCAGGTGACCAAATCTGGGCACAATAGTCCATGTGTGGCCTAATCAAAGCCTTATACAATGGAACAAGAATCTCCCTACTTCTACACGTCAGTGTCCTCCTCATCATTCCCAGAAGTCTTTGTGTTGTCTTCACAATTTTGGCGATGTGACCCCTAAATTTTAGATCCTTATCCACTATCACTCCCAGATCTCTTATTTCCTCTACTTCCAACAATATATTCTTACCAAGCATAAATTCTGCATCCCATCTTTGTTTTCCAAATTTTAAAACCTTACATTTTGCAACATTGAACTCACATCCCCATTTGCTTGCCCAATCAATCAATTTATTCAAGTCTTCTTGCAAGGCCACAACATCTTCACTACTCTTTATGGTTCGTCCCAACTTTGCATCATCTGCAAACAACTGAATATCTCCATCCAAATCTTCGCCAATATCATTAATATACAAGTTAAATAGTAATGGCCCTAAAACAGATCCCTGAGGCACTCCACTAGTGACTTTCCTTTTCCTGGATATTGCACCCCCATACACAACTTGTTGATACCTATCAGATAGCCAGTCTCCAATCCAATGCACTAATCTAATATCCAACCCCATCTGCTCTAGTTTGACTGTCAACTTATCATGAGGCACTCTATCAAAAGCTTTTGCGAAATCCAAGTATATTACTGTGTATCCTTCTCCTCTGTCCAAGGAAGCAGTCACTTTATTGTAATAAGTAAGTAGATTACTAAAACACGACCTCCCTTTAGCAAATCCATGCTGTCCATCAAAGATTATACCATTGTTGTCAACCCAACTCTGGATTCTAGTTCTCACAAGCTTCTCCAACAACTTAACCACAACACCCGACACACAGATAGGCCTATAGTTTGATGCTTGAGTTCGATCACCTCCTTTATGAAGTGGCACAATCTTGCCCTCCTTCCACTCTTTAGGGACTTGACCAAGTGCAAGACTCGTATTAAAAAAATATGTCAAGGCAGGTGTCAACTCTCTGGCACATTCCTTCAGAATACGCGGTGATATATTATCAAGTCCCACAGCCTTATTTACATCTAGTTTACTCAACTCCCCAAACACCTCTTGCTCACTTACAGTCAGTCTCTCCTCCCCATCATCAACTGCTCTTAATCTCTCCATGAAGTCACATTCACAAGATTGAAAGATCTTTATGAACTGCTCATTAAGTATCTCCACCACACATTCTGCAACAGCTGTCTTTATACCATTTCCTCCAATCAATGTCATCCTTCCATAATCATTCTTTCTTTTGCTGGCTACATATCGAAAGAACTCCCTAGGATTCTTTTTAGCTTCATTAGCTAACTGCTGTTCATACCTCTCTTTAGCTACTCTCACCAACCAAGTCACTCTCCTTGCCTGGTCTTTGTAGAACTCATGAAATTGGTTACTTCCACTTCTCTTATGCTGCCTCCACAATGCCCTTTTTCTCTGTATTGCATGCTTAATCTCTTTATTCATCCATCTCACACCTAACTTATTTAACCTTCTCACCCGTGGTATACATTTAGACATTGCATCCACTAAATATTTTTTGAAAATCCCCCAAGCTGCATTGATCTCTTTTCCAGCTAACTCCTCATTCCATGCTACACCTGCAAGCTGTCTCCTGAGCTCTTCATAATCACCCCCCTTGTAGTTCCACATATACCCTTTTTTCACAGGGGTCCTTGCACTGCTGGCAACCACCCAAGTAATCACCTCATGGTCACTTTCACCAATTGGTGGATGATTTGATACCTCATTGATAATTACATCCTCCGATGAGATGACCAAATCCAAGACCCTTAATCCTCTTGTGCCCTCTGTTACATACTGTCTGAGGTAGTTATCCCTCAAAAACTCAAGAAACTCATTTTCTTTACTTCCAGTTGCTATCTCTTCATTCCAGTCTATATTGCCATAATTAAAATCACCCATAATGATCACCCTTTTCTTATTTGCTTGGCTTATTTGACTATACATTTCACTATCACCACCATCCACATTACCAGGTCTATAACAACATCCCACCAAGTATTTGATTCTATTCACCTCTATCTCACACCATACTGCCTCAAAACCACTGGCCTCATTTCCCCCTTGCATCTCTACCTTGTATGGACATAACTCTTTCTCTATCATCAATAGCACTCCCCCTCCTTTTTTACCCCTTCTATCCTCACGAAACCCATCATACCTTTCCATCTCTATTCCTGTCAGGATGTCATCCTCATCTAACCATGTCTCACTTATTCCGACAATCTCTGGGTGCACAGACGCAATTAGTGCAACCATTTCATCCGCCTTGTTTCTTATACTTCTAGCATTGGTATACAAACACAACAACTCATTTCTGGATCTACAGCTAGTTCCACTGATACCACTCACTCGATGTGATCTCTCCATGCTGGACTGGGGCCATTTCCCTTTCTGCTTCTTCATTTTAGAACCCTTTGCAATTCCATCTGTTTCCTTTTGATCCCTGATCATCCCATTACTTTCCTGCCTACACATTCTCTCACCTCCTCTTGGAGCATCCACCTTTCTCACGCTGTGTATCCCTGTCCACCCTGAGCCTCCCCGTTTCCCTGCTCCTCTTGCACACCCATTCTCTCATTATCTATACTCATACCACTCACTTCCACATTCATTTCCACTCCTTCAATCTCTCCTGTCTTACTCTCCTGCTCTTCCACATCACTCCCCTCTTGATCTGATTCATTCTCTCTATTCACTTCTCTACCTTCCAGCAGCAGTCTCTCCAAGCGACTCACACCATAACCACTCAAATGCAGTCCATCGCTCCCCATACAGCTCACTCCGTCCCTCAAACTCATTCCACACATTAACAAACTGTACTCCCATCTCCTCACACATTTCAGCCAGAATATCATTCATAATCCTTGCTCTCCGCCTCATTTCACCACAATCATACCTAGGCAACACACTGACCACCCTTCCTGTCACACTATTCTCCTTTATCTTTCCAAGCAGTCTCCTGACATTCATTTTGACATGCTCTTTGTTCTCTCTCAAATCATTTGTTCCAATTAATACAATTAACTCTTTTGCTCGTTCCCGCCTCATGTTCAATGCCTCAATCACTCTACTCATTTTACCGCCTGGAAAACATACCTTGTGCATTTTATCCTCTAGCACACCTTTAATAATGGAGTCGCCATACAACGCCACTCGCTCATCTTTTGTTAACTCTTTCATGCCATCATGATTTATTTTAATAGTTTTGACCTGCATTCTCTTAATTTCATTCCGCATCCATTTCATTTCTTGCTTCATCCAATCCAATTCACCTTCTGAACCTCGCGACACATTCACTCTATCATTAAATCTTTCTAACTTTCTAACTCTCGACCCTCTCTTCTCACTTTCCCTCTCATTCATCCTTCTTTGTTTCCGTACTTTCGGTCCAACATACGTCCAACTTTCACTGTCATTCTTCTCACTTTCACTCTCACATATCTTTCTTTGTTTCCGTACTTTCGGACTAACATGCGTCCAACTTTCGCTATCATTCTTCTCACTTTTACTGTCATTCATCTTTCTTTGGTTCAGTACTTTCATTCCAACATGCGTCCAACTTTCGCCATCAGTCATTCTTTTTTCGCTATCATTCATTCTTTCGATTTTTTTTACTTGCGGTTTCTGCACCACGCCATTTCTACTTTCATTCGTTCTCTCAATTTCGTTTCTTTCCGCCTCACTTTCGTTCCTTTTAACATCCGTTACGGTTGTCAAATCGCTCTTTTTCTTTTTTCCTGATTTTTTAACATTTTTTCGCCTGTCTTTCTCGCCATTCTCTTTCAAACGTGCACTCACGACACAATCGGTACTAGCACTTTCTGTCATCAACTTCATATTCGCATTCATCAATTCCTCGTTCAGGTCACATTTCGCACACACCCTTCTTCCATCCACACTAAACATCCACAAATCATTTATGTAATCGAAGGAATACATATAACAGACCTCACACTTAACGAACCTACTGAAATCCAAATTAAAATCATGGAATGACAATGCAGCCGCCATTTTTTTACATGACGTTTAGTACAGTATATATTTTTTGCATGTGACTGAAGCGGTCATTTATTACAGTTTATAATCTTAAAATTATGATTGATAAACATTCAGTTTATCTAAACAGTTTTAATAAGTTTTTCCTTATATATCTTAAGGTCATGTGTCAAAAAATAAAAGAAGCAAAAACTGCAGTTGCTGGTTTGTTTGAAGCAGTTTCTCTAACATATAATTCTACACAAAACAGTCCATGTTTTGATATTTGGAATGAATATGTATATTGTGCTGACCAAACAGGATGTGGAACAGGATTGGATAGTAAAGCCTGGGACTATCAGGTTTGCCCATTTTATAGTTAAAATAGCAATATCATTAATTGAGTTTTAAGTATACGTGTGCGAGAGAGAAATTTTTGTGTTATGTTTTACTAAATGTGTGGGACTTGTCTCTTCATTTGTTGCCTAATATATGCTTTTATTTGATAATATTCTACAGTTAAAATGTATATATAAACAAACTTTTATTTGAACTGCACATATAGCTGCTGCTTCTTTAGTTTATTCCAAGAAAGTTGTTAGTGTGGCTTACTTTATAAAGGGACGTGCCACATACTTTACAAAGTATGTGGCATGTCCCTGAAAAAGGAGTGGGAATTTGCCTACATCTATGATCTTTTGGAGAAAAAAAGTATAAAACTAGCACTATCAACAATAGACACAAAGTTGGATGTTGTAGTGGCTATGATAGAAGATCACATAAACCATTAAGAGTTATAATATGAGGAACTAATTATTATTATTGCATGACACCTCCAGAGAGTCCAAAGACTCATCAAGGGAGGGCACCTATTCTACAACTCTCCGTCTCCACCACTCAATCCACCAACTACAACGAACTGCATCCACACCAACGCCATCTACTGACCACCACTAGTATTTTCATAGACAATCACAAACATCCATGCCCATGTGGGATTCAAACCTGCAGCCTTTTGGCTTGAGAGAGAATATGCTAACCACTCAGCCAACTAGGCTGGCTTATGTTGCTTATAATATCCTAATTTGAATATATAGTTGACTTCAGATAAAATCATGTTTTTCTGTGTGTGGAGGAGGAAAATTAAGTAAATACAGCAGTGAAAAAATGGATCTAGAGAAAAAAAACTTTCTACAAATATTAAAATATTAATTTGGATTAGCTGTATGAAAGCAGTCATGTTGTACTTTAACTTCAGAACTAATATCAGCCATAAACACAGCTGAGTAATTGGCTAAAAAAATTAAGTGATAAATATAGAATTGCATTTTCCAAATTGTGAATCTATAAAGGAAATTTTAGTTCCATTAAAACTTGAAATTCACCTATTTCAGTTTTACTCTTAATTCCAAGTTGCTACTGGCCCACTGGAGTGATAATTGTATTTTCAAGTGCATATATTTCTGAACGAACTTTCTTTCTTTGTGACATTAACAAATAACACATTGTTGATCAATGGACTTTTGCAATTGTGTATTTAGGCTTAAGAGCTAGTTAGAACTAATTTTGTGATTTTTGTTGGAATGCATATGACAAAATTATGATATTAAATTAAAAAAATGGAAAAAAAACTTATGTAAAATTTTTATTAACAAACAGTAATTTTTAGATTATTAATTTTTAGAATGAATCATGTAAAAATGAAGTAATTTTTAGAATTATCATGATAAAACAAAATACATGGAAATAAATGAAAATGATAATTTTCCCCTATACTGAATGCAGACTTTTTCTCCTGTGTGCTGGTAGTTTTCCCCTCCTTTTGTACATCCTGGAGATCGCTTTGTAGGCTGGTGGTGGATGACTCACTATCTGTTGCATCACAAACACCTTCAACACCCACAAACATTGATTTGCAGAAGGTGGATGAATTCATTTACCTTGGAGCTCTAATAAGCAACAAGAGTAGATTTCAAGGTCAGCAATGGTGCAATTGCAGAAAATATGGAAAGACAGAAACATTTATATCACCATTATGTCAAGACTGGTCAATAGCTTGGTGTTTTCGATTTTCATCTATGGTGCTGAATCTTGGACACTCAGTAAGAAATATATGGACAAGATAAACAGCTTCGAAATGTGATGCTGGAGAAGAATGCAGAGAGTCTCCTGGATGGACAAGAGGTCTAATGAAAGTATAATAAGTCAACTAAAAAAGCAAGAGGCAGTTATGCGACATTAAATGAAAGAATTCTCAAATATTTCGGTCACATTTCAAGACATGAAAATGACAACCTGGAAAAACTTATCATTCAGGGCAAAGTGAAAGGAAAAAGAAAAAGAGGATGCCCAAGGCCAAGATGGTTGGACCAGCTTAAAAAGATCACTGGACTTACTTTGGAGTTAGCCACTGCTGCAACAAAAGACAGAAAGAAATGGAGAGACATTGTGGCTAGAGTCACAAGTCCTCAGACATGAGGAGACTGAGCAAGAAGAAGAAGAATTTTTAAATGGTAGAAACCATGCTCTAGAGTAGCGTTTCCCAAACTTTTCTGACGATGGAACATTTCACAAATCCTGAAATTTTCACAGAACACCTTGGTTATTTAATGTATTAATTACTAATTAATTGTTAATTTAGCTGATTTTTATTATTAATTAATAATTGATCATTAATTATTAATTGATAATTAATTAAACATCAATTAAACATAAACATCATTAAATTAATTTGTGCTGATTTTCATTGACATATCCCATTCTGATCACCAAAAATTTATAATATTATTATAAGTACTTATGAGTGAATACAGACTTTTTTCTCTGTGCTGGTAGTTTTCCCCTCCTTTTGTACATCCTAGAGATCACTTTGTAGGCTGGTGGTGGATGACTCACTATCTGTTGCATCACAAAGACCTTCAATAAGAGATTTCTTAATACCAGTATTAAACAAAGTCCCTTGTCTCTTATTCATATTAAAATTTAAATCTGCAGGCCTATTACTTTTAAAAAATCACAGCACTACGGTTTCGAAACTTTCACCCTACAATACAAACTTGCGAAGAAAGTATTCAGTATTACTAGATTTGAGAACTGGATACAGACTACCTTGATCTTCAATTTTAGTGGAAAATTTTTCTTTATACTTCCTTGCTGATTGGTCACTAACATTTGCAACACAGATGTTATTTCTTTCAGTTTTGAGAACAGAGGATACACCACCCATTGTTGTAATTGGCTTGCAGGCAATTTTTATGATCGGTCATAAACAGAGGTATTCTCTTTCCCGATTGTTGAAAGATTTCGATGTGTGAAAATTAACAATAATTCATGAATATTTCCATGTTTAAAAATATGTTACTTGGTCACTGACATTTGCAACACAGATGTCATTTCCTTCAATTTTGAGAACAGAGGATATGCTGCCCATTGTTATAATCTGCTTACAGGCAATTTTTATGACCGGTCATAAACAGCGGTATTCCCTTTCCCAAATGTTGAAAGGTTTCGATGTGTGAAAATTAATGATAATTCATGAATACTTCCACATTTAAAAATACACGGCTTGGTCACTAACATTTGCTATACAGATGTTATTAGACATTCTGGGTCTGAGCTTTTCGACATATTCAAGAATATTATTCTCTTCAGAATATTTCCACTATAAATTATTTATTCATGAAAAATGCTTAGAAAACTAAAATGACAAACTCCAGGAGAACTTCTCATGGAACACCTATTCACCTTCTGCAGAACACAGTTTGGGAAACCCTGCTCTAGAGACCATGTTTGGTCTCTAGAGCAGTTTCCAGACCATGTAAAAATGAATGAAAAAATATAAAAAATTATAAAAATTGATTTAAAAAATGGGGAAAGAAATTAGCCTACTCAGGGTAGGAGTGAACTATAAGTGTGTAAATTTTTATAGGTGGCAGGCTGCATTAAAAAAAAAAAAGTGATATCTATTGACTACCATCAGTGTAATGTATGGTTTAACAAAAATAGAATAACAATTAGGGAAAAATTCTTGTTAGAAAAATGAAATATCGCAAGTATGAAGAAAGTTCAATGAAAAAAAAAAAAAATTACGGTTTACTTCTCACTGTTGTTAATATTGGGGTGCATATGCACATGCATGCATGTATTTCCACTACAAATTATTATTTTTCTTTACTTTAGACTGTAATGGTATGCTTATATCTAATATTAGTAACATGCACATTTTTTTGGTTTTTTAATAATTATTTGTTTTCTCTTTTTTAATACACATAACACATGCACCAACTGCAATGGTAAGATCACTTCCCAAAACTGCGAAGTTTGAAGCAGTTATTATTTAAATTAGTAATATCCACTACTGTTCCTTCTGTTTTTTCTATACAATTTTTTTCTGACATGAAAAATAACAGCATTAATGGTATTCACATAATCTCACAATATAAAATCTTTCTTCAGTAATTTTAATGTATCAGTTATGGGAGTATTAGTAAACAATGAAACTACATCTGAATGGTTGTTAAGTTAATAAACAATTCCAGAAAACCTGATTTTGAAAACCTATGAAAGCTTTTGCATACCATAGACATTCAAGTTTCCTTCCATCCAGTTCATAATTTTTGAAATGAATAAAAATTTTTTTTAACACTCTATGAAAGATTACTTTTTTCTCTGTTCCATCCAGGAGTATTCATATTATGGACTGGTAGATTTATAATGGTATGTTTAGAAGAACATCAAGATTAAATATATTTTCAAATGAATCAAGCAAATCAGCTAAAAATCGCTATATCTTACAGACACAGAGTCTACTGTAAATAGACTAAAGTGCTACACAAAAGCTGCTTTTTTTTTAATAGAAGGATTGTATAAATAACTTATGAAGTTCAGATTCACCAGCATCATGGTCTCAACCTTTCTTAGTTTTACGATGTGACTGATCTTGCTAAATGCTTCTTACTGTTGTTCATTTTGGGGTGCATGTGCACGTGCATGCATGTATTTCTACTACAAATTATTATTTTTCTTTACTTTGGACTGTAATGGTATGCTTATAATATCTAATATTAGTAACATGCACTTTTTTGGTTTTTAATAATTATTTTATTTGTTTTCTCTTTTTAATACACATTTGCATTGAAGATAGTCATAAAGTTTACCTTCTACTTATGCTTCCGTTTCATTGTATATATGCATCCACCTAAAATTAAATATGTCATTATCATTTCCTGATATGTCTCTTTAAAGAGTGTGCAAGATACTATTGTTATATACCTTTCCTTCCTCTTTATTATATATATATATTTGTATGTTTCACTACTCACTCATACACAGTTATTTCCCTTCTAGCTTCTGTTATAGTTTTCCGATAAATTTAGCAAATCAGCTATCACCCACCTATCCTTAAACAAACTAAAATTCAGGCCACTCTTAAGTTTAGTCACGTGTAATTCTTTCATTCATAAGGGCTTTGTCTAAGTATGGGACAAGGCCTTAAAATATAACCTCTGAGACAGTCCGCCTGTTAAATATTGATGAATTTATATTTTTGCTGCGCCAGCCAATACATAGGATAGATGAGACTCTTATCCAAGGTGGCTCTCTCAGAGTATTACACAGTGATGAACTTTCTAACAGTAATTCAACTAATCTCAATTCAATTTGTCTTTGCATGCAGTTGTGGTCTGGAAAATCAAACTATATTCATATATCCCTCCTGCTAGGTTCGATAATAATTTTATGAATGGCTATTTGAATTCATAAGACAGGCTAGATTCAGGCGAATGCTATAAAACATGTTTATTTAGGTTTAAAAGATATACATGAGAAAATTAAAGTACATGGTTAACTTAATCACTTTCCTAGTAAAATTCTGATATCATTACTAACATATTACTAACACAAGAATACATGCATAATAACTAGATCTACAGAGTTTTTCTATAAACATACAAACTTCTGGCTTAATTTAACATTATCTTCAATCACTCTCTGATCACTACTCATATCTCACATACAGATCCCTTCTAGGGAGACATTCTTCAAAACAGGGACAGGTCACTGCCAAATTGGGATAATCTCTAAAGTTCTCTACAGCATGTCCATACACAAATTAACCTATAGAGTTCGCTCAAATCTTTAATTGGAAATCAGATACTTTATCATTCTACGTTACCATCCCATGAAATGACTTTCTGTTCTGTCATCAGCCGTGTCTGGACATCAAGGCACCTTTGTTCTGCAATTCTCTGGATCACTTACGATAACAGCACGGCCTAGTTCCCGAGTCGATAAGGCGATGTGCCCCTCTAGACTTTCTCTGGCACCGCAGGCACGCATCTGGATTACCGGTCACTCGATATGGCTTAGCTACTCTGTTATGAAGAGATAGCTAGCCTTGCCTCACAAACATCGATAGCCTCTCATGACTTCTACGGCCGACCCGGAATCTTCACGTTGGCGGAGAGCGCGAGCCAACGTCCACGAGTGCAGGAAACAGGAACCAAAAAAGCCCCGTGGGGGGGGAGCTTGACCCTTATATTCTTCCCCTTTTTTCTTGGAGATTCTCGCGCTTAGCTACATTTTTTACCGCACAGCACTCATCCACGTGCACGTGGCGTTCTCACTTCGCTTTCCTTATAATTTCTCTTTCCCTTAGGCCACATGTTATACTGGACGGCTAAAGTGTGACCCTTGGACTTTAGCTTACACTCAATTTGCTTTCATACAATACATAGAATGGGATACTCTAATTAAATTATAATCTTATATAAATTCCTCTATTTGACTCTGTATAAACGGGTTAAGTCTCACATTTCTTATGCTAAACATTTCTTTAGTTTTGCCTTAAAGTTATAATGTACATTTTTATTTCCTTGCTAAAGCACAACATTTTCTGCCTACAATTAAAGATAGTTGTTCCTGAATAAAATAATCTTTTGTCCCAATTTTTGATCATTCAGGACACAACACTATGATAGTTCAACACAATTAAATTTTCATTCTTATTATTGTTTTCTACAGCAGTTTTCTTCCAAATTATTCTGTTGGTTGTCAGGTCTGTCAGGTTTATTGTCTTGCCTTTCTTGTTACTGCAAAGTGGTCTCTTAGTAATTCAACTATTTCATCTGCTTCAGTTACTTCTCTACCTTCAACATTCATCAAGCTTATTTTTCCATAATCATTCTTCCTACTTGCCACATGCTGCAAGAAACTCTTTGGTTTTACTTTTGACCTACACTGCTAATTTCCTCTCATACTCTGATTTTGCCTTTCTTACCATACTGGTTACCCTTCTGGCCTATACTTTGTTCTTCTCATGTGCCTGCTAGTCACCTTTCTCGATGAATTCCCTCCACATTTTTTTTTTTACCTTCTGCTTAATTATGCTATTCATCCATTTAACTTTCACTTGATTTACTTCAAAACTACATGATCATTCTCACCAGTGTGCAGCAGTGTGGTTATCTGGGTTACAGATGTCCGCACCAAATCCTCTGATGCATTTACTAGAACTAGAAACTCTCAAACCTTTGATACATTTCATCACATGCTACTTCAGGTAATTATTTCACAGTAACTACTTAAATTCCATATTCTTCCTCCCATGTGTCCTTTCCTCTGTCCAATCTATGTTCCTATAGTTGATGTCGCCCCCCCCACCCCCATAATAATTACTTGCCTTCCACTCATTCAATGTTTCGCTGATGCATACTATTCACATCCCCTGGTCTATGTCAGCAACAAAATCTATATTTTGTCCTGTTGACCTCTATCTCATTCTCATTCAACAATTCTCCTCTCCATTTTTTTTCCTATCCTCCATGAAAATAGTATACCTTTCACATTTTATTCCACTAACTATATCATCTTCTATCAGCCATGTCTCATTAATGCCAGTAACCTTTGGCCAAGAGGAACTAACGAATGCCAAAAACTCCTCCCTCTTGTTATGAATGCTCCTGGCATTAGGGTACATAAAGTGCTCTAGCCCTTTGGCCCACTGCTATCCTTATGCATTATACTAACCATCCCATTCTAGTTTTGTTACCACAGAACTTAGGCATTTTTTGTATACATTCTCACACTTACTTACCACATTGGTATCTTTGGACTTGTCCAAGAGCTTCCTCCCTAACAGCTATAGTCCCTGATTTTGCACTTCCATTTTCACTTCTTCATTCAACACCACTTTATCCAGACTTTGAATAACAAATCCACTCAAGTGAAAAATATCTGCCTTTATACACATATTGGCCACTGCATTAGAAACCTTTATGCAGATGTATGTAAATGTCACTTACACAACATATATGCAAAATACTTGCTTACATGTGTCACCACGTGTTCTGGCAACTATTTTTTAGAATGCTGCTGGTCAGTAATTATCAATAGTGTTGATCACAAGGAAAAACAAAGGATCTTTTGGAGTTCATAAAGAGCTTATTGTGGGCGCCCATCTGGCTAGAGCCACAATTTTGAAAACAGCAAAGCTGACTGGTTTCTCAAAAGGTGAGATATCCCAGGTGTTTAATCATTGGAAAAATAATCTACGTTGCTTGTATAAGAGGCATAACAGTGGTTCTAAGACATTCTGGCATGAAAGCGATCAGCATCATCGGAGAAGGCTTATGTGGAAAACTAAAACTTTCTGTGTGCAGCAATTGACCAAACCATTTAATGAAGGCTGTTCCTGACCCATATCTCACCAAACCATGCACAGGGAATTGAAGTAGATCATTATTGGCAGTCACTAAAAGAGGTCCAATGGTATTAAATAAAAGTTTCTAATTCAGTGTCTGATATGTGTATAAGCCCTTTCATCCCTCAAACGCACTCCACACATTCACAAACTCCACAGCATTCTTCCTTTATAACCTTTGCATTGCCTTATTCATTATCAGAGCCCTCCTTCTCAACTTGACTCTGTCATACCCTGGCAACAGACTTGCTATCTTAACTCTCTCACTCTTCTCTTTTGCTGCTTTGAGTAACTCATGTCCTCCCTCATACCATACTTGTCTCATTTCAAATTATTCATTCCTTCCAAAACAATCAACTCTTTCACTTCGCCCTTCTACATCACTTTGAAAAAATAACCTTGCTAACATCATCTTTGATGTTAGCAAGGTTATTTTTTCTTAACCTGGGAAGCATGATTTCCTCTCTCTCTCTCTCTCTCTCTTGTCAAACATTCCTCTTATAATTATCATACAAGACTCTCTTCTTACTTTTTCATTCTCACTATTTTCAAGCATTCTTGAAAATTTTCAAGTGCATTCTTTTCTCTTTTCTTGTAACTCTCTACACTATTAGTAATAGTCTAATCAGAAAGACTTTCTTTTTTCTTACATACTCCCTCCACACACACACACACACACACACACACACACACACACACACACACACACACACACACAATCTTTAGGGTCCTTAGGTGGGAGACAAATTTCATTACCATGGGGGATATCTATACTGATTATTGAAAGCAGTATTCTGAAAAACCTCAGAAATTTCTGAGCTTTTTCAACAACCTCCAGAATATTTTGCCACCTTCTTGATATTTATTTTCTATGTTCTTGCCAAAGTCCTCCTATGACTTTTGTTTAGCCAGTTTTACACAGTGTTTAGCTTTCTTACATTTGTCTCTGTATTCTCTAAGAGCACAAGCTGACTTATTTGCCAGGAACTTTTGATATGCTTTCTTCTTTTCCTTCACTGCCTCTTTAACTTCCCTGTCCACCATGGAGTTCTGATTTTTCTATCCTTGCACACAACTTCACCACATGCTTCTCGGGCTGAATCAATCAGTGTTTTCTTCAGGGCTTGCCATTGAATCTCCAAGGTTTGGTTCCTGCTCTCAAACTCTTTCATTTTTTCATGAATAATATTTGTGTATTTTAGCCTACAGTTCACATCTGAGAGCTGCTCAACTTTTATTCTCTTTAAAACTTTCTTATATGCTCTTTTCAACATGAAATTCAATTTTATCCTGCTCAAGGCTAAATGGTGATCACTTCCAATTTCAAATCCTCTGTACACTCTGGTGTCCTGCACCAGTGGGAAAACATCACTATCAACAATAACATAGTCAATGAGACTTTTCTTATTCCATGCCTCTTCTCTCCATGTGAATTTGTGCACATTTTTGTGTTGGAACATTGTGTTTGTAATAACCAGTCCATGTTCTGAGCAGAAATCCAACAGGATTTCTGCTCAGGACATGGACATTAATTTGCCATTATTATTAGCTTTGCTCTTTTCTATAAATTTTCCCAAAATATTTTTGTATGTCTGACAATCATTTTCTACTCTTCTATTTAGATCCTCAACAAAGACCAACTTTTCCTTTTTCATTGTGTCAGTTGCTTTCTCTAAAGCATCGAAAAATTCCTCCACTTCTACCTTAGTAGAACCTTATGTGGGACAATAGGCACAAATAAGTCATCTTGTCTAATTCCCCATTCTCATATTTGCCCACATCACTCTACTTGAGACTGCCATCCATTCAAGAAGATTAGCCTCATATTTTTATTATTATTATTATCCAGGCCTCCATGGAGTCAAAAGACTAATTGTGAGAGGTCATTTTTAGGAAACACAAAGAATTGTCGATCAACCCATTGACCATTCCTGCTCCAACCACTCAATCAGGCAATGCATTCCAAGGTTTAACCACCCTCCACACAAAGAAACCACTCCTCACGTTCTTGCGCACAGCCTCCTTTCATAACTTCCGGGATGGCCCCTTGTCATCGCTCCTTCTTGCCGTTCCACCAAGTGAAAGAACTTTCCAATGTCTACCCTGTAACTGCCTCTCAACAGTTTAAAAGTCTCAATCATATCATCACTCCTTCTTCTATCCACCAAACTCTGCAGTTCATATTCCCTCAGTTGATCCTTATAACTCATATTGTACAGTCCTGAAACCATCTTTGTTATCTGCCTTTGTACTCTTTCCATAGTTAATTTATCCCCATCAAATCCTGGGGACCAAATTTGAGAACAATAGTCCAAGTGTGGTCTGATCAGAGTCTTATACAACGGAATGATAACTCTTTTATCTCTGCAGGTCAGCACCATTCTCAGTATTGCAGCAATCCTCTGAGTTACCCTCACCATCTTTGCAATATGCTCCCTGAATTTCAGTTTTCTATCAATCATCATCCCCAGATCTCTTGTCTCCCCTATATCCTCCAGTACAGCTACTCCAATCAAGTATGCATCCTCCAATCGATGGATCCCAAACCTTAAGACTTTACATTTTGCTGCATTGAACCAAAACCCCCCATTCATTTACCCATCTGCCTGGTTTATTTAAATCCTCTTGCAGGGGTGCCACATCTGCACTATTACTAACAACCCTTCCAAGCTTCACATCATCTGCAAACAACTGAATGTCCCCTTGCAATCCATTGAAAATATCATTAATATAAAGATTGAACAATACAGGTCCCAGTACTGAGCCCTGTGGAACCCCACTTGTAACCTTCCACTTCCTTGATATTGCCCCACCATACACAACTCTCTGATACCTATCAGTCAATCCTGAATCCATTTGACTAACCCGAGCTGTATAATTGAGAGGAGACCTCCACATAGCCTTTAAAGGAATGCAGAGAACTGACCAGGGCTTCTGACCTAATGTCCAATCCTCACCTTCTCGTGATGCACCCTGTTGGGTATCTACCTGGATACAGAACGAACGAGGATGGGCTGGCAATTTGGGACTTAGCCAACCAAATTGTATTCTTATTGGTTAAACCAAAAAAAAAATTATGGTACAACATGACAAAATTTCATGCCGGCTGGGATGTCGGCCGGTTAAACAAGGGCCCCCGTTGTTTTCATGGGAACCATGGAACAGTGAAAAGTCAGATACTGGAACAAATCTGAAAACACACCCCAACTCAACATCACCAGAGTTAAAAATCGGTACTATCAACATAAGAAGCCTGAATGGCAAAGAAATTGAGCTAGCTGAGGATTTAGATAAGTACCAGATCGACATAATAGGAGTGTAACTGAAACAAAAAAGACAAAAATTGGTGAGATCTTTCTGAGCAATAAATTCAAATTTTATATTCAGGCAATGACAATCAAGGAAAAGATAGAGTAGCTACAGTATTCAACACAAAACACGAGGCTAATCTTCTTGAATGGCAGGCAGTCTCAAGTAGAGTGATGTGGGCAAATATGAGAATAGGGAACTGAACAGTGAGACTTATTTGTGCCGATGGTCCCACAGAAGGTTCTACTAAGGTAGAAGTGGAGGAATTTTTTGATGCTTTAGAAAAAGCAACTGACACCATGAAAAAGGAAAAGTTGGTCCTTGTTGGGAATCTGAATAGCAGAGTAGCAAATGATTGTGAGACATACAAAAATATTTTAGGAAAATTTGGAGAAAAGAGCAAAGCTAATAATAATGACAAATACCTGTTGGATTTCTGCTCAGGACATGGACTAGTTATTACTAACACCATGTTCCAACATAAAAATGTGCACAAATTCACATGGAGAGAAGAGGCAAGGAATAAGAAAAGTCTCATTGACTATGTTATTGTTCATAGTGATGTTTTCTCCCTGGTGCAGGACACCAGAGTGTACAGAGGATTTGAAACTGGAAGCGATCACTATTTAGTCTTGAGCAGGATAAAATTGAATTTCATATTGAAAAGAATAACATGTAAGAAAGTTTTAAAGCGAATAAAAGTTGAGCAGCTCTCAGATGTGAACTGTAGACTAACATATACAAAGATTATTGAAAGAAAAAATGAAAGAGTTTGAGAACAGGAACCAAACCTTGGAGATTCAGTGTGGCAAGCCTTGAAGAAAACCCTGATTGATTCAGCCAGAGAGGCATGTGCATGTGGTGAGGTTGTCTGCAAGGATAGAAAAATCAGGACTCCATGGTGGACACAGGAAGTTAAAGAGGTAGTGTAGGAAAAGAAGAAATCATATCAAAAGTTCTTGTCAAATAAGTCAGCTTTTGCTCTTAGAGAATACAGAGACAACTGTAAGAAAGTGAAACACTGTGTTAAACTAGCTAAAGAAAAGTCATGGGAGGACTTTGGTAAGAACATAGAAAATAAATATCAAGAAGGTGGTAAGATATTCTGGAGGTTGTTTGAGAAGCTTAGAAATGGAGGAAAGAGTGCCGTAAAAGGAGTTAAGAGATGATAAAGGTTACACGAAAACAGGAGAAAAAGATATCCTTGAAGTATGGAGTAATTACTTCAAAAATTGCTAAACGAAACAAGCAGTGATAGCACAGTGGTGAAAAAACACTCAACAGGCATACAGTCAGGAATACATATCCATACTTGAAGTAGAAAAAACCATCAAAGACTTGAAATGTGGAAAGGCAACATGAGTAAATGATATTTGACCAGAAATGCTAAAGTATGATGGTATAAAAGTCTTACAGTGGCTGCACTGCATAGTGCAGAAAGCCTGGACAGAGGGACGAATTCCCGATGATTGGAGTAGAGCTCTAACAGTGCTGATATATAGAAAGGGAAATAAAACTGAATGTGAGAATTACAGAGGTATTTCCCTACTGAATGTTCCTTGCAAGATCTATGCAAGTA
The DNA here is from genome assembly GCF_054136105.1 of Typopeltis vanoorti. Taxonomy (NCBI): domain Eukaryota; kingdom Metazoa; phylum Arthropoda; class Arachnida; order Uropygi; family Thelyphonidae; genus Typopeltis; species Typopeltis vanoorti. The sequence continues at coordinate 35,250,788 of NC_143556.1, read as the reverse complement.
TACTTGGGAAATGGTTGAGAACAATTGTGGAAGAAAAGCTTGGTGAAGAACAAGCTGGATTCAGGCCAAATAAAGGCTTTCTGGATCAGATTTTCACTTTACAACAAATAGTCAAGAAAGCATGGGAATATAACAAAGATCTGTATTTAAGTTTTGTCAATCCAGAAAAGGCATATGACAAGGTTCCAAGAGAGAAGCTATTCAATACGCTACAGTTATATGGTGTCAATGGGGTATTATATCAAGCAATGCTTAGTCTGTATTTGAGTTGTAAGTCTGCAGTTAGAATTGAAGGATGTACAGGAAGATGGTTTAATGTTAAATCTGGCGTGAGACAAGGATGTACATTATCCCCTCTGTTATTCGTTATCTATATGGATCACATTATGAAAGAAAGTTGTATTAAACATGATATCAGAATTTGAGATGTTAATGTCAGCTCTTTGCTTTATGCGGACGATGTTATGCTTCTGAATAAATTCGCTACAAGTTTGCAAGATTCCCTGACTAAATTGAATAACTCTTGTAATAGATATGGTATGAAGGTCAGCATTAAAAAGACAAAGACAATGAAAATAGGTAGAATTGTTGAAAATGTCAACTGTGTTGTGAACGGGGAGCCTGTGGAACAAGTAAAACATTTCAGCTACTTAGGCACGATTTTTAGTGAAGATGGTAAATTAAATATGGAAACAGACAACAGAATCAACAAAGCTGGTATGGTAGGAAGTCAATTGAATAAATACATATGGAATAAGAGAGAAATTTGTTGGAACACTAAATTAGCTGTATACAAGACAGTGTTCAAACCAGTTTTAAATTATGGATCTGAGAGCTGGGTCAGAAGTAAAACACTTGATCAAAGACTAGAGACCGCAGATATGAGAGTCCTGAGAAAGATCAAAGGTGTGAACAGATGGCATCAATGGCAATATCATATTAAAAATGAGGATATTAGGAAAGAACTTGACATTGTTGACATCCAGGAGTGCATTAGCAGAGCTAATCTCAGGTGGTATAGTCACTTAAACAGAATGGGCAAGGAAAGATTAGCAAATCAAGTGTTCTCTGCCAGGTTGGCAGGAAAACAACCCAGAGGAAGACCAAGATACAGGTGGATTGATACGGTACAAAGTGCCTTAGATGATAGAAATATAAGATCTGATAATGTTGGAGTCTTGACAAGTAGCAGACTGATTTGGAGGAAAATTGTAGATAGGAAGTTAGTGATGATGTAAATTTTTCATGTAGTACTATCATATCCTGTACACCCCTTGTGGGTACATGTGTCAGGAATTTGATGATGATGATGACATTTAAACCCATGTGCTGCAACTTAAATATCAGCTTATCACGTGGCACCCTGTCAAACGCCTTTGCAAAATCCAAAAAAATGGCAGTATATGCCTTTCCCTCATCAGCTGCTCTTGTCACTTTATTATAAAAGGCAATCATATTACTAAAGCAAGAGCACCCCTTAACAAATCCATGTTGACTCTCACAGATAACATTACCCTTATCTGCCCAACGTGTATATAGTCCATCAGTAATTTCTTGAAGACTTTAACAACTACTGATGACACACAAACAGGACTATAATTAGACACGTCCAGTCTGCTACTGCCCTTATGCAGCGGCACTGTCTTACCTTCCTTCCATTCCCTGGGTACCTTTCCCGCAGCCAGACTTTTATTGAAAAGCCAGGTCAATGGAGCTGCCAGTTCTTTAGCACATTCTCTCGAAACCTGTGGTGAAATACCATCCAGTCCAATAACTTTACTGGTATCCAGAGTACTCAGTATTTGGAACACACTCTCCTCTTGCATCTCTAAACCTCTGAACCTGCCCTATCCCTTTATTATTAAAACATTCTCCAGGATGAAATACTCTAATAAAGTGCTCATCGAACGACTCCATTATGTCCTCTGCATCGGTCACTCTATTCCCATTGTTATCTCGCAATGTCATTCCAAAGAATAACATTGTGTGATATCTTTTCTCCTACTGGCCACATAGCTAAAATATCCCGTAGGACTTTCTTTGGATCTTCGTGTTAATCTCTTATATTCCAGTTTTGCCTTCCTCACCATACTAGTCACTCTCCTGGCCTGTGTCTTATATTCTTTGTGTATCTGTTCTCCACCCCTCTCCTTATATCTCTTCCATAATCTCTTTTTCAACTGCTGTTCCTGTTTGATATCGTTTGTCATCCACTTTACATCAAATTGTGTTATCTTCTTCACCTGTGGAATACAGCTTACTATTGCTGCTAACAAATAATCTTTCACAATTTCTCAAACACTAATGATATCCTGGCCTTCCAATTCTGCCCTCCATGGAACTTCCCTTAGTTGATACCTAAGACTATTATAATCACCCACCTTATAATTCCACATACGTTCCCTTTTCTTTGATACACCTGCATGTCTGTTCATCTTCCAAGTCAAAACCACATGGTCACTCTCCAACTGGTGGGAGAGATATTATCATCTCTTCTGATGATATGACCAAATCCAAAACTCTTGAACCTTTTCTTCCCTTTATTACATGCTGCCGAAGACATTTGTCCCTCAAGAATTCCAGAAATTTAGAAGTAATTTAGTGTTGAATACTGTGGCTACACCTTCTTTTCCTTGATTGTCATTGCCTGAATATAACATCTTGTATTTATTGTTCAGAAAGATCTCACCAGTTTTTGTCTTTTTTGTTTCAGTCACTCCTATTATGTCGATCTGGTACTTATCCAATTTTCTCTCCTGGTTCGTTCAGTATCCAGGTAGATACCTAACAGGGTGCACCACGAGAAGGTGAGGATTGGACATTAGGTCAGAAGCTCTGGTCAGTTCTCCACATTCCTTTGAAGAGATATGTGGAGGTCTCCTCTCAGTTATATAGCTTTGACCCTTAAGCATCCCCTTGCTCAGAAAGATCTCAGTTTTTGTCTTTTTTTGTTTCAGTCACCCGTATTATGTCGATCTGGTACTTATCCAATTCATCAGCTAGCTCCATTTCTTTGCCATTCAGGAAAGAACTTTAGTGTGAAACATATCAAATATGATATGTTTAATTTACTAATTAAGTCCTGTGTGTGTGTGTGTGTGTGTGTGTGTGTGTGTGTGTGTGTGTGTGTGTGTGTGTGTGTGTGTGTGTGTGTGTGTGTGTGTGTGTGTGTGTGTGTGTGTTCATTATATAAGAAGCAGAAATACTCATCATCAACTCTGATTGTTGCATTGTACTTGGTAAATAATAAATAAAGCAGTGTACTTGTTAAATAATAAATAATGCAGTGTACTTGGTAAATAATAAATAACGCAGTGTACTTGGTAAATAATAAATAACACGGTATGCTTGGTAAATAATTATATGTAGTCTGTCCCTTTAATTATGAGTTGAAATTATGTGTTTTGCATATTTTATTATATTATTGTTTTTTTCTATATGAATTCCAATCACAAAAAGTTGTAATCTGTTACATAAGCAAAGTCACGTTAAGATGAAGTTTATGAAATATAAACTTTGAAAATGGATGACTATTTTCATGAAACCCAGGAAGTACCAATATCTAGTTTTAGACACATTTGCACTTCTGGGATAATAAGCAAATTTCAATAATATAATTATTCATAGAAGTTCCCTTTTATGGGAAAGTTTGAAAAAAGGAAATGCATGTTGTGAGTAAATGTTAGTGTAATGTATGTAAATTAAGTTATGAAAACTAAGATTCATAAGCAGATATTAAGTAACAGAAACTCACTCACAAGCAGTTATTCCTGTCATTATTATCAGCCTTCCACCTGGAGATATGAGCAAATCCAGGGTGATAACAGCATAATGCACATAATTTATCCAATTCCTATTCCACACCCAGTCATGAGATAAGCCACTTATACTCCAGCTTGTATGGAGCAGTTTATATAAGGTGGTCATGGTATGATCATTTTACAAGCTGTCAAGTTAAATAAAACCTATAAAATTATAATATTTTATTTATTTTTTATTTTTTAAATTAACGTATTAAAAAATATCATTATGGAAGAAAGTCACATTAATCTATTTAAAGAGAACTAAATAGATGGGGAGGGTAAGATATTGGATAACCAAAAATGTCGATATGGAAAACAAAAAATAAAACAGAGTACTCAATGTCTTAGTACAAATTATGTTAAAAACAGAACACACACACACACACACACACATCAAATACACAGCTGTTATGAATTAAACAGTTTTGAAAATTAGAAGGGAAAAAAATTGTAAGTTTGAAGCAGCAATGTTTCTATACAACAAACTCTACCAATATCAAGCTAAAATACAGTACTCACAATCACTAACCAAGTCAAAGTTATTAGTATATTTTGTGACAGATGTGTGACTTATTCTGTGGAGACTACTGATGCAAAAATTACTGCAGGTAGACTGCTTATGAATTCTTAATACTGGTTTAAAATTAGACTGTTAGTTTACCACAGGTTAGTTAATTATGACTATGCTAATCTTTATTAAAAGTTAAATATCTAATAATTTGATTTTTTTTTTTTTTTTTTTTTACACTAGGCATGCACAGAAATAAATATAAAAATTAGTACAGATGGTGTAAATGATATGTTTCCAAAATTGCCCTTCTCCAGTGAAATGAGAAAGAATTACTGTCAGAAAACTTATGCTATTTTGCCACGAGATGACTGGCTTAAGATACAGTTCTGGGGAACTGGTAAGAATTTTAGGTGTAATCTTCTTATTGAAACTGAATTTTTTTGTGTGTGTGCTGATTCAAAAAAAAAAAAAAAATAGTAATTTCTTATGTGAAACTTCCAAGTTTTAAACGATTATCAATATTCATAATAATTTATACAATAATTTACTACAGTTCAAAACCTTTCATCCATATATATATATATATATATATAAATTCAAATCACCACTTATAAGAAACATGATATAAAAATCTACTGATATGACTTTATTAGTGAAAGAATTGATTATTTTGGTAGACGCTAATGACTTGAAAGGCAAAAAATATTGTATGAGAGAAGATATAAAAGAGTTACTGGAAGAAGTAAAAGAATAACGATCATGGTCTTCTGCCATGGTATGATTAAGGCAAGTTCAGATTGAGGAATATGATTGCAAATGTATCAGTGTATAGATTATGCAAAAAGAATTGTGTGCAGTTTGTAGTAGTAACTATATTTGATGAATGAACTTATATAAGGCTGATGGACTGCACTTAAATGGATGTGGAGTTAGGTGCCTCAAGAAAGCATTGTTCAGTGAGAGTGTTAAAGTGCGAAGTCAGAGAAACAACTGTTAGTGGAAGGATACAGGTGGTATGGTGTGCAGTGCAGGCATCCATGAAGTGATTGAGTGTGAGAATGACCAAGAAATGCAGAATCTAGTCTCTCAAGTGGCAAAATTGAATGGGATTGTCAATACAGTGTATAAAGCATTAGTTGTAAGCCTAAGGAGGATACTGCAGTTCATGTGTACTAATGCCAGAAATATTAGGAACAAGAAGGAGGAATTTTTGGACATTGGTTGATCAAAACCTTACAAAAGGTTGATAGGCATCAGTGAGACTTTGCTGATAGCAAGGATGTTGTTACAAGGATAGAATGTGAGAGGTACAGTATTTTCGGACAGACTAGAGAGAGAGAAAGAATAGGATGGGAAGAAGTACTGATGGTGGTAGTAGATAGCAAATGAATTGCAGCCAAAAAAAAAAAAAAAGACAGCAGTTCATTTGAGGCATTCTGGCATAAGATACACACCAATAGGACAAAATATACATTGATTGCTGCTACATGCTAGGGAAGATGTGGATGATGTCTATCAGCATATTAGTATGAGTGCAGGTAAAGTGATTATTATGGGGTCTTCAGCTATGGATAACATAAATTTGAAGTAGGAAAGATCATAGCAGAAAGGGAATGGAATTTATTCACCTACCAAGAGATACTAATTGAACAGCATGCTGTAGAGGGAAATCAGGGTTTCAGACTCCCTAATCGCATCATAGAATCAGAAGATCTGTCTATAACTAAGGTAACCACATTGTCTCCAGTTAGGGAGAGTGGCCATGCTTCTAACCAAATGTGGAATTTTAAGTAAAAAAAGGGGTACATACATGTGGAACTGCAGTGAAGATGATTAGAACAAGCTTTGGGGGCATCCTAAAGCACTGCCATGGCATGAGAATATGCAAGGGGTGATATTAATGTACCTGAAGGAAGCAATAGACATTCCATGCAGTTTCTATACTCACCATACTTTCAGCAATGCATTCTACTGATCAATCACTCCCTTGTTCATACCCTCATAATACAGCCTCTAGGGATGACCTCTTGTTCTGCCTGTGTGTCCTTCTATTCTATGAAACATCTCCTCCACATTAATCTTGTAACTGCTCACCAACTTGTACATCTCAATCATATCACCCTCTCCTCCTCCTCCTATTCACCAGGCTGTGCAAGTTGCATTCTCTCAGTCTCTCTTTCTATCCTACATTCCATAGATCTGACATCAACTTTGTGAACTTTCTCTGGACACTCTCCAATACACCCTCATCCCCTTTGAAAACCAGGTGACCAAATCTGTGCACAGTAGTCCATATGTGGCCTGGTCAAGCCTTATACAAGAGAACCCTAACCTCTTTGCTTCTGCATGCCAGTCTCTTTCTCATTATTGCCATGATCTGATCTTTAGCAATGTGATCCCTAAACTTCAAGTCTCTGTTTGCCATCACTTCCAAATCTCTCATCTGTTTCAGAATTTCTTCATTAATTGTATATTGTGCATCCCAACCTTGCCCACCAAATTTCAAGACCTTGCACTTAGCAACATAAACTGACAGCTCCACTCACTTGATCACCCACACAATCTATTGAGATCCTCCTTCAAGGCCATAACATCTGGTCTGCTTCTCATAGCCATTCCCAACTTTGCATAATCAGCAAGCAGTAAGCCATTTCCCAATATCATTAACATACAAATTAAACAATAATGGTCCCCAAACAGATCCCTGTGGCACTCCACTGGTGGCCTTCCTCTTTGGGGATACCACTCCTCTATACATAATCTGTTATCCAATCCCATCTGTTTCAATTTAGCTACCAGCTTGTCATGTGGCAGTCTATCAGAGGTCTTCAAAAATTCAGCTATACCACTGTCTATGCACCATCCTTATCCAGTGAATTTGTCACCTTGTAATACATAAACAGATTGCTAAAGCATTATCAATTTTGAATTCTAGTCCTCATCAATCTCTCTAACACTTTAACAACAATTCAGGTGCAAAGATTTGCCTATAATTTGTATTCTCAGTCTTATCCCCACCTTTATGAAGCAGAACAAATTTTTCCCAGTTTCCACTCAACTGGGACTTGCTCTATTGCAAGTCTTATGTTAAACAGGGGTACTAATAATGCTGTTAATTCCCTAGAGCATTCCTTCAATATGTGCAGTGATATATTGTCAATTCTTACTTGTTGACATCAAGATCACTTAATTTCTCATATACCTTCTGCTTATCAGTCTCTCCTGCACTATATCCTCTATACTTTAGCTGCTCATGATGTTTCTTTCACAAGGATGAAAGACACTGACAAACTGTTCATTTTGTAGAAGCACTATTGACTAGTTTCTTTGGATGATCTTCTAGTGTTTCAAGAAATATATTTAGGAGGATGACATCATCAGTATACAATAAATGACTAAGTTTGTTATCCCCAGTTTTGATATCAAGTATAGCATGACCTTTAAAAAAAATACACACTTTATAGATTATAAAGTTTATAGGCTTATAAATTATATGAAATTAGCTGTGCTGTTCTAAGAACCCACTTCAGCTATACAAGGAAATTAGGATATTTAAAGAAAAAAATTACTGAAAAAATGATGCTACTGTAGTAAAATAAAAGAAAGGAAAAGAATTATAAAAATGAGAACACTTCCTAAGTGAAAATTGTTAAAAGTTTGATCTTGACAAAATATAATTAATAATGTTAAAACTGGTAAAAAAACTGGTTAAAACCAGCATTAGTAAACCTATCTCCAATCAAATATGCACTTAAGTACTTCTAAACTAAAATAAAGAACTTTTATTATTACAAGACCAGAAGATAAATGATAAAATATACAAAGAGCCAACAAGTTTCACTAGCCACTGTCTAGCATTTTCAAGGCTGAACTGGTGTGAAAATAAATGCATTAAGTTACATTTAAAACATACACTTTAGTAACTGTTAGGCCATTACATTTGATCATTCGTGTTTGATGGCATGCATGTGTTCGAATGCTTCAGTCAGAATCCGGTACATGACCACGTGTTGTGTAGTTTTCTGCATATTGTAGTTCTGTTGAACTGAGAGAGATGATGAGATTTTTCCATATGTCTTTAAGAAGTTCTTTATTTTAATACATCAGACCAAATATGTACAATTTAACTTCTAAACTAATTTGCTTTTGATATTCATTTACTACACTGCTATTTTATGGTTTCAGCAGATATATGTTTTTTCTATAGATATTAAATCTGCCTCAAATATTGTATTCAGTAATGGAAACTTAGATCCTTGGAGCTTGGGTGGAGTAAGTTGTTTTCACTTTTTTTATAAATATATAGCGAATATATATATTTTATATATAATATAAAATTTATATAATATAATATTATATTTTATATAATATAATATATAATATTTTAAATTATTATAATATATATATATTATTATAATATATTATATAAAAATAATATAATATTTTATATATTTTAATAAAATATATTTTTATAAATATATAAATATGCTGCTGCATAAGGGTGGTAGCACACTGGAAGTGTCTAATAATAGGCCTGTTTGTGTGTCATTAGTAGTTGTTAAGGTCTTGGAGAAATTAGTGAGGGACTATATAAGCGTTGGGTAGATGAGGGTAATGTTATCTGTGAGAATCAACATGAATTTGTTAAGGGGAGCTCTTGCTTTAGTAATATGATTGTCTTTTATAGTAAAGTGACAAGAGCAGTTGATGAGGGAAAGGCATATACTGCCATTTTTTTGGATTTTGCAAAGGCGTTGGACAGGGTGCCACATGATAAGCTGATAATTAAGTTGCAGCACATGGGTTTAAATGTTGGGTTAGTCAAATGGATTCAGGATTGGCTGACGGATAGGTATCAGTGAGTTGTGTATTGAGTTGGGCAATATCAAGGAAGCAGAAGGTTACAAGTGGGATTCCACAGGGCTCACTACTGGGACCTGTATTGTTCAATCTTTATATCAATGATATTGTCAATGGATTGCAAGGGGACATTCAGTTGTTTGCGGATGATGTGAAGTTGGGAAGGGTTATCAGTAATAGTGCAGATGTGGCAGCCCTGCAAGAGGATTTGAATAAACTAGGCAGGTGGGCAAATAAATTATCGGTTCAATGCAGCAAAATGTAAAGTCTTGAGGTTTGGGATCCATTGATGGGAGGATGCGTACTCGATTGGAGGAGTTAGGGGAGACAAGAGATCTGGGGGTGATGATTGATAGAAAACTGAAATTCAGGGAGAATATTGCAAAGGTGGTGAGGGTAACTCAGAGGATTGCTATAATACTGAGAAGGACGCTAACCTGCAGAGATAAAAGAGTTATCATTCCGTTGTATAAGGTCCTGATCAGACCACACTTAGACTATTGTTTTCAGATTTGGTCCCCACAATTTGAAGGGGATAAATTGACTGTGGAAAGGGTACAGAGGTGGATAACAAAGATGGTTTCAGGACTGTACAACATGAGTTCTGAGGATTGACTGAGGGAATATGGACTGCAGAGATTGGTGGATAGAAGAAGGGGAGGTGATATATAGTCGAGACTTTTAAACTGTTGAGAGGCAGTTACAGGGACATTGGAGAGTTCTTTCACTTGGTGGAACGGCAGGAAGGAGTGATGACAAGGGGCCATCCCTGGAAGTTACAAAAGGAGGCTGTGTGCAAGAGGATGAGGAGTGGTTTCTTTGCATGGAGGGTGGTTGAATCTTGGAATGCATTGCCTGAGAGAGTGGTTGGAGTGGGAATGGTCAGTGAATTCAAGTAGTGGTATGATAAACTTTGTATTTCCTAAAAACGACCTCCCACGATGAGTCTTTTGACTCCATGGAGGCCTGGATAATAATAATAATAATAATAATATACATAATAAATATAGGTAATTTGCAATATGAATGTTCAATGAACTATTTTTAAATATATGAGGGGGGGCTGGAAAGTTCTGATAAACACCTAGAACAAAAATTATATTAAAGCAACTGATATAACCACAAGAAAGAACATAAGTTACCTTTATAACTCTGCTACCAATATATGTTCTGTCTTGTGTTATATCAGTTGCTTTAATATCATTTTTGTTCTAGGTGTTTATCAGAACTTTCCAGCCCCCCCTCATATATTTAAAAATAGTTCATTGAACATTCATATTGCAAATTATCTATATTTATTATGAACATACAAGGATGTAAAAGATACCAAGCAATTTTAAAATACTTTCTACAACATACAAGGATATAAGAACATAAGTTACCTTTATAACTCTGCTACCAATATATGTTCTGTCTTGTGTTATATCAGTTGCTTTAATATTATTTTTGTTCTAGGTGTTTATCAGAATTTCCATCCCCCCCTCCCCCCATAAAGCTGGGCTTGAAAGGTAATGCTTTTTTTTTTTAATAAAACCAGAAACCACTTACTTCCAGTTCTTCTAATGTATAATCTTGATTATGGATGTAATTTTTTTCAGCATTGATAAGTGTAAATATTGAAAGCATTTCGAAAAAAATGCATAGTAATGACTACTGAATCAGTCTTTAACATAATCTCAAACTTTGAAATTTCAGGGTTAGTCTATTGAGTGGCATGTAGTTTGGAATTATATTTGTATGTGATGTAAGGTATTTCTGATGGTTTCAGGTCAGGTCTTTTTCTTTGTAGAGCATTTTTTTTCAGCATCTCACAATATTTATTCTTGTTGATAATCTCACCTGGATTTTAAAAAAATTGTCAAAATATAAATAAAACTTATGGCAAGTTTTATACTTAATTTGTTGTGGGAAATACATTCTTGGAATTGATGCTTAAACTCTAGTTCATAGCAATAGATTCTACTTCTCATTTTTCAAAAAGTTATACTTCTGATAAGAAGACAACATCTTTAAAACATGAGGAGTGAATTTCCACAGAGCTCTAAGAAACTGAGAAAATCTCGAATGTCGCATCTTGGACACACACACACACACACACAGAGACATACAAAAACATGCACAAGCCTTTAGAAAGGTTTTTTTTTTTTTTTTTAAATCAGTCTACAGCAATCTTAATGAATCAATTCATCCACCTTTCTCTGATTTTCATTAGCTATGGCCTCCTCTGGTCAATATATGGTTAATATATATATATATTGGATAATAGAATTTTCTTCTTCTGATTTGACTAAGAACGTAATGACCTATTTCCACATGAAGACATCATTTGGACTGGCCTCTGGTAAAAGCTTGCATCGTTAAAATAAATAAATTAAATAATATTTCTTTTATATTTTTTATGTGGCTCCCACTCATGAAAGAGTTTATGTAAACCTATAGTACATTAGTACCATAAGTTGGCTAAGAATTTTTTTCTATTTTTTATTAATTATATATATATATATTTTGTATTTTTTTATTTCTTTATTTTTTACATAGTCTGGAAACCCTGCTCTGGAGACCAAATATGGAACTTTTTCAGGCCACTTAAAGCCTTCAATAAGTGGAGTGGTGATACATAAGAAAAGAAGGTTCAGAAATGTTACAAAAGAAAAAAAACTGGGGACACAGTGTCGGCATTCAGGATTTCATGAATAACAGGCATTACTTTTCAGTCTGCTCTTGCAAATACCTAACATTTTAGTAATATTCCAAGATTCATTTACTTTTATATTTGATAGTTAATTTTTATTTTGTATTCCGATTTAATTCAGTTACATTTAACATAAATGGTTTAATATCATTATTATTATTATTATTATAGTCAGTAGAATATTTTTTAATATTTAAAGAAAGAATATTAATATCTAAGTTATTGCAAAAATAAAGGATGAATATATGATGCCAGAGCAGCCGTATGTGCCAGTAGGCACAGAAAATTTTGGTGATGATCACGATGATACGGTGCCAGAAGCCCATATATTTATTATTATTACGTGACACCTTCAAGGACTTATCATGGGATGGCACTCTGCTCTCTCCATCTCCACCACTTAATTCACCAACTACACAGAACCATTACCAGCATCTACTACCCACCACCACACCACTAGTATTTTTTGTCTGTAAATTGTGTGTGTTCTCAAGGCTGATTTGCCTGTACATGAAGTTAAAAACTCAAGTTTCCAGGATAAAAAACCCTGTTATCTCCATATGAGATTGACTAACTCACCTTCAAGTGAAAAAGCCCATATAAAGATTCCTCCCACAACAACAAGAATAACAAACATAGCCTTTTCCAATCGAAGAGTGCAGCATACTGTCTTTTATCTTTTATTATCTACTACCTGGTTTCTTAGAACTATTTCGTTCACCTCAGAAGCCAGTTATAAACCTTATGAAGCCAAAAAAAATAATAATAATAATTAATCTCAATACTGCAGTAATTCATGTCACAAAGTTGTATCTTATTTTAATTAGACAATACCTGGGCAACTCCACTGTCAATGTTTGCACCCTCATAAGCTCTCCTGTCATTTTCAAAACTTTATAGTTTCAACATATTTGGTTGAAAATATTTATCCTTTATCTAGAATTTTGAAGCAGTTTCTAAAATCTTTTGTCAATATTTTTTTAACTTTTGTATATCATATGGATTTCATTTTATATATGCATGTACATAAAGGGTTTTTCTTTTGGCTTTAGGTTTTATATAATGTATCTGATACACTAATAGCTGTTTGGATTGAAGGAGGAGCACATCATTTGGATCTGAGGTAATCAGAATTACTTTAGTAATTGATGAGGTGAAAGATGAATAGTGACTTTTAAGTATAGTTTAATAATTACTTTGAAGCTATTCTTCATCTTTCTAGGACTGATTGTATAAGTAGATTTGGTTTGATGATTAAGCTTGTTTTCCCCCCTCCCTCCCTTCTATTTATTAACATCTTTGTGGAACAATTTTGATGACATTTTGTCTAGGAATATGGAAAAAAAAGAAGTACATAACCTCATGTGATACTTAGAGTGGAATCCACCAAAAGATATAATAAACTGTATTTCATTAGAAAATATGAGTTTGTGGGAAAATGAGATGGCAAGTGAATATATATCAGAAATGTTTTATTATATAGGCAAGTAGAGATGTCAAATATGAGTCATAACTCAAATGAGGGTGAACTTTTAAGTTTTCAGAGGCACTTATGTTATAATAATGAATATATTTTTAACATGCAAACACAAGAAATGACAACAGCATTTTATTTATGATCATCATCGTCCCAAAAGGATACACTTCCTGTTTTCTAGAAAAGACAAATGGTCTACATCCTTGCATAAAATGCACAGTGGAAGTTGAAAAAGATGGTAACTGGCCTTTTTGGACATATTGCTTTCATGCTCTGTCTGCTGAACTTTCTACTTCTGCATGCCATAAACCAAACTTAACTAGCCATTACATACTACATAATTCTACTCATCATCCTTCTCAGAAGCTTAGCATTATAAAGAATCTACTAAAACTTTCTCATGTTGTTTGTTCCAACCCTCAAGACTTCCAGCTAGAAACTTGTAATATCCAGAATATTATTCTCATAATTGGTCTCTAAAAAAATACAAGAGATCTGTGATTCCTATACACTAGTATCAAGAAACTCTACGAAGAGTTACAATTCCTTACATCTCCAGTGTCATCGAACCTATTTCAATAATCTTAGACAAACATAACTCGATACCAAAAACCAGCCTGAAAAAAACAGAGAAAGACTTAAATTTTAAACAGTCAATTCCATCTACTTTACAGGATCAAAATGGAGAAAAACATACTAATAGAAAAAGGATATAAGAAACTGTGCAGGATTTTTATAATGATCTTTATGCAACTGAGTGCCAAGTCTCAGAACCTATCATTCCAAAACCAAGCAATATACCAGATGTACTTCCAGAAGAAATAGAACATGCCCTTAAGAAAATGAATAAAGGTAAAGTCTCAGGACTTGATCATGTTAAGGCTATAGAAATCCAACAAGGTGGACCAACTATATTCAAAGCCTTGGCTACCAGATTCACGTGGTACTTCAAAGAAAGAAAGAAAGAAAGAAAGAAAGATTCCAGAGGAATGGAAGACCTCAAAAAACTATACTTCAATTCAAAAAAAGGAAACAAGGAAGACATAAAAAATTATCATCCAATCTGTCTACTCTCTCTCACACATATATATAAAATCATGAACAGAGTAACTGAACAGAATTCAAAACACTCTCGAAGACAACTCCAGTAGAGAGCAGGCAAGATTCAGAAGTGGCTTTTCCACAATACATCATATCCAGGTCATTTCACAACTAATGGAAAAATACAGAGAATACCGAATCTCTCTATGTTTCCTCTTTATTGATTTTAAAAAAAGCATTTGATACCATAGAACACAATGTAGTCATCAGTGCCTTACTGGAAATAAATGTTGATCCTACTTATATCCACATCATAAAAGAAATTAACAAAAATCAGACCACACAAATAACCCTATTTGATCAACCTATAAATATAGATATAAAGAGAGAGATCTGCCGAGTTGGTCTCCCCAAATCTATTTACCAGCACTTTAGAATACATTCTGAAAAAAATAGACCTAAATGGAGGAATAAGAATAGATGGTGAAAAATACAAATCCTTATGTTTGCCGATGATCTAGTACTGATATCCCACAACCCAAAAGACCTAGAAGAAATGGGTGAAAAAATATACACAAACAGCAGTAAGATAGGCTTAGAAATTAATCCAGAAAAAACGAAATGGATTATTTAAGGAAAGTGCTGAAATCTTAGTACATTGTCTGAACTTCAATCAAAATGATTGAAAATGATTAAAAATATCCACACAAGTGACAATCACCTATGTATTAATAACATCCTTATAGAACAAGTCGACTCCTACAATTACTTAGGACAAACAATAAAAATGAATAACGATTTATCTGAAGAACTGGCAAAAAGAAAGAAAGCTGCATGGCTATCATTCAACAGACTAAAAGAAACACTTACTGACCCAAATCTTGACGTCTCTGCGAAGGCAAAACTATTTAATAGTGACATTCTTCCATCACTCACATATGGATCAGAAACATGGAACATGACAAGAAAAGAAGAAGAGACTCTCAAAATAACTCAGCATGCAATAGAATATAGGATTTGTAACATCAGCAAAATGGAACATGTCACAAACATGGAACTAAGAAAGAGATTAGGCATAAAATATGTGGTAACTGCAGTATACAAAAGCAAGATGAGATGGGGGCCACATAACCAGACTCAGGGATAACAGATGGACATATAGAATACTCAATTGGCAACCAAGAATAAAGAGAAAACCAGGAAGACCACTTACAAGATGGAAAGATCCATTAGTGAAATCTATGAGTATAACATGGAAGAGAGAAGCTCAAGATCGAGATCGTTGGAGGCATCTTTTTGACCTGAACTCATGGAGAAATCCTGAATGAAACACAGATCCATCAAGGTAAATCATGAGTATATTAGCTCATGTCTCAGTTGCAGCTGAAGTATATGATATTACTCTATTAGAGTTCAAAGGAACAGTTGTAGTAAGTTGTATAGATTAAAAAAAAAATTAATAATTATGAACAATTATAGTAATCACTTTCCAAAACTTGGATACTGGCAAATAGTCTGATCAGTTCGGGTTCACATGATTCAAGGAAAAGACAATTGAATTTGAACTTGCAGGAGTGAAGAAGTTTTGTCTGGTTCCAAATAACTCTGTGCCTAGTGTCAATAGCATGAACTTGTCAGATTTCAAAAATGTAATATATTGTTATTATTATTAGAGTCCTTAGACTTATCAAGGGAGGCACTAAATATCATGCCAAGCACTATCCAATATTCATGCATTATCTATTATACTTTGCTTTGAAGTCATTCACAGTCATGGCACCCACAACAGAGACTTTGGCAATCTATTCCACTCATTCACAACTCTCCACTGCTAACTACACCTGTGTTCAATTTCCAAGGATAGCCTCTAGTTCTCCCACCACCATACCTGTTCCGAAAAATTTCCTCCACATTAATCTTGCAAATATCCTTCAGTAATTTGTATGTCTCAATCATATCACTTGTTTTTTGCCTGTCAACCAATTTCTGTAAGCCATAAATCTTCAACTTGTCCTCATAAGGTTCATTCCACAGATCTGACGCCATCTTGATCACTAATCTCTGAATCCTCTCCTCTTCATTTCCAGGTAACCAGATCTGTGCACAGTAGTCAAGCGGGGTCTTGCCAAGGCTCTATGAATTAATATAATAACCTACTCATCAGGGTATTATATAAAGATGACTTTGCCTTTGGTAATTGGGCTATTACAAAATCCATCTTCAGGAATAAAAAGTTGAAGGTCAGTGATCATTTTCAGAATTTAGAGAGGAGTAGAGACAAAAGAGGAATGTTACAGACTGGGATAAGGAAATCTTAACCCAGAAAATCTCAAAGAAGAGAGAGAGAGAGAATTCTTTGGTATTCTCTGGCACTGGATATCATTCCATACAAATGTACAAGTGCCACCCTTGTAGTGGAAGAAATCATACAAAGTTTAGTTTGTATGATCTGATATTCATCTCATACAAAGTATACCAAACATTCAGGATGTTCTGTGGTTGTAGCTACAGTTTCATATTTGAAACAGCAGGCCAGGTCTGGATGTATTTTTAAGCAGTAAATATATGTGTTTATTTATACCATAAATGTTTGTGAAATGTGTAGGCTTTTTTTTTGTTAGAATCTTTTGTATTTTTTATATTTTTTCAGTGTTATTTTTTGAGGGAGACTTATTAACATCAGTGATATTGTTGAATAAAGAATTAACTGGAAAGCAAATAGTAAACAGGAACTGTTGGTCAGTTAAAATCCTGCACTTACGCAGATTCAAGCCATCTCTTAAATTACCTCAATATAGCTTATTTCCATTTAATCTGATTTGATTATTAATAAATTTATTATTCTCTTACTTCATATATGCTTATTAAATTACTTAAGGAATTTACAACGTACAAATGATATAAATTAAAATTAAACTTTAATCTATATTCCAATATTTCGGCAACGTCACATTGCCATATTTTCACAGGAACTTAAAATAAAGACGTGCACACAGGCACTACACACAGTAACTGAGGAGGAAGTTGTTGTTTCTCCTAAAAGTCCTGATGGTGCCCCCCTAGCGGGCTATGTGCGTATTCTCAGCCGTTGGGCTGAACATCTTCTGATGTAAGTCTCCTAAATGTGGGGCAGTCTCATGCAACCAAATTTGTTGAGGTTTGGCATGTTTCTTAGGGCTGAGGCTGATTCCATGAATAGCCTTTCAGATGTAAATTTGCTACGGTGTATTACCGTGGCTTTCTTCCACCGCATTCTGTGGCGAGTATCCAGAGCATGGTCTGCAAGACCAGAGTGGTTGTACTGGTGAAAATGGATGTAGTCCTTGTGTTCTGAAATTCTGATATTCGTTGTCCTGCCTGTTTGGCCAAAGTAGGACAGCTGCAAGGGACCTGGTATACACCAGGTAGGTCTAAGGGAGGTGGTTGGTCTTTAGTGGAGCAGATAAAGGATGCCAATTTTTTATATGGTCTATAACAAGAAATCGAGTTATGTTTTTTTAGGATTTTGATAATTTTCTCCAAGGTGCCTCGGTCGTAGGGAATGGTGATGGATTTAGAATAATCCTTATTGTGAAGGGGGTTGTGCTTAACTGGTGTCAATATGTTTTGGATTTTTTTTTTGGGGGGGGGGGGGGAGGGGTAGCCATTGGCTGAGAAAGTGTTGAGGATGTGGTTTAGTTCCGTGGTTAGGGCATTGTCATTTGAACAGATAAATTTTCCCCTGTTGTGTAGTGTCTTAATAACTCCATATTGTTGTGAGGGGGGGGGGGGGGGGGATTGTTGGTGAATGTATCTGCCTGTATGGGTGGAAAAGGAGAAAAATAACAGCCTCCCTTTCTTAGCACACTAGTCACCTGCCAGCCTGATGGAACCTTGGTTTTCTCAGTTTATAGAAAACCCATCCATACAGGCAGATACATTCACCAACAATTCCCCCCCTCTCACAACAATATGGAGTTATTAAGACACTACACAACAGTACAACCATTCTAGTCTTGCAGACCATGCTCTGGATACTCGCCACAGAATACGGTGGAAGAAAGCCATGGTAATACACCGTAGTAAATTCAAATTTGAAAAGCTATTCATGGAATCAGCCTCAGCCCTAAGAAACATACCAAACCTCAACAAATTTGGTTGCATGAGACTGCCCCAAATTTGGGCGACTTACATCAGAAGACCTTCAGCCCAATGGCCAAGAATACGTACGTAGCCCACTAGGGGGCACCATCAGGACTTTTACGATAAACAACAACTTCCTGCTTCATCCTCAGTTACTGTGTGTATTGACTGCATGCACGTCTTTATTTTAAGTTCCTGTGAAAATGGCAACGTGACGTTGCCGAAATATTGGAATATAGATTAAAGTTTAATTTTAATTTATATCATTTGTATATTGTAAATTCCTTAAGTAATTTAATAAGCATGTATAACCAACGTCTAAGCCTTTTTACGAGACTTACTTCATACAATAATTTCAGTATACTGCAAACTTGAAAGGAAACACTATGTTTCCTTTTCTCATTATAATCTTTAAGTCTTAAAAAGTGAAAAGATTATATGTAAATTAAATGGTTAGAAAGGCTTATGTGTTGGCAGTTCATCATTAGTTTATTTAATGATTTTAATTCATAAGAATAATAAGAAAATAATTAATACTTATTTAATTTATCTGTTGATATTTTGCTGGTGACACTTTATGTGCTCTGAAGATGCTAGATATAATACCAGTGAAATATTAACATATAAGTTAAATGTTAATTATTTTCTTTTTACTCTTGTGTTATGAATTAAAATTCATTACTGTATTTCTTTTAAGTTACTTTAATTTAGTTAAAGTTAATTTATTTAAATTAATTTTACTGTCTTTCTTTTAAGGTGTTAAATAAACTAATCATATATGTAACTTAAGTAAATGAATTTTTTTAATCCTCATTCTCATGCCATACGTCTCAGATATTATGATTAGCTGCAAATGAGCAAGAATTGAGAAATTTTGACATTTAAAAAAAAAGTTTTCTGCATTGAATTTTTAAGGAGTTATTACTTATATTCTTTCTTAATCCATTTATAAATCATTATATAGATGATGCCGTCGGTCCATGGTGAGTTTGTAATTTAAGCTTAATGAAATTATTCACAATCATCATCAAATTCCTGCCATGTACCATCAAGGGGTGTACAGGATATGATAGTACTACATGAAAAATTTACATCGTTACTAACTTCCTATCTACAATTTTCCTCCAAATCAGTCTGTTACTTGTCAAGACTCCAACATTATCAGATCTTATATTTCTATCGACTAAGGCACTTTGTACCGTATCAATCCACCTATATCTTGGTCTTCCTCTGGGTCGTTTTCCTGCCAACCTGACAAAGAACACTTGTTTTGCTAATCTTTCCTCGCCCATTCTGTTTAAGTGACCATACCACCTGAGATGAGCTCTGCTAATGCATTCCTGGATGCTGACAGTGTCAAGTTCTTTCCTAATATCCTCATTTTTAATATGATATTGCCATTGATGCCATCTGTTCATGCCTCTAATCTTTCTCAGGACTCTCATATCTGCGGTCTCTAGTCTTTGGTCAAGTGTTTAATTTTGACCCAGCTCTCAGATCCATAAGTTAAAACTAGTTTGAACACTGTCTTGTATACAGCTAATTTAGTGTTCCAACTAATTTCTCTCTTATTCCATATGAATTTATTCAATTGACTTCCTACCATACCAGCTTTGCTGATTCTGTTGTCTATTTCTATATTTAATTTACCATCTTCACTAAAAATTGTGCCTAAGTAGCTGAAATGTTTTACTTGTTCCACAGGTTCCCCGTTCACAACACAGTTGACATTTTCAACAATTCTACCTATTTTGTCTTTGTCGTTTCATATAATACCATATCTATTACAACAGTTATTCAATTTAGTCAGGGAATCCTGCAAACTTGTAGCGGATTTATTCAGAAGTATAACATCATCCGCATAAAGCAAAGAGCTGACATTAACATCTCCAATTCTGATATCATGTTTAATACCACTTTACTTCATAATGTGATCCATATAGATAACGAATAACAGAGGGGATAATGTACATCCTTGTCTCACACCAGATTTAACATTAAACCATCTTCCTGTACTTCCTTCAGTTCTAATTGCTGACTTACAACTCAAATAAAGACTAAGTATTGCTTGATATAATTCCCCATTGACACCATATAACTGTAGCATATTGAATAGCTTCTCTCTTGGCACCTTTTCATATGCCTTTTCCAAATTGACAAAACTTAAATACAGATCTTTGTTATATTCCCATGATTTCTCCACTATTTGTCGTAAATTGAAGATCTGATCCTGACAGCCTCTGTTTGACCTGAATCCAGCTTGTTCTTCACCAAGCTTTTCATCCACAATTCTTCTCAACTGTTTCTCAAGTATACTTACATAAATCTTACCAAGAACATTCAGTAGGGATATACCTCTGTAATTCTCACATTCAGTTTTATTTCCTTTTTTATATATGGGTACTATGAGAGCTCTACTCCAATCATCAGGAATTCGTCCCTCTGTCCAGGCATTCTGAACTATGCTGTGCAGCCACTGTATGACTCTTATACCACCATAAAAATATAGATACAGTAAGGATAAGATAATTGTAAGGATAAGGAAGTCATTTTGCCTCTTTATGAGGCTTTGATAAAACCACACCTGGATTATTGTGAGCAGATTGTCTCCCAGGTTCCAAGGGGATAAGGAAGCTGTAGAAAGGGTGCAAAGAAGAGTTATTATTATTATTATTATTATTATTATTATTAAACAAGACCTCATGGAGTCAAAGACTCATCTAGGAGGTCCTTTTATCTCACACACATCTCATCATACCGGGTCTTAAACACATTCAAACTCCTTGCAGACACCACACTCTCAGGCAAGGCATTCCAATCATTCACAACTCTGCACGAAAAAAACCTGCCTCTCACTCCCCTACTCACACCCTCTTTATACAGTTTCCAGGGATGACCTCTGGTTCTCCCCTGATCTCCCACTATTCGCTGTAGAACTTCTCCACCATTGATCCTATAGCAACCCCTTACCAACTTGTAGGTCTCTATCATATCTCCCCTCTTCCTTCTCTCCACTAGTCTCTGCAAATTACATCTTTTCAATCTTTCCTCATACTCGACATTCCAGAGGTCAGAAACTACCTTAGTCAGTCGCCTTTGGACCCTTTCCAACATCTCCTCATCCTTCTGAAAACCAGGTGACCAAATCTGGGCACAATAGTCCATGTGTGGCCTAATCAAAGCCTTATACAATGGAACAAGAATCTCCCTACTTCTACACGTCAGTGTCCTCCTCATCATTCCCAGAAGTCTTTGTGTTGTCTTCACAATTTTGGCGATGTGACCCCTAAATTTTAGATCCTTATCCACTATCACTCCCAGATCTCTTATTTCCTCTACTTCCAACAATATATTCTTACCAAGCATAAATTCTGCATCCCATCTTTGTTTTCCAAATTTTAAAACCTTACATTTTGCAACATTGAACTCACACTCCCATTTGCTTGCCCAATCACTCAGTTAGTTACAAAGATTATATCCATATTATGGGATTTAGATTATGAGGACAGATTGCAAGTATGTGGATTGCAGACTGGTTAACAGGAGAAAGAGGAATGATATGATAGAGGTCTATAAACTTTTGAATGAGTGTTATAGGACAGTGTTTCCCAAACTTATGGATGTAAAGGTCCCTTTGGAAAAATTTAAATATTTCATGGCCCCCATCGAAAAAAAAAAATCGTAATACAGACATATTATTATAATATTTATTGTATTTATATTCAATACAAATTCAATATCAACACAGTGAATATTGCCAAAATTAAATGCAAATATTACATTTTTAGCATCTTATATACACATTTGACATGGCACATTATCTTATATTTTTATATAGATATATTGTTATTGTACATTTGCAGTACAAGCACATGAAACATAAAACAATTATTAATAAACAAAGTAAGAATTAAAAACATAAGAGAAGTTTAATAACAATTTAATATGATGGATGTGTTTCAATACTGCTACACAAAAAGTCAATATTAGATGAAATATTTGAAACTGCAATTCTTAGATTTCTTTCCAATGCTTCCACTGAAGAATTATTTTTAATTCTTCAGCCTTTCTTTGAAAAATATCTAAGTGGCGAGTCGCATTCAATCATTTGATAACTGTTTCCAGCAGATTACACACATGGGTTTGTTTGGATCATTATATCATAGTACCAACCCATATTTCAAATAAGAAGGATCGTATTTTCAAATTTTTTCATACGACATTTTTTGCCTCTTACCGTCTGGCGCTGAAGACGATGCGGACTGTTCTGGTAAAATATGAGATACTGTCATTGGTGAGTCTGTTTCTGCTTCTGCTGATTGTTCGCTGGATTGTTTTTTTTTTTATCAGCCACTTATCCATCTCAGGGTTAAATTTTTAATGTAGAATAGATTAAATAATAGCACCATGTATAGATACCGGCACATCACAGACTAACAAGATGAAATTAGTGAATTATGTGAATAAGGAATCCCCAGCGTTTATAGTTCTAATGCATGGGATCTGTGTACAGTAGCAATGAAACATTAATTTAAAGCGCAGAAAACTTGGCCATTTTAAATGAGAGCAAGATTTTGCATTTGTAAGCTTTTTTATGCTTCTTATCAATACCTTTGAAATGAAACTTATATGAATAAGCATATATTTATTAATATTCATTAAGCACCGAAATACGCAGGAAGCAAAATTTGTGAACCAACACCAATGTGTAATTTTTTCCATTAAAATATAAAAAACAAGAAAAAAGAAATAGTAAAAATTAAACATGTTTCTTTTAAGAAAAAAAAAATCTAGTTAGTCTTAAAACATTTTAAATTTGTTTTCATTATTTCACGGTCCCCTCAACAAAACTAACAGCTCTCAAGGGGGCTGCAGCCCACAGTTTGGGAAGCACTGTTATAGGATATCATCTGATAAAATTTTTCATTATATGGAAGGTGGAGAGAGAACACAGAGGTATGTATCCATGGAAGTTAAGTTTGTTCACAGTCAAGAAAGGGGCAAGAGCTAGGTTTTTATCCCAGAGAACAGTGAGTGAGTAGTATAGCTTGCCTTTAGGGATAGTGAGTGCATCTAGTGTGAATGAATTTAAGGGAAGATATGACAACTAGTTTGGTGAATTATAGCCTCCCCTCGAAGAGGCCTTGACTCCCTGAAGTTCTCTGATAATAATAATATATATACATTTAAAAAAAAAAAAAAACTCTATTTGAAGATCTCTTTGTATTTCTTTTAAGGTGTTTTAAGATCTAAGTTAATAGTAATAAAAATAATTTGAAAGCTTACATTTTGTTCACATATTATTTTATTATTTATCTTATTATTAATCCATTTTTATCTGAATTCTTCATATATTATTTTTGTTTATAAAACCAAATTTATATATATATTTATTTATTTATATTTTTTGAAATTTGAGAACAAAATGGTTGACTTAATGCAGTAAGGTAAGATATTTGAGAATTAATGCATTTAATACTTTATTTAATAAATATTCAAGAGAGAAGAACAAAGCTGATCCACCATCAGTAATACAGGCTAGGCATATTGAGATTGAAAATATCAAGAAATGGTTGAATGAAGCCAATGAAGAGTAGTGAATATAAGAAACTAGTATCTGTTAAATAAAAAATTGTCGTGGGTATTGAAAGATAATGAAAATTTAGCATTTATATCCTTTCATATGTTGAGAATAACGTGAAAGGATATAAAGTTTTGACATAATTTATGTTGTAAAATATTTAAGTAAATAATTGTATATAATTTACAGCAATCTCTCAATTACCTGACCACATTGAGAAACCAATTGATAGTTGCATAATTGAAAAGTTAATTAACATGTTAATGAAACCATTAAAACTGACCCATTCAAGGATCAGTTATTTGAAAGTTGGATAATTGAGAGAGATCACTGTACTATATCATTTTTAATCCTAAAATGGCAAGATTATATAGCATATATACATTAAAGGCAAACACTGATCAGAATTAGTACAGAAAAGTGTTATTTAAAAAGAATGTCATACATTTTTATGTGAATTCTGCATGTACTCTTTTTGTTTATAAAACCAAATTTACACATACACACACACACACACATATATATATATATATATATATATATATATATATATATATACTTTTTTTTTTCCTTCTGAAATTTGAAAACAAAATGGTGGACT
The DNA here is from genome assembly GCF_054136105.1 of Typopeltis vanoorti. Classification (NCBI taxonomy): domain Eukaryota; kingdom Metazoa; phylum Arthropoda; class Arachnida; order Uropygi; family Thelyphonidae; genus Typopeltis; species Typopeltis vanoorti. The sequence continues at coordinate 35,226,100 of NC_143556.1, read as the reverse complement.
TAATGCACTAAGGCAGGATTTCCCAAACTTCTTGCTAAAGTGGAGCCCTAAAGCAAGCAAAATTTTTTTTGCGGGTCCCTCACAAATAAATATGATCTTTAAGATAAATATGAAAAAAAGGAAGAAATCAATAAACACTCACTATTTTACAATTTAGTGCTCCGTAAATTTAAAAAATTTAAGTACATTTTAATGACTACAGTGCAGTAGTTGTTTTGAACTGCAGAGTTTTTCAAAGTCTGGTATGATGGGCATAACTTGTAGCATCACATCATTTCATCATATCATCGTTCATTAATTTTAAAAAATAAGCGAATGTTTGTAAACAAGATTTGTGGAGTCCAGGGTTCTCCAAAATGAGCTCTGCAGAGCCCATTTTGGGAAATCCAGCAGTAAAGGACAAGATATTCGAGAATTATAATTCTTTAATGTGCTCTTGCTGCTATGTTATTTTTGGTTGTGATTTAATGGAAGATTATAAGGTCTAGGTGTCATAAGCATTAACTGAGCTCATAGACCAAAACCTTACATTTCTGTTGAAGAAAGACTGATAGACATAAATTTAATAAATATTTGCAAGGCAAATCAATTAAATGCCATTTGAAGATACTAGGCATTCAGTTAGTAAACTCTAACAGAAAAAATGTGATTTTAATTCAGTTAATTGTTATTTTTACAAGTACTTGTCATTCTAGAGTTTAAAAAGAGAAAATCGTGAAACGTATAACATAGTTTTACTGTTATAGGTAACTTTTGCAAACATTAAAATTGTATTTTCTATATAAGTGATTAGAAAATGGTGAGAAATGAAATTACTAACTCACAACAATGTAGAAAATCATGATGACATCATGGTGAATTATGATGAAAGAAAATACAAAACTATTACTACTGTTGTTCAACTAAAATCTTGTAAATTAACAGCATCAGGTGTCCTTAATATACTATTCTAGCTTGTGCTAAATATATAAAGAAAGCTAAAATAAATTGAAATAAAAATAAAAATAAAATAAATATATAAAAAAAAATCAGCTAATGCCTTTTATTCCCTTATAGAGAGTAGGTGAGGCCTTTATACCCTATCTAGCTTTTGGAGACTGAGTGGGCAGTTAAATCTCCACCGGTAGCCAATAAGACATAGCTGGCCCATGTCTATCTCTAATTATAGCAGCTACCAATGAAGAGGCTGGCAAACAAGTGCTGCCATCTCTTGGTACCTAACCCTAACAAGATATGTTACTGTCTAAAATAATGTGGGTACTACGGTTTTCTTGAGTTTACGGAATAAAAAAACCTGAGTTTCTGGGGGAAAAAACCCGTTTGCCCATGCCAGAGATCAACTAACTCTGGAATCGGTCGAAGAAAGGCCTAGAAAAAGTTCCTCCAGTCGGCGACTAGACTTGAACTTAAGTCTGATTTCAAGTGACCAAGCGCAGAGGAAGCAAGCACCACTTCCACTGAGCAACATTTGTTTCCTAGAGTGATCAGCACAACTTCTTTCTGGATATATGATAACTAGAAAAAAAAAAAAAAAAAAACAATAACCATCATCATTAGTAACCATCTAGTCTAACTGAAATAGCTTCTTAACTCTGACTATTTATATTAATTCTTTAATACAGTAGTAGTAACTCACTGAACAAAAATAGGGCAAAATGAACTATAAATTTATTAAGTCTGCTGATGTTTTGCTTAGATTCAAGCAAGCATCCTCAGAGCATAAAAGCACTTGTCAGATTGTCAGAATAACAATATATAATTCCAGAGAGTAATCACAGTAAGGCACTACAACTATGTAATGGAAACATTTCAAAATTGTAACAAAAATGTAATGTATGTCCTAGTGAGCTGAGTGCCTTCTGCAACTAAAGATAGACTATAGCCATTGAATTGAATCCAAATTTTGAGTAAATTAATGCAGCCACATTTGTTAATATTAGGGAAGTACTTCACTGCTGCCACTGCTAACTCAAAAATAGATTTTCAGATTAGTAATGACTTCCTCTGTATTTTCTTAAATCGACCCTGTGTGAAAGAATGCCCAAAGTGTGGCCACCTGCTAGGCCTGACTAGCCCTAATAATTGGTAGATGATTGTATTTCTTAAGCTCATCAAAGCAGATTACAATTCTCTTCTCTATTCTGATGAGAGGTTCTTTATATGGGTTTTATCAATTGTTAGGTGAGTTCCCAGGAGAAAAAAACCATCTCATATGGTTTTTTTCTCCTGGGAACTTGGGTTTTTCCCATGTACAGGCAAATTGGCCATCAGAACACTCACACAGAATTAACAGACAAACAATACTGTTGGTGGTGGTGATGATGAGGGTAGATGGCATTCATGGTATTTATGTGTAGTGGGAGAATTAAGTAGTAGGGGGAGATGGTCAGATGTATGTAGCTGAGTGATCTCCCATGATGAGTCCTTGGACTTCTTGGAAGTGTCACATAATAATAATATCCAAAATAAGCAACAACTTCTCACTTTTTTTGTTAAAATTATGAAAATTTCTAATGTAGTCTGGATTATCTTTTCTATAACAATAAGGCAATAGTGCCTTATTGTTACAGAAAAGTCCTTTTGTGCTTCAAGGATGTTGGTTAGAATTGGTAAATTTTTATAAAACTTAATAAACACAGTTTGTGATATGTGTTGTTGAAAATTAATACTATTAAAAAATTAACATAAATGATAAACAATAAATCTTAATGCACTTCTAACCTTGACAATTTATCCAAACTAAAGTTTACTAACATATTAAATGCATCTGTTATAACTTTGAGATCTCATATGTAATTCCAGAGAGTAATCACTTCCTCACAGACTTATAATATTAAATAGACTGTAATAAAAAAAGTAAAATGTGCTACTGAATTGTTTTCTGAAAAACTACCTTTCACTGCTATAGTTAACTAAACAAAGTACCTTAACTTCACCATAAAAATTCTAGATAAAGTGTTTATGTTCAAAAGCCATTCAGAAAGATGTCATTATGTAATGTGTTGTGATACCATTTTGATGTCTTTACTATATTTCTTAATTTTGAAAAAGAAATCAATAAAGTTATTTTGATAAGAAGAGCTTCATATGTGTTTCTTTATAATTTCTTTTATATACTGTCACATGAAAAATAAAGAAACAAAAAATCAAAGCTGAACTGTCAAGTGATAATATGTATACTTCTGAACACTTCTAATTAATTCCAACTAGGGACTGAACAGATTTTAAGGCATCAGTTCTTTCTATCAGCAATAAAATGCCTTCTTGGAAAATCTTATTTAAATAGTTTATGTGCCAGCCACAAATTAAGCCTCCCAAAACTTTAATTCTTGAGGAGCTTTGTGTGACATATTGTATCAGCTAGTTCTATTCAGCTAGGATCAGTTACTTCATTTCATTAAGCAACCAACTGAAAATGTGACATGTGCCCTCAACGGGCACATGTCACAAATTCCTGACATGTGCCCTCAAGGGATGTACAGGATATGATAGTACTACATGAATAATTTACATTATTACTAACTTCATCTACAATTTTTCTCCAAATCAATCTATTACCTGTCAAGATGCCAACATTATCATATCTTATATTTCTATCTTCTAAGGCACTTTTTTACCATATCAATCCACCTATATCTTGGCCTTCATCAGGGTCTTTTTCCTACCAATCTGACAAAGAACACTTGTTTTGCTAATCTTTCTTCTCCCATTCTGTTTAAGTGACCATACCACCTGAGATTAGCTCTGCTAACGCATTCCTGGATGCTGACAAGGTCAAGTTCTTTCCTAATATCCTCGTTTTTAATATGATATTGCCATTGATGCCATCTGTTCAAGCCCCTAATCTTTCTAAGGATCTCATATCTGCGCTCTCCAGTCTTTGGTCAAGTGTTTTATTTCTAAACCAGCTCTCAGATCCATAAGTTAAAATTGGTTTGAACACTGTTTTGTATACAGCTAATTTAGTGTTCCAACCAATTTCACTCTTATTCCATGTAAATTTCTTCAGTTGAATTTCTACCATACCAGCTTTGTTGATTCTGTTGTCTATTTCCATATTTAATTTACCATCTTCATATAAAATCGTGCCTTTAAGTAGCTGAAAATGTTTTACTTGTTCTATAGGTTCTCCGTTCACAAGTTGATATTTTCAATGCTTCTGCCTATTTTCATTTCTTTGTTTTGTTATTGCTGACCTTCATACCATATCTATTACAACAGTTATTCAATTTAGTAAGGGAATCTTGCAGACTTGTAGCAGATTTATTTAGAAGTGTAACATCATCTGCATAAAGCAAAAAGCTGAGATTAACATCTCAAATTTTGATATCAGGTTTAATACCACTTTCCTTCATAATGTGATCCATATAGATAATGAATAACAGAGGGGATAATGTACTTCCTTGTCTGACAACAGATTTAACATTAAACTATCTTCCTGTATTTCAATTCTAACTCTGACTTACAACTAAAATAAAGACTAAGTATTGTATGATATAATACTCCATTGACGCCATATGACTGCAGCGTATTGAATAGCTTCTCTCTTGGCACCTTATCATATGCCTTTTCCAAATCGACAAAACTTAAATACAGATCTTTGTTATATTCCCATGCTTTCTCGACTATTTGTCGTAAAGTGAAGATCTGATCCTGACAGCCTCTGTTTGGCCTGAATCCAGCTTGTTCTTCACCAAGCTTTTCTTCCACAATTCTTCTCAACCGTTTCTCAAGTATACTTGCATAGATCTTGCCAGGAACACTCAGTAGGGAAATACCTCTGTAATTCTCACATTCAGTTTTATTTCCCTTTTTATATATGGGTACTATGAGAGCTCTACTCCAATCATCTGGAATTCGCCCCTCTGTCCAGCCCTTCTGAACTATGCAGTGCAGCCACCGTAAGACTTTTATACCTCCATACTTGAACATTTCTGGTGGAATATCATCTACTCCCGCTGCCTTTCCAGATTTCAGACTTTTGATGGCTTTTTCTACTTCAAGTATGGATGGATATGTATTCCTGATTGCATGTCTGTTGAGTGTTTTTTACCACTATGCTATCATCACTGCTTGTTTCATTTAGCAATTTTTCGAAGTAATTACTCCATACATCAAGGATATCTTTTTCACTACTCTTTATCATCTCTAATTTCTTTTACAGCACTCTTTCCTCCATTTCTGTGCTTTTTCAACAGCCTCCAGAATATTTTGTCACCTTCCTGATATTTATTTTCTATGTTCTTACCAAAGTCTTCCTATGACTTTTGTTTAGCTAATTTTACAGAGTGTTCAGCTTTCTTACATTTGTCTCTGTATTCTCTAAGAGCACATGCTGACTTATTTGCCAAGAATTTTTGATATGCTTTCCTCTTTTCCTTCACTGCCTCTTTAACTTCCTATGTCCACCATGGAGTTCTGATTTTTCTGTCCTTGCAGACCTCACTACATGCCTCTCTGGCTGAATCAATCAATGTTTTCTTCAGTGCTTGCCACTGAATCTCCAAAGTTTGGTTCCTGTTCACAAACTGTTTCATTTTGTCTTCAATAATGTTTTTTTAGTCTACAGTTTACATCTGAGAGCTGCTCAACTTTTATTCGGTTTAAAACTTACATGTTCTTCTTTTCAGTATGAAATTCAATTTTATCCTGCTCAAGACTAAATGGAGATCACTTCCAATTTCAAATCTGCTGTACACTCTAGTGTCCTGCACCAGAGAGAAAACATCACTATCAACAATAACATAGTCAATGAGACTTTTCTTATTCCTTGCCTCTTCTCTCCATGTGAATTTGTGCACATTTTTATGTCAGAACATGGTGTTAGTAATAACCAGTCCATGTCCTGAGCAGAAATCTAACAGGTATTTGCCATTATTATTAGCTTTGCTCTCTTCTCCAAATTTTCCCAAAACATTTTTGTATGCCTGACAATCATTTCCTACTCTGCTATTCAGATCCCAAACAAGGACCAACTTTTCCTTTTTCATTGTGTCAGTTGTTTTCTTGAAAGCCTAAAAATGCCTCCACTTCTATCTCAGTAGAACCTTCTGTGGGCCCATAGGCACAAATAAGTTTTATTGTCCAGTTCTCCATTCTGATATTTGCCCACATCACTACTTGAAATTGCCTACCATTCAAGAAGATTAGCCTTGTATTTACTGTTGAATACTAACGCTACCACTTCTTTTCCATGATTATCATTACCTGAGTATAACATTTTGTATTTATTGCTCAGAAATATCTCACCAGTTTTGTCCTTTTTGTTTCAGTTACTCCTATTATGTCGATCTGATATGTATCCAATTCCTCAGCTAGCACCATTTCTTTGCCATTCAGGCATCTTATGTTGATAGCACCGATCTTGAACTCTGGGGATATTGTGTTTTGGTGTATTTTAGGATTTGTTCCAGTAGCTGATTTTTCGCTGTTCACCAGGCAACGCCCCAGCAGGCATGAAATTCTGTCATGTTGTACCATCATTTAATATGGTGGTTTAAGCCAATAAGAATACAATTTGGTCGGCTAAATCCAAAATTTCCAGCCCATCCTGGTTCGTTCAGTATCCAGGTAGATACCTAACAGGGTGCACCACGAGAAGGTGAGGATTGGACATTAGGTCAGAAGCCCTGGTCAGTTCTCTGCATTCCTTTAAAGGCTATGTGGAGGTCTCCTCTCAGTTATACAGGTTTGATCCTTAAGCACCCCCCCCCCCCCAAAAAAAAAATTGCCAGATATATGATGAAAATATTATCCTCTTCCAGTTTTTCAGGAGTCATAATCACATTGACACACTAATTGCATTTCATGTGGACCTATAACGTGTATATGCAAATTTACTTAGTTTAAAAAGCCTTCTGCTTAGCTGATATCAATAGTTAAGAACCAGCAAAAATCCACGAACACACTGGAGTTTCACTTGCTTGTGTATTTTTGCTCCATACAAGAAACATCCTGCTGAAATCATTTACCATGTTCATTACTGAGAGTACCTACGTTAGGGGGAAAGATCTCCAAATGTCAGTGCAAAAAATAAATCTGTAATGATATGTTGCATCTCACTGGTTTGTATCCTGTATAATTTTCTGTAAGATCGCTATAATGGTCACTTTTAATAGATCCTAAAAAATTGGCAGTAAATTTTCCTTTTAAGTACTGAAAATTACACCCAAAAGCTAAGAACGAACTACATTTTTACCTGAATACAAAAAAATGTTCATGACTACAGCCAAATATGGACATAAATTTATTGCCAGCATACTAATAAAGTCTATTACACAAAAAACGTGTTATAAATTTCATACAAATTAAATTGCAATATGTTTTTGGCAAAAGTTACAAATTTCCTAAGGATGTAGTTAAGGAATTAATGTACAATGCTTACAGAAAACTACGTAGAGAGACATTTCAATATGGAATATTTCCACCCAGGACTGTGATGCAGCTCTCATAGCATTGTACCATGTTTATCACCAAGTGATTCAGGAATTCTCTAGGCAAACTGATCCACTCCTCCTTCATAGCAAGGATAAGGTCTTGTTTATTTTCTGGAGGGGAATTTCAAGCAGCAGTGATGCATCTCCCTATTGCAATCCAAATGTATTCTATGGGAATGAGATCTAGGGAGCTTGCTGGCCACTTGATTCATTTAATATCCATGGTCTCCAGAAGTATCTCCACTCCTCATGTATGATGTGTGACATTGTCATCCATAAAAATTAATTCTTTGCCTATCACCATGGAACAATTGAACATGACATCGAAAAACTTTTGCAATATCATTCACCAGTCATAGGCCTTTTTTTTTCCAGCACCTGTAGTTCGGTGTGTCCATCAAGCATAATGCCTCCCCTCACCATGACCCCAGCACAGCCATATCTATCCCTTTCAAGAATACTCTCATGATAGTAGGCAGTATCACTTTCACACCAGATCAAATGTCACCTAGAATCAGAGAAAAGACTAAAACGACTCTCAACTGTAAAGAGTACATTAGCCTGTTGGTGTCTTGTCCAATTTTTATGGATACAACACCACTGAAAACGTGCTCTACAATGAGCTGTGGATAAAGAGAACACAGACACTACAGGCCTTCGGTCGTATTGGCCTACTTATTGATGTCTTGCCACAGTTTGTTGAAATATCCACGTACCTGTGCTTGAATGGAGCCAACTTGAGAGCTGACCTGCCATGGTGTGTCAATTACGTTTTGCTGTTATAACCAAAAATCTGTCTTCATGGTACAGCGAGGGCGACCTCTTGGACGTCTGGAACATATTCCATTGGTTTGAAATGCTGCTCAGAGCCTGGATACAAAGCTATATGAGATTCCAAACTCTCTGGCAATACCAGTAATTCTGCAGCCTTCTTTTAGCTTTCCAATAATTCTTCCCCACATGAAATCAACTAGATGATGTCTTTGAGACACAAGACATCCAAGTTTGCAACTTTATTCCTTCACAAAAAGAGCTTTCTTCAAACAATTCACTTAGTGCAGCCTTTTATCCTTTTGTGCACTATTCGAAAATTTCAATGACCCACTTCCACTTGAAATCATCAGTTATAAAATTGTCACAAGCTGATTCTTCTGAATTTGCGGTTGTAATCTTCAGAAATAGTGTTCTTCCTTAGGTTTTGGATACCAGTGCATCACCATTATTATTATTATTGTAAGCCTTAATGAAATTTTTTATCAAATCAAGTTTATTGTGGAGCAACATTGAAAGAACTTGATTATGGATTTAATAAGAGAAAGATACAAAACACTTTTCTCCCATGACACTAAATACCATTGAACTTGTTAAATTAGCTCAAATAATCATTTGTTCAACTATCCCGTCTACAAAAGCAACAGAATTTCGAGAAATCTAACTGCATACTCATTAAAAGCTGTCACTTTGAAGTCAGGTAATGTATTTAAAAAGCAAAATTAAGAACCCTATGGGAACCGTATTCCCAATAGGGTTCGTCTATATTTTTTATTATTATGTTATATATTATATTATTATTTTTATATATTAATGTATGGAATGAGTTTGAAGGACAAAGTGAACTGTATAAGAGTGATGGACTGTATTTGAATGGTTTTGGTTATGAGTCACATAGAGAAATGAGTGCAGAGAGTGAATCTGATCAAGTGGGAAGTGATGTGGAAGAACAGGAGATTAAGACAAGAGAGAATGAAGAAGTGAAAGGCATGAGTACAGAGAATGAGAGAACAGGTGTGCAAGACAGACAGGGAAATGGGGAGGCATAGGTTTGACAGGGAAACACAGTGTGAGAAAGGCTGATGCTCCAAGACGATGTGAATGTGTGTGTGTATAGACAAAAGAAGGTTCTAAGATGAATAAGGAGAAAAAGAAATGGCTCGAGTTAAATATAGATAAGTCGCATCTCATAAGTGATATTAGTGGAACTCTATAGATCCAGGAATGAGCTGCTATGTTTGTATTCAAATGCTAGAAGTGTATGAAACAAGGCAAATGAAATGGTTGTATTCATTGAGTCTGTTCACCCAAGAATTGGTGGAATAAGTGAGACATGATTGAATTGGTTTGACAACAATGGTATTATCTTTGATGGACAGCATGGATTTGCTACAGGGAGATCATGGTTTAGTAATCTATTTATTTATTACAATAAAGCGACGGCTTAATTGGACAGAGGAGAGGGATACACAATAGTATACTCAGATTTTGCAAAGGCTTTTGATAGATTACCACATGATAAGATGATGGTCATACTAGAGCAGTTGGGGGTTGATATTAGATTAGTGAATTGGATTGGAGATTGGCTATCTGATAGGTATCAGCAAGTTGTGTGTGGGGAATCAATATCCCGGAAGAGGAAAGTCTCTAGTGGTGTGCCTCAGGGGGTCTGTTTTTAGGACCACTGCTGTTTAACTTATATGTTAATGATATTGGGGAAGATTTGGATGGGGATATTCAGTTGTTTGCAGATGATGCAAAGTTGGGATGAACTATGAAGAGTAGAGAAGATGTTGTGGCCTTACAAGAAGACTTGAATAGATTGAGTGAATGGGCACAGGAATGGGGGATGCCTGTTCAATGTTGCGAAATGTAAGGTTTTAAAATTTGGGAAACAAAGATAGGATGTAGAATTTATGCTTGGTGGGGATATATCGTTGGAGGTGGAGGATATGAGAGATCTTGGGGTGATTGTGGATAAGGATCTGAAATTTAGTGAACACATTGGCAAAATTGTGAGGACAACACAAGGAATTCTGGGAATGATGCGAAGGATACTGACTTATAGAAATAAGGAGATTCTTGTTCCGTTGTATAAGGCTCTGATTAGGCCACATATGGACACTACTGTGCACAGATTTGTTCATCTGGTTTTCAAATGGATGAAAAGATGTTGGAAAGGGTCCAGAGGCGACTAAAGTAGTTTCTGATCTCTGGAATGTCAAATATGAGGAAAGATTGAGAAGATGCAATTTACAGAGTCTAGTGGATTGGAGGAGGAAGTGGAGTGATATGATAGAGACCTACAAATTAGTAAGGGGGGGGGGTTGTTATGGGATCAATGTTGAGGAGGTTTTTACAGAAAATTATGGTGGGAGATCAGGAGAGAAGCAGAGGTCATCCCTGGAAGCTGTATAAGGAGGGTGTGAGCAGGAGGAGTGAGAAGTAGGTATTTTGCATGCAGAGTTGTGAATGATTAGAATACCTTGCCTGAGAAGATGGTGTCTGTAGAGAGAGTTTGAGTGTGCTTAAGGACGGTATGATGAGCTGCGTGTATGACCTTCTAGATGAGTCTTTGACTTCATGGGGTCTTAGGATGATAATAATAATATGGATAGCATACAGTCACTGGAAATATTCATTGCAGCTGTATGGAAGTCCATGATCTTCAAACTGAGCTTTGATGCATATATTTTTTCGTTAGTCGCAAGTGAACATAGCAGTAGATTTGAGCTGTGCTAAAAAAAGTGTGTTTGCTTATTGTATTGTGTGGCTTTTTGTCGCAAATTGTGCTGCATTTTTTTTTCAGTTTGGATAAGTGTCTCCTTCAGTGGTGGTGGTGTTGAAATTTTTTGTTGTTTATATTGTGTTTTTCTACTTGTTTGTTGTACTGCTTCAGCTTCTAAAGATGGCATCCATCTTTAGAAGCTGATGGATTTTTCACAGTGGATGCATTACAAAAACTGCTATATGTATGCACCAAGAATGTGAAAGATTTGTAGACTGTTTGGGTAAATGAGAAGAAGGAAAGTGTTAATGTATGTGAAAACTGTCTGGATAGATTAGAATGATTAGAAATGGGAACAAACATTGGGACTGTAGTAGAAGAGTTTTGGTAGGAGTTAGTGAAAATGAAAAGCAAAATGAAACATCTGGAAGACGATACTAAGCTAAAGGAGAGATTAGCAGATGATAAGGAGAAGGAGGAAGTAAATATTATGAAGAAAGAGTCAAAGGATAGTCATATATCAGTGTATGGGGACTTGATCATTAGAGGCGTGATTACTAATAAAGTGCACAACATGCTTTCCTGGTGGAACAGTGGGGCAAATAACTGATGCATTGCAGAAAAGTAAATACCAGATGTCAAAATTAGTCGTGGTCACAAATGACTTAGTTGGAGAGAAAAGAATGTTGATAGAAACTTGAGGAAGTTGTTGCAGCAGGTAGAGAAGAATAGTGTTGTTGGGAAAGTCATAGGCATGTGGCCCAGATATCACAAACAGTGAATTGAGAAGGAGAGCAGAGATAATGAATAGAGATGGCTAAGTTGTGTGAGGCAAAGGGGGTTCAATTTGTAAATCTGTGGAGTGAATTTGAAGGGAAATTGGAATGTATAAAGCTGATGGATTACATTTGAATGGGTTTGGTGCAGAGTGAAGAAGTTAATGTAAGAAATGATCAGAGTCCACCTGTGAAGCAGGATAGCACAAATCAACAGACTATATGGCAGGAGGAAGATGGATATGAGGTTGAAGATGTGGTTGCAGCAGCACAAGATGATGGAATGCACAAAGGCAAGGATGAGACAGGTAGGAATGGAAATCAAACTCAGCATCAGGAAAACGGGAGTGGTCAGACCGAAGAGAGAGGTGTGGTATAGCAGCTAGAATAAAGAATGTTGGTGCTGGTAGAATGGCCTCAAACACACAGTGATGGTTATGTTTATACACAAATGTAAGGAGCATTTGAAACAAGAGAGCTGAGTTTGTTGCATTGATTGAGACGGTATGTCCAAATATAATTCGAATAAGCGAAACTTGATTGTCTGAGGAGGATGCAATGTTGCGAATAGAACTAGATAGATATATAATTTTCTGAAAGAATAGAAATGTGAAAAGAAGAGGGGGAGTGCTGTTAATGATTGCAGAGAAATTGTGTTGGCAAAGTGTGGAAGCTGATAGTGCATGCATAGATTTTGAATCTGTGTGGTGTGAAGTTGAAATAAACAGGTTAGTATATCTGATAGGATTTAGCTGTTATAGGCCAGGGATTGCAGAGAATACTGATTGTGAAATGTTTAGGCAAATTAGTTGGGCATGTAAAAAGAAGGTTATCCTGATGGGAGACTTTAATTACAGGAATATAGACTAGAAGGAGGAGACAATGTATGGGAACAAGGAGAGTGATTTTTTGGAATTTCTGAGAGATAAATATCTTAAGCAGCATGTGATTGAAGCAACTAGCAGCTTTAATGTTTTGGATTTGGTGATAACTTCACAAGGCAGTGTGAGCACTGCCACCAACCGGTGGCAGTGCTCACACTGCCGCCGGTTGGTGGGAGTGATCATGAGGTACTTGTTTGGGAAGTGATGACACCGCCAAAAATGGATACACTGGAAGTATAAAGCAGGTCATTATAGGAAGCTCTGTAATCAGTTAGCATCAGTATGTTGGGTAGATGAGCTGAGCAGAAAAGATGTTGACAATGCATGTAAACTCACAAGGCAGTATCTGACAAAAGCAGTGTATATAATTGCATACCAAGGGTTAAGCGAATAAATAGAATAGGAGTGAAATGGATGAACAGTGAAATCAAGCAAACTGTGCTGGAAAAGAAAATGTTATGGAGGAGGTACAAGATGGTGATGATCAGATCCATGAAGAGTATAAAGTGCAGGCTAGAAAGGAGATAAGCATGGTAAAGAAAGAAAATGTGCAGTATGAGAGGAGATTGGCTGGTCAGGCCAAAGTTAACTCAAGGGAATTTTTCCTCTACATGGGAAGCAAGAAAAAGAATAATTATAGCAGATTAACAGCTGCAAAGGATATAATGCAATTATCGAATGAGCACTTTATCAGCATATATCATCATCGTCATCATCAAATTCCTGACATGTACCCTCAAGTGGTGTACAGGATATGATAGTACTACATGAAAAATTTACATAATTACTAACTTCCTATCTATAATTTTCCTCCAAATCAGTCTATTACTTGTCAAGACTCCAATATTATCATTATCAGATCTTATATTTCTATCTTCTAAGACACATTGTACCGTATCAATCCAATTATATCTTGGTCTTCCTCTGGGTCATTTTTCTGCCAACCTGGCAGAGAACACTTGTTTAGCTAATCTTTCCTCGCCCATTCTGTTTAAGTGACCATACCACCTGAGATTATTCCTGGATGCTGACAATGTGAAGTTCTTTCCTAATATCCTTGTTTTTTATATGATATTGCCATTGATGCCATCTGTTCACGCCTCTAATCTTTCTCAGGACTCTCATATCTGTGGTCTCTAGTCTTTGGTCAAGTGTTTTACTTCTGACCCAGCTCTCAGATCCATAAGTTAAAACTGGTTTGAACACTGTCTTGTATACAGCTAATTCTGACTAATTTCTCTCTTATTCCATATGAATTTATTCAATTGACTTCCTATCATACCAGCTTTGTTGATTCTGTTGTCTTTTTCCATATTTAATTTACCATCTTCACTAAAAATCATGCCTAAGTAGCTGAAATGTTTTACTTGTTCCACAGGTTCTCTGTTCAAAACATAGTTGACATTTTCAACAATTCTACCTATTTTCATTGTCTTTGTCTTTTTAATGCTCACCTTCATACCATATCTATTACAACAGTTATTCCATTTAGTCAGGGAATCCTGCAAACTTGTAGCGGATTTATTCAGAAGTCTGAATAAAGTCTATAACATCGTCTGCATAAAGCAAAGAGCTGACATTAACATCGCCAATTCTGATATCATGTTTAATACCACTTTCCTTCATAATGTGATCCATATAGATAATGAATAACAGAAGGGATAATGTACATCCTTATCTCACACCAGATTTAACATTAAACCATCTTCTTGTACATCCTTCAATTCTAAATAGTGACTTACAACTCAAATACAGACTAAAGTATTGCTTGATGTAATGCCCCATTGGCACCATATAACTGTAACATATTGAATAGCTTCTCTCTTGGCACCTTGTCATATGCCTTTTCTGGATCGACAAAACTTAAATACAGATCTTTGTTATATTCCCATGCTTTCTCGACTATTTGTTGTAAAGTGAAAATCTGATCCTGACAGCCTTTATTTGGCCTGAATCCAGCTTGTTCTTCACCAAGCTTTTCTTCCACAATTGTTCTCAACCGTTTCCCAAGTATACTTGCATAGATCTTGCAAGGAACATTCAGTAGGGAAATACCTCTGTATTTCCCTACTGAATTTCCTGTATTTCCTCTCACATTCAGTTTTATTTCCCTTTCTATATATCGGCACTGTTAGAGCTCTACTCCAATAATCGGGAATTCGTCCCTCTGTCCAGGCTTTCTGAACTATGCAGTGCAGCCACTGTAAGACTTTTATACCATCATACTTTAGCATTTCTGGTCAAATATCATTTACTCCTGCTGCCTTTCCACATTTCAAGTCTTTGATGGTTTTTTCTACTTCAAGTATGGATATGTATTCCTGACTGTATGCCTGTTGAGTGTTTTTTCACCACTGTGCTATCACTGCTTGTTTCGTTTAGCAATTTTTGAAGTAATTACTCCATACTTCAAGGATATCTTTTTCTCCTGTTTTCATTTCACCTTTATCATCTCTAACTCCTTTTACAGCACTCTTTCCTCCATTTCTAAGCTTCTCAAACAACCTCCAGAATATCTTACCACCTTCTTGATATTTATTTTCTATGTTCTTGCCAAAGTCCTCCCATGACTTTTCTTTAGCTAGTTTAACACAGTGTTTCGCTTTCTTACATTTGTCTCTGTATTCTCTAAGAGCAAAAGCTGACTTATTTGACAGGAACTTTTGATATGATTTCTTCTTTTCCTACACTACCTCTTTAACTTCCTGTGTCCACCATGGAGTCCTGATTTTTCTATCCTTGCAGACAACCTCACCACATGCCTCTCTGGCTGAATCAATCAGGGTTTTCTTCAAGGCTTGCCACACTGAATCTCCAAGGTTTGGTTCCTGTTCTCAAACTGTTTCATTTTTTCTTCAATAATCTTTGTATATGTTAGTCTACAGTTCACATCTGAGAGCTGCTCAAATTTTATTCGCTTTAAAACTTTCTTACATGTTATTCTTTTCAATATGAAATTCAATTTTATCCTGCTCAAGACTAAATAGTGATCGCTTCCAATTTTAAATCCTCTGTACACTCTGGTGTCCTGCACCAGGGAGAAAACATCACTATCAACAATAACATAGTCAATGAGACTTTTCTTATTCCTTGCCTCTTCTCTCCATGTGAATTTGTGCACATTTTTATGTTGGAACATGGTGTTAGTAATAACTAGTCCATGTCCTGAGCAGAAATCCAACAGGTATTTGCCATTATTATTAGCTTTGCTCTTTTCTCCAAATTTTCCCAAAATATTTTTGTATGTCTGACAATCATTTCCTACTCTTGAAAGTTTATTTTTCACTTGGTTAGAGTATAATAAATTTAGTTTAATCCTTTATCCATGTGTGTGCAAACAAAGTTTGCGCCTGAAAGTGTCTTCAAGGGGTAAGGTGGTACAACACCAGGGGAACTCGTTGCAAAGGTGGAGCAAGCTACTAACACTCCTGTCTCAGTATCTCCTATAATGCAAATCCTAAAAAAAAAGAGACCTCAATAAAGGTCGAAACTAGTCTGGGTAGTGGCCCTTCCCTTAATGCATAACATTAGACATATCCGCAAGGAGATGTGTTTTGCATTATAGGAGATACTGAGACAGGAGTGTTAGTAGCTTTCTCCACCTTTGCAACGAGTTGACCTGGTGTTGTACCACCTTACCCCAGTCCTGAAGATACTTTCAGGCGCAAACTTTGTTTGCACACACTTGGATAAAGGATTAAACTAAATTTATTACATTTCCTACTCTGCTATTCAGATCCCCAACAAGGACCAACTTTTCCTTTTTCATTGTGTCAGTTGCTTTTTCTAAAGCATCAAAAAATTCCTCCACTTCTACCTTAGGCACAAATAAGTTTCATTGTCCAGTTCCCCATTCTCATATTTGCCCACATCACTCTACTTGAGACTGCCTGCCATTCAAGAAGATTAGCCTCATATTTTGTGTTGAATACTATGGCTACTCCTTCTTTTCCTTGATTGTCATTGCCTGAATATAACATTTTGTATTTATTGCTCAGAAAGTTCTCACCAGTTTTTGTCTTTTTTGTTTCAATCACTCCTATTATGTCGATCTGGTACTTATCTAAATCCTCAGCTAGCTCAATTTCTTTGCCATTCAGGCTTCTTATGTTGATAATACCGATCTTTAACTCTGGTGATGTTGGGGTGTGTTTTCAGATTTGTTCCAGTAGCTGACTTTTTGCTGTTTACCCTGGTTCCCTGGCAAAAACAACGGGGGACCTTGTTTAACTGGGCGATGCCCCAGCCAGCATGAAATTTTGTCATGTTGTACCATCATTTTTTATTTTGATTTAACTAATAAGAATAAAATTTGGTCGGCTAAATCCCAAATTGCCAGCCTATCCTCGTTCGTTCAGTATCCAGGTAGATACCCAACAGGGTGCACCACGAGAAGGTGAGGATTGGACATTAGGTCAAAAGCTCTTGTCGGTTCTCCGCATTCCTTTAAAGGCTATGTGGAGGTTTCCTCTCAGTTATACAGCTTTGACCCTTAAGCACCCCCGCATATATCATACTGATATAAATGATATAGTGGAATATATAGAAGAGAGGCAAGTATTAAGAGAATTGGAAGTGAAAGAAACAGAGATGCAAATAAAGCTGTGAGAATGGATGACATATCGCCACATATTCTTACGGAATGTGCACCACAGTTGGCTATGCCCTGACCTGGTTATTTAATGAAAGTCTTAGTGGGTAGGGTTATTAAGGAGCAGAAAGAAGGCAAAATACTACCACTCCACAAGCATGGTTCTAAGACAGAAGTCTCCAGCTATAGGCCAGTCTGTATAACTGTGGTTGTGGTCAAGGTGTTGGAGAGAGTGATAAGGAATGGAATACAGAATTGGATTGATGGACATAGCAATTATGATGGTCAGCAGGGATTTGTAAAAGGTCCTGTTTTAGTAATTTACTTGCATTTTATGATACGTGTGTTAGATAAGTGAGAATCATATACAGTGATATTCTTAGACTTTGCAAAAGCATTTGATAGATTACCACATGATAAGTTGATGTACAAGCTGCAGAGGATGGGAATAGATAGCATATTGATTAGATGGATCAGAGATTGGCTCTCTGAATGATACCAGCAGGTTGTATATGATAGAGCAGTTCTCAAAAAAGGAGGGTAACCAGTGGTGTGCCTCAGGGGTCTGTTTTTGGCCCCCTGCTGTTTAACTTGTTTGTAAACGATATATCATGCGGACTGACTGGGGATCTTCAGTTATTTGCTGATGATGCAAAGTTAAGAAGAATTATAAGTAGCACTGCTGATGTTAATTCCCTTCAGGAAGATTTGAATAGACTTTTTACTTAAACAAGAGAGTGGGATTGTGGTTTTAATATTAATAAGTGCAAGGTGTTGCATTTTGGAGTGCAGAAATGTAAGGTTGTATACTATATCGATGGTGCTGTACTGCAGGAAGTGGATGAGATTAGAGAGTTGGGAGTGATGATTGACAGTAGACTGAAGTTTAGAGGGCATATTGCTAGTGTTGCAAAGGCTGCTCACGATATGTAGCCTTTGCAACACTAGCAATATGCCGCTGTATAAAGCACTGGTCAGACCACACTTGGATTACTGTGCTCAAATCTGGTCACCTGGTTTTCAATGTGATGTGGAGACATTGGAGAGGGTCCAGAAGCAAGTGATTAAGACAGTGTCAGAACTTTGGAATGCTGGCTAAGGAGGGAGAGAGAGAGAGGGGGGTTGAAGAGATGTGGATTACAGTTTGGTGGATAGGAGGCAGAGAGGTGATATGATAGAGACATTTAAGTTTAAGACAAATGAACAATGATACCAAAACAAACTCCCAAAAATCACTTTAAATGCACAGCACTAATCAAGAGAAAAGAAATGATAAAGCACATGGGACTCAGAATAATGGCCATGCATCTGCCTTTTTCTTCTGCTTCTCATGGTTGTGCAGTTAAAATATACTAATGAAGTCATCTCACTGGGAAATGATAGAGTACACACATCACATACATGATGACATAATCCAAAATCATGCAGCCTCCATGCCTTGGGAGTGTCAGTCTTGAATTGACTCAGTGTAACTCAGTACTGCTGACTTCTGCCAAACAAAAGATTTCATAAACAGACTGTGAGTAATGGAACAAGATAGATGTTATTTTTTATTCAGCACATAGTTATATTAAGATCACCTATCTTTTTCTAAATGAAAAATTACTGTATTGCAAATTATTATTATTATTAATATGGGTAGTCCATGAAGTCAAAAGACTCATCATGGGAGACCTACACTATCCATTAACACAATGCATATCGTACATCTCCTTAAACTTGCTCACTGTTAGGGTGTTCACAACCACTTCTTGCAGTCCATTCCACTCATTCACCACTCTCCAAGTAAAGAACCTAGTTCACACACCCTTACTAACCACACTCTTAGACAACTTTCAAGTGTGACCCCATGTTTTTCCCTTACTCTCCATGTATTAAAATATTTCTTTGGTATCAATCATATGGAATCCTTTTAGTAACTTATAAGTTTCTATCATATCCCCTCTCCTCTGCTGCCTGTCAGCTGTACTCTGCAAACCACACACATTCAATCTATCCTCATAGGGAATATTCCACAGACTTGTCAACAGTTTGGTCACTCGTTTCTGAATTCTCTCCGCTACCACCTCCCGATCCCCAAGAAATGCAATTACACAAATCTGTGCACAGTAGTCAACATGTGGCCGAATTATAGTCTTATAAAGAGGGATAATAACTTCCCTGTCTTTACTTGTCAGTGTTTTTCATTTAACATCCAAGTAATCCTCTGAGTTATTTTGCCAACTCTTGGAATATATCCTGTGAATTTCAAATCTCTATCCACCATCACCCCCAGATCCCTAGTCTCGTCAATTTCCTGTATTATACATGATAAGGGATTCATCTTTATTATTCATATTATGCGACACTTCCAAGGAGTCCAAAGACTCATTGAGGGAAATCACTACTCTACAATTCTCCATCTCCACCACTCAGTCTACCAACTACAGCAAACCACATCATCTACACCAATGCCATCTACTGCCCATCATCACCACCACCACTAGTATTTTCACAGGCAATCAAAAACATCCATGCCCACAGCAGGATTTGAGCCCGCAGCCTTTTGGCTGGAGAGCGGATACACTAACTACTCAGCCAACTAGGCTGGCAACCTTTATGCAACCCTTAATTCAACTCTATTACATCCTTTAAACAAATCTCATTCCAATCTCTGTATTTTCTGTGTGCGACAGAATATCCCAACAAGCAGCCAACTTTACATAGTTCTCTGTAAATCTGTAATGAACTGCAACTGCTTTTGACAAAGTGTTTAGGACAAAAAAATAGAAGAGAATCAATGTATCAAGAGGTCATGGCAGTGATTCTTAACTCAAATACTACAGAAAGGTGCTGACTACTCTTATTATAAGAATCATTAGGACTTAAATTTCATCTCAGCTTTTAACTCCAGTTCTAGTTGAATATTATTGATCTACTAGTTATTTGGCAGAAGTATTCGACAGAACTCAGCTGCGCCAAATTCAAAGCATTAATTCCGACTGATGAAAGAATCAGTGCATTATGAAAATGGTTAAAAGGCAATTGTGTGTGTGTGTGTGTGTGTGTGTGTGTGTGTGTGTGTGTGTGTGTGTGTGTGTGTGTGTGTGTGTGTGTGTGTGTGTGTGTGTGTGTTCTGCAGACACAGTCATATCATTCTTTGCATGGCCAAGTGGTTAAAATCTGCTGTCCAGCCAAAAGGCTGTGGATTTGAATCCTTCCGTGGGCATGAATGTTTGTGATTGTCTGTGAAAATACTAGTGGTGGTGATTGACAGTATATGGCGTTGGTGTAGATGATGAAGGTAGTTGTAGTTGGAGAGGGAGAATTGTAGAGTAGGTGCCCTCCCTCGATGAGTCTTTGGATTCCCTGGAGGTGTTACGTAATAATAATAATAATTATTATTATTATTATGCCCTCCATGGAGTTGGTAGACTCATCGTGGGAGGTTCATTCAACTGACAATACATTTAACCTATAGAATCTTAAAATCCTTAACACTCCTTGCATTAACAACGCATTCTGGTAATGAGTTCAATTGACTGACAATTCTCCATGTAAAAAATCTACTCTCACCCCTCTTCACCACACTTTTATATAACTTCCAGGGATGACCTCTGGTTCTTCCCCTCTCATCTTCTATTCTTTTTATAATCCCTTCTGGATTAATCTGATAAAATCCTCTCACTAACTTAAATGTCTCTACCATATCACCTCTCTTCTTCCTATCCACCAAACTCTGTAATCCACATCTCTTCAATCTCTCTCCTTAACCAGTATTTCAAAGTTTTGACATTGTCTTAATCACTCACCTCTGAACCCTCTCCAATGTCTCCGCATCACATTGAAAACCAGGTGACCAGATTTGAGCACAGTAATCCAAGTGTGGACTGGCCAGTGCTTTATGCAGTGGCACAACCACTTCTTTATCCCTACATGTTAGTCTACTTCTTATCATAGTAGCACTATGATGTGCAGCCTTTGCAATACTAGCAATATGCCCACTAACCTTCAGTCTACTGTCAACCATCACTCCCAACTCTCTAATCTCATCCACTTTCTGCAGTACAACACCATTGATATAGTACACAGCCTTATATTTCTGCACTGCAAATGCAACACATTGCACTTATAGATATTGGGGAGAAATATCCCAAAAGTGAAAATTTTGCTAATGGTGTGCCATTAGCAATGATGAATACATTATGGAGGTCTCCTGAGAAATTCAGCACATTTAAATTAAAATGAAAGCAAGGTGAATGGAGAAAGTAATATACCACATACAGGGTGTTCGGGATAAATTTGACAGTTTCGTAAGGAAAAAGAAAATCTTCTTTGTATCTATTAAATTTAATGAATTGACAAAAAAACATTACAGGCAGAGTTAATTACAATACTATCAACAAGATTTACTCAAAATAACCACCATTAGCATCGATCACAGCTTCAATTCTGCTTCGGAACCTCGAACAAGCTGATGCTACAGTCTCCCTGGGAAGGGCCGCAAAAACTGTTTTAATTTTATCCATTAACTGGGCTTTTGTATTACTGGAAGTGCGATTGGTGTCTTTTTCAACTGCGCCCCATACAAAATAATCCATGGGGTTAAGGTCTGGGGAGTTTGGAGGCCAAACATTTGGACTGGTGAAGTCGTAGAAATTTTCAGACAACCATTTTTGACTTTTCCCAGAGGTGTGGCAAGGGGCCGAATCCTGCTGCCATACATACGGCCTACCATTGGCTACCCTTGTTATCCAGGGCTTGACTACAGTTAGCAACTCCACGAACAAAGCCCGAATTCCAATGCCAGGGTTCTTCAACACCTGTTCCTGCAGATTTGCGAGGAATTCTGCTGTACGGACGCAATCAGATCGTCTGCTAGGGATCTTTCTTCTTGCTACATCCTCGTAGTCACCATTGCAAGTCTCTAGTTCATGCCTGATTGTTTTTACTGTATTCAGGGAGCATTGGGCAGCAGTCGTAATATCCTTATTTTGATGGCGGGCACGAATCATCATGATACAAGTTATTCTCTTCCATGATTCAGGTGGGTTCCAGCTATCCATCCTTTCTGACATCTTGTATATGAATGAAGAAGGGTCCAAACTTTTAAATGAAGAGAAGTGTGTGTTAATACATGTAACTTACGGAAAAATATAATTAATTATAAATATGTCAAATTTATCCCGAACACCCTGTATATTGTTATAGTATGAATTCTTTCGTGAATTGCGCTACATTTTTTTCTCAGTAACACAAGTGTTCATTAGTGTGCTGCTTTTGGAGTTTCGTTGTTATATATTGTGTTATTTTGGGTTACTGAGAAGGCGAGGTCAGAGTCGGACGCATTTGCAGTGGAAGAGAAGATAAGTTTGTGCTACTTATTATAGTTAAATATAGTGTTTATATTTATATATATATATATATATATATATATAATATAGCATTTAGTTTAGGAGTACCTCGGCAGTAAGTGAATGATGGCAGCCACAGCTCCAAATACAAATGGTGTGTCACCAAGTCCTCCACCATTTAAGGATGGTATTTAGCATAATATAATAAAGAATTTTGTGGCATGCAGTACTTGCAGTATGTATGTATGCATCCTGGGAGTTGGATATGTGGCAGATCAGAGAGGAGGGGTGCATAAATGCATAAAATGTAGGCAATGGGAAGAATTTAATGAATTAGATATTTCAATAACTGACCTAATTGCATCAGGGATGGAAAATGAATGTCAGGAGATGAGTAGTGTGATAGGAGAGAATGACGAGCGAAATATAAATGAAAAAATAAGAGTCGGGAGTGTGGAAGGCTTGAATGGCTGTGAAGTTCTCGGAGATATTCTTGATTGAGAGAAAGAATGGCAAGTAAGAGTGACTAACTTGCAGAGAAAGAGAGATGAATGAGCTGAAAGAGGAGGTGGAATGTCTCTGGAATGAGATGAGAAGTATGAAAGATGAGATTAAGCGAATGGAAGAGATGAATGCAAGGCGAATCAGAATAGGAGTGAGAGAGTTATGGGAATGATAGAAGAGGAGAAAATAGAAACAGAAGGAGAGAGAGGTATGGGAATGATAGAAGAGGAGAGAATAGAAACAGTAGGAGAGAGGGAATGAGAGAGAGAGAGGGGGGGATGGGAATGATAAAAGAGGAGAGAATGGAAACTGTCAGAGAGAGGAAATGAGAAGCATGCGAGGGAGTGCTAAAACCAGGGATAGATAATGCCAGGACAGCAAGTGAGTATGGGAACACAGAGAGAAAGGGTTAGAGGAGAGAGAGAGAGAGAGAGAGGGATGCAGGTGAGTAATCAAGGAACAGAGTGGTAAGAGGTGTGATGAATGGAGACTCAATCTGTGGTGTGCAAGATAGGATGCCAGAGGAGTGTTTGCCTGGAGGGACAATAGAAAATGTAACTATGGCAATTAACAGGGGTGAAAGGATGGACGAAATGATTGTGATAGCGGGCACGAATGACTTAAGAGGCAATGTACATCGGGCGGTGAGAGATCTGAGATTCTTGCTTGAAGTTGTACAAAAGAAAACACAGAGAGGAAAGATTTTGTGTGTGTGTGTTGTCCAGGTATGATAGTGACGAGCTGAGCAGAAGAGCAGTAATACTGAATAGCATAATAGCCAGAATGTGTCAGAAGAGAGGATTGGAATATGTGGATGCTTGGAGGGCATATGAGGACAGAATGGAACTGTATGCGAGAGACCGTTTGCATTTGAATGAGGAAGGACAAAGGCATCTGGAGAGATTGCTGTTTTCTGAACGAGTCAGTGTGTCAATGCAGGGAAACTAGAATTCCCTGGATGGATGGTATAGTATGCCCACAGATACGAGACCCTTCGACACTTCTGTGAATGTCAAAAGGAGACTCCATTCTGATAATAGGGTAATCAATCCGTATTGTGGGATGAGTATTTATTATTACACGTCGGAAAATTAACTTCTCTTTTATGATCATTGTAGTTTTTAAAGTGGTAACTATTTTGCTTGTATAACAGTTGTAAAATTTTACGTATAAAGCACATGAGTTCACGTGTTGGTGACCAATTCGTACATCGCCTTATTTCTTTCTCCCCTTCAACATGACTCTTCTTGGCAGCCTGCCAATGACAGCTCTCACTTCTATTGTTGGACTATAACAGGGGTGGCCTCTTGTGGGAATGGATGCTTGGGAGAAGGGGGACAACATCAGGTAACACTGAGTCCAGTGGGATCTAGAGGGGATAATGATAACTATAGAAGCAGTGACATCTTTATGCTTTATATGAATGCCAAAATGTATCCGAAATAAAGGAGATAAATTGGTGGCACTGATAGCATCAGCCTGGCCAAAGATTATTGGGATCTCAGAGATGTGGTTGATGGAAGATGATATAATAACAGGAATTGAAGTAGCAGGGTACAGCGTTTTTCGGCAGGATAGGAAAGGAAAACGTAGTGGTGGAGTAATGCTTAAAAAAGTGATGACTTATGTCCTCTAAGAGTGGAAGCTTTGGAAGGTAGACACTAATGGTTTTGAAAGCATATGGTGTGAGGTAGAAGTTGCCAAGACAGGATATTTAGTAGGGTGTTGCTACAAACCAAGGAGCACAGAAGGTAGGGAGCAGGAGATGTTCAGACAGTTGAGCTTGCAAGTGCAAGAAGAATGATTGTTATGGGAGATTTTAACTACAGCAGTATAAGCTGGGAAGAGGAAAATGCATGTGGTCATAAAGAAATGGAATTTCTAGAATTCTTGATGGACAAATGTCTTAGGCAACATATAATAGAGGGAACAAGAGGTTCAAGAGTTTTGGATTTGGTCATAGCATCAGAAGAGCTGATAATAACTGAGATGACATATCTCCCACCAGTTGGAGAGAGAGTGACCATGTGGTTTTGACTTGGAAGATGAATAGACATGCAGGAGTATAAAAGAAAAGGGAACGTATGTGGAATTATAAGGCAGGTGATTATAATAGTCTTAGATATCAACTTAGGGCAGTTCCATGGAGGGCAGAATTGGAAGGCCAGGATATCATTAGTGCTTGAGAAATTGTGAAGGAATATTTGTTAGCAGCAATAGTAAGCTGTATTCCACAAGTGAAGAAGAGGACACACAATTTGGTGTAAAGTGGATGACAAACAATATCAAACAGGAACTGCAGGTGAAAAAGAGCTTATGGAATAAGGAGAAGGGTGGAGAGAAGATGCACGAAAAATATAAGACACAGGCAAGGAGAGTGACTAGTATGGGGAGGAAGGCAAAACTGAAATATGAGAAGAGATTGGCACTAAGATCCAAAGAAAATCCTAGGGAAATTTTAGCTATGTGGCCAGTAGGAGGAGAAATGATTGTGGAAGAATGACATTGCGGGACAAAAATCGGAATTGAGTGACCGATGCAGAGGACATAATGGAGTCGTTCAATGAGCACTTTATTGGAGTATTTCATCCTGGAGAAGGTTTTAATACTAGAGGAATAGCGCAGGTTCAGGATTTAGAGATGCAAAAGGAGAGGGTGTTCCAAATATGGAGTATTTTGGATAGCAGTAAAGATGTGGGACTGGATGGTATTTCACCAGGGGTTTTGAGAGAATGTGCTAAACAACTGACAGCTCTGGTGACCTGGCTCTTCAATATAAGTATGGCTGCGGGAAAGGTACCCAAGGAATGGAAGAAAGGTAAGATAGTGTCATTGCATAAGGGCGGTAGCAGACTGTAAGTATCTAATTATAGGCCAGTTTGTGTGTCATCAGTAGTTGTTAAGGTCTTGGAAAAATTAGTGAGGGACTATATACAGTGTTGGGCAGATGAGGGTAATGTTATCTGTGAGAATCAACATGGATTTGTTAAGGAGCGCTCTTGCTTTAGTAATATGATTGCCTTTTATAATAAAGTGACAAGCGCAACTGATGAGGGAAAGGCATATACTGCCATTTTTTTGGATTTTGCAAAGGCATTTGACAGGGTGCCACATGATAAGCTGATACTTAAGTTGCAGCACATGGGTTTAAATGTCAGGGTAGTCAAATGGATTCAGGATTGGCTGACTGATAGGTATCAGAGAATTGTGTATGGTGGGGCAATATCAAGGAAGCAACAGATTACAAGTGGGGTTCCACAGGGCTCAGTACTGGGACCTGTATTGTTCAACCTTTATATTAATGACATTGTCAATGGATTGCAAGGGGATATTCAGTTGTTTGTAGATGACGTGAAGCTGGGAAGGATTATCAGTAAAATTGCAGATGTGGCAGCCCTGTAAGAGGATTTGAATAAACTAGACAGATGGGCAAATGAATGGGGTCTCGGTTTAATGTAGCAAAATGTAAAGTCTTGAAGTTTGGGATCCATCGATGAGAGGGTGCATACTCAATTGGAGGAGCTGTACTGAGGAAGTAGGGGAGACAAGAAATCTGGGAGTGATGACTGATAGAAAACTGAAATTCAGGGAGCATATTGCAAAGGTAGTGAAGGTAACCCAGAGGATTGCTGCAATACTGAGAAGGAAGCTGAACTGTAGAGTTAAAAGAGTTATCATTCTGTTGTATAAGACCCTGATCAGACTACACGTGGACTATTGTTCTCAAATTTGGTCCCCAGGATTTGAAGGGAATAAATTAACTGTGGAAAGGATACAGAGGCAGATAACAAAGATGGTTTCAGGAATGTACATTATGAGGATTGGCTGAGGGAATGTGAACTGTAGAGTTTGGTGGATAGAAGAAGGAGAGGTGATATGATCGAGACTTTTAAACTATTGAGAGGCAGTTACAGGGTGGACATTGGGGAGTTCTTTCGCTTGGTGGAACAGCGGGAAGGAGCGATGAAAATTTGTTACAATATCAGTTATGAGGATCGGCTGAGGGAATGTGGACTGCAGAGTTTGGTGTAAAGGATAGGTGATATGATCGAGACTTTTAAACTGTTGAGATGCAGTTACAGGGTGGACATTGGGGAGTTCTTTCGCTTGGTGTAACAGCAGGAAGGAGTGATGGCAAGAGGCCATCCCTGGAAGTTACAAAAGGAAGCTGTGAGGAGTGGTTTCTTTGCATGTAGGGTGGTTGAACCATGGAATGCATTGCCTGAGAGAGAGAGAGAGAGTGGTGAGAGAAAGAACGGTCAATGAGTTAAAGGAGGTATGATAGACTTGTGTTTCCTAAGAAAGACCTCCCATGATGAGTCTCTTGACTCCAACTGTAGGCCTGAATAATAATAATAATTTCTATAGGTCACATCATACTACCAAATTCAGAATATAGTTCACATTTTCTTCCTATACATTTCACATCTTTCAGCTGATTATCTTAAGTTGCTTAAGATCCCTTAAAAATTTTGGCACAGCTCCATAAATTTAGAAATAGAAGGATTGCAAAGGAAAATGAGTAAAATGCTTCTGATACACCTGTACAGGTGACAAAGGATTGCCAAGGAAAATGAGTAAAATGCTTCTGATACACCTGTACAGGTGACACTGATCAACAAATTTTGAACAGTTATTCCTTGACTTTTTTTTTTTGTATCGATACCATACATGATTGAAGAACCTACAGCACATCAGTGTGACACGTGTAAGGTACAACAAAGTAAAGGCTGTGGACAAAAGAAGTTTATTGATATTCTTCGTGAAGAGTTGGAACTTGTTTAGAGCACTTCCTAAGATTGTTCCAGAAAATGAGGCAGATGATATAAAAGAAGAATAGAAGTAGATTTGGTGTTTTTGTAGTTGTTCTGAAAAGGGATACTGAGCAGGCTACTGCTCTTATGATGGTTGCCAGTTCACTGGAACAGTGACTATGGAATTATTATTATTATTATTATTATTATTATTATTATTATTATTATTATTATTATTATTATTCAGGCCTCCAAGGAGTCAAAAGACTCATCGAGAGAGGTCCTTCCTAAGACATAAAGTCTGTCAAGACTCACTGAGGGGAGGTCCCCCCCTGAGAAACACAAAGTCTATCATACCACTCTTTAAACTCACTGACCGTTCTCGCTCCCACCACTCCATCAGGCAATGCATTCCACGGCTCAACCACCCTCCACACAAAGAAACCACTCCTTACCCTCTTGCTCACAGTTTCCTTTCGTAACTTCCAGGGATGGCCTCTTGTCATCACTCCTTCCCGCTGATCAACCAAGCGAAAGAACTCCCCAGTGTCAACCCTGTAACCACCTCTCAACAGTTTAAAAGTCTCAATCATATCACCTCTCCTTCTTCTATCCACCAAACTCTGCAGTCCACATTCTCTCAGCCGATCCTCATAACTATCCTTGTACAGTCCTGAAACCATCTTTGTCATCCGTCTTTGTATCCTTTCCACAGTTAATTTATCCCCTTCAAATCCTGGGGACCAAATCTGAGAACAATAGTCCAAGTGTGGTCTGATCAGAGACTTATACAATGGAATGATAACCCTCTTATCTCTGCAGGTCAGTGTCCTTCTCATAATAGCAGCAATCCTCTGTGTTACCTTCACCACCTTTGCAATATGTCCCCTAAACTTCAGGTTTCTATCAATCATCAACCCCAGATCTCTTGGCTCCCCTACTTCCTCCAGTATAACTCCTCCCATAGAGTATGCAGCATCCCATCGATGTTTCCCAAACCTCAAGACCTTACATTTTGCTGCATTAAACTGATACCCCAATTCATTTGCCCATCTATCTAGCTTATTTAAATCCTCTTGCAGGGCTACCACATCTGCACTATTACTAATAATCCTTCCCAGCTTCGCATCATCTGCAAACAACTGAATATCCCCCTGCAATCCACTGGCTATGTCATTGATATAAAGGTTAAACAATATAGGTCCTAGTACTGAGCCCTGTAGGACCCCACTTGTAACCCTCTGCCTCCTGGAAACTGCTCCACCATACACAACTCTCTGATACCTATCAGACAGCCAATCCTGAATCCAGTTGACCAATCTGACATCCAGACCCATGTGCTGCAACTTAAATATCAGCTTATCATGGGGCACCCTGTCAAATGCCTTCGCCAAGTCTAAGAAAATTGCAGTATATGCCTTTCCCTCATCTAATGTTCTTGTAACTTTATTATAAAAGGCTAGCATATTGCTAAAACAAGAGTGTCCTTTCACAAATCCATGTTGATTCTCACAGATAACATTACCCTCATCTGCCCAATGCTGTACACGGTCCCTCACTACTTTCTCCAAGATCTTAACAACTACTGATGACACACAGACTGGCCTATAATTAGACACTTCCAGTCTGTTACCACCCTTATGCAATGGCACTATCTTACCTTCCTTCCATTCCCTGGGGCACCTTTGCCAAAGCCAGACTTTCATTGAAAAGCCACGTTAAAGGTACTGTCAATTCCCTAGCACATTCTCTCAAAACTTGTGGCGAAATACCATCCAGTCCCACAGCTTTACTGACATCCAGAGTACTCAGTATCTGAAACACACTCTCCTCCTGTACCTCCAGACCTCGTACCAGTCCTATCCCTCTAGCATTAAAACTGACTCCTCTAGGATGAAATACTCCAATAAAGTGTTCATTGAACAATTCCACTATGTCCTCTGCATCAGTCACTCTATTCCCATTTTTATCCCACAATATCATTCTTCCACAGTCATTTCTCCTCCTACTGGCCACATAGCTAAAAATTCCCTAGGATTTTCTTTGGATCTTAGGGCCAATCTCCTCTCATATTCCAGTTTCGCTTTCCTTACCACACTAGTCACTCTTCTGGCCTGTGTCTTATATTCCTCATGCATCTCTTCACCTATCTCCTTATATCTCTTCCATAGCCTCTTTTTCGCATGCAATTCCTGTTTAATATTGTTTGTCATCCACTTTACTCCAAATTGCATCCTCTTCTTCACTCGTGGTATACAACTTACCATTGCTGATAACAAATATTCTTTCACAATTTCCCACGCACTGGTGATATCCCGGCCTTCCAATTCCTCCCTCCAAAATTACCTGTAAAAAAGACACAGCTGAAACAGTGTGTCTCTGTGAGATAGAGATTGAAGTGATGCTAGGAGATCAGCATTATTTTTAGTGCTATAATAGTGTTGTCATCTGAATGAGAGAGAGAGAGAGTGGTGGAAGTTCAGGTGAGCAGATACATCTAATGGCCTTCACTTTATCTAAAAGATATAATAATAGGATTTCAGAATTGCTGCTAGAAAACTAGATTGGCAATAAGTACACTGATTTATATTGTTAATAGCTAATGATTTTCATTTAATTGTGCACATGGCAAAATATATAAAACTTTTGATAATTTTAATATTTGATAACTTTATCAATAATTTAAAAATTAATTAATAAAATTTTATCATTACATAATAAATGTTAATTGAGAATAATTAAAAAGATTATTCATTAATAAAATTATCGAGTATTTTTACAATATACTTTGTCTTCATAGTAGATTACAACAAAAACATACATTCTATGGTGTATAAATTATGATGAAACAAATTTCATTTACAATGGTTATTAATTTGTTACTGTATACTATTTTAACCAGTTCTGTTCACTTTAATGAATAAGACTAAGAGTTTATTGTGATTACTTGACATCTCTGAGGACACATCACAGGAGGGAGGATATAAATGATATTGAGAAGGGTATATAGGATATTCACACACATGCACACAAAATTAATTACAAAAGTGATTTTTATGACATCTGAAACAGCTCTCCATAAAATCATAAAAAAAAAAAAATCCATTAAAAGTTTGAGTAGCTCCACAAATCAGCATCATGCTACTAGAAGTTGATTAGAGCAAAAGCTTTTTACCATAACAATCTTTCCTTCATCTCTGCATTACTATAGGGAGAGGGGACAGTACTATTATTAATGATTCATCTTGTATAATGAATTCAGTGTCTCACCACTGAAATGCCTTAACACATCACAGTAAGGTCAAACAAGTGTTCTTGATATATTAATTCCCCTGCCTCATTTGTCATCATCATCATCAAATTCCTGACATGTACTCTCAAGAGGTGTACAGGATATTATGATAGTACAACATGAAGAACTTACATCATTACAAACTTCCTATTCACAATTTTCCTCCAAATCAATCTGTTATTAGTCAAGACTCTGACATTATCGAATCTTATATTTCTGTCTTCTAAGGTACTTATTACTGTATCAATTATACCTATATCTTGGTCTTCCTCTGGGTCTTTTTCCTGCCAATCTGGAAAAGAACATTTGTTTTGCTAATCTGTCCTCTCCCATTCTGTTTAAGTGACCATATCACCTGCTAACACATTCCTGGATGCTAACAATGTCAAGTTCTTTCCTAATATCCTCATTTTTAATATGATATTGCCATTAATGCCATCTATTCATGCCCCTAATCCTTCTCAGGACTCTCATATCTGTGGTCTCTAGTCTTTGGTGAAGTGTTTTATTTCTAGCCTAGCTCTCAGACCCATAAGTTAAAATTTGTTTGAACACTGTCTTGTATACAATTAATTTAGTGTTTTGACTAATTTCTCTCTTATTCCATATAAATTTATTCACCTGACTTCCCACCATACCAGCCTTGTTGATTCTGTTGTTCATTTCCATATTTAATTTACCATCTTCACTAAATATTATGCCTAAGTAGCTGAAATGTTTTACTTGTTCTATAGGTTCTCCATTCACAATGCAGTTGATATTTTCAATGTTTCTGATTTTCATTGTCTTTGTCTTGTTATTACTGATTATTATTATGGACAACTCCAAGGAATCTTAGCCTCATCGAGGGAGGCCCTAAACATCACGTCAAGAACTATTCAGCATTCACACAGAATCTATCATACTTTGCTTTGAACTCATTTACAGCCATTGCACCCACAACAGACTCTGGCAGCTTATTCCACTCATTCACCACTCTCCAAGTAAAAAACCTAATTCTAATACCCTTGCTAACCACAGTCTTGCTAAGTTTCCATGAGTGGCCCCTATTTCTCCCACTAGAAGACCTGTTCTGAAAAATTTCCTCTGAATTAATCTTGTAAAAACCCCCTCAGTAATTTGAATGTCTCAATCATATCACCCCTTTTCTGTCTATCAACCAATTTCTGTAACCCACAAATCTTCAACCTGTTTTTGTAAAGTTTATTCCATAGACCAGCTACCATCTTGGTCACTAGCCTCTGGATTCTCTCTACCTCCTTCCCATCACCAAGAAACCCTAGTGCCCAGATCTGCAAACAGTAGTCAATATGAAGTCTTATCAAGGCTCGATAAAGAGGAACAATAACCTGCTTGTCTCTGCTCATCAAAGTATTCTCCAGTAAGCAAGTAATCTGATGAGCTGATTTAGCCACTTTTGCTATGTGCCTCTCAAATCTCTAGCTTCATCAATTTCCTGGAGCATGGTTCCACCATGTGGTATACTGCTGATAATCTTTTCACCCTAACATGCATAACCTTATACTTTTCCATATTAAACTGACATACATTCTCCTTAGCCCAGTCTGCCAATCTATCCAAATCATCCTGAAAAATTTTGACATCATGTATATTCACTATTGCTCTACCCAACTTGCATCATTGGAAAATAACTGAACAGTTCCTCTCAGATCCTTTCCTATATCATTAACGAAACAAATTAAATAGCAGTGGTCCAAGAACAGAACCCTGCAGAACAAGACTAGTCACAGGCCTTCTTTTGGACTCAACTCCTGAATAAACTACTCTCTGATATCTCTCCATCAACCACCCTCTTATCCAGCTCACCAACCCTATGGCCATCCCTATGTGCTTCAGTTTATTGATTAGAATTCCATGTGGTATCCTGTAAAGGCCTTTACAAAGCAGTATCACTGTAAACCCATTACCCTTATCGAATTCAGCCATCACTGCATTATGAAACGTGAGCATGATCTACCCTTCACGAAACCATGCTGCCCTCCCCATACAGAATCTCATTTCCATATATCCATTCCTGTATTTTGCGCTTGAACAAGTTCCCCAATACCTTGACAATGATTCCTGATATGGTGATTGGTCGGTAATTTGCAACTGCAGTCTTGGAGCCAGTCTTGCAATGGAACTATTTTCCCCCTCTTTCAACCCTCTCAGAACTAACCCAGAGCTGAGACTTAAACGATCATTTTCATACCCAATTTATTACAACAATTATTCAACTTAGTCAGGGAATCTTGCAGACTTATACTGGATTTATTTAAAAGTATAACATAATCTTTTGTCCAAGTGTGAGCAAACACAGTTTGCACCTGAAAGTATCTTCAGGACTGGGGTAAGGTTGTACAATACCAGGCAACTCATTGCAAAGGTGGAGCAAGCTAACATCACTCCATACTGAGATAGGAGTGATGTTACTCTTACCTTCTCCCATAATGCAAAACACATCTCCTTGCAGATATGTATAATGTTATGCATTAAGGGAAGGGCCACTACCCAGACTAGTTTCGACTTTTATTGAGTGGGAGCCAGGCCCAGAGTTGGAGATACCAGGCAGAAGCATTAGCAAGGTCTTCTCTACCTATAGGAGTAGCCAAAGGGTGTTGTACTACCTTACCCCAGTCCTGAAGATACTTTCAGGCACAAACTTTGTTTGCTCACACTTGGACAAAGGATTAAACTAAATTTATTATAGTCTAACCAAGTGAAAAATAAATTTTCAACATCTGTCTCTAAATCCAGAGTAATTTAATAAAAAGGTAGCACACCCTTTGGCAACTCCTATAGGTAGAGATGACCTTGCTAATGCTTCTGCCTGGTATCTCCAACTTTGAGCCTGGCTCCCACTGAAGAGACCTCAATAAAGGTTGAAACTAGTCTGGGTAGTGGCCCTTCCCTTAATGCATAACATTATACATATCTGCAAGGAGATGTGTTTTGCATTATGGGAGATACTCAGATAGGAGTGATGTTAGCTTTCTCCACCTTTGCAACGAGTTGTCCGGTGTTGTACTACCTTACCCCAGTCCTGAAGATACTTTCAGGCACAAACTTTGTTTGCTCACACTTGGACAAAGGATTAAACTAAATTTATTATCAGGTTTAATACTGCTATAGATAATGAATAACAGAGGGAATAATGTACATTCTTGTGTGTTACCAGATTTAATATCAAACCATCTTCCTTTTTCTTTTAAGGTTACACGATGATCAGCATTCATATTTAAGAAGTTAGGGATACAAAACATGCGTATTGAGACGTGTGCCTTCCTATATTTCCTTCAACTCTAATAGTAAGTCAGCAGTTGAGTTGTAAGTCAGCATAATTGCTGACTTACAACTCAAATAAAGACTAAGTATTGCTTGATATAATGACCCATCGACACCATATAACTGCAGTGTTTTGAATAGCTTTTCTCTTGGCACCTTGTCATTCGCCTTTTGCAGGCCTACAAAACTTTGTTGGAAAGGGTCCAAAGGCGACTGACTAAGGTAGTTTCTGACCTCTGGAATGTCGAGTATGAGGAAAGATTGAAAAGATGTAATTTGCAGAGTCTAGTGGAGAGAAGGAAGAGGGGAGATATGATAGAGACCTACAAGTTGGTAAGGGGTTGTTATAGGATCAATGGTGGAGAAGTTCTACAGAGAATAGTGGGAGATCAGGGGAGAACCAGAGGTCATGCCTGGAAACTGTATAAAGAGGGTGTGAGTAGGGGAGTGAGAGGCAGGTTTTTTTCGTGCAGAGTTGTGAATGATTGGAATGCCTTGCCTGAGAGTGTGGTGTCTGCAAGGAGTTTGAATGTGTTTAAGACCCGGTATGATGAGATGTGTGTGAGATAAAAGGACCTCCTAGATGAGTCTTTGACTCCATGAGGTCTTGTTTAATAATAATAATAATAATAATAAAACTTAAATACAGATCTTTGTTATATTACCATGATTTCTCAACTATTTGTTGTAAAGTGAAAATCTGATCATGAATCCAGCTTGTTCTTCACCAAGCTTCCCTTCTACAATCCTTCTCCACTGTTTCTCAAGTATCATCAGTAGTTGTTAAGATCTGGAAGAAATTAGTGAGAGACCGTATACAGCATTGGGCAGATGTGGGGTAATGTTATCTGTGAGAGTTAACATGGATTTGTGAAGGGGCACTCTTGTTTTAGCAATATGATAGCCTTTTATGATAAAGTTACAAGAGCATTAGATGAGAGAAAGGCATATACTGCCATTTTCCTAGATTTAGCAAAGGCATTTGAAAGAGTGCCACACGATAAGCTGATATTCAAGTTGCAGCACATGGGTCTGGATGTCAGATTGGTCAACTGGATTCAGGATTGGCTGTCTGATAGGTATCAGAGAGTTGTGTATGGTGGAGCAATATCAAAGAGGCAGAAGGTTACGTGGGGTTCCACAGGGATCAGTACTGGGACCTATATTGTTTAACCTTTATATCAATGACATTGTCTGTGGATTGCAAGGGAATATTCAGTTGCTTGCGGATGATGCGAAGCTGGGAAGGGTTATTAGTAATAGTGCAGATGTGGTAGCCCTGCAAGAGGATTTGAATAAGCTAGATAGATGGGCAAATGAATGGGGGTCGGTTTAATGCAGCAAAATGTAAGGTCTTGAGGTTTGGGACACATCAATGTGACACTGCATTCTCTATTGGAGGAACTATACTGGAGAAAGTAGGGGACACAAGAGATCTGGGGTTGATGATTGATAGAAACCTGAAATTTAGGGGACATATTGCAAAGGTGGTGAAGGTAACAAAGAGGATTGCTGCAATAAAGAAGGACACTGACCTGAAGAGATAAAATGGTTATCATTCCGTTGTATAAGACTCTGATCAGACCACACTTAGACTACTGTTCTCAGATCTGGTCCCCAGAATTTGATGGAGATAAATTAACTGTGTAAAGATTACAAAGGCAGATAACAAAGATGGTGTCAGGACTGTACAATATTAGTTATGAGAATCGGCTGAAGGAGTGTGGACTGCAGAGTTTGGTGAATAGAAGAAGGAGAGGTGATATGATTGAGACTTTTAAACAGTTGAGAGGTGGTTACAGGTTTGACACTGGGGAGTTCTTTCGCTTGATTGAACAGCGAGAAGGAGTCATGACAAGGGGCCATCCCTGGAAGTTACGAAAGGAAACTGAGAGAAAGAGGGTGAGGAGTGGTTTCTTTGCATGGAGGGTGGTTGAACCACGGAATGCATTGCCTGATGGAGTGGTGAGAGCGAGAACGGTCAATGCGTTTAAGGAGTGGTATGATAGACTTTGTTTCCTAGGAGGGACCTCCCTCGATGAGTCTTGATAGACTTGTGTTTCTTAGAAAGGACCTCCTCTGATGAGTCTTTTGACTCTATGGAGGCCTGAATAATAATAATAATAATAATAATACTTGCAGAAATCTTACCAGGAACACTCAGTAGGGAAATACTTCTGTAATTCTCATATTCAGTTTTATTTCCCTTTTTGTATATGGCCACTATGAGAGCTCTACTCCAATCATCTGGAATTCGTCCCTATGTCCAGGCCTTCTGTGCAGCCACTGTAAATACTTTTATACCTCAATACTTGAGCATTTCCGGTCGAATATCATCTACTCCTATAGCCTTTCCACATTTCAGGCTTTTGATGGCTTTTTCTACTTCAAGAATGGATATGTATTCCTGATTGCCTGCCTTTTGAGTGTTTTTTACCACTGTGCTGTTACTGCTTGTTTCCTTTAGCAATTTTTCAAAGTAATTGATCTGTACATCAAGGATATCTTTTTCTCCAGTTTTCATGTCATATTTATCATCTCTAATCCCTTTTACAGCACTCTTTCCTCCATTTCTGAGCTTTTCAACAGCCTCCAGAATATTTTGTCACCTTCTTGATATTTATTTTGTATGTTCTTGCCAAAGTTTTCGCATGACTTTTGTTTAGCCAATTTTACATAGTGTTTAGCTTTCTTACATTTGTCTCTATATGCTCTAAGAGCACAAGCTGACTTATTTCCTGGGAACTTTCGATATGCTCTCTTCTTTTCCTTCACTACCTCTTTAACTTTCAGTGTCCACCCTCAGACTATCAGACCACCCTTATTGTGACTGTTTCCCTTGTGACCCAGGTGATCACTCATATTGTGAATGACTGCCCAAGGTGCCAATTTCATGATGGCCTCCAGGACATCCACACGGTGGCAGATGAGCCCCTGGATTGGCTTTCTGGTCTGGACATTGACCTGTAGCTGCTTTTGCCATAAGAATAAATAAAAGTGTCCACCATGAAGTTCTGATTTTTCAATCCTTGCAAACAATCTCACGACATTCTTCTCTGGCTGAATCAATGAATGTTTTCTTTAGGATTTGCCACTGAATCTCCAAGTTTTAGTTCCTGTTCTGAAATTCTTTGATTTTTCTTGAATAATGTTTGTGTATTTTAGTATACAGTTCACATCTGAGAACTGCTCAACTATTATTCACTTTAAAACTTTCTTATGTGTTCTTCTTTTCAGTATGAAATTCAGTATTATCCTGCTCAAGACTAAATGTTGATCACTTTGAATTTCAAATCCTCTGCACACTCTAGTATCTTGCACCAGTGAAAAAACATCCCTATCAACAATAACACAGTTAATGAGATTTTTCTTATTCCTTGCCTCTTCTTTCCATGTGAATTTATGCAAACTTTATGTTGGAACATTGTCTGGAGGATGGCGAATGAGTGGAATGCATTGCCTGATTCAGTTGTGAGTTCTTCATCTGTAAATGAATTCAAGAAGAGATATGATAGATATTGTTTTGATAGTTTAGGTCTCCCATGATGAGTCTAGTGACTCCATGGAGATACCCCTAATAATAATAATAATAACAACCAGTTCATGTCCTGAGCAGAAATCCAACAGGTATTTGCCATTATTATTAGCTTTGCTCTTTTCTCCAAATTTTCCCAAAATATTTTTGTATGTCTGACAATCATTTCTTACTCTGCTATTTAAATCCCCAACAAGGACCAACATT
This sequence comes from Typopeltis vanoorti, assembly GCF_054136105.1. Lineage (NCBI taxonomy): Eukaryota > Metazoa > Arthropoda > Arachnida > Uropygi > Thelyphonidae > Typopeltis > Typopeltis vanoorti. The sequence goes on along the minus strand of NC_143556.1, from coordinate 35,188,004 downwards.
TCCTTTTTCATTGTGTCAGTTGCTTTCTCTAAAGCCTCAAAAAATTTCTCCACTTCTACCTTAGTAGAACCTCTGTGGGACCATAGACACAAAAAGTCTCCTTGTCCAGTTCCCCATTCTGATATTTGCCCAATCGTTCTACTTGGTATTGCCTGCCATTCAAGATTAGCCTTGTATTTTGTGTTGAATACTATAACTACTTCTTTTCCCTGATTGTTATTGCCTGAACAATTAGGGAAAAGGAGTACTTAGTATTCAAGACATTGTTTTAATCAAACTTCCTCTGCCTTTCCTTTCTATGAAATGAATGTTGTTAACCACAATCATGGGCAACCATATAACTCCAAGCATACAATATATTCCAAAGTTCTAATATCACTTTAGTAGCTCATTGCTGTGCTTCACTCCATCCTAAATCTAAGGAGTCAAATTAATAGAGAAACTGCTATTTTCTTCTCTTTACTGTTCCTCTCATTGTCATAATTTTTCATGACTTAGTACTTTTTTTTAATACACTCTCATCCACAAAAAGTTGTAAACCTATAGTACATTAGTTCTGTGATTGAATAAAGATTTTTTTTTTTTATCAATTTTTTGTAGCTTTAATTTTTATCTACTCTGGAAATTCTTCTCTAGAGACCAAACTTAGAACTTTATCAAGCCATTTCAGGCCTCCAGTATGAAAGGTAGTGGTCTCAGAATGGGCAATAAAATTCATCCACTATCATCACAATCACAAATACCCATACCCACACCAAGATTTGAAACTGCAGCCTGTTGGTTGGAGAATGGATATGCTAACACTCAGCCAACCAAGTGGCTCCTTGACCATGTTCATTTTCATACCCAGGTGTGTATAAGGTACTCTGCACCTTCAGTTTTACCTACTTTTACAGATCTAGACTTGCAGACCATGCCTTGAATGCTGTACTTGAAAATGTGTTTTTATGGTTGGGATACACTTTGTCCACTCTCCAAACTTGCTGCAACAACCCTGGAGAGAGTGGTAGCTCTATTGTGCAAAGTGCTAATCAAATCGCATCTGGATTACTCTGATCAAATCTGGTTACCACGATATGAAGGGGTTAAGTAATTGTAGCAGTGGTACAGAGGCAGATAACAAAAGCAACATCAAGATTGCAGAATATTGATTATAAGGATAGACTGAAGATAGACTAAGGATAGAATCTGGTGGATATGGTCTCAGAATGGGCAATAAAATTCATCCACTATCATCACAATCACAAATACCCATACCCACACCAAGATTTGAAACTGCAGCCTGTTGGTTGGAGAATGGATATGCTAACACTCAGCCAACCAAGTGGCTCCTTGACCATGTTCATTTTCATACCCAGGTGTGTATAAGGTACTCTGCACCTTCAGTTTTACCTACTTTTACAGATCTAGACTTGCAGACCATGCCTTGAATGCTGTACTTGAAAATGTGTTTTTATGGTTGGGATACACTTTGTCCACTCTCCAAACTGGCTGCTCCTAGGTATTGCCTTAACTGCTTAATAGGTTACAACAACCCTGGAGAGGGTGGTAGCTCTATTGTGCAAAGTGCTAATCAAATCGCATCTGGATTACTCTGATCAAATCTGGTTACCACGATATGAAGGGGTTAAGTAATTGTAGCAGTGGTACAGAGGCAGATAACAAAAGCAACATCAAGATTGCAGAATATTGATTATAAGGATAGACTGAATATAGACTAAGGATAGAATCTGGTGGAAAGGAGACAAAGAGGTAATAATATTATTATTCTAGACATTCATGGAGTCATCAGGCTCATCGCACTTGTGGGAGACCCATCTTATACAACATATCACTATCATTTATTATTATGTGACACCTCCCGGGAGTCCAAAGACTCATCGAGGGAGAGTGTGCCAACAGCATTGAACGATTGATCCCCTCCAACTACTAACTCCCTAAATCCATTCACTGTCTGCAATACTCTCTACTCTATCAGTCAACAAATTCCATGGTCCAACCACCTCAGTTAAGACATTTAAGCTGTTGAGGGGTGTTTGAAATATGGCAGAACAAGGGGATGAAACAAGGTCAAAAGGCTACCCCTAGAAGATACAAAACAACAGAATGTTAAGTACTACTACAGCAGCAACAACAACAATGAAGTTGAATCATGCTATGAAATTGCATCTGCAGATTATGGGTTTTTTTTTTTTCACCTGTTTACTTATTTTATTTGAGTTTATTAAGTGTACATTTCTGAAAATGTTGATGTTATTAACTAGAGTAAAATGAAATGTATAGCTCGGCTCACAATTTTTTGATAACAGGTTTACTTTTTCTTTTTTTTTTTTGTATTCAGTCCAAAACATCTTTAATGATTTACTTTTAAGCTATTTTAATGGTGAAAGTTTAATTAATGGTTCATGGGACTAAAGACTGGTGTTAAGAAGGATTACTTACCAATTTGCACATTAGCAAGATAGGTTATCCTATTTAGGTTTTAGTTATGACAGCTGGATTCTCAATTAAAAATATAATTTTGGAACCTTTGTTTATATTCTCCTTGCCAAAAATGTCCCAGACTTCTTCTGACTAGACTTTTTAAGCAGTGAAGTTTTTAATCATGTTACAGCATGATTTGTCATGCCAAAATGTTGATACATAAAACCAGACAGTTGCTTTTGAAATTTATCCTTTCAGTTATATCGTTCCATGAAGTAATTGCTAAAACAGTTGATTGAACTAACAATCATCACTTTTTTTAAAATTTAATATTTAACTTGTAGAACCAACACATTAAAATAACATTTTTTTTGTGAAACTTGTGGATTATATGGGAGAGGGAGAAAGGCTGCTACTGATTTGTGTTTTTTGAGGCTGGAGTTCAAAAAGTCTAGAAATATAATTGGGTAATTTATGAAAAAGCTGTAGTTGGTTAGTTTGTGCAATTTAACTGCACACTGCTTAAAACTTTTTTTTTAAGTGAAATTATGATGGTAATCGGTGTGGGATTGATGGACAAAGTTTGAAAATTAAGCAAGGTAATGGAAGAACTTTATTTTTTTTTAAAGGGAGGATGGTACTATAAAATATGCCAGTACTAAGTAAGCCATTAGTATTTAATTAGCATATTCATACATATAAGAACTATGACACGACTCCATAACTTAATCCTTTAAGAAGTGCCTAATCAAATTAGGTATTGTGCAGGACAGAATTTTTTTCTTATTTCCAAAATATCTTTCACTGCATTTCTTTAAGTTCAGCAACTTCTGGTTTTGTTATGGAAATCTTGCATACTGCTAGTATTTCCGGTAGCAAATTCAAAATTACTATCTCAAAACAACATACAACCAGCTTCTCTCCTGTATGCTAACAAATTGAAGGAAATTGAAGTGCTTAGTTAAGGAAGCTGTCAGTGGAGGGCGCTGTTGAAAGGGAAGCTGGCGCGTGCTACGCTGAGAATAAATGGCGTCCAAAATCGGATTGAGAGCGAAAGGGGGTTTTCAGTGTGGTGAGGACGATAGGGTTTTTGTGCCTCTTTGAGGCACGGATTTGTGCATATTCCTTGTAGAAGTTGCACAGGTATTTATTTTATATTGATTTTTATTATTTAATATGTATAACAAAATAAAAAGGTTTATGAATTAATGAATGTATGATTTTAAAAGACCACTACTAAGCCTAATGTGGTAACCATTTTCCTTTTACCGTTTGTTATGTCTGTGATAAAGAAATCTGTAGTAACGATGATCCATTAGTATTTTATTAATTTCAAATTATTATATAAGGAAATAATTAATAGTCAAGAAGCCAAACATTTTATAAATAAAATGTAAACTTACAATACTTTTTTTTTTTCACTAAGAACATTTCACCAAAACAAAGTATTACGAAATGTGGTTGTTAAGTCGCATTTATAAAGCGCTCGTATTGGTCGCAACCTGGTGTAGGTTTGAGAGGCCTTGCGTTCGTTCGTCCAACGCGATTAGTATTCAATTTCAAAGGGGACGGAGATAGTATATAAAATAATGAATATCTCTTTGCTGTGCTTGAAACTTGGAGGAAATTACATACATAAGCGTATATATTTTTGTTTCGAGTTTTGCAGTAGTGCCTTTCAAGGTATCTTTCAGGGTCAAGCAGGTGTTGCTTGGCAGCATAGTATGCCATGTCATAAACGTGGAGTATTTTTAGGTTGTTTTCGATTTAGCAGATTGTGAGCCGTTATGATATATAAAATCCAAGTAACAAATAATTACCGTTAAATAAGAAAGACTGCTTGTTTGAGCAAGGGCATTCTGGCAGTTATGTACTTTGATGCCATCTGTTAATGTGTAAAATATTGGACTCAACTAATGAGAAAAAGAGAAACTGTGTATATAAATAATACATTATGCATTTTTCTTTTTTTTTATAACTGAACACGTTTTCGCTTTTCATCAATAACATTTCGATTGGCTTTTTTTTTTTTTTTTTTTTTTTTTTTTTTTTTTTTTTTTTTAATGAATTCACTATTTCCGATCAGAATACAACCTTTCAGTTGGAAAGAGGGATTTAAAAGTAATAGGAATGGCATAAAGCTGGAAAAAACTTAATTCAGATGAAATATTCTATATCTACTTTATCTGTGTATATTTGATAATCACATATTGATGACTGTTTATAAGAATGAAATGGGATTGAATGAACATATTTTGCCTGTAATCTAAATATTTCATAATTTTGTGAAATTTAAGAAAATTCTGACACTATTACACAGTTTCACTAATATCAAAGACTAATTTGAGTGTTGCAAATCACTAGTAACAAGAGGATCTCTTTGTCATAAAAGAGGAAATGCAACACTAAATCAACTAGTTATATTTTAAAGCCATATCTCACAATTAGTCAACCATGGATTTAAAATGTTAATTACAATCCAAATGTGGTGGAAACCAATAATTTAGATTAAATTAAGAAAAAAAATCATCAGCAACTCCATGGAGTTGGTCACTCTGGAAGGTCCATTTAAGCATTGGAACATGTCATACCACTCTTTAAATATGCCTGCAATCATACTACCCTCTTGGGTAGTGCACCTACTGCTTTTCATGCCTAATAATAAAAACCATTCTGTCTTGTATGATACTTTCTTAACTTTCAGCCATAGCATCTTGTTTCTCCCTTATTCTGCATTTTGAAAAATCTCAGCATCCATCGTAAATACCTCTTAAATAAATGTTTCGTAACGTCATTTCCACTCTAGCGGTCTCCATCCTTATTCAAGCCTCAGTTGATGTTTCTCAGTACTGATTTTTTTTGTTAGCCACCTTTGTACTATTGTTTCTTCATCCTTTTCAAATCCTGGTAACCAGATCTGAGCACAACACACATCAAGGGCTTATACAATAGAGACAACTCGCCTTTCTCTCCACTGTTCACCATCCTTATTACTGCAACAGTACTCTGGATTATCTTTGCATTGTATCACCTGAATCAATTTATATGAATTTATATTATCTGCAAGTAATGGAATATCTCTTTACAATCCACTAACTTGATTGTAATTGTCCCAGTTCTGGGTCCTGTTGAATACTACTGTAATAATCTTTCTTCCTTAATACTGTTCTCCATAAATATTTGATATTTGTCAATTTTCCAATCTGCTAGCCTGATACCTAAGCCAATTTGTTGTGACTTATATATAAACTTGTCATGTAACAACCTGTTAAATACATACCATAAGTTTTGTGGTATGTAAGTATATGTAGATGCTTCTCTCATTAACTATTCTTTTTATTTTAAAGGTGAACAGATTCTTGAAATTAAAATGCTGCTTAATGAATAAGTGTTGTTCTCATCAGCTCAATTCTGTCTACAAACCTTTTACCAAGATTTTTCCAAAATATTAACCACTGAAGGAATAAAATGGACCATAGTTTGATGCTTACATTTAATACTATCTTTTGTATGAGTATTTTTTTATCCTCATTTTTACAGATTTTTTCCATTTGCAAGACTTATTAAACAACCATGTCAATGGCATTGTCAGTACCTTAACACATATCCTTGAAAATACATGAAAATATCAGTTCGTGTGTTTAAAGTTTAAGTGCCAGGAGAAACTCATATTAGAAGTGGAATGAAAGAGCACTGAAGGATTAAAAATATTAATTCTTCCAATATTTTGTTTATCATTGAAATATTGTCAGGGAGGCAGTATGAGACTTGTAAAACACAATGATTTTGCATCATCAGCAAAGATATATTTGCATGAGTATCCTGGCCAAACCATCTCTTCCTCATACCATACATTCTCAAGCCATCAGTGCCATTGTCATCCTTGTTCTCCCTTCTGATGGGGCACAGTTTTTTTGTTATCGTAAGTAACACCACTACTGTTTTTTCATTCCCATCCAGCTGAAATTGTTCTTGTTTTTGCTGAACTTCACTGAGATGCAAATTCAAGTATAGTATAGCAATGAATACAGAATATTCTCAGCAATAGGAAAGCATGTGTTTTATATGAAGTAATGCCACCATTTATAGTGACAGTACTTCACTAATAATATAATAACATACTAATTGTTTGCGCGTACGTGCATGGTTTTTCATTTTTATTTGCATATCTTTAGCGCAATTGGAACAACAATGGTACATTGCGCCTTTCGATTGGAAAAGGCCTAAGTTTGATTTTCATTGTGATGAGAGGAATCTTTATATGGGTTTTTTCAATTGAAGGCGAGTTAGCCGATCTCATACGGAGGTAGCAGAGTTTTTTCTCCTGGAAACTTGGGTTTTTTTCATACCACATAGTGAAGGAGCTGTTTTTTTGTTGTTGTTGTTGTTGTTGTCAGTTTAAATGTATTTGTGAGAGCAGCAGTGAGATGATAGTTTTATGGCTGATGTTTTAGGAACAGACTAGAAAAACACTTGTTTCCATGCTCTATATATGCTATCAACAGTATGATAGTGTATGTAGCTAACATAGGATGAGTTGAATTTTTGAGCATAACTAAAAGATAACTGAGAGAGCAAGAGAGAATGCTTCATGCCTTTTATGTTTAGTTCTTTTACAAAAAAAAAAAAAAAAAAAAAAACTAGATGGAATCAAATCTCTCATTTCTCCTTTTGTCTTGAAGTAAGTTTATACAAAAGATAATATAATGTAGGCTACAACAGAGACAATTTAAAAAAAATACCCACCATGTGGTAGCAGTATTTCTTGAACGTGTTTCGAATTCTTAAGTGTTATAGAATGTGTGCCCCTGCTAGCATTTAAAAATTTACCCTTTGCACCAATAAAAAAAGAAACAAGTGGTAAATACTTGAACAAGAATTAATCATCTCTTGTTTATGTGAACAAGAGATGGAGGCACATATTACACTCTAAATTCTCATCCCCTAAATAAGCCCTGGCTCTGCAAAATATGAGTTAAGGTTATACAAATGAAGAACCAAGCATACTATAATTGGTTATCATCAACAACTCTGCCTTCTCTCACCGCTTTACACCCAAAGCCCGAAACAGCTGCAAGAAAATCATCACTGCATCAAAATCTGATTTCCAACAGAAAACTTGTATCGTGTGCCTAAATGGCAGCTATGCATTCTGGTCTCTGGTCAAAGCTTTAGAACACAACTTTTACCCGACACTGCTCCCCTACTACTGCACCCAGATGGATCTATTGCATCATCCACAGAGAAAGCCATCTCTTGGCATCATAATGTTCCTTAAATGCCTGCATAAATGATTTTGCAAACACTCAATACTTCCCTGACCTTTCACCAAGAAGTGATCATCCTATCCAAACTAGATACCAAAAAGCCCCCTAGTCCTGATGACATTCCTCCAATTGTTCTGAAGATTTGTGCTCCAGAGTTGACTCCTATACTGTGTCACCTGTTTATATTCTCTTACTTCACCGGCATCTACTCTGCGTCCTGGAAATTAGCCCATGTTCAACCTATTACCAAGAAGGGTGACAAATCTTTACCACCATTAAACGATTGCCTAATCTCTCTCTCCTTAGTCCTCTCAAAAAAAAAAAAAAAATGTTGGTGATGGTTCTTTCTCTCCAAAGTAATGGAGAAAACCATCAACAGCCAAACTTCTATGCTATCTTGAAAGTACTCAGCTAATAAATGACTGCCAGGATGGATTCTTCCAATGCTGTACAACAGGGGATCTGTTCACCCTTCACACACACCTCTGGATGCACATTGTGTGTGATGCTGGGGTTTCACATGGTTTTGTCCTCTCAGCCACCCTGTTTCTTCTGTGCATCACTGACCTGCTCCAGTTTACCACCAATACAGTTTTGCCAATGACAGTACATTGCATTCATCCTTCTCAGTTGACAAACTTTGCATCAAACAAATCGGCACAATTCACATAGTAACAATCTCTGTAAACCTAAATTCTGATCTCCAAACTATTCTTCGATGGGACTCGGATAAGCTTGTCAATTTTAATCCTTATAAAACACAGTTCAGTCTCTTTTCCTACAAAAAATAACCATATTATCCCAGCCTCACCTTTGACAAAGGTGAGGCTGGAATAATATCTAGGCAAGAGAAGATCTCTCCTCTTGAGATTACCTTGGCATAAAGATATTACAAGCATTGCCTCCTCAGCAATGGTTGTAATGTGTTTATTAAAAAAAAAAAAAAAATAGGAAAAAAAATAGGATGCCTCTTTCAGTCAAATCAACTCTGTACAAACAAGAGATGTAGTGAGCACTGCTGACACATCTGGGGAGGTGCCCTTAAGAGATTATACTTGATGCATTATAGAAGAGAGTAGTCAGACTGAGTAATGACTCATCTCTTACCAACCTGCTCCAACCACTCTCACACAAGCATGAAGATGCTATAGAAGATTATATATTTATAGAAAAATGGATTTGATAAAGAGAGGGGGAGATTATTATCATCAGTGATCTCTCCCTCTCTTTATCAAATCCATTGCAACACATGCAGCTACCACCTGATATCCCTTCAGTCAAATTCCATATTCGTAGAAAACGTTTCTCTTCATCCTCCATCCCTACTGCTGCTGTATTTTGGAACAGCCTTCCAGAAACCATGTTTCCCAATTCTCTTCCCACACACTGTACTAACGTACTATGGGTTGACCAACTTCTTGTGTACGGACCTAACATTTAAAAAAATGCATTCTTATATCCATCAGACAAGATATCTACCATTTCTCCTTTATCTTGAAGTCAAGTTTATATTATGTTACAACAGAAACAATTAAAAAAAAAAAAAACACTATGGCAGCAGTATTTCTTGATCATGTTTCCAGAATTCTTAAAAGTGTTACAGAATGTGTGCCCTTGCTAGCATTCAAAAATTCACCCTTTGCACCAATAATAATGATAATAATAATAATAATAAAAATGATATAATTACATCCAAGTGCTCACTACATCTCTTGTTTGTCTTCTTACTTATATCCATCAGACAAGATGTTTGCTGAAATCTATAAAAAAACAGCATTATCATTAACCAAAATGCTCTCTTCTTGGGATATATCATTTGAGATTGCATTTGAAGATTTTAAAAAACATGCTCTTCACTTAGCCCTTCTCAAACATTCTATCTAGCTAAGATATGTGGATGATGTGCTCTCTATTTTCCTTGTGGTCCAGATGCGTCACTCCTGTGTCTGTCATCTTGATAGTCTTCACCCTAGAATCCAATTTACAATGGAAAAGAAAACTAATAATAGTCTTGCCTTTCTAAACACCTTGGTAATATTCCTATCTAATGGTAACTAATCTTTCCTTTTCAGTGTAGTTGAAACCTACTCACACAGGCAGATACGTTCCCCATCATCCCACCCCTCTCGACAATATGTTATCATTAAAACACTAACCAATAGTCTATAACTTTTGTTCCAAACTCAATTGTATACACCACACCTTCCTATCTAATGACTACAGCAGTTTCAACAGTATTAAAAAAAACAATTGGTCCTTTCCCCCAATCTATTACCTTCTCTTCAGAATGATTTTTAGTAATAATAAATTTAGTTTAATCCTTTATCCAAGTGTGAGCAAACAAAGTTTGCACCTGAAAGTATCTTCAGGACTGGGGTAAGGTGGTACAACACCAGGGCACTCCTTGCAAAGGTGAAGCAAGCTAACAACATGCTTCTGCCTGGTATCTCCACTTGGGCCTGGCTCCCACTGAAGAGACCTCAATAAAGGTCGAAACTAGTCGGGGTTGTGGCCCTTCCCTTAATGCATAACATTAGACATATCCGCAAGGAGATGTGTTTTGCATTATGGGAGATACTGAGATAGGAGTGTTGGTAGCTTGCTTCACCTTTGCAAGGAGTGCCCTGGTGTTGTACCACCTTATCCCAGTCCTGAAGATACTTTCAGGTGCAAACTTTGTTTGCTCACACTTGGATAAAGGATTAAACTAAATTTATTATACTCTAACCAAGTGGAAAATAAACTTTCAACAAGATTTTTAGTAATACTGTCACCATCCCCTATGCCTGAGGCATGTCAGAAAAAATAGTATCTTGAAATACAACCTCTACACGGCTTTAAAGCCCCACTTGAAACTGGTTACTATTATCTTTTCAGGAGCAGAAAAGACAAACTTCCTCCTCTTACCTTGTGTGTATAGCATTTCCTGTTCTTGCAAGTTGGCTTACTATGGACAGAGAGAAAGGTCAACCACCATCCACATAGAAGAACATAAAATACATCTGCATAAAATAGAAGGGAGAAAAAAATACATCTGCATAAAATAGAATGAAAAAAAAAAATACATCTGCAGTCATGACTATGGTCACTCTGGCCTTGCAGACCATGCTTTGGATATGGCTTATAGAATCAATTACAAAAAGACCTGCTCAATCACCCATATTTTGGGAAGTTTTATGCAACCATATTTATTCAAATTAGGCTGATTTTTGAGAGCAGCTGTAGATTCTGAAAACATTTAAGAGTTTCTCTTAAATTTACTGTGATGGAGATGGGGTGCTCTCTATGGACACCATTGGTTGCCTAGGATGTAAACTGGAATCGTGAAGTATTATTAGTATTTTTCGTATTTTGGGAAACTTATGCAACTATATTTATTCAAATTAGGCTGATTTTTAAGATCAGCAGCAGAAGATTCTAAAAACAGTCTTTCTCTTCTAAATTTGCTGTGATAGAGCATGATGGTCTTTTTCCAGTTGCTTTGAATACAGTTCATATATTCATGTTCTACAAGGCCAGATTGACCATAGTCATGACTGTAAATCTACTTATGTTCTTCTATGCAGCCTATGCTTTGGATGTAGCTTTCCCTTAATATCTCTAGTTTTCCTGGTTTTGCACTTCCAAACTCTCACTGGACAACATTTTCTCCAAGCATTTAACTCCAAAACTATTTAAGTGCAGTCCATCAGACATACAGATCCTTTCATCCATCAAATTTACTCGACACATCTATAAATTGCATATTTCTTGCATTTCAAATCATTTGTGCCTGCCAAGACAATTGACTCGTTCACTTCTTTCTTCTGCAAACTTACAGCTTCACAGACATCCTTTATCTTCATACCTGGGAAACATGTTTTCATCACTTTCCCATTAAGTATACCTTTTATCTTATTTAAATTAAGGGGATATTAGATCCCGCATTATTTTAAAACCGAATAAGAAACTCAAAGATTGGAATCGGAGAGTTTCATGCCGAATATAGTATAAAAAAAAACTATAAAAGTATCGGCGAATACTAGTGTGAGCTAATGCAAGTAGTCCTAGAGCGTAGTACAAACACGGGCAACTCGTTGCAAAGGTGGGTAAAGTTCTGATCGCTATTCTTGGTATTTTCCATAATGTAAAAACACATTTCCTAGGAAATGTATGCTGTTATTACATTATAGTGGGAGGTCACTACCCAGACCGGTTTCAGCCTTTTTTGAGGCTTCATCAGTGAGTAGCTAGACCAAATTAATACCAAAGGGTATAGCAAAAAGAACTTATATACTCTGCTATATGAGTTGTCCAAAAGGTGCACCCATTAAGTTACTTAAATATAAAGAGTCAACAGGCTTCATATCAGCGATATGAAGCCTGTTGGCTCTTTATATTTAAGTACCTTTTGCCATTGAACACCTATACCATACTTTCTCTTTTCTCCCAGTTTCTTGCACTTTTATGCTTTTCCCATTCATTCTTCTTTCTTTCTCCTGCTGTACCACATGCCAGTCATTTCTCCAGTCGCTCAAGCTCACGTTTTTTGTCCTGTGAAGGAGTAAGAGTAATTTATAGAGGCCATCTCTGGAAATTGTCTGTGTGAGTGCAGAAACAATGAACATATTTGAAGCATGATTTGAAGATTTTTTTTTTGTTTGAAAACCTTCCACACTGATGATGATGATAAATGTATAGTATGAATATTTTGAATTCTGTGATGCTTCCATTAAAAAATATGTACTTTCGGGTTGCTTGAATGTTTTTTTCCTTGCCTTCTAAAAATATTGTACATGTACACTTTAATTTGGATATTCTAACTACTCCCTAACATTTGAGGGTTTTTTTCAATCTCATTACTATTTTTAGAATAATGGCAGAAAATGATGAAGATCTTACTATTCCAAGAGCTGCAATGAACAAAATGATTAAGGAACTGCTCCCTCACATTAGAGTTGCCAATGATGCACGTGAACTTATTTTGAATTGTTGTACAGAGTTTATTCATCACATATCATCAGAAGCAAATGAAATCTGCAGTAAGCAACAGAAAAAAACAATTTCAGCAGAACATGTTCTTGCAGGTAAGAAACTTTTTGAGTGTTTTTTTAGAAGTAAACTTTTTTTTATATTTATTATTTATTTATTTACGCATATGGCTTTGTGAAACTGGCAAGTGAAATGTACAATCACAATCTCCAGAAACAAGTGATGAAAATCTTAACATGTAAAAGTTCATTACATAAGAGGCACAAACTGCGTTCCAAGTCTTCCTTTTTTAAAAAAAGCAAAAGTAATTTGTTATAATCAAGTCAACGAAAATTATCATCCTACTGCACCAAGTATGACAAGACTGCATGTTCTCTCAACACAACACAAATGTAGCTGTATCCGAGGTTTTATTAGAGAGCAGTTATGACGTGTGAAAATCTTGATTAGAGCGAACCCGTTTCACTTTGCATCATCTTCTAGCATGAGGAGGAGTTCTGCTGATACTTCGAGGACTATGAGAGCGGCTACAAGAATAACGTCTTCGTGGTGAATGGGACCTTGATCTTCTATTTCCTCCATGACCACCACCACCATACCAACTACAGGTCAATGTCCAGACTGGAAAGCCAATCCAAGGCCTCATCCGTCACCTTGTGGATGTCCTGTAGGCCACCACCGTGGAACTGGCACCTTGGGCAGTCATTCACAATATGAGTAATTGTCTGAGCCACGGAAGAACAATCACAATAAGAGTGGTCCAACAGCCCCCATTTATGTAGTAGGTAGCCACATCTGCCCTGGTTAGTTCTGATCCTGTTGATTGATGACCAAATCTTTTTAGGAAGAGAAAAACCAGACTGCAGAGCACAGGGTTCTTCTACCAGGAAGCAGTTTGTTTGGAGATTATTGGACCAGCATTCTCTCCACATGGCAGGGCAGTTGAAGAGAGTTCATCAATGGCCCAGAGATGCTTTCTAGATTTTAGACGAAGACTAGGTGGATTTATAAGAGTCTGGTGCAGGGGCAGGAGTGGGTTGCTCATTGCTTTATTAAATTCTTTAAACAAGGCTTGTTTTCTCCGTATGTTTAGTGGAGCAATGTTAGATAGGACAGAAGGGTGCTTCTCACTGTCCCACTAATTGTGCACATGGTAGAGTTTAGCTGGGTGACTATAATGTTAGTGTGAGCATTTCTTTCTCAGACAGGCACAATATTCTGCTGCAGAGAATGCGAGGGCTAGTGCAGATGATCTTAGGACTTCTGCACCACAATCCCAGGTTGTTCCAGCAAGCCTTGAAATGATATTGTTTCTCATTTTAATTTTGTTGGACAGGTTTGTGATGTGCCTTTTATAGGTTAGGCTTCTGTCCAGGCTCACTCCAGGATTTTTCGGGTGAGACTTGTGTTCTACCATTTTTCCACAGTAAGAAAGGTTGTGGTGTCGATTTGCTCTATCTCAACCCCCCCCCCCCATAAAGTTTCTTTATTCCCATAATTCCATGACATTCAATCTTGCACTGGTAAAATGGAAAAGGCAACTAAAAAATAACGCGTATGCCACAGTAAATAACTTTTTTATCATGTAAATATTTCATCTTGGGTATCATAAGACATCTTCAGTACAACAATAGAAATTGAATTCAAAAAACAATAGTCTGCATGCTTAAATTGGAATCCCTCTATGTATATGCTCGCATTTTCCTGGATTAAAACTTTGGGTTGAAATTAAAGTTAATTAAATTAAATAATTATCTGCTACATTTTAATTTAATACAATTGAGGATAACAATTTTCCAAACTTTTGGAATAGTGAGACAGTTGTTCTGATTAAGATTAAGTCTATAAAGTAAGGCTTCAGCACTTTCTTTATATAAATGTTCATGTTTATTTTTTACTTTTTACTAAATGATTTAAGGAAATTACAATGTCAACTAGGATATACATTAAAATAAATTTTAATATACTTCAATATTTCAGCAACGTCACTTTGCCATTTTCAAGAAACTTAAGAACAAGACACATGCACGCAGGCACAACAAACAGTAAGTAAGGAAGAAGCAGGAAGCTATTATTTCTCCTAAAGTCCTAATGGTGCCCCCTAGCGGGCAATGTTGGTATTCTTGGGTGATTGGGCTGAAGGTCTTCTTATGTAGGTTTCCCAAATTTGAGGCAGTCTCATGCAGCCAAATTTGTTGAGGTTTGGATTGTTTCTTAGGGCTGAAGCTGATTCCATGAAAAGCCTTTCATATTTGTATTTACTACAGTGTATTATCGTGGTTTTCTTCCACCGTATTCTGTGGCAGGTATCCAGCACGTGGTCAGCAAGACCAGAGTGGCTGTATTGGTGAAACCAGATGTAGTCCTTGTTCTGAGATTCTGGTATTGGCTGTCCTGCCTGTTTAAGCCAAAGTAGGACCGCTTACAGCTGCAAGGGACCTGGTATACACCAGGTAGGTCTAGGGAGGAGGTTGGGCTTTAGTAGAGCGGATAAGGGATGCTAATTTTTTTATATGGTCTGTAACAAGAAGTTAAGTCATGTTTTTTTAGGATTTTTGTAATTTTTTCCGAGGTGCCTCGGATATGGAATATGGTGATGGATTTAGAGTAATCCTTGTTGTGAGGAGGGGGGTAGTTTACTGGTTTCAAGATATTTTGGGGGGGGCGGGGGTATAGCCATTGGCTGAGAAAGTGTTGAGAATGTGTTTAGGGCATTGTCATTTGAACAAATAAGTTTAGCCCTGTTGTAGTGTCTTAATGACTCCATATTGTTGCGAGGAGGGATGGTGAGATTGTTGGTGAATGTATCTGCCTGTATGGGGGAGTTTTCTGTAGACTGAGAAAACCAAGGTTCCATCAGGCTGGTAGGTGACTAGTGTGTCTAAGAAAGGAAGGCAGTTGTTTTTTTCTTCTTCCAGGTTGAATTTGATTCTGGGGTGTTGGTTGTTTAAGTGTTAGGAAGGAGAGGAGTGCATCGGAGCCATGTGGCCAAATAGCGAACACATCATCAACATAGCGAAGCCAAATGGTTGGGTTTTGTGGGGCAGAGTTTAAGGCTTTCTCTTCAAAAGTCTCCATATAAAAGTTGGCCAAGGGTGGGGAGAGAGTGGAGAACCCATGGCTGTCCCCTCTATTTGTTTGTAGAATTTTCCTTGCCAAACAAAATAGCCTGAGTTCATTGTGAACTGAAATAGGGCTGTAATATCGGGAGGAAATTTAGCTTGGATTAGTTCTAAGGATTCTTTGAGTGGGACATTTGTAAATAAGGAGGAGACATGAAAACTGACCATTATGTCAGTGTGTTTGAATGTAAGGTTTTCTATGCTGGCTTTGAAGTGGGCTGAGTTTTTTTTATGTGTGAAGGTGTGCTGTCAGTATAGTGTGAGAGCGCTTTGGCCAAATATTTAGCTAGTTTGTATGTGGGGGAATCAATGCCATCCACTATGGGACGTAATGGCACATTTTCCTTATGTATTTTTGGGAGTCCATAAATATGGGGTGGGGGGTATGGAGTTAAATGGTTTTAACTTGTTAGTGATTTCCACAGGCCAAGAAGTGACCTTCTTAAGGAGCCTGTGGAGTTTTCTAATTTGTGAGTTGGTGGGATTGTACTCGATAAGGAGGTAAGTAGCCCAATCTAACAATAGAGCTTTCAGCTTACCTGTGTAATCCTTTTGGTTAAGCAATACTGTGGCGTTCCCTTTATCAGCTTTGGTGATTATTATTTTCTTGTTTTTCTTTAATTCCAGTAGAGATTTAATTTCCTTACTGGGCATGTTGGCTTTTGGTGGTTTAGCTTTGGTCAGAACATCTAGTCTAATATCGCTGGAAAGCCAACATGCCCAGTAAGGAAATTAAATCTCTACTGGAATTAAAGAAAAACAAGAAAATAATAATCACCAAAGCTGATAAAGGGAACGCCACAGTATTGCTTAACCAAAAGGATTACACAGGTAAGCTGAAAGCTCTATTGTTAGACCATTTGGCTTCACTATGTTGATGATGTGTTCGCTATTTGGCCACATGGCTCCGATGTACTCCTCTCCTTCCTAACACACTTAAACAACCAACACCCCAGAATAAAATTCACTCTGGAAGAAGAAAAAAACAACTGCCTTCCTTTCTTAGACACACTAGTCACCTGCCAGCCTGATGGAACCTTGGTTTTCTCAGTCTATAGAAAACCCACCAATATATCTGCCTGTATATTCACCAACAATCCCACCACCTCTCCTCACAATAATATGGAGTCGTTAAGACACTACATAACAGGGTTAAACTTATCTGTTCAAATGACAGTGCCCTAACCACAGAACTAAACCACATTCTCAACACTTACTCAGCCAATGGCTATCCCCCCCCCAAAAAAAAAACTTGAAACCAGTAAACCACAACCCCCTCCCCCTCACAACAAGGATTACTCTAAATCCATCACCATGCCCTATATCCGAAGCACCTTGGGAAAAAATTACAAAAATCCTAAAAAAACATGACTTCTTGTTACAGACCATTTAAAAAAAATTGGCATCCCTTATCCGCTCTACTAAAGACCTCCCCCCGTAGACCTACCTGGTGTATACCAGTTCCCTTGCAGCTGTAAGCGGTCCTGCTTCGGCCAAACAGGCAGAACAGCCACTATCAGAATCTCGGAACACAAGGACTACATCCGGTTTCACCAATACAGCCACTCTGGTCTTGCTGACCATGCACTGGATACCTGCCATAGAATACGGTGGAAGAAAACCACAATAATACGCTGTAGTAAATACAAATATGAAACGCTTTTTATGGAATCAGCTTCAGCCCTAAGAAACAATCCAAACCTCAACAAATTTGGCTGCATGAGACTGCCTCAAATTTGGGAAACCTACATAAGAAGACCTTCAGCCCAAGAATACCAACATTGCCTGCTAGGGGACACCATTAGGACTTTAGGAGAAATAATAGCTTCCTGCTTCTTCCTCACTTACTGTTTGTTGTGCCTGCATGCACGTGTCTTGTTCTTAAGTTTCTTGAAAATTGCAACGTGACGTTGCCAAAATATTAAAGTATATTTAATGTATATCCTAGTTGACGTAATTTCCTTAAATCGTTTAGTAAAAAAATGCATAACCAACGTCTAAGCCTTTCGTGTGGATCTATGTAGTAGCTTAGCATTTTTGATTCCATGTTGTACAAGATCAGATTTGTGAGGTTTGATAAGGCAGATATAATGTTGATGTTCAGAGATATGTTTATATTATAGATCTTCCTGTTTGTCCAAAGTAAGACAAGTTACATGAACATTTTACTTCATGTATGCCAGATAGAATCATTGGTGAGAGTCTCTTGGAGAAGGTAGCAAGTTGTGAATTTCATTGGTTGGTTTAAGTAGCAATGAGTCAATATTTTTTCATAATTTTTGCCAAACGTTCAGAGATGCCTTTAATAATTATGGAAAAATATCAACTCATTGCTACTTAAACCCATCTACCAAATTACGATCACTTCTTCCGTCATCTCCCACACCAGACGTTGGAAGAAGTGATCGTAATTTGGTTGATGGGTTCAAGTAGCAAAGAGTTGATATTTTAAGGGAGTGCGATTTCCTTAGGATTTTCCAAACCCCAAATCCTGCAGTTTTGTTTGTTAAGCCATTCAAATGAAAATGTGCTTCATCTGACATTATCAGCTTGTGAATAAATTTGGGATCTCTCCTTGCTGATTCTTGAAATCTGACTGCATATTGAAATCTCTGGGCATAATCTGGTGGCTTCAGTTGCACCAACTGGATTTTATACAGAAACAGGTTCAAAGTTTTCAGAATGACATCTGAGAGACTCCAACTTGTCCAGACCGCATTCTCCAGATCTGACAACTACTGATTTCTTCTTATGGAGCTATCTCAAAAAAAAAGTTTATGTTAACAAGCCTCAGGAACTCCAACAGCTGAAGAACAATATTCAGGCTGAAATCAGAACACAAACCTGAAACACTAAGAGGCGTCATGAAAAACGCCTTAGAAAAGGCACATTTGTGAGAAACAGAAAATGGATGCCATTTACAAGCTTTGATTTTTCACACCTAGTGTAAATTTATTTCCCGTATATGATGCTATGGTATTGTAAATTTAAAACAAAAAATAAAGGAGTTATTAAATATTGAAACGCCCTTTCGTGACTTTTGGCCTACCCTGTACTTGCATCCTCTTTGCGGTGTTCAAATGTATTAACCTTTCTTCCGTCCAAGGTGGATGAAATAGTGAGATCAAATTATTTCTTATACATGTTATTCAATAGGTGTTACAGAAATCTTATCCAGATTTAGCTGGACGTCTATAGATGTCATAGCCGGTTGGGGAGTTGATAGGATTCCTCCTTCTTCTTCTTCCTTAACCACTTGCCTACACATGATGCTGATGTTTGTTCTGTAGGTTTTGTAGTAAGACACACTATGCTAATGTGTCTATTAGAATCTTGACTGATGAGGTTGTTCTCGTTTTCCTAAGATGTCGAGATGCTTCAACCCAATTTTTTTGTGTATATAATATAGTACATCACTTAATAAAAAATCTCCAAGATTTTGTTTGTTCTGAGCAATTCTCAGAAAGAGGAAAAATTCACCATATATTCTAATATTGGAATGTATTGTCAAACCTAAACTAAATTCTGCTGACTTGCTTTGATATACGAAAAAATTTGACACTTGCTTAATAAATTTAGTCTCTCTTTCTCATGTTGATATCTTCATAGGATATAAACACAAACGAAAATGTCTGGTGGTTCTATGATAGTTACACATGCATATCTGGCATATAGAAACTATCATAGCATTCTATACATCCCTTGAGGATACATGTCAGGAATTTGATTCCATTTTGTTCCATCAAGGAAGCAGGCAAAACTGTATTAGTCCAATTTTTGGAAATTGGTAGGCACCTAGTTTCTGCCCTTCGTTATTCATCAGTAATTGAGTTCTTTTCTATTGACAATTTGTATACTTAACAGGTGATACCAGTTTAATAGACAACTGCTGCCATTTACTAACCCTCCCACAGTTAGGAAGCTTAGAAAATGGCAGCAGTTGTCTACTGTACTGGTGTCCTTGTGAAATAGTATTGCAGTTTTAATGAATACTTCATCCATGTTTTGGTTGATGTAAATATTTGTCATGGTTATTTGGCTGAATAAAAGCTGGAATAAGAATATTAAAAAAATTGAAATTGGAAATGTATGTGTTAGAAATGTAATTGTTACTTTTATCGTTGCAAGAGAAATTATGATTATTATCTAAAGTGTACAACAATGTGTTTAATTTTATTTTTTTTCATACTATCCTGCTGCTCTTGGCATTATTAGCATTAGAAAGCTTAGGATTTGGGTCATATAAAGAAGCAGCAGAAGCAGTAATGAAAGACTGTAAAGCTGTCGCTGCTAGGCGGCGAAGACAGAGTACAAGGTTAGAAAATTTGGGAATCCCTGAAGATGAATTGCTCCGTCAGCAACAAGAATTATTTGCCAAGGTATTTTTTAAATCTTCATCTAACAAACTACTTACTTTAATATATGCAAGTTAATGTGTGAATAAAGTAAATATTCGGTTTTTTGGCATCTTACCACAGAATTTTTTTTATGGTTCCCACTCACGAAAGGTTATAAACCTATAGTACATTAACACTGTTGGCAGGCTAAGGATTTTTTGTCCTGTTTTATTCATTTTTTACTTAGTCCAGAAACTCTGCTCTAAAGACCAAATGTGAAACTTTTTTTTTTAAGCCACTTCATGCTTCTAATAAGCAGGGTGATGGTTTCATAGTAGGTGATGAAATTCATCTCTCATCTACAGAGAATCACAAATATCCATATATGCTGCAGGAATCAAATGCACAGCCATTAGAGAACAGATATGCAAACCACTTGGCCTGGTTGGCTGAGTTAGTTTGTGGCTTTTTAAAATTAACTTAATTGCATGCATAGAAAACTGGAATTCTCTAGATAATTCAGCTCAACAGGATAGCAAAACTAGTTATACGTTGAACCTAGAAAATAGTCTCATGAGTGGCATTAATGACAACCAGAAATCTTTTTTTACTTCACCACCCTCTATTGTGTTAGTGCCAGCTGAACTTTCAGTATGATTTCTTTGTGTCTTGATGAAAGAACTTCAGAAATTAACCTATTATATCTAATTGGGATAATAGGTTTTCCTCCTGTTTCTTAGAGATCTTCATATTTTTTTTAAACTGCTATTAAATTCAGGTAAAACTTTTTAAACAAAGTTAGAGTATGCAGAATTCACTGCAGCAATGAGAGGTGATGTGGGTAATCAACCATCAACACATGCATTGGAATGTCGCAAAAATTTGTAATTACATATATTTGATCTACTTGTATGCTTCTGTCTGTCAAAATGCAATTAGAACTAAATAAAATCATTTATTTAGAAGTAAATAAATAAAATAGCATTCTTCTTCTTCTTCTTCTGCAGCTTCTCCCACTTAAGTGGGGTCACTGTTTGTTATGAGTCTCCTCCACACCTTCCTGTCTTGGGCTGTCACCACATCCAAGTTCTTCATCTTCAAGTCCTCTTCTACCAGCTCCCTCCATCTCTTCTTTGGCCGCCCACGCTTCCGCCTTCCTTGCACATCCATCTGCATGACCCTTCTTCCCACATATTCGTCCTCCCTCCTCATCACATGACCAAACCATCTCAACCTTGCCTCCTGTATTTTCGCTCCTAAGTTCATAACTTTCACTGTTCCCCTGACATAGTCATTTCTCAGATGATCCTTTCTGGTCACACCGCACATCCACCTAAGCATTCTCATCTCTGCTACTTCCATCCTGCTGATGTTATTTTTCCTCAGGGCCACAGTTTCTATAGCATATGTCATAGCTGGCCTCACTACTGTCCTATAAATTTTGCCTTTCAGATTGATCGGCACCCTCTTATCACATAACACTCCAGCCATCTCCCTCCAGTTCCTCCAACCTGCTTGTATCCTGCATCCCACTTCCTTCTCACCTCCTCCATCTTCTTCCACTGTCGAACCTAAGTATCTAAAGTCTCTCACCTTCCTGATGACATTTCCTTCCAGCTCCAGGTCTGTCTCCTGGCCACCGCCCACTGCGCAACACATATACTCTGTCTTACTTCTGCTCAGTCTCATACCTCTCTCTTCCAGTACTTTTCTCCATCTTTCCAGTTTAGTTTCCGCTTCTTCTCTTGTATCTACACACAGCAAGATGTCATCTGCATACAACATTGTCCAAGGTGCATCTTCTCTCACCTCCTCTGTTACCACCTCCATCACAATATTAAACAGAAACGGACTTAATGCTGACCCTTGATGCAAGCCAACTGTTACTTGAAAACTTTCTGTCTGTCCCAAACAGGTCCGAACACTTGTCTTCACATTTCTGTACATTTCCTGCACCAACCTGACATATTTCTCCGGCACCTTCTTCTCCCTCAGACACCTCCAGACTTCTTGCCTTGGCACTCTATCGTATGCTTTCTCAAGATCAATAAATACCAGATGTAGCACCCTTTGTTTCTCTCGATATTTTTCCATCATCTGTCGTAACCCAAAGATAGCATCTGTTGTTGATCTACCAGGCATGAAGCCAAATTGTTCCTTTGCAATCTCCACCTCCTCCCTCAATCTACCATCAAGAACCCTTTCTAGGATCTTCATTGTGTGGGACATCAACTTTATTCCTCTGTAATTTTTACAGTCTTGTGCATCCCCTTTACCCTTGTAGATGGGAACAAGAGTACTCTCCCTCCATTCTTCGGGTATATTTTCCTGTTGGCAAACTTTCATGAACAGGTCCCACAGCAGGTCAATTCCCTCTTCCCCCAGTGCCTTCCATGCTTCCACTGGGATTCTGTCGGGGCCCACCGCTTTTCCATTCCTCATCCTCTTCATGGCCTCCATCACTTCCATTCTACTGATGTTCTGCACCATCCCCTCAGAAGGCTGCCCATCTCCTCTGTGAGTCCTTGCATTTTCCTCATTCAGAAGTCCCTCAAAGTATATTTTCCATCTGTTTCTTATGTCCACATCCCTCCATAATACTCTTCCTTCAGCATCTTTGATCTGCCTCACATGTAAGATGTCCTTAGCTGCTTTATTTCTACATTTCGCTAGTTGGTAAATTTTTCTCTGTCCTTCCTTTGTTTCTAATTGATCATACAGATCTTGATATGCCATGGCCTTCGCCTGTGCCACAACTCTCTTGGCTTCTTGCTTTCTCTCTTTGTACACCTCTCTGTCCTCTTCCACTCTTGACTCATCCCACTTCTGCTTTGCCTTCCTCTTAGCTGTCACTGCCACTTGTACATCATTATTCCACCACCAACCCTCCTTCTGCTCTCTAATCTTTCCAGATGTCTCACCAAGCACCTCGATTGCACAGCTCAGGATTACTTTTGAATTATGTTTCCACCAATCTTGTACACTTTCCAGTCCATCCGAAATCCTCTCTAACACTCTCTCCCTAAAACGATTCCTCACACTCTCTTCTTTTAAGCGAAACCACTTAATTGTCTTCATCCCATGGCAACCAGAAGTTCTTATCTTCGATCTTAATTTAAAGTCTGCGCACAGCAGTCGGTGTTGTTGTGCTACTTGATCTGTTGGAATTACCTTACAATTTGTCACAACCTTAAGATGTTTTCTTCTAGTCAAAATGTAGTCAATTTGTGAGCTGTTGTTACCACTTCTAAATGTTATCAAATGTTCTTCCCTCTTGAAGAAAAACGAGTTCACAATTGCCAGATCAAACGCTACTGCAAAGTCCACAACCCTCTCTCCTTCCTGGTTCATCATTCCCACTCCGTGGCCACCATGCACCCTTTCACAGTCTCTATTCTGTCTTCCTATGTGCCCGTTCAAGTCTCCTCCGACAATCACCATCTCATTTTCTTCCAATTCCCTCATTTCTTCATCTAACACGTTCCAGAACTCATCTTTTTCCTCTGCTGTACAACCAACTTGCGGGGCATATACACATAATACGACCACCCGCTCTTCTCCAAGACCCAATTTCATTCGCATGATCCTGTCGTTCCTTCTACCCACGTCCAGTACTTCACCCTTCATTCTGCCACACACCACAATTCCTACACCATTTCTTCCCTCGTTATTCGCTCCAGAGTAGAACAATTTATATCCATCTCCCAGTTCCTTTGCCTTTCCCCCTTTCCACCTTGTCTCCTGCACACATAAAATGTCCAACTTCCTCTTCCTAAATAAATAAAATAGCATTACTACTTTAAAAAAAAAAAAAAAAACAGATAAATGAATTTAGATTGTTCATTGGTGATGGCAAAATGTGCTCAAGCAGCCAAGTAGTGGCAACATCTAAAATAGTTTATTTATTAAATCTGTACAAATCATCATCAAATTCCTGCCATGTACCCACAAGGGGTGTACAGGATATGATAGTACTACATGAAAAAATTATATCATTACTAACTTCCTATCTACAATTTTCCTCCAAATCAGTCTGTTACTTGTCAAGACTCCAACATTATCAGATCTTATATTTCTGTCGTCTAAGGCACTTTGTACTGTATCAATCCACCTATATCTTGGTCTTCCTCTGGGTCGTTTTGCTGCCAACCTGGCAGAGAACACTTGTTTTGCTAATCTTTCCTCTCCCATTCTGCTTAGGTGACCATACCACCTGAGATTAGCTCTGCTAACGCATTCCTGGATACTGACAATATCAAGTTCTTTCCTAATATCCTCGTTTTTAATATGATATTGCCATTGATGCCATCTGTTCACGCCTATAATCTTTCTCAGGAATCTCATATCTGCGGTCTCTAGTCTTTGGTCAAGTGTTTTACTTCTGACCCAGCTCTCAGATCCATAAGTTAAAACTGGTTTGAACACTGTCTTGTATACAGCTAATTTAGTGTTCCGACTAATTTCTCTCTTATTCCATATGAATTTATTCAGTTGACTTCCCACCATACCAGCTTTGCTGATTCTGTTGTCTATTTCTATATTTAATTTACCATCTTCAGTAAAAATTGTGCCTAAATAGCTGAAATGTTTTACATGTTCCACAGGTTCTCCATTCACAACACAGTTGACATTTTCAATGATTCTGCCTATTTTCATTGTCTTTCTCTTTTTATTGCTGACCTTCATACCATATCTATTACAACAACTATTCAATTTAGTCAGAGAATCTTGCAGACTTGTAGCGGATTTATTTAGAAGTATAACATCATCCGCATAAAGCAAAGAGCTGACATTAACATCTCCAATTTTGATATGTTTAATACCACTTTCCTTCATAATGTGATCCATATAGATAATGAATAACAGAGGGGATAACGTACATCCTTGTCTCACACCAGATTTAACATTAAACCATCTTCCTGTACTTCCTTCAATTCTAACTGCTGACTCACAACTCAAATAAAGACTAAGTATTGCTTGATATAATGCCCCATTGACGCCATATGACTGCAGCGTATTGAATAGCTTCTCTCTTGGCACCTTATCATATGCCTTTTCCAAATCGACAAAACTTAAATACAGATCTTTGTTATATTCCCATGCTTTCTTGACTATTTGTCGTAAAGTGAAGATCTGATCCTGACAGCCTCTGTTTGGCCTGAATCCAGCTTGTTCTTCACCAAGCTTTTCTTCCACAATTCTTCTCAACCGTTTCTCAAGTATACTTGCATAGATCTTGCCAGGAACACTCAGTAGGGAAATACCTCTGTAATTCTCACATTCAGTTTTATTTCCCTTTTTATATATGGGTACTATGAGAGCTCTACTCCAATCATCTGGAATTCGCCCCTCTGTCCAGCCCTTCTGAACTATGCAGTGCAGCCACTGTAAGACTTTTATACCTCCATACTTGAGCATTTCTGGTGGAATATCATCTACTCCCTCTGCCTTTCCAGATTTCAGACTTTTGATGGCTTTTTCTACTTCAAGTATGGATATGTATTCCTGACTGCATGCCTGGTCAGTGTTTTTTACCACTGTGCTGTCATCACTGCTTGTTTCATTTAGCAGTTTTTCAAAGTAATTACTCCATACGTCAAGGATATCTTTTTCTCCAGTTTTCATTTCACCTTTATCATCTCTAACTCCTTTTACAGCACTCTTTCCTCCATTCCTAAGCTTCTTCAACAACCTCCAGAATATTTTGCCACTTTCTTGATATTTATTTTCTATATTCTTGCCAAAGTCCTCCCATGACTTTTGTTTAGCTAGTTTTACACAGTGTTTAGCATTATTGCATTTGTCTCTATATTCTCTAAGAGCACAATCTGACTTATTTGACAGGAACTTTTGATATGCTTTCTTCTTTTCCTTCACTGCCTCTTTAACTTCCTGTGTCCACCATGGAGTTCTGATTTTTTTATCCTTGCAGACAACCTCACCACATGCCTCTCTGGCAGAATCAATCAATGTTTTCTTCCGAGTTTGCCACTGAATCTCCAAGGTTTGATTCCTGTTCTCAAACTCTTTTTTTCATTTTTTCTTCAATAACCTTTGTGTATTTTAGTCTACAGTTCACATCTGAGAGCTGCTCAACTTTTATTCGCTTTAAAACTTTCTTACATGTTATTCTTTTCAATATGAAATTCAATTTTATCCTGCTCAAGACTAAATAGTGATCACTTCCAATTTCAAATCCTCTGTACACTCTGGTGTCCTGCACCAGGGAGAAAACATCACTATCAACAATAACATAGTCAATGAGACTTTTCTTATTCCTAGCCTCTTCTCTCCATGTGAATTTGTGCACATTTTTATGTTGGAACATGGTGTTAGTAATAACCAGTCCATGTCCTGAGCAGAAATCCAACAGATATTTGCCATTATTATTAGCTTTGCTCTTTTCTCCAAATTTTCCCAAAATATTTTTGTATGTCTGACAATCATTTCCTACTCTGCTATTTAGATCCCCAACAAGGACCAACTTTTCCTCTTTCATTGTGTCAGTTGCTTTTTCTAAAGCCTCAAAAAAATTCCTCCACTTCTACCTTAGTAGAACCTTCTGTGGGACCATAGGCACAAATAAGTCTTATTGTCCAGTTCCCCATTCTCATATTTGCCCACATTACTCTACTTGAGACTGACTGCCATTCAAGAAGATTAGCCTCATATTTTGTTTTGAATACTATGGCTACCCCTTTTCCTTGATTGTCATTGCCTGAATATAACATTTTGTATTTATTGCTCAGAAAGATCTCGCCAGTTTTTGTCTTTTTTGTTTCAGTCACCCCTATTATGTCGATCTGGTACTTATCTAATTCCTCAGCTAGCTCCATTTCTTTGCCATTCAGGCTTCTTACATTGATAGTAGCGATCTTTAACTCTGGTGGTGTTGAGTTGGGGTTTGTTTTCAGATTTGTTCCGGTAGCTTACTTGTCGCTGTTCGCCCTGGTTCCCTGGCGAAAACAACGGGGGCCTTGTTTAACCGGGCGACGCCCCAGCCGGCATGAAATTTTGTCATGTTGTACCATCATTTTTTTATTTTGGTTTAACCAATAAGAATACAATTTGGTCGGCTAAATCCCAAATTGCCAGCCCATCCTCGTTCATTCAGTATCCAAGTAGATACCCAACAGGGTGCACCACGAGAAGGTGAGGATTGGACATTAGGTCAGAAGCCCTGGTCGGTTCTCCGCATTCCTTTAAAGGCTATGTGGAGGTCTCCTCTCAGTTATACAGCTTTGACCCTTAAGCACCCCTACATTCCTTCAATGTAATCTCCTCCCATGTTCTGCACCTGTTTCCACTGTGGGAGCTGCTGAATATCATCAACAGAGTATTGCCTGTTGAAATTAGTGATATGGCATAATACTTTTATTTTGGGGAACAAGTCAAAAGTTGCAAGAACTCATATCCGGTGAATACGGAGAATGTTCCAATACTCCCTATTGCTACCTTTCCAACATCTCAATTACCAATTGAGACACATGACATCATGCAATAAACATGATGGAGAATCTGTGAAAAAATGTGGTTGCTTTCTCCTTAAAGCAGATGCAAATGTGCTCCAGAAATCTCTTATAGCAGTGTGTATTGACAGTTTGCCCTTAGGGCACACCGTGACTTTCACTTTTCTGGATTTCTTGGCAAAGCCTTTTTAGATGGGGTGATCCTGAATGGCACCATTCATTCAGGCTCATAAGCCTTTTTCTAATTCATCAATGGCTACAATACAATTCAGGAATGCATCCCCTTCATTTTCATTATCGTTCCAGATGGAGGCCAGCAGCTGCATACCTGTGCCATTTTTGCATCTTAGTCAAGTGATATGGAACCCAACAAGCTGAAATTTTGAGCATGCCAAACAACATTTTGGTAGTTTATCTCACTTTTCTGAGTGAACTGGCGTGCAGTCCATTGATGATCAATTGAGAGGAGTCCCTGAACAAACTCAACATTCATCTGAAATGGCAGGTCACCTGGCACATTGATTTATCATCCAGATGATCTTGCCCTGCATGACATGCATTAATCCATCCTTGCAACAGTCCAGTATGGTAGGGCACTGTCACCACAGGCTTTGCTAAAGCCACAATAACAGTTGCAACCTGGACCTTGATCCAGGATTGTTGTTCAAATCTTGTGAACATACCTTAGAGCATTGCAAACAGAGATGTTCACTTTAACCACTTCTCCACACAAGGACACTTGTTAGAATGGGCTGTGTCGTCTTGTGTGCATGTACAGCACATACAACTAGCTCCTCTGTCAGGAGTAATATTTGAGTTACTGTCTCCTGACAGCGTTGCTACTACTTGATTTACAACCCCGTACACAGTCATCACAATAATTATGAAAAGAAAAAAAAATTGTCACTCCACTAATTATGTCGGCACTATATCCTGATTCATGTACTATGTGACGGTACTTGTTGTCGTGAAATATATTGAACCATTGCTTCATTCCTGCCAAGCAACATACTTCAGATTCCATCCATTTCTCATCCGTCTCAGACACATTGAATTCCTAATTAGAGATTTTAAGCAGTTTAATGCAGCCATTTGCCATTCCTCTGTTGCATACAACAAAAGCAGCCTAACCACACCAATTGAGTAACATTTTTCTGATTGACACTGAATAGCAAAATTTTAGATTTACAGTGCTAACAATTAAAAATTGTTAGCAATTACAGTCAACTGCAACTGAACTGTACTAACATTATTGAAGGAAAAATTAAATAGTTTGAAAGCAAGAACCAAACTTTGGAATTTTAGTGGCAAGCTCTGAAGAAAACATTGATTTAGCTAGGAAGACACGTGAAGTTGGATAGAAAAATAAGAACACCATGCTGGACACAAGATGCTATAGAAGTATTGTGGAAAAGAGGAAAGAGAACTGTAAAAGGAATCAAAGATGATAAAGGTAACATGAAAACTGAGAATAAGGATATCCTGAATGTGTGGAGTAATTAGTTGGAGTAGAGTAGAGTAGAGCTCTCAGTTTCCATACATAAAAAAGGGAATAAAGCTGAATTATAGAGGAATTTCTCTACTAAGTGTTCCAGGTAAGATTTATGCAAGCATACTCGAAAGAAAATAGAACCATAGAACCACACTATTCTCAGACAGTAAAACACAGTGTTAGGATTAGAGACCACTCAATGGCAGCACTTGTCAGTCACATCTCTTCACCGTATACTGTGTATAACTAGTGATAGTCTTGGGCCTCCTGTCTGATTAGCTACTGGTGAAGATTGAACTTGCCATTGTTAGCATTCAAGAATGTGTCAGCAGAGCTAATCTTGGGTATGGATACATGCCAGGAGTTTGATTACTTAAACAGAATGGGAGAGGAAAGATTAGCAAAACAAGTGTTCTTTGCCAGGTTAGCAAGAAAAAGACTCGGAGGAAGTCAAAGATCTAGGTGGCATGATAAAGTGAGTGCCTTAGAAGACAAATGCAAGATCTGATAATATTGGAGTCTTGACAGATGAATAGTTATTTGGACAAAAATGGTCAATCCGAAGTTAGTGATGATATTATTATAGTATCATAGTATCCTACCCTCTGAGAGTACATGCCGGGAGTTTGATTATGAGGTGTATTAATTCTGGATAACTGATTTTTGAGCACAGCTGGGGTAGGTTGTTTTATAACATACTGGAATGTGATTTTCCAAGGTCATCTGTACAGGAGAAGATGGGAGACTCAACTGCCATTTGAGCAAGAGGAAATTTTTTTTTTCTGCATCTTGATTTTTTCACATTAGGATTTGTCGATGTTACTTTTATAGATGTTGTGTGCTCTGGTATAAGCAATGTTACAAGCTGGTTTAAGTTGGCCCATTTGGAGA
Source organism: Typopeltis vanoorti (assembly GCF_054136105.1). Classification (NCBI taxonomy): domain Eukaryota; kingdom Metazoa; phylum Arthropoda; class Arachnida; order Uropygi; family Thelyphonidae; genus Typopeltis; species Typopeltis vanoorti. Next base: position 35,158,031 of record NC_143556.1, on the reverse strand, counting down.
ATGAATTTTTATCGTGGTGATTGGCACATTTGTTCAGGAACTAAGGCTTAGTTTTTTGGGATTTTGTGGAGGTACAAAGACTTCATTATTTCAGCTATTATTCAATTGAGCCATTTGTAAAATGAATTTTTCTCCAACTGAATGTATCAGTATAACAGAAACAATAATGAGACCCAATAAAACAGGCACATAAATCAGAAGTCCTAATGGTGCCATTATAATGCCCAAGGACATGAGGCAGAGATTAGTTGGGTGAAGTTCAATCTGTAGAAGAAAAAACTGGAAAAGGCTTGAGTTGGAGGTTAAAGTTGGTTAAGATCCATGATTTTTTTATTAATTCCACACATGAAAGATTACCTTTTTTTTGTTTGGCCATTTCAAAATCAAATTAGGTAAAAAGTATTATCTGATATTCTGGTAGACAGATGGTAATCATCTCTTCCAGCTTGGTCTGTAAAATTAGAAAAGGGAAGTCAAGAATTTAAATTAAAAAAAAAAACATTGTAATCTTATGGAAATTGAAATCCTACCAAGCATTTCTATTTGTGTTCATCACAGACTATGAAGAAGTGACATTGAAAGCGTGTCTGTGTTAAAACTGATGTGAGCACTGTCTTATATCTTGATAGCACAGTATTTGGTTGATTTTTCTTTGATTCCATGTAAACTTATTCAGCTGGTTCCCCACCATACCAGCTCTTCTTATTCTGTGGTCTATTTATGTATTTAATTCCATTTCACTAAATAACTGAAATAACTTGTACTGTATGTTCTCCATTAAAAATGCAGTTAATGTTTTCCCATGTTCTTGCCATTTTTTCATATTTAATGTTATATCACTAACACAGTACAAGTCCTTAGACATGTACAGGATTTATTTAGGGTATAACATTATCTGCATCAAGTGGAGAGGTGAGTTCTTTATCTCAAATTTTGACATATATTTAGTGCCCTTTCCTACCCATATGGGACAAATAGTACATATCAGGAGAAAGTACTTATAAATTCTCTAAGCAGTTTTCCTTCTTTCTCTCACCTTTCATTGGAAGATCTGTTACTCATGTTAGTACTGCTGATTTTAAAATAAAATCAATGGATTTTGCCTTATGTTAAAATATAGTTTCCCTGTATTTTTATAGAAAACTATGGCTTTCTGCTGAAAGCAATCATTTCTTTGGTTATGTCAATCCATTGATTTTGTCATATAAGTTCTGGCTGTTTTATGATTCAGGATAAGTTATACCAACAAATGGCACAACTATGGAAAATTCTTTTTACTGTACTCTACACCTGTTAATTATTTGGAACATTATGTGCAGCATCTCCTATGCAATATTTATTCCTTCCAGACCTATAGTGTGGGATGTTGTGATATATTCATTATTTGGACAAGTTCTAAGTCAGAGTTCTGTACTTTTTTTTACAAAGATTAATGCAGACCATCCAAGATACAGATTACTTTAGAAATAGAGAAAAATGTTTTGTTTACCATTTCTAGAGCTCTTGATTCAACCACAACATGCAAAATCTATTTAATGGTTAATAGTTTCAATGATCATCATCATCATATGTATCAAGGATTTAGGCCTAGCATGGCCCGTTCCGGCCTTAGAAGTCATCGTTTAAGAGGACGTCCTGGTTTTCTTTTTCCTAATGGCTTGTACTTTAAGGCTTGTTTTGGTAATCTTTCTGTTTTCATTCTTTGAACATGTTCCATCCATTTATGTTTATATTTTTTAATTTTTTTCTATTACTGGTTCTTGGTTTAATTCTTTCATAATATCTTCGTTTCTTTTGTGATCAAATAGGGTATACTTTGCAGTTTTTCTCATAAACTTCATTTCTGCTGTTGTTAATCTTTGTTTGTCTTTTTGTTTTATTGTCCAGATTTCGCTTCCATACATTAAGACCGGTAATGCTAATGTATTGTATGCTTTTAGCCTGGTTTGAATGAAATGAAATTTTAGCCTTGTTTCAATGATAATATCCTTTATCATCAAAATGATTAATATTTGCAGGTCTAAACATATTGCTGAAATTTTTAAGCTTCTTCTTAATATTCAAGTAGCATTTCATCCTGTCTGCAAAATTTCTTTTATTTCATCAGCCAAGAGAAAGCATCCCTTTTTGAACTTTGCATGTGTTCACCAGATTTTATGCCTATAATCTATTTTTTGTCATTCTTGGAGATCGGTCCCTATTCGTTGTGAAAAATATAAATTACATCAAAGTGCCATGAACTGGGCATAGTTACATAGCACGGCCATACTTTTGCATGAATTGCTGTCAGCCAACTAATTCAATAGTCCTGAGTATTTGTTCTGTGTCAGATAGCGTGAGATAGTATGAAACTATTTTAGTATAGGCAAATTGCAAAATCTAAACTATTCAACAGAAACATGTCAGATATTAATTCTGAATCACTGGATGCAACTTATATGAAGATTACCCCCCCCTTCCCCTCCTAATTAAGTACTCCTCTTTTTTGGGGGAAGAAGGGGATTAATCTTAATATTAGTTGCATCCAGTGATTCAGAATTAATGTCTAACATGTTTCTATTGAATTGTTTAGATTTTGCAATTTGCCTGTACTAAAATAGTTTTATAATATCTCGCACCACATTTTTTCATCTTTTTATCCTCAAGTTTCATTTCATCCCTGTTAAAATGCTTTGTATTCTTTTGTGTATTTTAATGTACATGAGGTAAATGTTTTTTAAAATTATCTTGTCTGGTTCCTAGATCTCTTTGAACTCTGAAGTTCAAAGAGATCTGGAGAAAATCCATACTTTCTCAAGAATAACTATGTACAGGAATGTTTATCACTACTTGGCTGCCAACAAAATAATAACACGAGCAACTTTTTTTTTTTTTTTCACCATTTCTGAAAGTATTGTCTTTTTCATTATTTAATCTGTTTCATTGTTTTCAGTACTTGTCCCATATTTTCCTAAATGTGAGTAAAAATCTCTTATCAACTACTTGCTCTTATGGCCAGCATCAATACATGCAGTATGGTCATTACTCAGTTATGTTTATAAAAATGTGATTTGCAAATTTAAACTAAATTTACTTTAAATTTTCTGTGATTATTATTCACTTACTCCAGAATATCAATTCCTTTTCTTGTTTTCAGTAATTATTAATATTGATTTGGTATTTTCTAACATCACATATAATCTGAAACATGCACTGTTACAATATATACAACTTGCCAGCTTACTTTTCACGTTTTTTTTTACCTCCACCTCTGTGGGTTGTGCTGCCATCTGGTACCAGAATACTTATGAAACTAAGTCCAGATAATCTGTCCAAAGGGATTGATTGTAGTATAATAATAATGGAAATTCCACAATAACAATGTATTAGGCATATTTATTTTAACAGAATAAAAATAAATAATACTGGAAAAGAGAAAGTCACAAGAATTGCAAAATACTTTTTAATATGTTAAAAAAAGCCACAGGTGGAATAACAATACACAAAGCACTGTTTTACAGCACTTATGCAAAACAATGCTGGTATTTTGAATGCTGTCAATTTTCAAACCAAATTGTTGATAGCTATGTAACCTATCTGCATAGTCTTGCTTAGAGGCATATGCACATTGCCCATTCCATTTTGATAAATGGGTATCCAGATGGCAACAACTTAACAGAAAGATTAGTGTATTTTATGCAAATGAGTTGATTTCTGCACAATGAGAATTTTAGGTAAAGCTACCAGGCTAATCCACACAATGATAAATATATCAGTAACAATATCATCAGGAGTGTGAGTGGGTGTGATAATCCACTTTAAAGAAATTGTCAATGTTGAGAGTTAAAAGTCTACAGGACACCTGCAGAGTTTGGATGCCAGTTTTGCATAGTCAGTTGAAAAGAACCAGTTGTTTCCTCCTTACCTTTAAGTCCTGATCTCATACCTTTTAAGTTCTTTGTGTTAGTATAGAAAGGGTAAAGTATACATATTCATTCATTACAAGAGTTAAGACAAAAATTAGAGACACTGTCCATTTGTAGTTTCATTAGATATCATCAGATGCCATGTGGTCACTCTGTTCCTAGGTTTAATATTTCCTCTTTTTCCATGAACTTGACCATCTGTAACTGTTCTTCATTCTTTCTGTGTCCAAAGTATTTTAGCTGTCTTCTGTCACCCTTAAGGAGTCACATATGAACAGAGTTTGCAATTGGAAGTTTGCAGAGTTACATTAAGGTGTGTGTGGACTGGGGGTCAGGAGCAAAGTAATCTGATGTTCCTCTTGAAAAGATGGAGATTGTTGTCCTTGGACAATACTTCATGCAAAAGGCTGTTGCTCTTAATTGAGAGTAGGTAGAATGAAAGACTGTTGCTGTAGGTTTAGATGAAAAAGATGTGATAGATGCTGTTTCTACTGATGCACACCTATGGATACTTACAAGCCTCGTTGATTCCTGATTGTAGCAAATTGTACTGAGATATCACAAGCGATCAAAAACAAATCAACCTAAAGATTTATATTTAAAATGCTTGCATTCGTAATTGAGGTTTTTATTTTTATAATTTTTTAAAGGCATCTGAAACTCATTCTAATCTAATAGTAACTGCATTTAGTTAATGAATTTTAAAGAAATTTTAATATATATTTGTAAAGTCTGACCACAGATATAAGACCCCTCAACACTTCTGCGCATAGCAGAAAAAGGGCAAATCCATTCTGATAATAGGGAAATCAATGCATTTCATGGGATGAGTGTTATTATTCCTAATCCTAATCTTGTGGCTTCCTCTCTTTGAGAGGATTGCAGCTGATTACTAGGGAGATAATGATGCAAGGTGGTTTCCTGTTGCCTTCCTTGCCTTAAGTATTTATGACTGTAACCGTGTGTGTTCATGGGACCAGTTTGCCTGTTTTGAGGGATGAAAAACCCAAGCTACTGGGAGGGAAAAAAAACCTGCACCTCCATATGAGACCAGTTAACTCACCTTTAGTCAAAAGAGACCAGATAAAGGTTCCTTGCATCATAGATGGGAATCGAACCCAGGTCTTTCTGAACCAAAGGGCTTAGTCTGTACTGACTGAGCTACGGAGGCTCGGTGTTGTTATTACACATGTTGGGGAAAATTAGCTTTCTTTTTGAACATTCTAATGTTTAAAGTGGTAACTATTTTGCTTGTATAACAGTTGGAAAATTTTACATATAAAGCACGTAATTTTGCATGTTGGTGACAAATTCGTACATTACCTTATTCTTTTTTTCCCTTCAACATGAATTGGCACTCTGCCAGCTAGGATTCTTGCAACTGTGGGTAGACTATAAGTGTTTTTGTTTTAATTTATATTATAGGCATATATAAGTATATTTGTATTCACTATTATTCTGTTCTCTTAAACTTGCTAACTGAAAAAACTTATGCATTGCTGTACTAGGTCTTAAACATTCCATGTTTTGAACTTTTTATCAGAAACATGAGTTTATGTAAACAGTATCGATTGAAATTTGATGCATTGCTTAATTTGCACTTTATAGGCCCGGCAACAACAAGCTGAAATTGAACAGCAGGAATGGTTACAAATGCAGGAAGCTGCTCAGCAGCAGTTGTTATTACAACAGCAGAACAGTCAGACAGATGATGAAGACGATTACTGATCATTCATTCTGGGTATTATGACGTTACTGTACTGTGATCATGCAGCCCAAATTGACAAAAGTAGACATGAATCATTCTTTCCCAGTGCTCATGTTTAATGTCATAGTTCATAATTATCCTGCTTTCATATGTGATATATCAATATCCATAACATATTCATGAAGAACTGAGCTTTTAATTTTTTTTTTTGGTTTTTTCCCCCCCATTTGGCCACTTGTACACTGTTTCTATTAAAGTCAACATTGTTTTCTAATTGTTGTAATTTTTTTTACATTATTGCACTTCTTTACTGTGTAGGAACATTCAGAAATTCATCTTGTAATTTAAAAGAAAAAAAAATGCCAATGTTATTTTGTATCCAAGTAAGCAAACATGATTTGTCTTCCACATTTTAAATTTTGAAAGCAATTGAGTTTATGAGAATACAACTTCAGTATGATTGGTTCTGATATTGCTTTTTTTTTTTTGACCGAGGATTTCAAATTTTTAAGTGCTTGCTTTAAGATCTTTCAAACCTTAACTGGCATGTATTCAGAATATTTGGTTCCTGAATATTAAATTTGAAATAGCTGTCAGTTCATTAAACCTTTAATCAAAAAGAATTAGTTAATAAAGTAAAAAAAAAAAAAAATATATATATATATATATATATATATATATAGACTCCTGTGCAGTGTCTGTGTCTTAAGGAATACAATACCAAGACAACTTTGCCAAAAGTTGTGTTTTTAAACTTTCTTGATCACTTTCAAAATTTTAAATATGCTCAAGACATGGCTAATAACTAAACAGGAAAAATAACAAATGACACTTATATTATACTTACTTTTAATAAAGACTTTTTTACTTTTTACATATTAGTAGAATAATATGTTTATTAACTTATGTTTATGCATAGAGAGTTTTAAAATAATAATGATCATTGAAAAATTCGCTTTTTTTTTTAAAATAATTTCTTTATCAAAATTTACAGTACTACAACATTTAAAATATTCAAATAATTTATATGTTGGTATCCATTTTGCTGCCTAAGCTTAAATTGCAAATTTATGATGTTGCAGTCCTAGTTTATGTTCTTTGAATTGTCGTTGAAAAATTTGTGCCACATCAGTTATTGAAAAGAAAATGCTGTCCTTAATTTAATTTGTTATACATCTATGCAAAGTGAATGAGTGTGCATGTAGTAAAGGTGTGTGTGTGTAAAAATTATTATTATTATTCCAGCCATCCATGAAAAGTTGGGTAGAAAACTAAAACTCATTTTAGATAGGTGTTAAAGAATTAGATAATCCAGATACCCTACTTGTGCTCTTAATATGGTCTCACAGAAAGTTCTACTTAAGAAAAAGTTGAGACATTAGAGAAGGCAGCTGACAGAAAATGTTGGATCTTATTGCAGATCTAAATAGCAGAGTAGGAAAAATTTGGAGAAAAAAGCAAAAATAATAATAATAGTAAGTACCTGCTTGATTTCTTAATTTCAGGATGTGGACTACTTATGACTAACAATGTTTCAATATAAAGATATGTACAAATTCATGAGAAAAGATATAAGAAAAATCTTGTTCAGTGCGTTATTGTTAATAACAGTATCTTCATGCTCTTTCAAGACAAAGGATTTGAAATCAAAGTAATCACCATTTAATTTTGAGCAGGATTAAATAAATATCATATTGATGTGAAAAGTGTGTAAGAAAGATTTAAAATGAATCCAAGTTCAGCAGCCTTTGGAGGTAAACTGTTGACTCAAATACATAAATATTATTCAAGAAGAACTGAGAGCTGGAAAATAAGAACCAAACCTTGAACATTCAGTAGCATACAAGAAAATATCGATTCACCCAGAAATGCATGTGCAGTTGTCTGCAAAGATAGAAAAAATCAGAATTCCACGATGGACTCTGGAAGTTAAATGGCCGTGAAGAAAAAGAAAAAAAGTATATATTGAAAGTTTTGGGTAAATAAGTCAACTTGTGCTCTGAGAGAATACAGAGAAAAATGTAAGAAAATGAAGCATTGTGTAAAACTACTAGCTAAACAGTCATGGGCAGAACTTTGGTAAGAACATAGAAAATAAATATCAGAAAGGTGGCAACATGTTCTGGAGGCTATTGAAAAAGCTTAAAAATGGAGAGTACTGTAAAAAGAATCAGTGATGACTAACACTTTGAGTCCTATCGATGTAAATATTCATCAATTATGTATATATACTTACAGAAGGTCCAGGATTCAAAGTGTTAAAGGTGTCATGAAAATTGATCGATATTCTATATGTCTGGAATAATCGAATGATCTAAAAGAAGCAAGTAATAATAACACAATGGTATAAAATGTTCAAGAGTAATGTCAGATTTATGCTAGTGTAAGAGTTCAAGCCTCCATAGCTCAGTTGGTTTAGACAAAACCTTTAGTTGGAAAGACATGGGTTTGAATCATGACATGAGGAACCTTTATCAGATGATTTTTAATCATCTGCTAAAGTGAGTTAGCTGGTCCCATGTGGATGTGGAAAGTTTTTCCAAAACAGATAAACCAGTCAGAAGAACATGCAATATACAGACATAGGACACTATGGAAATAAAGATGAAACTTATTCAAATTAAGTGGAGATTGAATCCAACATTATTTCTTATCCAAATAAGAAACTCAAAGATAGAAAATCTATCCAAGAGTTTCATGCCGAATATAGAAAGCTATAAAAGTTAAGCGAGTCCAAGCGTAAGCCAACAGGTGGTATTTGCTGGGGCAACTCGTAGTAAAGGTGGAGTAAGGTCCAATTACTGTCCTTAATATTTTCTGGATTTCGAGAAAGATGTTGAAAGTTTATTTTTTACTTGGTTAGACTGTAATAAATTTAGTTTAATCCTTTATCCAAGTGTGAGCAATGAGCATTATGGGAAATACTGAGATAGGAGTGATATTGGCTTGCTCCACCTTTGCAACGAGTTGCCCGGTGTTGTACCACCTTACCCCAGTCCTGAAGATACTTTCAGGCGCAAACTTTGTTTGCTCACACTTGGATAAAGGATTAAACTAAATTTATTATAGTCTAACCAAGTGAAAAATAAACTTTCAACATCTTTCTCGAAATCCAGAGTAATTTATTAAAAAGGTGGCACACCGTTTGGCAACTCCTATAGGTAGAGATGACCTTGCTAATGCTTCTGCCTGGTATCTCCACTTGGGACTGGCTCCCACTGAAGAGACCTCAATAAAGGTTGGAACTAGTCTGGGTAGTGGCCCTTCCCTTAATGCATAACATTAGACATATCTGCAAGGAGATGTGTTTTGTATAATGGGAGATACTGAGATAGGAGTGATTTTAGCTTGCTCCACCTTTGCAACGAGTTGTCCGGTGTTGTACCACCTTACCCCAGTCTTGAAGATACTTTCAGGCGCAAAATTTGTTTGCTCATACTTGGATAAAGGATTAAACTAAATTTATTATAGTCTAACCAGGTGAAAAATAAACTCTCAACTTCAAAGTCTATTGGCTCTTTATCTTAGTAAAGTAAGGGTCTGCATGTGAGCATAAATCAGGAAGGATACTTGTGGAAAGGAAGCTTGGAAAAGAACAAGCTAGATTCAGACCAGATAGAGTTGTCAGTATGAGATTTTAACTCTAAAGCAAATAGTTCAGAATTCAGGAAAATTTTACAAGGATCTGTTTACGTTTTGTAGGCTTGAAAAGGCATGGACAATGTGCCTAGAGAAAAGCTGTTCAAAATGCTTCCATGTAAATAGGACATACAGTGCAAAGCATTGTTTCTATTTAAGTTCTAAATATATAGTTAGAGGCACCAGAAGATGATTTGATGTACAAAAAATCAGGTGTCAGACAAGGATGATGTTATTTTATCTGTTATTGTCTATATGAATCATGTTATGAAGGAAAGCATTAAACTTGGTATCAAAAGTGAAGATGTGAATCTCAGCTCTTTACTTTATGCAGATGATGTTATTTGCCTAAATAATTTCCATGCAAGTCTTCTAACTCAATAACTGCAGTTATTGAGTTAGAAAACTCAATAACAATAAATTTTCATACTTGGAATGAAAATTAGCAATAAAAAAACAGATTGAAAATAGACAATAAAAACATCAACAGCATCCTGAATGGAAAACCTATTGAACAACTTAAAATATTTTGACTATTTAGGCATGATGTTTAGTCTAGATGGAAAATTAAATATGTAAATAAACAACAGAATCAGCAAAGTTGGTATGGTAGAAGAAATTTATATGGAATAAGAGAGAAATTAATCGGAACAGTAAACGGTGTACAAGTGTTCAAACCAACTTGAACATATAAATTAGAAATAAACTACTTGAAAGAATGGAACCCACAGATATGTTCTAAAAAGATTAGAGGAGTAAACATATGGCAATATATTAAAAATGAGAATATTAGGAAAGAACTTGCCATTGTTAGCAGAGCTAATCTTGGGTTATATGGTTATATGGTCACTTAAATAGAATGGGAAAGGAAAGATTATTGTGTACACTTCTTGAGGGTACATATCAGGAATTGGATAAGGGACTGCTTTAGGCCTTCATTATGCAAGGTATTTTTGTACCAGACAATGACAATTATCTGCCATGTAACGACCTTTGCAAACATCTCTGCCAGAAGAGATGGGATTCAAATTCGCAGCCTGTAGGTTGAAGAGCAGAGATCCTATCCAGCCAGCCATTGGTATTAATTGTGCATGTTACTGCAAAAATGTATTCTGTACTGTTTTTATGTTGCCTGAGGGATGAGTGAAAACTATCACTACCAGTCTGAAAAAACCTAATTCAAATAAGGTTTTCCCCTTCCACAATGTTCTTGCACTTCCAAACATGCAGTATTGTTCACTGTGTAGAATTTATGGAAACAAAAACACTTGTCAGAACAATTACTTTACAATTAAGAAGATAACACTCAACTTTTCTACCTCTTATCATCAGGAAAACATATGAACAAGATACAAGTTACATAGCACAGTACATATAAGTATGTTAAATCATAACTGCTTGCACTGGCCTGATCGATGGTAAGAAAAAATAAAATAAAATAAAAATTTATATATAATATTCAGAGGATTAAAAAAAAATTGCTGTAGAGCTACCTCAAATGCACCTTTACAGTTCTGTTATCTTTAGGTTTTCTTGTATAAGGGTTCTGCCATCATGTTGTTCTGGATGCTACATAAGTTGCAGATGGAATCTTCCAGACTCGTGGAGTTGTTAATTCATAATTTTTGTTGAGATTAAAATGATGAATCAGCATCTCACAAGTTTTCTTGAATTTTCTTTCAAACCAAGTTTTGGTGTGGTGTAAGGAGTTATTGCCTTTCCAGTTGATTCTGTGGCAAGTTTGGAGTGCATGGCCAGACAGAATTCTTTTTACTTTTATCATTTACTCCAAACTTGCCACAGAATCAACTGGAAAAGCAACAACTCCCTACACCACACCAAAACTTGGTTTGAAAGAAAATTCAGGGAAGTGTGTGAGATGCTTCATAAACATCCTAATCTCAACAGGAATGATGGATTAGTAATTCCATGAGTCTGGAAGATTCCATCTCCAACTTATGTAGCATCCAGAAGAACATGATGGCAGAATCCTAACACAAAAAAAAAAACCTAAAGATAACATGACTGCCAAAGTGCATTTGATGTAATTTTTTTTTATCTGTGTGTATGTGTGTATATATATATAAATTTTTATTTAAAAAAAAAAGTCAGCCAATGCCTTTTTTTTTTTTATTCCCTTATAGGGAGTAGGCAAGTCTGTTTTAGCCCTTTCTAACTTTGGAGACTGAGTGGGCAGTTCAGTCTCCACTTGTAGCCAATCAGAGTTAGCTAGCCCAAGACTCACTAATTATAAGTGACAACCGATGAAGAGACTGCAAAAAAGTGCTGCCATCTTGTTGTTCCTAAACTTAGCAGGATATGTTATTGTCTGAAATAGTGTGGATGTTACCGCTAAAGTGCAGAAATCAGTTATTCTGCAGATTATCTAGGTATTGTGCAGATTAACTACGGTGATCCGTTAATGTGCGGAAAATTGTTTCATTTCTCAAATTACTTAGGTAATCTGCACATTACCTACTAGGCACTAGTTAAAGTGAAAATAAGATCTTTGCTGGAACAACAGCAACGTTTCTGTATGTTTAAATTAAGATAATGTTATTTATTTTTTGATATCTAAAGAATCAAGTTAATACAATCAACAAATTAGTTGATAGAATCAATCAATTAATATAATACAAGGAATCAAATGGTTTAAAATATTATTACAATTAAGAAAAAAAACATGATAAAATTATGTTTACTTATTAAAAAAACCAAACTAAAAGTGGAGGGAGGAGGGGGAAGGAGTAGGGAAAGGAAATGAGAGAAACAAACTTTTGAACTTTAACGATACGGAAGCCGTTAATGTGCACATTACCTAGGTAAAATGCGGAAAACTCTTGATTCCGCACGTTAACGGAGCAAATCAGTTAATCTGCAGATTAGCTAGGTAATGTGCACATTAACGGTTTTCGCACTTTAGCGGTAACATGGATACTATGGTTTATTTCACCAGAGTTCACGCTAAGTGTAAATGGTTAACAAAGCAATTTTATACTTTAGCATACTTATGTGTAATATCATGTAGCTTGTATCTCATTCATATGTATGTTCCTGATGATGACCTTGATATAGAGATCAAAAAGTCAGGTGTCATTTTCTTAATTGTAAGTAAAGTAATTGCTCTAACATGTGTTTTTGTTTCAATAAATTCTGCACAATGAATGCTGACCACCATATAACTTTGAAAGAAAGGAAGAAATGCAATATTGTTTAGCAGTACTAATTGCATAATTAGCACTACTACCGTTCTTAGTTGTTACATGAATAGTTAGGAATAGACTTAATTATTAATATTTTGAACAATTGTCATTAATTTTGAATTACACTATCTAATCATCTGAACATCAATTGATATACCTATAATAGTATCTAGTTCATTCTTAACCCTGCGGAGGTCGCAGCTGATCTGACAGATACAAACAAATTGTTTAATATAAATATTCTTACATATATTACGAGTGATATTCCACACTGTTTATGCGGTCAGTTTTGGTTTAACACGTGTTACGTAAAGGTGTGTGATATTCATAGTAAATTGTATCTGAGAGATACCGTGACCTCCGACGTCAGTATAATATTGGTTTAGTTGTTGTTTTTTTATTTACCGTTGAAAATGGCTGGAAAAATATATCGATTGGATAATCCATCAGATGTTGAAGAGATTCAGCGATTTTGTTACTAGAGTCCGATGATGAGAACGATAGTTGAAAGTGATATTTGATAGTAAATTGTATCTGAGAGATACCGCAAACTCAGATGTCAGTATAGTATTGGTTTAGTTGTTTGTTTCTTTGTTCGATAATTTCTAGATTGTAACTGAAAATAAACCATCACGTGTTATATTTGCAGTGTTTTAAGTTTTATCGCATTTTAGCACATACTAGTAATGAACATTGCTCTGTTATAACCATCAAAAAAAAAAAAAAAAATTGAACACCTTATACAGGGTGTTCGGGATAAATTTGACAGTTTCGTAAGGAAAAAGAAAATCTTCTTTGTATCTATTAAATTTAATGAATTGACAAAAAAACATTACAGGCAGAGTTAATTACAATACTATCAACAAGATTTACTCAAAATAACCACCATTAGCATCGATCACAGCTTCAATTCTGCTTCGGAACCTCGAACAAGCTGATGCTACAGTCTCCCTGGGAAGGGCCGCAAAAACTGTTTTAATTTTATCCATTAACTGGGCTTTTGTATTACTGGAAGTGCGATTGGTGTCTTTTTCAACTGCGCCCCATACAAAATAATCCATGGGGTTAAGGTCTGGGGAGTTTGGAGGCCAAACATTTGGACTGGTGAAGTCGTAGAAATTTTCAGACAACCATTTTTGACTTTTCCCAGAGGTGTGGCAAGGGGCCGAATCCTGCTGCCATACATACGGCCTACCCTTGTTATCCAGGGCTTGACTACAGTTAGCAACTCCACGAACAAAGCCCGAATTCCAATGCCAGGGTTCTTCAACACCTGTTCCTGCAGATTTGCGAGGAATTCTGCTGTACGAACGCAATCAGATCGTCTGCTAGGGATCTTTCTTCTTGCTACATCCTCGTAGTCACCATTGCAAGTCTCTAGTTCATGCCTGATTGTTTTTACTGTATTCAGGGAGCATTGGGCAGCAGTCGTAATATCCTTATTTTAATGGCGGGCACGAATCATCATGATACAAGTTATTCTCTTCCATGATTCAGGTGGGTTCCAGCTATCCATCCTTTCTGACATCTTGTATGTGAATGAAGAAGGGTCCAAACTTTTAAATGAAGAGAAGTGTGTGTTAATACATGTAACTTACGGAAAAATATAATTAATTATAAATATGTCAAATTTATCCCGAACACCCTGTATTAGCTCTGTCTTTTTTATGATCCCTCCTAGTACAGTGGATGAACACTGTGACGAACTGAATCATGAAACATTTCCTCACAAATGGTGCCACAGTATTGCAGTGGTTTGGAGTAATATTTTTGTTTTGTATTCCACTAGAAAATAAAAGAAAGCATGAAAGTTATTTCCTTTTTCATATTGGATATTGTATTATTTCAATTTAAAAAAAAAAAATTTTTTTTTCCAATGTTTGTATTGAAAAGAAATTCAAAATTCATATTGTAAATCACTTTAAAGACACATTTAACAATATTGTTAGCAATAGCAAAACAAGGACAGAAAAACTGAATGTGGGAGAGAACATTTAATTAAAGTAAATCAGTGTGCAATAGCATACAGAATTGACTACCATACTTCCACAGTGCACACTGTGCTTGGCATATGGTATGTGTAGTGAAACCTAAAAAAAAGAAAGGCTAATAAATACCCATTATTTTATAGGCAAAACATTATCTACTGTAGTGATATATATATATTTGGAGAGAAAACCAAACTGAGTTCATTAAACACAGGAAATCATATGTTGATGATGATATAAAGGGTTGGCATGAAGCATGCAAAATGATAACATGAAAATTCAAATGTTATATTAGCTTCAATTAATGTTACCTAAAATCTTCACAATTAGCTAAACGTGTGGTTATGTCTCAAGGGCTCACTTTAGTGAGTATGGGAGTGGCGAATCTGAGGTACCTGATGCTGGACCATACCTTATTTCATGTAATATACATCTGTTATATTATCTATAGGATGGTCCCTACTCTTATTTCTTTCTATCCTTTTCTTCTTTCTTGTCCCCCCCCCCCAATGCTATTAGAGTAATCGAGGGCTAGGGGTGATTCTTTCAATGTTTCTACTTTTTTCATCTCTTCATGCATAGAAGGCAATGGGAAACCACTATGCTTCTACTTTTTCCCTAGTTTGGATGAGCAGTAAAGATCAAAATGACGAGCGATGTACAGCTCAGGATGGGTCCGGAACTGCGCAATTGGCTACCAGGGAGGTCACTTGTTCCCGTATGGATATGGACCAGATTGCATGTCAGTCATATGAATCTTCTTTACTAAAGCCTGCGGGAGGTGGAGAAGTGGAAGATGGAAAGTATTCATGTGGAAAAGGAGCTAAAAGTAATTTTTGCATTGGATCTTGGAATGTGAATACCTTACATCAAACTGGAAGATTGGAGATTGAGATGCTAAGATTGAAAATAGATGTTCTGGGAATGGCTGAGGTGAGATGGAAAGGAAAAGGAGATTTTAGAACAGTGGATGGAATAAGAATAATTTACTCAGGAGGGGAAGAGCAACATCAAGTAGGTGTTGGAATAATATTGAATAAACGAGTGGCAGGATGTGTGGAAGGCTACTGGCAAATCTCGGACAGAGTTTTAGTGGTAAAGTTGAAAGCAAAACCAAGAAATATTCTACTTATCCAGATATATTTACCTACTTGCGATTATGAGGATGAGAAGGTAGAGAGATTTTATGGCAATATAGAACAGGGCTTGAAATATAAAGAAACAAAAGATATAATTATAATACAAGGCGATATGAATGCAAAAATCGGAAGAGGAAGATATTGTTGGGATATTTGGATTGGGAGTGAGAAATGAAAGAGGAGATATGTTGTTGGATTTCTGTAGAAAGCATGATTTAGCAATTATGAACACTTGGTTTAAGAAACATCCAAGAAGATTGTACACATGGAAAGCCCCAGGGGAGGATATAAATAGTAGAAGAAATCAGATAGATTATATTTTGATAAACAAAAGATATAGAAACATAAAAGATGTGACAACATATCCAGGAGCAGACTGTGATACAGGGAAACGGATTTCCGTTAGAAAAAGAGGAGATATTACAGAGCTGGGAAGAATATGTAAGTATTCTTCCCACTTCATGAAGACAAGGGGAAAGAGGAGAAAATCAAAGGAAAGAGCATAGTGGGCAGAGACTGTGCATCATGAGGGAGGAATTGAATCTAGCAATTCAAAAGATGAAACAAGGAAAATCGCCTGGAATAGATGGTATACAGATAGAACTTATAAGAAATATAGGTGAAAAAGGTGTGGAAGTGTTATGGCAAATTATTAACGGAATTTATGAAGGACAAGAATTACCAGAGGAGTTTAGAAGATCAATTTTTATCCCCATTCCAAAAAAGACGGGAGTTTTACACTGTAACAATTTTAGAACAATAAGTCTTATAACTCACACAGCAAAAATTCTGGTGCAAATAATTAGGAGAATTAGGAATAATATAGAAAAAGAAATGAATGAGGAACAGTTTGGATTCAGAACAAACAGAGGAACTAGAGAGGCTATAACTTGTCTAAGAATTATTGGGGAGAAAACACTAAACCATGGTGGAAAGTTGTTTTGGGGATTTCTAGATTTTGAAAAGGCATTTGATACAGTGAAACATGAAAGGCTTTTTGACATTCTAGAAAATATTGATATTGACTCTTATGACTTGGAAATTTTAAAGAGATTATATTGGTCACAAATAGCATTAGTATGTGTAAATGGAGAGGAAACAGGAGAATTCCCGGTGGAGAGAGTAGTCAGACAAGGATGCAAGTTATCACCATTATTGTTTAACTTTTATAGTGAACAAATGTTTAGAGAGGCACTTGAGGATGTAGAAGAAGGAATAAAAATAAACGGAAGAATCATTAATAACTTAAGATATGCGGATGATGTAGTGGTGATGGTAGAAAGTGAAAATGGGTTACAACAAATTATTCAAAGAATTGAAAACTCTTGTAAAGAGTATGGACTAAGAATTAACACAAAAAAGACCAAGATAATGATAATGGGTAGAAAAATAGGAGGTAATGTAAAAATAAGATGTGGAGGAAAGATTTTAGAAGTGGAAAGATTTCAATATTTAGGTAGCTGGATCTCAGAGAAAGGAACTTCAGAGTTGGACATTAGAAATAGAATAGGCAAAGCTAAATCGGCATTTATGGAAATGAAGAGAATTTTAATAAACAAGAACACTAAAATAGGCATTAGAATTGGAATAGTTAAAACAACAGTTTGGAGTATTGCAAGTTACGGAAGTGAGTCATGGACACTCAGGAAGAGAGATATGGAAAGAATTAATGCATTGGAAATGTGGTGTTATAGAAAGATGGAAAAGATTAGCTATACAGAAAGAATATTAAATCAAGAAGTTTTAAGATGGGTTGGGATGGAAAAAACACTGCTAAAGAATATTATGCAAAGAAAGACCAGATTTGCAGGACATCTTTTGAGAGGTTCTTCGAGACACTTGACAAGAACTATATTACAAGAGGGAAAAGTGAAGGGAAGAGAAGACGTGGAAGACCAACTAGAGAGTGGTAATGACATCGTGGAATGGACTGGTTTAAGAATGATGGAAGCAACAGACAGAGAGAAATGGAGAAGGGCTGCTCATCTGCTTCAAACCTTCTTGCTAGAGGATGCTACCGGACGACAACGTGGTTATGTACTACTAAAATCAAAAAAAAACTTAAACTTCAGCAGTCCATCAACTTTGCAGTTGGCCGTCTCCAATTGCCAGGGGTGGAGGTGATTGGCACAGAGACTTAATGTCCATCATTAGGTCCCTATCCAATTTTCTTCTTTGTTCACACTACCTGTGCTCTGTGCTGATCTTTGTCCTTAAGCATACCAATGCAGACTAGCTGTTCATTACTTGTGAAACCTCTCTCCTTCTAATGGAAGTGATCAATTATAAATAAAGTAGATTGACTGATTTTTAGGTTATTTTTGATTTTAATAATCAAACTGGACATATTTAGTTTATTATGATTTCATGTAAATGACCTTAATTTAAGGTATTGTAACATTCCCATTTATTTACATCATGTAGCTGTAGCACTTTGAGCTGCCATAGCTCAGTTGGTATAGACGAAGCCCTTTGGTCAGAAAGACCTGGGTTCGATTCCTGTCCATGACATGAGGAATCTTTATTTATCTGGTATTATCTTTTGACTGAAGGTGAGTTAGCCGGTCTCATATGGCGGTAGAAGGTTTTTTTCACCTGAAACTTGGGTTTTTTTTGTTCCTCTGAACGGGCAAACTGGCCTGTGAACATGAACACACACGCACACGGATCTACAGTCATAAAATACATACTTAATCCCTCACTAGGAGAGCTCAACCAGTCCTGAAGGACGTTGGAGGAGTGGGGAACCCCATATGAATAAATAATAATAAAAAAAAAGCACTTTGAGCAGTTTTCTCTTGGCACCGTGTCTTGTACCCTTTTTCAGATCTAGTCAATTTCTTGACAAGGGATGTTCAGGCTGTGATGCACTACTGAACAAGTTCACATTATTAATCAGCAATTTTCTTCCGAATTGATCTATTACTTTTGAGCACTCCAATATTGTCGTGCATAAGATTTCATTCTTCTAAAGCACATCTGAATCAATCCAAGTCTTTGGTCTTTCTCTGGGTCTTATCCCTGTCATCTTGGCATTAAACACCTATTTTGCTAACCTTTCTTCTCCCTTGCTGCATAAGTGACCATACCATCGTAGATTAGCCCTGCTCATGTTCTTGAATGTAAATAATGTCAAGTTTCTTCCTAATGTCTTGATTTTTAATGATTCTGCCATTGATGTTGATCTGTTCAGTCCCCTATCTGTGGTCTTTAATCTATGATCATTTGCTTTATTTCTAACCCAACTCCCAGATCCATAACTTTAGAACTAGTTTTGAACGCTGCTTTGTATACTGCTAGTTTGGTATTTTGGCTAATTTCTCTCTTCCATATAAATTTATTAATTTCTTTGTTTTATTAATTGCTTTATTTCTAACCCAACTCCCAGATCCATAACTTTAGAACTAGTTTTGAATGCTGCTTTGTATACTGCTAGTTTGGTATTTTGGCTAATTTCTCTCTTCCATATAAATTTATTAATTTCTTTGCCCACCATACCAGTTTTGCTTATTCTGTTGTCATCTTCACTAAAAACTGTACCTAAATAGCTGAAATATTTTTCTAGTTCTATAGGTTCTCCTCTGAGAATGCAGCTGAAATTTTCCACGTTTCTGCGTATGGCCTGAACCCAGGTTATTCTTCTCCAAGTTTCTCTTCCACAATTTCTCTCAGCCTCTTTTCATGTATGCTTGCATAAATCTTACCTGGAACACTTAGTAGAGAAGTTCCTTTGTAATTCTCACATTCATCTTCATTCCGTTTGTATAGATGGGAACTATGAGAACTCTATTCCAATCTTGTTGAATTCAAATCCTCCAGAATGTTTTGCCGTCCTCCTGATATTGGCCTTCTATATTCTTACCAAAGTCTTTTGATGACTTTTTTTTTGCTACTTTTACATTAGATTAGCTATCTTTCTGTATTATTTTAAGGCATCTTCTGACTTATTTGCTAGAAGAAACTTTCAGTAAGCTTACTTCTTTTCTACAACTTCACCATATGCCTTCCTAGCTGAATCAATGTTTTCTTCAGAGCTTGCCATTGAGACTCCATCTTGTTTTCAAACTTTCATTTTTGTTTCAATAATGCTTGTGTAATTGATTCTGAGCATAAAAGCTGTAAAAAAAAAAAAAAAAAAAAAAAAAAAAAAGTCATGAAAGTTCCATCTATTCATTGGAAATCATCAGATGCTGCATGGTCATTCCATTCCTCTGTTCCACACCATTCCTTGCTAGGTGGTCCGTTGTATGCCCTTCTGGAGGCTTCAATACTCTAAAGATCAGTCACTTCAGACACCATCCATCTCATTGAAGGTCTACTCCCTCCTCTTTTTTCAAGGGACTTTACTTTCTATTAGTTTTAAAAAGTCCTTCCATCCTTTCAATGTATCCAAAGTATTTCAGCTTTCTTCTGTCGATATGTTTGAGGAGCCTTAAAGTTCTACTAATCCTTTCTAGTATCCATTCATTTGACTGCCATTCAGTATATGATATCCTCAACACCTTTCTGTAACACATCTCAAAAGTGGCTATCCTTTTCCTATTGGCCTTTCTTTAGGTTATCCTCAACTCATTATCTACAGTCAGAGACCTGTCCTAAAACCAGTGCTCAGGAAAGTCTCTGACCATTGTTTTAGCCATTCCTAATCTTTTTCTGATGTCTTCTGAATAACAATAATGAATCCCAGGTACTTGAACTTGCTGACTTCCTCAATTCTTTCTCCATTAAGATACACATTTCTCAGAGCTTCCCTGTCTATATTTCCTTTGAGAACCATAAACTTTGTCTTGAAGTCTTCTGTTCTTACTGACCTAATTAAATTTGTCAAGAATTCATTCTAGTTCTTCTTGTCATTACAAAGGAGTACTACCTCAAGCTACTGATCAATCTGCCACCTATCCTGATTCCTGTGTTAAGCTCATCCAATGCTACACACATGATGTCCTCAACATAGATACTAAACCAATGAGAAAGTAGGCAACCTTGCCAATCCGATATCTGTTCTTATCATGGCTATTTGCTCGCTGTACAAGTTAGCTATCAACTTGATAAGGAGTTGAGGAACACCCATTATTTTCATTAACCTCCCACAGTTTCACATTTTTGGAGTAGTCTATGAAACACATTAAAAGTATGAAGAAGTCTAAATTCTTTATACTTTTCAATGACCTGTCAAAGGCAAGGATCTCTGGCACCTTTTGCCTTTTTGGCATCTCTGCTTCAACTTTGGCCTCAGTCCTATGTAGAATGATCTTAGTGAAATTTTGCTTGCATGAGAAATTAAACTAAATAGTTCTTCATATCTCCTTCATGCAGTGGTATGAAACCCAACTTCTTCCAGTCTCTAGGCCTATATCCTTATAATCTGTGAAACACTCCTATCCCTCCATTAAGCCCCCCCGGTGGCCTTAATTAATTCTGCTGGGATTCCAATGCACCTAGGGCCTTATTGTTGTTAATCTCTTAAATTGCTCTTTCAACCTCATTTTCAAGTGGAAGAGGTTCCAAATTGAAATTTTCTTCATTCTCTTTGCTGTAAGTACTTTTCCATTTGTTTTTGACTTCTAGTTCCTTGCTCCATTCCTGTCTTTGATGACATTTAATATGGACTTAAACTTGTGCTTTAGGTCCAGAACTAAACGAAACCTAAAGAATACAAGATTGCATAGAAATCTTATATTGTCTCTTTGTTTCACCAACTGCTTCCTTTTGATCAGATTCCATGTTGAATCTGACATCCATGGGTCACTTGGTCTTCTAATTGACTAGATATTTGACTGAATCCTCTATCATAACCTCGACTTTCCCAGAGCATTTCAGGTGAGCTCACACTTTTCTCCAAAAGATCATCCAACCATGCTGATGTTTCTTCTGTGTACTCACTGGGGATTACATCCAATCGAGTGGGATCACCTGACTTGGAAGATTTCGGTCTCAGTCTTATTTTGGCTCTTACTAGCTGATGGTCTGTACCACAGTCTACTCCAGAACAAGAATGCATGTCAAGGATGCTGTAAATGCTGCCCAACTTTAATTCTTTTTTAAACTTTCTTACATACTATTATTTTTGGATGTGACATTCATTTTTATCCTATTTAAAACCAAGTGATGGTCACTTCCCATTCCAAATGCTCTACACTTGTATCCTGAACCAACATGAAGATACTTGGCAGGATTCATTTCCTACCTTGCTGTTTAGATCAACAAGTACCACTTTTTTCATTTTCTTTGTCAACTGTCTTTTCTAATGACTGAAACTTCCAGATTTTCCAGATCTACAAAACTTAAATGAGGAGCTTTGTTATATTCCATGATTTCTCAATTAATTGTCTTAAAGTGAAAATATGATCCTGATAACCTCTATTTGGCCTGAACCTATCTTGTTCTCTCAAGTATACCTGCATAAACCTTACTGAGAACACTCAGTAAAGAAATTCTTCTTGCATTTTTTTCCCCTATGGCATTCAGCCTTCATACCAGATCTGAATTATGCAATGTAGCCACTGTAAAACTTTTCTACATCTGTATTTCAGCATTTTGGATCAGATATCATCTACAAAAGCTGCCTATCCACATTCCAGGTATGTGATTGCTTTTCTATTTCAAATATTGATATGTACTTATGACTGCTCTCTACCACTGCAGTCACTTCTAGTTTCATCTGACAGTCTTTCAAAATCAGACATTTAAAATAACTGTCTTCAGGTTTGTGTGTGTGTCATTGCCTTTTCAGAAAGGATATTTTCTTTTCTGTGGGCTAGTATCATGTGTGGATCCATTCTCATGATATGCAGCTCATATGACACTTGAATGTAAAGGTGTAATTTTAATGACAGTAAATTTCATTGGCAATTGTAATTCTTCAGCAGAATCATTGTTGATTCCATTAAAGTTTCTAGAACATAAACTACATGACACTGGAATGAAAATAAATAATTCATCAACTAAATTATTTAGAAGCCAATGTTTTGTCAGTTCCAGTAACTATCAAAGGTGCTTCAACAAAAAACACTCAGTGAAAGAAGAATGAAATGACCTCAAGAACAAAGAGAGTCACATGCATAGAGGGCAACAGTGGCATTCTTCATGGTGATCTCTGATTAATGCTGACAGGAAGAAAGAGCAATGTACCAAAATTTATGCAGAAATTTGCATAAGTTCAATTGGTTCTGTAGAGCTGCTTCTAGAAACAGCATGATTGGAATTGGGATTTGTGTAGTAACCTGACTTTCTTCCACCTTAGGAAATGATTTTGATTCAGGGCATGTTGTGTGCCAAGATGGTCCTGTCTATCTGAACTACTGGGTTCTACATTGACAAAAACTGCTGTAGATGCCCGAGAAAGAGAGAGGGTCCTAGCAGTCCTTGATCTACAGGAAGGCAGAATCTTCGTTCAGAGGGAGATTGTCTAATTCTATTTTAAGAGTAAGCTAGTCAATCCATTGCACCTTTGTGTAAGGTAGAAATTGTTTATATATGGGCAGATTCGGGTGGGGTTCTTTTTATGGAGTTTGGAAAGGGATTTTTTGTTGCATCTTTTGTTCAAATGATGAAAAAGCAGCTTGTTCCAGGTGTAGTTGGTCCTGGGGATGAAATTTGCTTGACCTCGGAGACTAAAGTTTTGAAAATTCCAAGTTTCTGAGCAGGATGATATGGTGACATCGATATCTGCCTGTGTATGGCTAAAGGTGTCCCTACCTCCACAATATTTGAGTACTGAGAACTCTAAGGACTATCTGAAATGGAATATTTTAGCTGCAACAATCAGCTCCATAAACAAATTGAAGGTGTAGCAATGACTTCCCCACTTTCACCTCCTATTGCTAATTTATACACAGAATCTTTGAAACTTGAGCACAGCCTCCATCTCAAATCCAAAGTATAGCTGAGGTATATAGATGATGCCTTTCCCATTTGGCTGCATGACTCACAAGCTCTAACTTTTACTACTTCAATAAATATCCACCCTTGAACTAATTTCTCTTGAAGAAAAAAAAGAAGGGGTTTCAGCTATCTTGAATACTGTTGATCTGATGAGTCCCTCGTGTTCAATCTATAGTTATCTCAAGTGCCACTTCGCATCACTGTTCCTGTCCAGAAACCCGGGATTTTCAAAATTTTAGCCACCAGGGCAGTTATTTTTGTACTCGAGAACAGCACTGCATCCATGACAATGACCTTTGGCATCCTATAGAAATGGATACAACAGAAAAACTCTCACCAAACTCTAAAAATAACACTTACTCCCCCGCCAACCAGATTATGCATACACCATATCTCTATCCTACATCAAAGATATACAATGGATGGCCTGGGCTCACTCATAAAACAACATCGACTTAGACTTCTGAACAAAATTTCCACCTTCTTGAGACAAAAAAAAAAAAAAAAAAGCATTTGATATGGGCAACCCAAAAAGTGGACTAGTACAACATGTCTTGTATGAAGATCATTTCATCAGGTGTGGAAGAAAGCTATAGCTATTCAGATTCTAATTGAAATTGAAAGAACAGAGACTGTTCCTGCAAAGTCACTCAAATTCTATAGAACCCACTTATGTGCATTTAGAACTATATCAGTTCTATTGCATATAACTACCCTTTCTTTCTGTCTCAGAAAAGCATCACAAAGCGCCAGTCTTCCCCATATATATGGCCATTTTATTCATTCACTCAGGGCCATTTTATTCATTCACTCAGGGTCATTTTATTCTCGGTCTCTGCTGAGTGTATATTGTTCAGGTGCATTTGGTAGCGTTAGCCTGAGCTGGCGAAATGTCGGCTTTTAATAATTATGTGAATAAATTATTTTCATCCCAATTTCACGTAGTTTTTGTTCAGGAAACTTTGGCATGAATCACTGCAGTAACTACTGAAAACGAAAATACATAATTATGTAACGGACTGGACTGAAGTGAAAGCTGAGAGCATTTGAACCAGAGAGTTATTTTAAATACCACTTCAGGCCTCCAGATAAATTTAATTATCTCTTAAAGATTTGTGTGTATATATATATATACACACACACACACACACACACGAATCTTTAAGAGGTAATTAAATATTTATCTGGAGGCCTGAAGTGGTATTTAAAATAACTCTCTGGTTCAAATGCTCTCAGCTTTCACTTCAGTCACTGGGGAGGGGGCGCTTCCCCCTGGCGCCCAACTCCCCCGAGTTCTGGGCTGGTAAGCTGGGGAGACAAAAAACATGACAAAAACGTTTCAAATTTCGGCTTATCTTTATATATATATATATATATATATATATATATCATCAAATTCCTGCCATGTACCGTCAAGGGGTGTACAGGATATGATAGTACTACATGAAAAATTTACATAATTACTAACTTCCCATCTACAATTTTCATCCAAATCAGTCTATTACTTGTCAAGACTCCAATATTATCATTATCAGATCTTATATTTCTATCTTCTAAGACACATTGTACCGTATCAATCCAATTATATCTTGTCTTGGTCTTCCTCTGGGTCGTTTTCCTGCCAACCTGGCAGAGAACACTTGATTTGCTAATCTTTCCTCGCCCATTCTGTTTAAGTAACCATACCACCTGAGATTAGCTCTGCTAACGCATTCCTGGATGCTGACAATGTCAAGTTCTTTCCTAATATCCTCGTTTTTAATATGATATTGCCATTGATGCCATCTGTTCACGCCTATAATCTTTCTCAGGACTCTCATATCTGTGGTCTCTAGTCTTTGGTCAAGTGTTTTACTTCTGACCCAGCTCTCAGATCCATAAGTTAAAACTGGTTTGAACACTGTCTTGTATACATCTAATTTAGTGTTCCGACTAATTTCTCTCTTATTCCATATGAATTTATTCAATTGACTTCTTACCATACCAGCTTTGCTGATTCTGTTGTCTATTTCTATATTTAATTTACCATCTTCAGTAAAAATCGTGCCTAAGTAGCTGAAATGTTTCACTTGTTCCACAGGTTCTCCATTCAAAACACAGTTGACATTTTCAATGATTCTACCTATTTTCATTGTCTTTGTCTTTTTATTGCTGATCTTCATACCATGTCTATTACAACAGCTATTCAATTTAGTTAGAGAATCTTGCAGACTTGTAGCAGATTTATTTAGAAGTATAACATCATCTGCATAATCATGTTTAATACCACTTTCCTTCATAATGTGATCCATATAAATAATGAATAACAGAGGGGATAATGTACATCCTTGTCTCACACCAGATTTAACATTAAACCATCTTCCTGTACTTCCTTCAATTCTAACTGCTGACTTACAACTCAAATAAAGACTAAGTATTGCTTGATATAATGCCCCATCCTGGAAGCTGTATAAAGAGGATGTAAGCAAGGGAGTGGTGAGTGATTGGAATGTTTGCCCGAGAGTGTGGTGAGTGCAGAGACAGTGAATATATTTAAGGCACAGTATGATAAACTGTGTGTATAACAGTGGACCTCCCATGGAGGTTTTTATAATAATAATAATAATTTACTGTACTAGGCAGTGCAGACGACCGCAAATTGTGTAGTGTAGGGTGGCCTCCACGACGAATCCTCAGGTGGTGTCATGAAGGTAATAATATCATTTTATAAACATAACGCAGGTATATTCGATGACTGCAGCTTTGTGTTTTTAATAGTTTCAACCTAGCATCGGCTTGTTGCCTAGGTGTTGTTGCCCGATTTTTCAAACAATGAAAAAGACGAAAGAGAAATAAGTCGCAAACTGGGCATCATCGAGGGCCGAACCACCGTGCCTATTAAATTCCATACTTTGCATCTCTCTTCCACCCCAGCTCACACCACAGTAGAACATTCTTTATGCTATATGTCTACAGTGTTTTTAACGAACTTATATATATATATTTTATTTATTTTTTACTTGCAGATGTTAGCTTTTTATATACAAGTCGCAGTAGCCCACCAAGCAAGATAAATTCGGCTTATCCAAAGATGAGTTTTGCACCTTGCTGGTAGCTTCAAATTCATTGTGGCATATATATATATATGTCATGTTGGGCAAACATTCCAATCACTCACCACTCTCCATGCAAAAAACCTGCTCCTCACTCCCTTGCTTACACCCTCCTTATACAGCTTCCAGGAATGACCCCTTGTTCTCCTGCTATCCTTACCCATTCTGTGCAAAACCTCCCCGACATTAATTTGGTAATAACCTCTTAACAGCTTATATATCTCGATCATATCCCCCTCCTATCCACCAATTTCTGCAAATTACATTTTGTAAATCTGCCTTCATACTCTACATTCCAGAAACCACCTTAGTCAATTGCCTCTGAACAACGCAATTTCATCTTTTTGAAAACCAGGTGACCAGATCTGTGCACAGTAATCCATATGTGGCCTGATCAAAGCCTTATACAAAGGAACCATAACATCCTTACTTCTACAAGTCAATGTCCTCCACATCATTCCCATTATCCGCTGTGTTGTATTCACAATTTTAGTAACATATCCCCGAAATTTTAGGTCCTTGTCTACAATCACTCCCAGATCTCTCATCTCCTCTACCTCTTCCAAGATATTTGCACCGATTGTGTACTTTACATCCCATCTCTGCTTCCTAAATTTCAAAACCTTACACTTTGAAACATTGAATTGACATCCCCACTCATTTACTCATTCAGCCAGTGTATTCAAATCCTCTTGCAAAGCTACAGCATCCACACTACTCCTGATAGCTCTCCCCAACTTTGCATCATCTGCAAATAACTGCACACCACCATTCAGACCTCTCCAAATATCATTTACATACAAATTAAACAGCAATGGACCCAAAACAGATCCTTGAGGTACACCACTAGTAACTTTCCTCTTCTGGGATATCGCTCCTCCATAGACAACTCGCTGATCAGACAGCCAATCTCCAATCCAGCGAACCAATCTAGTGTTCAGCCCCATCCATTCCAATTTAATTACCAGCTTGTCATGTGGCAATTTATCAAACGCCTTTGCAAAATCTAAATATACCACTGTATATGCAACACCCTTATCCAACGCATTTGTCACTTTATTATAAAATGTAAGCAGGTTGTTAAAGCACGATCTTCCTTTAGTAGATCCATGCTGGCCGCCAAAAAGTATTTTTCTGTTGTCAACCCAATTCTGAATCTTATTCGTAACTAACTTCTCTAAAACCTTGACAACAACTCCAGACACACAGACTGGTCTATAATTCAAAGCCTTACTCTTATCACCTCCCTTATGAATTGGAACAATTTTACCTTCTTTCCACTCTTTTGGAACTTGACCCAGTGAGCGACTCATGTTGAAAAGATATACAAAAGCTGTTGTTAACTCACTGGCACATTCCCTCAAAACGTGGTGAAATAGCATCAAGTCCCACAGACTTATTTACATCAAGTCTATTCAGTTCATCCTCCTCCTTTCCCACTGCTTTCAAGTTCTGCATGCTTCTACATTCACAGGAATGAAATACCTTTAGAAATTGCTCACTAAATATTTCAACTATATCCTCCGCAGCGGTTATCATTCCTCCGTTTTCATCAATCAATCCCATCCTATCGTAATCATTCTTTCTTCAACTGGCGACATATCGAAAAAATTCCTTAGGATTTTTTTTTTTTTTTTTTTTGGCCACTTTAGCTATCTGCTGCTCATACTGCATTTTGATACCATTATCTAATCACCTTCCTCGCCTGCTCTTTGTACTTCTCATGCAACTGGCTGTTATAAATACTCATTTTGTGTTTCTTCCATAATACCTTCTTCTTCCAGATTGCATACTTTATCTCTTGATTTATCCATTTTACACCCACTCTATTTACCCTCTTAACCCTTGGAATACACTCTGATATTGCCTCCACCAAATAGTTCTTGAGTATGGCCCAAGCAGCACTGATATCCTTTCCATCCAGTTCCTCTATCCAATTTATTATCGCAAGCAGTTTCCTGAGCTTTTCGTAATTACCAGTCTTTATAATTCCATATATATCCCTTTCTAACAGACTTCCTCGAATGACTGGTCACCCTGCACGTGATCACTCTCACCAACTGGTGGAAAATTTGACACCTCATTTATAATAACATCATCTGATGAGTAAATCCTTGACTTTTATTATTATTATTATTACTTCAGGCGACTCCAGAGAGTCCTTAGACTCATCGAGGGAGGCCCTAAACATCATGTCCACACAACTATACGACATTCTCACAGTATCTATCATACTTTGCCTTGAACTCGCTCACCGTCATAGCACCCACAACAGACTCTGGCAGCTTATTCCACTCATTTACCACTCTAAAAGTAAAGAACCCGGCTCTAACATCCCTGCTAACCACACTCTTGCCCAGCTTCCACAGGTGTCCCCTAGTTCTCTTAGCACCAGTCCTGATCTCAAAAATATCCTCTGAAATAATCCTATAGAATCCCTTTAGCAATTTGAATGTCTCAATCATATCTCCTCTTTTCCGCCTATCAACTAGTTTCTGCAACCCACAAATCTTCAACCTGTTCTCATATGGTTCATTCGATAGACCTGCTATCATCTTAGTCACTCGCCTCTGGTTCCTCTCCACCTCCTCCCCATCAAGAAGGAACCGGGGTGACCAAATCTGGGCACAGTAGTCGAGATGAGGTCTTATCGAGGCATGGTACAGAGGTGCAATAACTTGCTTGTCTCTGCTCGTCAAGGTATTTTTCAACAACCAAGTGAGTTGATGAGCTGATTTAGCTACTTTTGCAATGTGCCTCCTAAACTTCATTTCCCTATCCACCAACACTCCCAAGTCCCTGGCCTCATCAATCTCCTGGAGTACAGTTCCACCAATGTGGTGTACTGCTGCTAATCTTTTCACCCCAAAATGCATAACCTTACATTTTGTCACATTAAATTGACATTCATTCTCCTTAGCCCAGAACTCTAATCTCTCCAAGTCATCCTGCAAGATTTTGACATCTTCTGCATTCACTATCGCCCTACCCAACTTTGCATCATCAGCGAACAAATGAACTGTTCCACTTAGATCCTTCCCTATATCGTTAATGAACAGATTAAACAGCAGTGGTCCAAGAACAGACCCCTACGGCACACCACTAGTCACAGGCCGTCTTTTGGACTCTACTCCTGAATAAACTACCCTTTGATATCTCTCCATCAACCACCTACCTATCCATCTCACCAACCCTATATCCATTCCCATATGTTGTAGTTTATGGATTAGAATTCCATGTGGTATCCTGTCAAACGCCTTTGCCAAGTCCAGCAGTATCACTGTAAACCCATTTCCCTTACCCAGTTCAGCCGTCACCTTGTTATAAAACTCGAGCAAGTTACTGAGGCATGATCTACAATTCACAAAGCCATGCTGTCCCTTGTACAGTATCTCATTTTCATCAATCCATTCCTGTATTTTTCCCCAACTCCTGATATGCTGATCGGTTGGTAATTTGCAACCGTAGTCTTGGATCCTCCTTTATGCAGTGAAACTATTTTCCCCTCTTTCTACACCTTCGGGACTAAACCAGAACCGATACTCAGATTAAACAACATGGTCAAGGGCACTGATAATTCCTTAGCCGCTTCACACAAAACCCGTGCCGGTATACCATCCAATCCCACAGATGTATTCACATTAAGGTTCTGTAATAGACTATTCATCTCCACTTCATTCATCACAATTCCCGTATAAACTAATGGTTCCTTCATTCTTTCAATGTCACCACCTAGAAGTGGGCGATCAGTAACTGCATTATATCGACTGATTCAGTTACCTCCGTACCATCGTCATTCCTTAAAATCATTTTGCCGTGTACAGTTTTTTTTTTTTTTTTTTTTTTTTTGCTTGCAGCATATTGAAAGAATTGCTTGGGATTCTCTTTTGCTTGCATAGCTAGTTTCCTTTCATAATCCGTTTTTGCTTCTTTTACCACACTCGTTACCCTTCTGGCCTGCACTTTATACCGTTTATGTTCCTGCAAGTCACCCCGTTCTTTAAATTACCTCCACAGTTGTTTCTGTTTTTGCAGCTCAAGCTTAATGGTGTTATTCATCCATTTAACCCCGACTTGTTTTACTATTCGGACCCTAGGTATACAATCAGCCATAACCTTCTGTAAATGATCCTTGACCACTTCCCATGCTCTATCGACATCCAGCCCTTGCAGTTTTACATGCCATGGCACTGATCCAAGCAATCTCCTAAGCTTGTCATACTTGCTAGCAGGTAATTCCACATATACCCTGTCTTAATCGAAAATTCCACACCTTTAGCCACCTCTCAGGTCAAGATCTTATGATCACTCTCACCAATAGGTGGCAACATGGTCATATTCATTACAGTCAAATTCTGAGATGCTATTACCAGGTCAAGCACTCTCACATCCCTAGTATTTTCAATTACATGCTGTCTCAGATAGTTATCCCTTAATAATTGAATAAAATCCATTTCCTTCCTCACATGTGTCCTCTCCTCCTTCCAATCAATGTTACCATAGTTGAAACCGCCATAATAATTACCCTCCTTCCACTCATTTCATCAGTTTGTTTATGCATACTATCTCTACCATCTATTCCATCACCTGGCCTATAGCAGCACCCAACTGTATATTTTATTCTGCCAGTCTCAATCTCACACCAAATAGCCTCAAATGAGCTCTTTTCACTATCCTGCAATACAACTTCAATTCTCCTTGGCTGCAGTTCATCAGCTATCATCAATAACACCCCTCCCCCATTTTATTCTCTCTGTTCCTCCTAAACACACTATAACCTACACATTTTATCCCACCAACTATATCATCTTCGGTCAGCCATGTTTCACTGATGCAAATGACCGATGGCCAGGAAGAGCCAATCAAGACCAAAAATTCTTCCTTCTTGTTCCTAATACTCCTGGCATTAGTATACATGAAATTCAGTGATCCCTTTGTCCTACCCCTATCTTGATGCGTTATTCTAAATCTCCCATTCCAATTTTTTGTCCTTAGTGCTGGCTCAGGTACATTATATACATTCTTACTCTCAGCTGTCTCACTGATGTGAGACGATTTACGATTCCCAACGTATATGACTTGCTATTACTCGTACGTATGCCGACCATCCCATTAACACATTCACCAAATGCCATCTCACTCTTGCAACTCATGGACCAGGGTGTTATTGCTATCTTCAATTCATGTTATTTAAGAAATCATTTTAAACATGCTAATGGTGAGAATGAGCGTATGAAACCCTCGGACTTTTGGAATGAATATAACATCTTGCATTGTACAAGGAATGTAAATGCAACATGGAGTGAGGTAACAGCAGAGTGTATGGATGGAGTTTTGAAGAAGCTGCTGAAAATATGTTTGTATATTCACCGTATTCGAAAAAGAAAGCCTAGCAAGAGACTAGTGACGCGAGAATGCTGCTAAATAAAGAGTTAGAGGTTGACAATGAGTATGTAGAGCAGCTGGTGGAAGAAGAGTTTTTCAAATGAAATATCCCATAAAGCTAGAGGCACAGAAATTTGTAGAAGATAGAAAGAGAATAACCAGAAAAAGCTGAGTTGTCCCTCTCCCAAAAAAAAGTTAACAGTGGGAGAAAAAATGGCAGAAGTGCTTGCCTCCGTTAGTAAGGTATTTCTGTTTGAAGAAATGAATCCCAATATGGAGAGATTTAACAAAGTTGACAAAATGATGCAATTGCAGTATGTAGAAAAGAAAAGAAAAGAAAAGTCTGTGGTCTAAGTTTGACCTAATGTGCAAATTTTTAAAGCAGTCCACTCCTACTCTCCCTTCATTCCTTGGAATGAGGTTGAAGAAGCTTGGAAGAATTATTCTTACTCTGTGTTTCCAGCAGATTATTTTATTCTTTATCACACAACCGCAAATTACACACTCATATGTTTTTATTATTTATCGCAAAGAGTAAAATTAGTTTAAAAAAATATAAAAACAGACCTTCACATTTTAGCATTCAGACGAGTTTATTGTTTACGTGTTCTTTATCACTTGAAAACAATTTAGTACTAAATTATGAGAAAAAAAATCATAAACTAATCTTGTTTTAAACTGAGTTTATTTACTAATCTGTTATTTTAACTTTGAGCTCAAGAAGATATTCTGCCTCAGTTTTAAGTCTTTGAAAATTTTTAAATTAAAAATTAAAATTAAAAAAAAAAAACTGCTTTTGATGTGCAAAAAGAGAGGGCGCTTACACACGCTACTATTTCTTTTATTTGAAACCTAGAATTTGTACGTTGGAAATGTTTATTACGGCATTTGTATAATATAATATACTTCTTTTTTTTTACCATATACCCTCTAAATTTTGTCCCCCTCACTGGAGATTGTTCATGTATGTCACTTTCCTTATTCAGTTGAAATGACTGAAAAAAAATATCGATAAACAAGCAAACAAAACTTTGTTCTATGATGTACTTTTCGTGTCTAATAACTTCGATTAGTACATAATTAATTCCAGGTTGAACTTTGAAAGCCTTGTACCTCTTTTCATTATGCAACATATTACAAGTAGGGAATTACATAGTTAATAGTGATGTCATAATACAAAGCCGTGACGTTTCGGTGTAAAGTTCTTCGGGGGGCGGGGGGAGAAAACTTTGATAGATAATGCTCCAGGAAAAAAGAAACAGCAAACTCCTTTGAGAAATGTCGAAGTACTTGTACGGTTTACGTTAGATAATCTGATACCAAAGGCCAACAAGTTAATTTTACGATTACAGATTACTGTTTGGAAATTTCAAAACTATCTTTTCGTTTCCATGTTTTGTTTAATGCTTAAACTTTATAGAGAAAGCATTGGCTTAAATTACGATTTTTGGATCCCTACCTTCCCTCTCCTCAAAAATAAGGAAAATCTAAAAGTGCATTAACTGAGTAAGCCCGCGCAAGCTATTTTCCTCTACCGGATTGTGGGTTGTGCTTTCTGCCACTTTACCAAGATGGGGGGGGGGGGCATCAGCTATCATAGGTACACCCATTATGCGCGTTGGAGGTAAAATTTGTTAATGTATTATCTATATATGTAAACACATGGATAACATGACAGCTATAAGGGTATGTGATCGTTTTAACCTTCCAGCTCAAGGGAAAAAAATCTTTGTTCTGGTGCAAGACAGGTTTCCATCAAAGGTTAAAGAATCCTGACTTTTTTCTTCAGCAAATCACATTGTCAAGTGCTGCGATCTTACCAAAAGTGGCTGGACACGTGCTGATAAAAACAAAA
Source organism: Typopeltis vanoorti (assembly GCF_054136105.1). Classification (NCBI taxonomy): domain Eukaryota; kingdom Metazoa; phylum Arthropoda; class Arachnida; order Uropygi; family Thelyphonidae; genus Typopeltis; species Typopeltis vanoorti. The sequence goes on along the minus strand of NC_143556.1, from coordinate 35,124,233 downwards.
TACAAAAGATTGAAAGAAATTATTAAGGTATTGGCACACCTTTGGTTATAATAAATGCTTCATTGCTTGGAAGACTTTCTAATATCGTCTGAGAGAAAACTGGTAATACTGTAGTATCAGTATTACCAGTTTTCTGTAATCCAATCCTCCACGGAATCCGAAGACACATCGTGGAAGGTCAAACACTTTCAAACTACAATAACTATCGTACCTTACATTGAACACATTCAGCAGTGGAACACTCACCATCCACTAGTAACACATTCCACTCATTCATCACATGCCGAGAAAAAAAAAAAATTCGCTTCTTTACTCACATGATCTTTGTACAGTTTCCAAGGATGAACTCCTGTTCTCTCATCACCCATTATCCTATACAATAATTCCCCTGTATTTGTGTGACAGGCTCCTTTCACCAACTTATACTGTTCAATTATATCGCCCATCCTCCTATCCGCCAAGCTTTAAAGATCGTGTTCCCTCAATGTGTCCTCATAGTTTTAGCTATTCGCCTCCGCGCCCTCTGCAATGCAATGTTTCCTTATCACAGTATAGCCAGGTGACCAAATATGTACACAGAAATCCAAATGAGCCCTAATTATTATTATTATTATTATTCGTGACACCTCCAGGGAGTACGAAGACTCATCGCGGGAGGACATCTACTGTACAACCCTCCGTCTCTACCACTACACCGAACTTATATTACCAATCATCCACATTAACGCCATCCACCCCTCCACCACCACCACAACTAGTATTTTTTTGTCTGTAAATTGAGTGTGTTCTGAAGGACCGATTTGTCTGTATGCGGGATGAAAAACTCGAGTTTCCGGGAGAAAAAACCTTGCTGCCACCGTATGAGATCGGCTAACTCACCTTCGACTGAAAAAGTCCATGTAAAGATTCCTCCCGTCACGACGAGAATCGTATAAGGTGAAACTATTACATCCTTAAAGTGCATAACTACACTTAGCAACATTAAAATGGCATCCCCATTCTTCAGCACAAAGTGCCATCCTATTCAAACCTCTTATAGCAACACATCAGAGCTTCCTGGCATTGATCTTCCTAGTTTAGCATCATGAGCAAACAAATGAATACCTCCTTTCACGCCATGAACTATATCATTAATATATTACAGACAATATATATTAGTAGTGGTGGTGGTGAGCGGTAGATTGCGCTGTGTTGACTGTGGTAGCGTGTAGTTGGAGGGTTGAGTGAGGGAACGGTGAGTTGTGGTCGAGTGGTGTACCCTCCCACAATGAGTCCTTGATGGTGTCACGTAATAATGTATGTTAAAAACAGTGGTTCCAGAACAGAACTCTGTGGCATTCCACTCGTCACCTTCCTTTCTCAGGACACTGCACCTCCATACACAACTAGCTGTGTCGTATCAGTTAGTCATCCCTGTAACCAAGCAGTCAAATTATTATCCATCCGTATTCTGATGGTAGGCGGCCCTCACTGTACACCCCTTTTAAAATAATTAAATGTTTAAGCGTATTTACCCAATTAAAATAAAAGTTTATCACCGCTCATTGTTCCCGGGTTTTTTTTTTTTTTTTTGACACGAGCCACTAAAATTCAGCTTCAGTGAAGCATTTTCAAGTGTCACTACTACATAGAGTTGAGCAAATGCGGATAGAAACAAACTAAATAGAATGTGTATAAAGCATCACTGGGTGGAGTCCAATGGAAATACAGTGATTACATCAAAGAAAATTCATCAGATGCCATTTTTCATTCTCTTTTGAGAGATTTAATAAAATAAAATAAAATAAAATAAAATGTTAGCAGACGACGTGCTGAAGCTACAGAATAAAACTCAAATAGCAATGCGAGCTAAAATTAACTAGACTTGCCGGCACAGTTTAGTTTGAAGTTTTGTAATTCTGCGATGAGAGATAATTGATCTATCGCAGTGAAAATTATGTGATCTGAGAAGCAAATCTCTGAAGCAATAGTATTGAGTTCGCTACTGCAGCAAAACTTCCAGCGAGCCTTTAAAAAAATTTAAAAAAAAAAAAACGGGCTTTGGGACACCGTAGGTTTATTCCAAATAGCATCACATTGTGCCAGTACCAAAGAAAGTGAAATTTTGTCTAAAACAACTAAGTCGATGAAGCTTAGTTGTTTTAGACAACTGACTTCAAAATATAAATGTATTATATTTATTAATTACGTGTTTTCGCTGGCGTTTGGCAAGAGGAAACATTCGACTTTCCCGGAAAAACCTTCACTTCTGTATGAAATCGGTTAATTCATTGTCAGTTGAAAAATTGAAACTGATGGTAGCTTGCATTGGCCTCCGGCTAGGAAGTCGCAACTTCTGACTAATATCTCACCTCGGGATCCATATAAGAATGAACACACACACACACACACACACACACACACACACACACACACACACACACAGTCGAGAAGTCCTTATAAAGGTTCTTTGCGTCCTACACGGGATTCGACCCCAGTCTTTCCAAGAAGTGCACGATCGTATCTTTCACTGGTCATGCTTAACGATACCACTATTAATTCTGAACACTGAAAGAATTAAATGTATGGATACAAAGAGTTCTTCTTGGCTCTTTGATTCAGCTGTTTTTCGTTTAACAAAGTCATATACAAATGAATGGAGAGGTTTCGTATCCTTATTTTTCTGTTTTACACAACTCATGCAGAAAATTTGGCTCCATTTGACTTCCATTCTTTCGGTGTAGGGAATTCATTCCATGACCGAGTTCTATCGTGGCGAATTCATGAAATTACCTCAAGTTTATAGAAAGTTGGTAGACTACGAAGATGATTATGTTAAGAAATCCGATAATGTGGAGCTTTTATTCCCCAAAACGAAACCGACAGCAAAACATATGTGATTAGCAGAAATAATTATTTGCCTCGTGGCTTAAGTTGCATCAGTTGCAAATTTAACTAAATCATAAAATGCTAAGAAATAATTTATTATTATTATAAAGTATGTATTGAACACAATTCAAAGGTCCTTCGTTGTACGTCGTCTAATTTTGAATTACTCAGCTACATAGAAATTCATCAACCATTTTCTATAATTTAATCCCATTACATTAAAGAAAATGATAAAAACAGATAATCAAACATATCTGTGTTTATTTTATTGAGAAAACGCGTCAGCAGTAATTCACTTGATTTCTTTGGCGTCGCATTTCTAGTTTATTCTGCTCACAAGATACATTCTCTTCAAAGATTATATCAGTTTTATTGAGAGGTTCTAAGTTCAGTTGCCTCTCCATCGGTATTTCTTTATTATTTACATAAACACGACTTCCTTGTTAACTCGACCTTTAGCTTTCAATTAAAATCATTGCCACGTGGAAACTTATGCAATAAACAAATTACTGAATTTATAAGGAGAATGGAGAATGTATAAAGCAAAGTTTTAGTTGTTTGTTTATTATACGATGTGTAACCAGGACCAATCTCTGACAATGATATAAATATATGCTATACATGTGCATTATATATCGTTACACCTTTGTATAAATACTCATAAGCACAATAAATATGTTACTGTATCAATTATAAAATCTTTTAGCAGTGCATTGTAGAGTTCTGAAACTGTAATTTTTAAACTGTTCGATATGAATTTTGAATTTAAGAACTGGAAAAGATCTGAGAGCGATTTTCGTTGTGTTTCATTCTTTGTTGACGCAATATCTTTGATATTGTGTTCATGATATATGTAAGGATGCGATACTGCTTCTCTATTTTTTTTTCTTTCGTTTCTGTATTTTTTATTTTATTTATTTATTTTTTTTTTTGGCTATCCGTTTGTCTAGGGACTCCTTTAGAATGTTATCATTCATCATCATCATCTTATTATTATTATTATTATTATTATTATTATTATTATTATTATTATTATTATTATTATTATAACCATCTTTGGAAGGATAAGACTAAAGCATTCGAGTTTTTGGCTTCTCTTCTCCCTATTGCAGAAAATGGTATATGCTGTCTCGAAGAGTTTTTATAATGCCAATTTTTTTAACTGATGGTGGTGGGAATTTACATGGAAGCATCTCCCCGTGTTTGTTGGTTTTCTATAGACCGAATAGCTAACTTTATTTTGTTCGGAGACCTCTAAGAGAGTCTAAAAAATGAAAAATTAAAAAAAAAAAGGAGCAGGGATCTGTTATTTTCTAATTTAATAGTAAACTTGATGCGGGGATGAACGTTTGTTAAGATCGATAAGTCTTATAGTTGTTTTGCCGAGGCTGGCCATATGATGAACACGTTATCTACATATCGTAGACGAAGTACAGGTCATTTCCCTGGCCTAATTTTCAAACGATTCCGTAAACAGTTCAGCAGAAATTTACTGAATTCGAAGAAAGTATTGTTTAACGCAGTATTCAAATAACGCCACAAGTGTCGAGTAAAAACAGTTCTTAGTAGTAGTTCTGTAGTTTCTGTTCGAGGCTAGTGATAAGGTTGATGACATCCGTTAATTTTCTTGTTGAAACAAAATTTTAAACTCAATAAAATAATAGGTCAACAAACAGTCTATGTGAAACTTATACTAAACTTAAAACGTTTAGCATTCGTTACGTCTTTCCTAACATAGTCCCCGCCAGAAGAATAGGCATTACAGTGTTATTTATTTTGTATAATGCGGAATCTGCCCAACGCGGAAACGGAAAGCAATATTTGAAGAATTTATTAAAAATTACTTCTATAAAGCGGAAAGTGTTTCAAAAATACAATAATTAGATTTTGGCACTTGTGTTGCTTTTTATTTCGTTTGAGAATTAATGTTGGTCAGTTTCCGGTAAGTCCAAACATTTCATTAACCCGAATTTCAACAAACCGATCAGTTCATTTTTGACGTTGTCGCTAAACGAAGATCAAAAAACATTCACATATCCAGTTCAATGGTCCAAAGTGAAGCTCTCGCAGTAGCCAAATCTCCCGGGAATGATTAGTTTAAGGCGTCTACAGGATGATTGGATAGTATTAAGTATTGTGTGGAACGAAGTCTGTGGGAAATCTAAAGATGTGGATGAAAGTGTAGTGAATGAGTGGAAATCAAAATTGCTGGAATTGATTTCACCATATGAACCTAAAAACATTTACAATACGGACGAAACAGGATTGTTTTTTCGGGCATTACCAACAAAATCACTCGTGGTTAAGGGAGAAAAGTGTACCGGGGGGAAAATGTCCAAAGAAAGACTTACAGTGTTATTGTGTGGAAATATGGTCGGAGAAATGGAAAAGCAGTAAAACCAAGATGTTTCAAGAACCTGAAAATTAATAATTTACCAGTGATTTGGAGAAACAATAAAAAAGCTTGGATTATGGCAGCTACAATGGAAGAGTCGTTAAACATGTTTAATGCAAAAATGAAGAAGGAAAATAGAAATGTCATCCTTTTTCTTGACAATGCTACCTGCCACCCAAAGGTAACACTTTCAAAATGCAACAAGTATATCACAGCCCATGGATATAGGTGTTATTTACACATCAAATCGCACTACAGACGATTTCTGATGCAATCTTTGATTTCGAATGTAGAAGCCAATAGCTCTTACGCATTAGTAAAATCTGTATCGGTTCTGGATGCTGTGAATTGGATCGGGCAGTGAAGAAAATTAAAGCAGAAACAGTAAAAAAGTGTTTGCTAAAGTTGGGTTTGGGGAAAGTGATGTGACAGATAATTTCGAGGAGGCGAGTGAAAACATTGCTGCAATATCCAATGTCTGCCGAGGAAAAGAACTTTCCTGTGATATAGAGAACTTTGTTCGGAGTGATGACCATCTAGCCACACATTACAGTTTTGAATCTGCTACAGCTCTACTAGCGATAAGAAATACACAAAATGAAGATGTGAAGGATGAGGAGGAAGAAGGAGGAGAAGAAGCAGCCGGAGAACAGGACAGCGAAAATTCGTACACATGAACAGGCCCTTCATTGCATCAGTGAAGTAATGCAGTTTGCAATTGATTCAAACTCTTCCAGACTTCTTGAACTATTGTATACAGTTAAGGACTGCATTCAAAAAGACATGATCACGAAAAAGTGGACACAAGTTTCTTTGTTGGATCTGTGGAAGAAATCTCAGTGAGTTTTATATTGGAAACGTGTAATGTGCAGTGTAATAGAGCATTAATACTTTAATAATGTGTTATTATTATTAATACTGTTATTTTAATAACATAGGTCTACAAGTATCACCTACTTACAAGAGCCAGCGCCGCCGATTTTCACTCATAAGCAGGTATTATTATTATTGTTATTATTATGTAAGGTGCCTCCATGGAGTCAAAAGACTCATCGCGGAGACCCAATATTGACATAATAACCATTATTCACACAATACCTGTCGTATTTCCCCTTAAACTCATTCACAGATGAAGCATTCACAGATGAACCACCTCTGGAAACGCATTCCACCCATTTACAACCCTCCAAGCAAAAAATCTAGTCCTAACACCCTTGTTAACCACACTCTTACACAATCTCCAGGGATGGCCCCTCGTTCTTTCACTTCCTGCACTGGTCTTAAAAATATCATCAGTATCAATCCTGTAAAATCCCTTTAACAATTTAAATACCTCTATCATATCTCCTCTCATACGTCTATCAACTAGTTTTTGAAGCCCACAGACCTTCAGTCTATCCTCGTAGGAGACATCCCACAGGCCTGCAACAATTTTCGTAACCCGTCTCTGAATCTTCTCCACCATTTCCACATCACCAAGAAATCCAGGTGACCAGATCTGTGCACAATAGTCCAAATGAGGTCTTATTAATGCTTTATAAAGTGAGACAATCACTTCCTTATCCCTGCTTGTCAGTGTGTTCCTCAATAACCATGTAATCTGATGTGAAGTTTTGGCAACCTTTGCAATATGCCCTCGAAACTTAAGTTCTCTGTCCACAATAACTCCGAAGTCCCTAACCTCGACAACCTCGTGCAGTTCAGTTCCATCAATATAGTAAACAGCATGTGATCTCATCCTTCCGAAGTGCATCACCTTACACTTGGCCACATTAAAGTGGCAGCCATTTAGTTTAGCCCAAACCACCAGCCTATTTAAGTCATCCTGTAAGATATCCGCATCAACTATCGCTCTTCCCAGTTTTGCATCATCAGCAAACAAGTGGATATCTCCTTTCAAACTATTCCCAATATCATTGATGTACAAATTAAATAACAGAGGACCAAGCATTGAGCCCTGATGCACACCACTAGTCACCTGCCTTCTACTGGACTCCACTCCACCATAAACCACTTTTTGATATCTATCTATTAGACACCCTCTAATCCAAATCACTAGTCTCGGATCCATACTCATTTGCCCCAATTTATGCAACAGAGTTCCATGTGGAATCTTGTCAAATGCCTTTGCAAAGTCCAGCAGGATCACTGAAAAAGGATTTCCTTTATCCAACTCCATTGTTACTTCATTATAGAAAGTGAGCATATTGCTAAGGCAAGATCTACCCTTCACAAGACCATGTTGCCCTTATAAAGAATCATATTGCTGTCCACCCCCAGTCCTGAATTCTAATTTTTATCAATTTCTCCAGAACCTTAACCACTATTCCCGATATACTGATTGGTCAATAATTTGCTACCTCAGTCCTGGAGCCCCCCCCCCTTATGTAGTGGAATAATTTTCCCCTGTTTCCACTCAATTGGGACTTTGCCAGAACTGAGGCTTAAATTAAACAGCCAAGTTAGAGGAGGTGCTAATTCTCTTGTGCATTCCCTTAAAACATGGGCCCATGTGCCATCTAACCTAATGGCAGTGTTGGCATTAAGGTTCTATAATATACTAAGCACCTCAAATTCTTCGTCCGGCACTGCAGTATCACAATCCAGATACACTGTTGCAAAATGATCACTAAGCAACTCAACTATTTGATTAGTTTCTGTAATTTCCTTACCCTTAACATTTTTTAAAGTCATCCTTCCAAAATTATTCCTCCTTTTACTTGCCACATAGCGAAAGAACTCCTTAGGATTTGTTTTGGACTCATCAGCTAGCTTCCTATCATAATTAGCTTTGGCATTCCTTACTATGCAGGTTGCCCTTCTTGCCTGTATCTTGTACTGCTCATGGGAATGCTCATCTTTTTCTTTATACTTATACCACAACTTTCTCTTTATCTGCAACTCTCGCTTAATAAATGGATTTTAATTTTTTTTTTGCAATTTTATATAATGCGGAATGTGAAAACATATTCGGTCCCTTGCGATTCCGCTTTGAACAAGTTTTGCTGTATTTGTAATACGTTACTTTAAGTAACGTATGCTAATTAGTGAAGTAATAATGCTTATAATTATTGTTATTAAAAGTAGAGGATGTCTTATTATTTATTAAAGTAAAATTTTGAAAACAGTGCATTTTTGGAAGTTCCAAATACATTGCTTTAAGTAATGTATGCTAATTAGTGAAATAATAATAATTATTATTAAAACGCGTGACATTCCTTGCTCTATACTTACGCATTCGATACGAAGTTACTCTCACACCAGAGAACCAGATTAAAAATAATCACACTTTTTAAAAATAAAGATTTATTTAGATTATGTCGTCTGCTATAAATCACTGTATTTCAGCATCGGTGTTCCTTGGTTACGGGCAAAAAAAAAAGTTATTTAGCATTAAAGGTAAGTTAATAGAATGTAATTTCATGAATATATATTCAGCAGTTTTCATTACAAAACAGCAATTCGACATTTCACTGAAGGGAAATGTCGAAGTGCCAGTCGTAGGCATTTCAGTACTTTATTAAAGAGAGCTATATAAGTTCGCTTTTGAAACTTTTTAGTTTCAGTATACTTGACTATGAAAAAAGGGAAGATGGCATTTAATATCCTTTTATAGAATAGTTTTAATACGCCAGTCTAGGTTTTGCGTTCTTTCTGCAGTGATTACACTAACGCATCAAATCACTTATCATAAAATCTCGCATACCCATGTCTAATTTAATCCAAATTAAAATGGAAATTTTTGTGTATAATACGCATGCAATGGCACAGTTAATAACGAGAGTTTCAAATATAATTTTAATGAATTAGATCTTTATATTGGCGATTAATGTTATCAAATAATCATTAAAAAAATGTTTTAATGGGCGAAATGCATTGCCAGGGATAGTCTTGAATGAGTTAAGGAGAGGGTTTGATAGGTATTATGTGAATAATGTGTGTCAGTATGGCGTCTCCTGCGATGAGTCTTACTCCATGGAGATACCTGTATGATGATGATATAAAATAATAATAATAATCGCTAGAAAATTCTGCAAAGTCATTTTCATCGTCACTACGGCTAGAAAAATTTTCTTCATTGTAATACTTTGAACTGTTTTGTTCCCACAATAGATTTTTGCAAGTTGAACAGCTTAAAGTTTTATTTCTGTGCATGAGACACCGATGCGTAGTTACCTCCTATCTAATACCCATTTCATCAAATCTTCAGCTAAAAAAAAAACTTGGTGGGAGGGGACAGCCAACTCGGGATCTGCCTTTTTGTTCTGAGTCCTCTCTTTTCTTTCTCCGAAGTCAAATGTTGCCTCGTTAATGCCGCTAAATGTCCCCCCCCCCCAGTTGCTGTGAGTAGGTTTCATACCTGGATGTGGTATTAACACTGCCATCGCAAGGTCATTTTTATTAAAATTAAAATAACACGATATGTCAAGCATATTCCTTGATAAAATCTTTATAGCTAGTTATCAACCACCACGCTGAACGATTTATAACTGATCATACTCCGGCGCAGTATTTAAGAGGGATGCGATACGATTATGGGCTGATTGATTTGATTCCACGTATCTAACCGTAAGTATACACGTGTATAATGTATTTTACTTAATTAAAAAACTTTGTAACTGAGCTAAAATGGTGTAAATTGTACTTATTATATGCAAGATTTTACGGTGTATAAATACAGCTTTCTAACACAGCACTGCTATGGTATCGAGAATAGGGTTTTTACTCTCTAGGATTTCTACATGACGGCTGAGGAGAATCAAACAATTCGAAACAATTGATTAAGATTTCAATGTCAAGTCATTGAAATCTTAATCAATCGCACTCAGGATTTAATCCTGGAGGGAGTCGAGCACTCATGATTTAATCTTGGGGGGGGGGGGCGAGTTGAGTAGACGATTTGAGAATACACACTGCGCATTGCATACGATCTATGACTGAGCATCTGCAGTGATCGTCAATACATGATACCAGCGATCTCCTCTGGTCCAGCTCAGACAAACGAAGTAGCGCTCTGGTCCGACCGAGCACTGCTTCGTTCGCCTTGCGTTTACAGCGGCAGTGATTCCCCAGAGCTATAGGGTAATCCCACCGTATGTGACCGCTAATTCATAAGTAGAAATAGAAGACACGACACGACACAACATAAATAAAAAAATGAATTTTAGTTAGGAAAAGATTTTTTAAAATTTTTCTAGTGTTTTCTTTCCTTTTTCTTTTGGGGGGCCAGGGCCCCTTGGTCCCCTCTATGGGTGCGCCACTGATCGCACTAATAAAAGGTGAATATATACCCACTCTTGAGGCAAAATTTGGTGTTGTCGTTTTTAGCTAGTTCAATGCTAAGGAAACTCCGATGTCCACGGTTGTGCTTTCATAAAGGACACTGTCAACTGGGCGACGGAATAAAAGATCAAATATGTAATTATATTCTGTTGATCTATTACCAGGTAAAAATGAGTTTAAACATAAAATTTGAAAAATCTCGCTTATAATTAAGTTGTCCGTCACCCAGTTATCGTGTACCCTTTCATAAACTTTGATCAATCTCAAAGCTTTTTATCATTTCAGTATTTTAGTATATTTGACTGAAAAATATATTTAATATTGTTTTATAGAATAGTTATTTCTCTATATTGTCTACTGCGACAATACAGTCCGCTGTTAATTTTGGTCTCCACGGTTATCATGCCGGTTTAATCTCTTCTCTTATATACAAATTTAATGAGTGCACGGTGGCATTCCTCCTCCACCCTTTTCTTGTCTATCTCTTCTGACATAATTCTCCTCAGTTACTTCATCAAAAACATCTCATTGTTGTGTAAAGTTTCAGCAAGGTTTACAATATGCAGCTTACTGTTTCCAGTTACTTATTTGAACGATAATAGCTTATTTATTAAACTTCGCTTGTAAGCGTATAGAAATGTTATATCCAAGTCAGCCTGTAGTGTTGTGATTGCTGTTCACCCAGATATATTCTCTTCCGATTGTAATGATTTCTCGTCAACACGTTACAGTCGTCATTACTTTATCCATTGAAATAGATCCGTCAGCAATGAGACGTCCATCATCTCTCTCTATATATATAAAAAAAGTAAACCCACATTCAAGTTCAAAATACATTGTACTCAGAATTCCAGAGGCGAATTCTCCATGCTTGCTGCGCAAGCTCATTAATTGAGAAAGAAGTAATATTTATTTGTTAATAATTACATGCATTTATAAGCATTCCATTTAGGCTTTTATTTTTGTAGACAGAAGACGTCTTAAGCTTTCATGGCAATAATTGAGCTTTGCGTTGTGTATCGAAGGCCGATGCTTGCTCGTGTAGTCAAAGCTACCCTGGCTTGCTCGGTTGTAGGAGCTTCCAGGTCCTCGCTGCAGCACTGTGATTTCATGCGCGCGCGTAGCCATTTCCTCTCCCTTCACGTCGTCTTAAACACACGCCATACGTATTCAAAGTAGTTCTAGCCAGTGAGCTTCAGCAAGCCTTTACAAGTGTGCATGTTGCTTGGAAAAATTAAGTTACAACCAACTTTTTATGACGATGTTATTGACCAGTTCACAAAGAAAAACCGTAGGATAGAATTTGTATTCAAGTAGGTCAGCTAAATTGAAAAAGATAGAATATCATTTGTAAAATAAATGTTGTATTTTTATGATTAAATGTACATAAATTTCTAAATATATAGTTTTAAATGGTGAGTAATTCATTATTCCGCTAATCAGACTTCAGTCACATCTCTCACTCACTGAATGATAACAAGAGCAAGTGTGAATTTCAAGACCAGCATTTTCCCCTGTAGAATTCAGTTTGTTGTCATCAGTTCTAAGCATAATATTAATAAAATGTACTTTATTTTCTCTTGACTTTGGAACTCCAGTACAGCGCCTCCAGAACGCACTCGCAAGAACAACCCAACATTTTTTCTTCGTTTAGAAAGACGAAGATTTGAATAATTAGAACATGTGTCCTTTTGAAAGAATAGAACAAGAGGAACCTTTTTAAGAGCTTTTCAGCGTGTAAGTTAGCAGGCCTCATTTGGGGTTTTATCATCACCATCATATTATTATTAGTAATAGCAGGATTTAGTCTGTTTCATGAAACTCCATATCACTATTTCGTGTAAAATATAACAATTGTTTCCACAGCACCAGAGTAGATTTGATTCTGGTTGCGGAATAGATGAACTTTGAGTAATCTTTAGCACTTGGGGGTGGGGGTGGGGGAGTTCTCCCAGAAAGTCATATTTTAACCTGCATCTCAACATCGACCATAGAATGTACGCAGTTACAGAAAACAATACGAGTGTATGTTAGGGTTGGGTTTAGGGCCACGTGTTCACTATCAGTCAAGTTTTGAAGGGTACCCATCTTGTCTTCAAAAAACGTTTGTCGAGGCTGAAGGATTTATTATTAGTAGTGGTAGTAATAGCATCTCCCCCCCCCCCTGCGCATGCACACACACACACACACACACCAGAGGTTGAAGAGTTTATGCCTCGTGTTGGCGAAAGAAGGACGCTTGTTATTTGATAGGGGAAGACCAGAAGTTGGTTCGATAAGTTTGAAGCTGTACAGTAAATGGATGTTGAACCAGCGACTGCTCGCCTCTTACATACTGAAAAAAAAAAAAAACGTACTCTGCATACCCTACAGACCTAATGCAATGCACTATGTCGGCTCAGAATTTCAGTGACACGTTATAACATTCTTAAGTATAGTGTGTTTGTGTGTTTTCCATTATTAATGCAGTGATGTATATCTGAACTATTTCCAATTCAATTTAGCAACAGAACCGATAAACAATACTTAATCAGATAAGCTTAACAACTTATCTGGTTAAGTATTAACAACTTATCTTAACAACTAATATATGGTGGGGAAAGATTTATGGATAACCAATATTGTAAATCTAGCATTGCAAATATGTACTGTAGATACAGTTTTATATAAGCAACATAAAATCATTACAGGAGTCAAACGTAACATTAGCATTTTATCGAAATTTTCAATGTACACATATATGCAGTATTACAATGTAGATAACTTATGCACTTGTATGAATATATTGTATGTATGCAAGTATATAATGTAAATAGCATGTATGATAATAAACTTTGAATGATTGGAAAAAACTATTACTATATTAGGTGCACTCCACAAAATGTGTAAGTAAATTCCTATAAGATCCATATTGTCCGTACATCCGTATGCAAGTTATTATGGAAACTCCGTTCAGAGAGATTTTACTGGCTTGACGTAGTTTACTCAGATTTAGTGTTTAGAATCCTTAAAAAATTGTTCAGAAAAATCTTCTGACTGAAAATTTCCAATTTTCACTCAAAAGATTTTTAGGAATACAGAGGAACAACTAATGTGTCGGAACTGTGTATTGTCACGATTCTGTTCTCACTCATGTGTAATTTAATAATCTGGATTCAGTATAAGAAGATATGTGGTCCACTGGCTACAATCGGCTAATTTGTATTTAAATTTTTCGAAAAAGTTTCGAATTTAAATATTTCTTCGCTGGAATTTAATGAAATTTGGCAGTTGAAATTTCTAGTAACATTTTTCAATTTTGGTTTCATTTGGACCATTTGTTTAAAAAAAAAATTAAGGATGACAAAATTTTAGTCTAGAGTACAAAATCAGTGGAAATATCTTGGAAGAGTTAGAGGAGATGAGAGATTTGGGAGTGGTTGTAGACGAGGAACTAAAATTTCGGGGACATGTTGCTAAAATTGTGAGGACAGCACTGGGGATGATGCAGAGGGCACAGACTTGTAGAAGTAACGATATTATGATTCCCTTGTATAAGGCTTTGATCAGGCCACATATGGATTGCTGTGCACAGATTTGGTCACCTGGTTTTCAAAAAAATGAAGATGTATTGGAAAAGGTCAGAGACGATTGACTAAGATGGTTTCTGATGAAATGTTGAGTATGAAGACAGATTGAGAAAATGCAGTTTGCAGAAGTGGATAGGAGGAGAGGAGATATGATCGAGACATATAAGCTGTTAAGAGGTTATTACCAGATTAATGTTGGGAAAGTTTTGCATAGAATGGGTGAAGATAGAGAACAATAGGTCATCTCTGGAAGCTGTATTAAGAGAGTGTGAGAAGTAGGTTTTTGCATAGAGAGTGGTGAGTGATTTGAATGCATTGCCCAAGAATGTGGTGAGCGCAGAGACAGTGGACATATTTAAGGCATGGTATGATAAACTCTGTGTGTAAGAGTGGGACCTCCCGCAACGAGTCTTTTGACTCCATGAAAGTTTAGTGTAATGTAAAATGTAACGAATTAATTATTAAAACCTCGGTGAACATTTAATTATGTTGTCTGCGTCTTAGGTAATGTCGAGTAATTTTAACAATAATATAACTGTTTTTCAATGAATTATGAAAATAAGTAAACTTAAAGGTAAGATGAGATGAGACTGCACGATATAAATACTGAACGCAGAATGATCAAATAATTTACTAATCTTATTCTAGCTTTTCTTACTCTGATAACTACGGTTATCCAAAGTACCCAGACCTCGGTTATTTTATTTTTTAATTTTTATATATATATTTTTATGTGGCGTCATATGTGATGAGCATAAAAGTCGCTTATTATATAGTACAAAGCACAATAAGATATGCGAAAGGTTTCGCATTTGATTCCAATATACTAAAAGTAATCATATACGGCCAAGTCATTATAGATACGTCATTATTGTAACGTAATATTTCTGATAGGATAGATGTTGTTTCTGGGAATGCAATGACTAGTAAGCATTGTCTGTCGTCACTGTATGAAATATCCCACGCTTTTTCTGCGTGGGATATTTCATACAGTGAAGGTAATTGCATTTCAAAGAAGTAGACGATGCTAGCAGCAGTGTAGGTTTTTTCCCCCTTCAGCCCTTTGGTCATGGTCATTCTGCGTCAGTTCTCGTTGTCCTTGAACAATGTAATCATTGGACTTAACTACTTCAGAGAAGAAGTAAACATTTTTTTTTTTTTTAAACTGTTGTTGTTGTGTATGATGTTAACTGTTTACAAACTAGTTTATGGCATATTGTTTGATATCCATAAGGGCTTGTCATTAAATTACGTAATGCCTTCGAAGAGGGTTTGGAGATTGAAGATTGAAATTGTTTAGAATTATGGCCAAAGCCCAGCATATTATGTGTGCTAATTTCAGTAATCTTGAGCTGGTTTGAATGTTTTATAGCGATAAAAAACAGAGTTGCTGAGAGGGGAAAAATACTCTGCTGTCTCTGTTATAAGACCGGCTAACCTTCAGTTTTATTATCATGATGCCTTAGATGGGATTCAAACTATGATCTTTTCAAGCGACGATCGCATATTACTCTTCCAATTTTGCTGTGGAAACTCGCACAGAAAGAAGCAACTGTTGTGACATTAGACTGGAAATTACTTGTTTGTTTGCTTACTTGGGAAAAAGGATTAAAACCTAGCTTATAAAATTGCTTGGTATCTTTAACATAGTATACCCAAGGTATGTTTAACATAGTATACACATATATATATATATATATACATATATATATATACATATACAGGGTGTTCGGGATAAATTTGACATATTTATAATTAATTATATTTTTCCGTAAGTTACATGTATTAACACACACTTCTCTTCATTTAAAAGTTTGGACCCTTCTTCATTCATATACAAGATGTCAGAAAGGATGGATAGCTGGAACCCACCTGAATCATGGAAGAGAATAACTTGTATCATGATGATTCGTGCCCGCCATCAAAATAAGGATATTACGACTGCTGCCCAATGCTCCCTGAATACAGTAAAAACAATCAGGCATGAACTAGAGACTTGCAATGGTGACTACGAGGATGTAGCAAGAAGAAAGATCCCTAGCAGACGATCTGATTGCGTTCGTACAGCAGAATTCCTCGCAAATCTGCAGGAACAGGTGTTGAAGAACCCTGGCATTGGAATTCGGGCTTTGTTCGTGGAGTTGCTAACTGTAGTCAAGCCCTGGATAACAAGGGTAGGCAATGGTAGGCCGTATGTATGGCAGCAGGATTCGGCCCCTTGCCACACCTCTGGGAAAAGTCAAAAATGGTTGTCTGAAAATTTCTACGACTTCACCAGTCCAAATGTTTGGCCTCCAAACTCCCCAGACCTTAACCCCATGGATTATTTTGTATGGGGCGCAGTTGAAAAAGACACCAATCGCACTTCCAGTAATACAAAAGCCCAGTTAATGGATAAAATTAAAACAGTTTTTGCGGCCCTTCCCAGGGAGACTGTAGCATCAGCTTGTTCGAGGTTCCGAAGCAGAATTGAAGCTGTGATCGATGCTAATGGTGGTTATTTTGAGTAAATCTTGTTGATAGTATTGTAATTAACGCTGCCTGTAATGTTTTTTTGTCAATTCATTAAATTTAATAGATACAAAGAAGATTTTCTTTTTCCTTACGAAACTGTCAAATTTATCCCGAACACCCTGTATATATATATATATATAATACGTTTTTATCATTGTAGTGTTCAGAGTGTTCATCTTTTGTAACATTCTTTTCGTTTTGATTTCCTTTTTCCTAAAAGGAGAGATTTGCTTGTCCATGGTGCTACACCACACAAGTACATAGGACAGTGTCATGAACCTTATCACGACACTACACCAATACTAATATAAATAATATAAATAATAGAAAGAATGACAAACAACAACAGCAGCATTTACACCGCTTGGAAAGAAGTCAAGGGACACCACGCATCGTGCCATATAACGAGTCACTTATTCGTAGCCGGTTTAAATTGAAGGCGTATGATGCTCCCAAGTCAGTGCAACTGTGTCCAGGTGAAATCCCTGCGAGAAAAGAACTCACGGTGTTTGAAAGAGGCGTTGGGATTGGATGCCATGTTGCAGACCTATCTGTTTGGCAAACTGTTGACAAATTTTGGCATTTCAGATCAACAATCAGTGATTAAACAATCATACTGAGATGGAAGCGCAGGGAGTTGACTGCAAGCGCTACCTGCAGTGGACGACCCACCACACTCGTCGAACATGGCCATAGGGTACTACGAAGTGTAATATGTAAAAACCGCCATTCTTCGACCCATACGTTGAATTCGGAATTTCGGGCATCGATTGGTACGCGAGTCTGCACAAAAACATTCAGAACCGAGGCTCACAATATGGGTTTTGATGGTAGGAGCGCAATATGCAAGCCCCACATTACCCGAACCAACATGCAGAGTCGTCTTCAGTGGTGCAAAGAGCGTGTAAAGTGGGACGTGGAAGCTTGGAAAGCTTCTACGTCCCACTTTATGTCTGAATGTTATTTAGAAAATCATAAGGAAGAGAAAATACATTTACAGTACTGTATTTATCGATACCGTAAGTTTACGTGATCTGTTTACAAGATGAATTGTCTGTCTGTTACCTACATTAATATGTATTGTCTTATATGATACAAAACACTATAGATGTTATCGAGTATTACTAGCACTAGATATCAAAAATGAAAAGATAATGTGAAAAAGAAATTATTCATATTTATTTACAGGTATAACGTTTCATGCATTGATAACGAAGAAGCAACAATATGATTGCTTTATGGTAGCCTACACTAATGAGTGAATCGCTATATTTTTTAATTTATGCTAATTAATTAATTTAACTAATTAATAACACTTAATTTTATGCAGTTATGATTTAACACTGCATCTTGACGTTTGTTTACATTTCTCTCGATTGCGAATGGCGCCATGTACATGTACATGCACACAAACGCCATGCATAGATGTTTGTGTGCATACAAATGTTGATAAATTTAAACTTTTTTATAATAGATTTGTGTATATTTTATGGTAGTAAATGATAACATAGACTAGTATCTACATATATTTTATGTTCATGATATACCTAATTTTTTCGATATTTCTAAGCTATGCGGTTCGTCTGCGAGTTTTTTTCAAATTGTCGAAATCTCTAAAAAAAAATTCCAATATATTTATTCAAAAAAAAAAAAAAAAAACGTGTATAAGTGGATCCGCGCAGCTTAAACCCGCGTTCTTCAAGGGTCAACTGCACTGCTTGGAAAGATGTTAGAAGGATGTCAACGGACACCATAGTGTGAGGAACAAACAGCCATCGCGTCCACCTTAAGATGTAGGACCTGCTTTCGATGCAGTGACTGCAGCACTCCTACGGGATATACAGATGTTCATTAGGGTTGAGATCAGATTTCTGTGGAGGCCAGTCAAGTGTGGCGACGTTCGTGTCAACAAACCTCACAGTTACAGCAGCATGACGGTGCGTTGTCTTGCTGGAAGAGACAATGGTCAGTTGCATGGAAACGCCGCAAAGTACGAAGCATTTTCTTTTCTCTAGCATACTTTATTGTAAGAATACAGTATATAATATATATATATATATATATAACATACAAAATATGTGTTGAGCAACTGTTTATGTTATCGGCAAGGCTTCCGGTCAACAGTAGGTTATTAGTAGTTTTTAGGAAGTCAAAAGTTATACGCGGATTTTCGAACAACGCGGGGGAGACGGTGCCTCTAACCCCAGCGTTGTTCAAGGGTCAATCTGATATATTAAATCAAATTGCCACTCTACAAACTCTAAAAGATTTCTCAGTACAATCTTGAATAATCAAAGGAGTCAGAACTAAAGAAATAAAACAGATATCATTTTTCTAGGAAAAAAAAAAATTTTTTTTCTAGAAATTTATTTTTTCTAAAACTTCGGTTACAGCAAGCCAACATTTCATATTATGCAAACATTTTTAAAGCCACAACAATAATTTCTTTTATATTTAGGAAAAGTCTGGATTGAACGCTGGCGAGTTTTCCATCTTTGATCGCATTTCTCTGATTTAATCATTCTCTGGCTTAGGCTCGCTTTAATGAAATCTTGAAGGATGAAGACTGGCTACCAACTATCTTCAAAAATTTAGGGCTAGAGGAACTCCGCTACTCCTCTGAGGAATAAAGGCGATAGAGCAGGACTGCAATTCTTTATGCTTGGAAAATAAAAGGTATTTAACAGGACTGCAATTCGTTGCAGCAACTGTAAAAAGAAAAAAATATTCGTTATTCAACCAGATCTTTAGACGGGATTACCCTTTCGGAAGGACACCAGCACGAACAATGAGTGTCACCGTTTCCTCCCCCTCCTAACGGGCAAACATATGCTGCACTGGTGGCCCCACCCCATCATCCGGATCCAGTTGTGCTGATCGATACTCAACTTAACCTATCTTAAAGAACTAACCTGACTCGTGTCTGCCAGCTCAGAAGAGCGGCTCTACACGGCCTGTAATATTACTGTGACGAACCCCTTCTGGATGGACACGTCAGATTTCAACTACGCAAGACGTTGTGTAGGAACAGTGGCCGTATCCTCCAACTCCTAACGATCAAAATTCGACTACAGCAAAGTACTACTCAGTTAGAACCCAGCACGTCCATCGTTCATCACATTTTTGGGCTTCTTAACGAATGAGAATGATCACTTTCATACAAACAAAAAAGTGACTACAAAAACAATATAAGAAAACCTATACAACGTTCACTTTCCTAATTAACTGATACTTAATCAGTTAATTAGGAAACTGATAATTTAAAATTATCATCAAAGTATAAGTAAAAACTACACAAATAAATCACATGCTATTATTAAGAATAATTTATAAAATATGCTTTCTGCTGTGCATTATGCATCAAAGACATAATTTTGACTCCATTCATTTCACTCGCATGCAAGTTACCACTATAACCTTGATCCTTCCACTGTTTTTGCCATCTTAGTGAATTCGCTTGCGACACAGTAACGATATCTCTGGAAAACTCAAGAGTTCTATCTTCTGATCCATGAGCTGTGATGACTGGGGTGTTCACTTTCTAATTACAACAAACGAAATCATACAATGATCTAAAATTGGTGAAAGTGAATTTTAGCTTTCTTTTCAAATGAAAATCATTCTTTAAATGAGACGTGCCATTGAAGCAACAAGTACGTATTCCATTGTTCAGAGAATCCCTCTATTTATCTACAAAAATACATCAAGGGCTGATTTTAAGATGGATATGGCTTTTTTTTTTTTTTGTGAAAATGTACAAGTAAAGAGAAAATGAAAGGTGCAAGAAGGCGACTTGAAATATTTTTATTTCACATCGTTCACCTTGAATCATTCCAAAAACTAATTAATAAGAATGATTTATGTTTCAATAGTCATTCGATTTCAGATATCTGGACTTCATTTCCGTCTAAGACTTCCGGAACTTTTACGAGGGTGGTCCGAAACGTTTCGGCCTAACAATGAAAAAACGAATTCTTAATTTCAAAATTATTTTTTATTTTTCAACATAATCTCCCTTAAGACTAATACATTTATTCCAGCGATGCTCCAGCATCATTATCCCATTCCTGTAGTGGTTCTCAGTGAGATCTGCAAAATGCCCCTCTACAGCTGCAATCACCTTGATTTGAAGAAAAACGCTGACCAGCGAGGAAGAATTTTAGTTTTGGGAAGAGATAGAAGTTAGAGGGAACCAAATCTGGGGAATAAGGTGGATGTTTTAACAATTCATAGTGCAGATCCCTTAATTTTCCCATTCCCAAAATGCCTTTGTGGGCAGATGCATTGTCCTGATGAACGATGATTTTTTCTTCTGCAAACCGGGTCTTTTCTCGCGAATTTTTTCGTCTAGTCTGGTTAAAAGATTGGAATAATATTCCATAGTTATTGTTTTATGTAACCATTTCAAGATAATTAATAAACAAAATGCCTTTAGCATCCCAAAACACAGATGCTCCGACCTTTCCTGCTGATGGAACCGACTTTGTCTTCTTTGGCACTGAGCAACCAGCTTCTGTCCACTGTTTTGACTGCTATTTGGATTCTGGTGTGTACTGGTGAATCCAATTCTCATCCATAGTAATAAATCGACGCACAAAATCAGTTTTATTCTTGTTAAAACGCTCCAAGTACTGTTCAGAGATTTTTCATGCGAGTGCGTTTTTGATCTGTTGTGAGCAAGCGCGTCACCCATCTTGCACAAAGCTTTTTCATTTGCAATTCTTCATGCAAAGTATATCCTACACGTTATTTTGAAATGCCTATATCCTACACGTTATTTTGAAATGCCTATATCCTACACGTTATTTTGAAATGCCTATATCCTACACGTTATTTTGAAATGCCTATAGTCTCAGCAATTTCACGCACTTTGACTTGCCAGTCATCCAATACCATATCGTGCACTTGATTTCTGGTGTTGCTACACTCTTTGGACGTCCTTCACGTGGATCATCTTCAAGGCTGGTAGGGCCACGTTTAAACTCAGCAGTCCATTTCTTAATTGTCGAAAACGAAGGAGAAGAGTGCCCATAAACTTTTATGAATTTCGTCTGTGAAACCTTTTTTTACAAAGAATTTTATAACCGCACGATACTCAATTTTATCCATTTCAAGGGATACAGACAACACTTTTGCTTCAGACAGCTGTATAAAACAAACTACTTGATAGAATGTCTTGCAATTTCACATTAATGCTTATTACAGATCTACCAAGTTAGAAAAAAAAATAAAAAAATCGTGCCGACAGTGTTACCATCTATGGTCGAGGCCGAGAACTTTTCAGACCACCCTTCAATTCTTTCGACTGAAGGCAAGTAAAATAACCTCAGCAGAGCTTTTTTTTACTACCAGAATTATTTCGCCATTAAAATCATATTCTGCCTGCGGATTCATCAACGAATGAGCTTTCATTTCCTTAAAGGGGCGGCCTAACAGGGCATAATTTACAAAACAGGATGATGCAATTTGCAAGGTGCAATTTATAAGAATAAACGTAAAATCCCTGTGTAACCAAGGGCGATTGACAATACTGGTCACTAAGAAGGGAAAAAATGCGTACGTGTAGGTTACACAGCGTAACTGATATTTACATTTACATGGTAGGGATGTATGATTGTTAATCACATAAATTATTACATGCATAATTAGACTATACACAATTTATACATTACAATCTCTTACGGCTTTTTATGTTGTGTATTTGAAATATACTTCAGTGACATTTAAGTTCATGATATAATTCATCAAATCTTTTTTTAAATATGTAGTCCGAAGGTACAGATTTTATATCGTCTGGTAATTGATTGTAGCTGTATGTTGAGAAGATTTGTGGAATATGTCTCTGTTAACTTTGGAAACTAAGAATAAGTTGTGCATATTATAATCCGCATTGGGATTATAATCTGCAATGGGATTATAATCCGCAATGCTTTTTCTGACATACAATAAACAGCGGTAAAGATCACGTTTCTGCAATGGAAACTTGATCTTTATATGTTTCCTATCCAGTTCATCGTTGGATAGGAAATGAGCAGTGCCTTTGTTGTTTTGGATTCTTATCAGGGATACCAAGTTACTGTAATAATCTCCACCCCAGCAAGTGATTCTCGAGCAGAGAGAGGAATTTACCCACGAGTGGTATATAGGCATCTCAGTTATGCTATACTGACAATTTTTAAACATAGATTCTGTTGATGATGTATCTTATTTTGTTTTCCAAAAATGAAACATGGGACTTTAACTTGCTGTTACATTTAAGTATCTTATCGAATTTTTATTTTATTTTATTTTTTTATTCAGCAATGACATGTTTGCCATCGCAATTTAAATCATGCATGTTATTGATAGATGATGATATAGCTTATTTGTTAAGCTGATATATATAAATTTATATATAAATACTTATATATAAATTTATTTAAATTTATTTTGATGCCATTGTTACGAAATAGCATGTTGAATTTTGTCACATCTTCAGTTATTTGGTCTTCTAATGCATCGACATTAACTCCATCATAAATCAGAACGGTGTCATCAGCAAAGGACAGTATTTTGCCAAATGAGCTGCAGCCACAGAGACCATTTACGCAGTTAAAAACAGAATAGATCCTAATACTGATCCTTGCAGTACGCCATATTTTATATTTTTTTTACTGTTGTGTTTGCCTAAGTTAATGAATTTTTTTTTTTTTTTTTTTTTTTTTTTTGTTAGCTGAATACGATTTAACCAATTATTCGCAACTCTTCTTATACCATATCTATAAATTTTCTGTAAGAGTAGATCGTGATGAGCACAATCCAATGCGTTGGAGTTGTTTAGAAAAATAGGCACATTTCCGTTTTTTCGTTGTGCATTGATTCCAGGGAAACCAAAAGCGCTTTTTTTTTTCCTTGTTCAGATCTGGTATAAAACCGTAATGATTGAGGAAATAAAAAAGATAGTATGTTCAGATGGTTGTTTAAGTGTTATAATAAATCATAAAGCAGTTATGATTAAACTTTCATGAAAATAAATACACCTTTCTCGCCTATAAAGTGTTTATACATACACACACAAATTTATACTACAGAAAATCAACCATTTCTTACAGACTTCGATCGCCAACTCCATTCGGTCTTTATTTTCAAACAATACGTTTATTGAGATGGAACTTTTGAAAACCAACCTGTGAGCGTGGTTTAGGAAGAGTGAGAGAGAAATGTAAATGGTGAATTACTGGCAGAACGATGCGGTAAATATAACTGATAATAGGTAGACAATCTAATCGCATAAGGGAATACATAAAGTAACTTGAGTGTTATTGAATAACAAAACACAAAATGAAATAGATCATGTTGCCATTAACCACAAGTGTACTAAAATGTTATTACATGTCCGAAAGGAAAGGAATGCTGATATAAGATCTGATCATCATCATCTAATAATTGGATCTCTGAAGTATTCCAAAAATAAACAGAGAAATACAGTTAATACAGGAGTTTAAAATAACGGAAAATATAGGTAGCAGTAATTTGGATGGACAAGAGAATATGAGTAATGATAATTAAAAAGGAACTTGATGGAAGAAATTAAAAAAAAAAAAAAAGGCCATAACGATCTAGTGGAACATGTATGACATGCTAAAAGAAATAAAGATGTATGGTTATCAATAAAAACCTGGAAACTAGTGACTAAAAGTAAAAAAAAATAATAATAATTAAATCTGAAATTATATGTAAGAAATACCCTCGAAGAAGAAAACGAACATAAGGATAAATATATATAACATTTAAATAAAAATTTAAAACAGTGCTAAGAACGATAAATGCCACGTTTGAAGAACTAGGCATCGAGGCAAAACAAGCTCCTGACAAGTATAATATTAATAGTAGAGAATTATACATTGTTATAAGAAGAATGTCAAAGTAAAGGATCTAATGAAAAAAATAGTGGGGTCACTGGAAAGTTGGAGACAACACGTGACATATCTTTAGTACTAATGAGAATACAAAAAGAAATCAAAACGGAGTAGACTAATTAAAAATTGATATTATCCACTATCTAAATAGAAGATTAAAAAGTCTGTTAAAGAAATGCAAAATGAGAAATCTGTAGATGGCATCACGGCAGAAATTCTAAAAACTGACATCGCAACTATTACAGGTATGCTCCACTCAATATTGCAAGCTGTTTTGGAAAGAGAGACGCGTATCCTAGTGATTGGAATACAAGAATAATAGTCAAAAATATCAAAGAAAGGAAATTTCGGAAATTATAATAATTGGAGAGATATAAACCTGCAATGTGTTATTAACAACAAAAAAAAAGATAATGCAAAATTTTGGCTTCTTCTTTGAACTTGCTTAAATGGATGTCATAAAAGAAATTTTGGCTTCTTCTTTGAACTTGCTTAAATGGATGTCATAAAAGATATGATTTTTGCTAGATTTCAAATGGTATGATGTCTCCTCTAGTAATTTCTAACTTGTTTGGCCGACATAGTTGATTCTTCTACAGACACAATAATGCAGACAGACATTAGAAATGAAAAAGAAAAGACAGAACAGATTCGAAAACTAAACTATATAAAAGTGACCTTAATGTTAACTTTATATATGGACGATAAATTATGTGTGAGAGGTATACATAATATATCTCTCTTAACTCTAATCTGCTGCATCTCTCACGTTTAAGTAAAGGTATATTAAATGAATGCCTATCTGTCTTCTGTTTGTTTTTTTACCAACTGGACAGCAGGTTTTCGCTCTAGTCGCATCTCAAGTGTAATAGTGGATGGATTTTTACCCTCATGATTTATTGCTAATGCTGAGATACATCGATCAAGTTTCCTCTAGAAAACTTCTAACACTGTTCAAATCACAAATACTGTTCTCACTATCCAAATACTGTTCTCCCATTTGGAATGGTGTTTTTGAATCACCATTCCAAATGTGCAATGGTGACCCAATTTGTCGTTTGAAACAACTTACCGTTTGATGTATTTCCTAATGAGTATAATCTGTAGGTCTTTAAATCCGCTTTTAATAAATTTTTCTTTCTTCTCAAGTTTTCTTCCCATTCATATTAATCTGTTTAATCGGAATTATGAACGGTCATAAGGAGGCTAGTATGTTAATATGATGTGTGTGTTTTCGGAGATTTGTTAGCGTTACAGGATAAAAGATCCAACTTTTTGGATAGAAAGCCCTAACACCTCCATAATAAAAATTGCGGTTATTTGTTATAATTGAGAAGTTGGTCATTTTCTGAAGCAATAAATTGTTCACAGTTGCCTATTATCATTACAATGTGTAAAGAGATAGGATCGATATTAATACATACTGTTTGCCACTCCATTTGCCATAAGTGTCCAGAATGGCACAGAATTAGAAAAATGCTGAAAGAGTTTTAAGATATAAATCATAATTTGAACATAAAATGAAACCTTTTCAATGTGAGATATTCTGGGGGGAAGGAGAAGGAAATAAGTAATTCGTCTATCCATGAGAGAAAGTCACGTGTATCATCAGCTGATTCTCAGAGGGAAGACAGCAAAATAACGGAGATTCCAAAACAGCCGAGGAGCAAACACTAAAATATTTCTTGCCAGGCGTTGCTGAAATATAATTCAGTAAAAATGAAGAAAAATCTACGAATTTTGCTCCAGTACAGAAAATTAATTAAGACTACGAGGTCAGCGTGTTATGTCTGTTAATTTCTTATGTTCTCAGATCGGTTTGTCTGCTTTGCGAAATGAAAAGTTCAGATTCCTGGATGAAAGTCCATGCTACCACCGTATGAGACTTGTTAACGAAAAATAAATATCTTTCCATGCTTGCAGATAACATGCTATGTTATATATTTCAACATCCAGTTAAAAGTAGGTACATACAAATTATCCTTTGACAAGGTAGTATCTAATCAACTTCGGAAAATCTCATTAAAGATATTTTTAATAATTTTAATATTGAGTACCCAACTTCTTATATATCTGGCTCGAAATTGTTACATTTATTAGTTTAAGCGAAACATAAAATTGTAAAATAGCAAATTATTTCCCATGCAAATATTTTCTTAATCGAAAACTTAAATATAATACCAAATGAATATGGTATACTTGTATATGATAATTTTACAAATGTATTTAGTCTTTACTTTTGCGTTTTATCGTCTAATTCCTAATAGGCTGCCATTATGGATGCGAATGTGACCAGCAAATAAAATGTTATTTGCCCTTCACTCCCCCGTACTACCACCGCCACTTAACTGTCGTCAGTGATACACCTCTTTAATGCTTCTTTGAACACAGATGTCGTCTCGGGATGCCGATGCCAGTAATATTTAAGCGTCCAATTTTTGCAGTAAGGATTATATGTAATACTAAGAAGAAAACGATACTCTTGGACTCGGTAATACAAAACAGTTCGATTTCTTAAAGTTGGATAATATGCCTGTCAATCTCTCTTAGCAAAATTTCAGACTTTTTAGGTCAATTTCTCAACATTAGGAAACTATGTTTTCATTCCAAAATGATTTGAGATTGCCAAGCACTACGTGTTAGTTTACACCTTATTGCGACATATCAGGAAAGAGAGAAAGCCAATACCAGCTTATTGAATTTCTTTTATAGCAGGTAACTACCATTGTTAATAAGAACGTAAATAATATGCGGTTTTCAGCAATAGATATGCAGTTCAAACCTTACCAAATTTTTCTAATACATGGAGCTACACACTGCAAGATACTTTGACAATTGTGAATATGTTGAGTTTATCATTTTATGTGTAGCGCTTAAACTAGTTCATATTTTATTTCAAGGTTATCCATTAATCCTGAAGATGTCGCTGACAGCAATAATGAAATAAGAGTATTAAATAGCAATTAAAAGGATTTATTTTTCTCTAACAAGTGATGTTCATCTCCATAAACCCACCAATGCATTTGTTTATGCTTCGTAAACACGTATACATAAATCATTTTGAGCATATTACAATTTATTTATTTATATTATTTACAACAGCATTTTTATAAATCTCTGTGGCAGAATGAACGTGTAAATGTGAACCTAGGAAATGTTTTAACAACAAAAAAAAGTAATTTTTAATCATAGCAATGGTATAATTTTTCGTCAATCCTTCAGTATTCTTTCATCATATGTAATGTAAAAAATATTTTATATAATGGAGTATATTTCAGTTCCGATTATAACAATCGTACACGATCAAATTTACAACTGTCAAAAAACTACCTTTATACAAGTTTCTTCTTTTCAAAAATGAGACGGAGGAGATATAAATAAACATAATATACAAATTATTAGATATATGAAGAGCCAAAGGCTTTAATTGTGAACAGAAGTTCACATTATGGGTAAATATCAAGAATAGTGATCGGAGCTTGCTCCACCTTAGACATGAGTTGCCTCAGCTTGCACTACCTTTAGGGTCAGTTGCTGCAGTATCCGGGTATTTGCTTACGCTTGGAATCGCCGAACTTTATATAGTTTCTACTATATTCGGCATGAAACTCTTTGAGTTTCTTATTCGGCTAAGAAACGATATGGGATGTAATATCCCTTAAGTTAAGGGATGTAATATCCCTTAACTTAAACAAATAATATACAAATATTTTCATTCGACTGCGCATGCTTCCCAAAGGCTTAACGAGTGCTTTACTTGAGATGTAAGAGGCCCGAATATATGAATATATGCTGTATCTAGATAGCTCCCTGAGTCAAATTCGATGATCCTCAAATGACGTCTCACTAAGACAGGTTAGGTGGTTTCTATTTCAAGGTTATCCATTTCTCGCAGGCGAATCACTTCTGACTGACCTTCATACAGCTGGATCGAAAGGAGCGCGGTGGTTGTCCAATTGCGTGACAGTCTTGTTACCATGGCAACGGAATCTGCGGCTCGAGGTGTTACTTTTTGTGCTTATCAACGACGTTTCCTTCTTCTTCCAGCTGTATGAAAGGTTAAAGGTTATAAAGAATCTGGTTCTGTGTAACACACAGGGCTTCCGTGGATTCGAGTTGCTCTTGCCTCTAAGTCATTTATTATCTGAGACAGGTAGCTTTCACATACCCATGGATTTCCTAAAAGAAATAAATAAGAATATTTAGAAGAAAATTTTAAACAGTCGAGTATGGCATAATAGTTTAAATAGATCAGCAAGATGTTGCAACAGTCGTTTTATAAAATTTAAAATTAATAGATTTACTTGATATGCCTATATAAGATATCGGCATTAAGCTTATTTCAAATATAAGCCTTACTCGTTTGTACGACTCCAAAATCTGTGCCACACACACACACACATTGCAATTGCTTCTTGAGTACGTGACGTTTGTGATAATGCTGACATTATCAAGCTTTTGTAAAGCTATACTCAAAGGAACATGACAGATTCCACGGAGATACGGTTACCAATAGTACTACTACCACTACTACTACTACTACTAATAATAATAATAATACTAATACGAAGGCTATAAGATTTTTTGAAATTTCCTTTCCGGCAGTGATTTTTTGTTTTGTTTTTCAGTGTAAACAGAAGAGCTGTAAACTCTTTTCCACTTTTTCTTTTTAGCTTTTATTTTTCCTGTAATCTTTGGAATACCATGATGTTACAGATGCCTACTTTAATTGCTGAAACTTGTCGATTCTTTGAGGTGAGATGTCATTTTCGGAAGAGATAGTACATCACGCAGTAAAAATAAATAAATACTATTACTTAAGGGGATAAAAATCCCTTATTATTTTACAGCCAGTATGCGAAACTCTGAGATCGAAAATTACGATCTAGGAGTTTCATACCGAAGAACTAGTAATAGAAATCAAGTCACATTGTTTTTCTACTCTACTGAATATGATTCGTTTTCAGTATGAAACGTGTATGAACACGACATTACTTAAATCGCCGATGATCATGACCTGGCAACTTCCATATGAAAGTCATTCAACAGCTCTAGTAGTTTATGAATTCTAAGTCGTATGCCATTTTAACTCCTAAATTTTACCGCGTTGCTTTGTTTCGTTATGTGAAAAGTGCCTTATTCTCATATTATCTTAAAGTTTTCCCTGAGATTCTTTAACATTCTTCAGACGCTCGAAAACAGTAGCGGGGGGGGGGGAGAATTGTACAAGGGATTATGCAGAAAGAGAGAGAGAGAACCTAAATTGACGCCTTCTATCATTACATCATATAATGATGATGATTAGCCTGTAGAATCCTGATGGGTGAAGGCCTCTTCCATATGTGGAAGGGTGGAGTCTGCTTTTCCCACGGTGGCCCAGTCCATCTTGGGAGAGTGTATATTTGTATGTATCCATGCCCAGGGTGCGGTTCGAAATCGCAACCTATTGGCTGAATAGAGGATAGATTATCAATACGCTAACCATTCGACCAACCAGGCCGGCATATATAATAATTTATCATTTTTTTACATTTTTCATGTACAAATCAATGATGTTCGAGCTGAATTTTTTTCATATTTATATTTACACTAATAATTAAAGAGCTGTATGCAAGATACAATGAAAGTTGAATAGTGAGACTTGGGTGATGTGGTTATGAACTGAGAAGATTTGTTCAATTATAATGTTTACCTGATATGCTGATTTGCTATATTAATTTGCTAATATGACCAAATGGATTGGCCATATTAGTAGATTAACAGACGAGAGATGGATAAATTAAGCACTGGAATGAGAAGGGAAGGTCTCCAAAAAAGAAGATAGATGGATGATCTACAAAGGTTTGACATGAGATGGTAGTCATTGGTTAGAGACAGAAAAAAACTGGAAACTTAAGGAGAGACCTGTATCCAGCAGTAGATGGAAAGAGGCTAAAAATGCAGAAGAAGCATATTGATAATTTTAATCGTTTTACAAAAAGAACTTAATGCCTTAAGAAACAATTGCAAAAATGTTTCTTATGATATCATCATATAGAATCTTTATGTATTTTTCTTTACCATGAAAATTTAGTACTGACCAGATTTTGAAATTAACATTTGACTAGATATTCAACCTATTTTGAGTTTTTAGCAGACTTTCTATTAGGTTCTGTATATTAGAACAAGTTGGATCAGATTATCAGTCTCGTCCTCTATGAAGAGGAGGTTTCAGACTGTTGATCTCTTCCGCTAATTTCGACATGTTCTCCCGTGTGAAGGGATAAAGAGTTTAATAAAAAAAAAAACGCAGGGTTGAAAATAAAATTCAGAAACGACATTGTAATTATTCAGTGAGAAAACTTCTCTTATAACTCTTTTGGAACAGCAGAGTTTTAAAATAAAGATGACGCAATAAAATCTAAGTGATGATTAGAATGGTTATGGACGCTGCTAGGTTTTTATAATAAAAAATAAACTTTTAAAAATAAATTTTTAAAATAAACGAATAAATTAAAAAAAAGTAACAACGAGAACAGAACGTTTCTGTATAATTGTTTTTATTTTATTTTTAGAAGTTTTATTAAAATGTCAGTATTGGGATGATTAGCATTTTTTTTTTCTTTTTAGAGAAGTAGCAATAGCAAATTATCCGAGAGTGACATATGTTTGATTATGTATTTATCTATCTATATTTCAATGTACTAAAAATTACACGAACTTATCACTAAATTATTTAAAATGACAAAATTGTTTAAATTCATGATTTATTCAATTTATAGTTTATTCAAAATTATTTATATTATTTATAATTATTAATATGAGGTTCAAACTGGATTCAAAATTGTAGCAAAATTCATATAATTTTATATGAATTTTGCTACAAATATATAGTACATGCTTCAAAACATGGAATAATTATAACATTAAAATATATTAGTTTGATAGTGTGTGTGTATATATATATATATATATATATATATATCATCCTTTCTCAGTCATCATATAATAATGGGAAGTTAAAAGAGAAACCAGAAAGAAGAGGAATAAGACGAATAATTTGAAAAACTCACCTTCCATGTTGAGAGACTGTAGATGTATATTATGAGATAGATCATGCTTATGTAGTGTAGACAACCTATTGGTGCTGATATCTAACGCTTTCAAATCTCTCAAGTATTTCATTGATCCCTGTAGATCAAGTAGATGATTGTTTGCTAGTATTAATTCCATCACTTTACCCAGATTATGACCAAAAGTGCCATCTAGTGTTGCTACCTGATTATGTGACAGATCCAGTGTTCTAAGGTTAGTTAAACCTTCTAACTGTTCATACGAAAAGAAAACAAAGTTATTCCTAGAAAGATTTAGTGTTTGAAGTTGGTGAAGGGGATGTAAGGAAGATCCAATGTCAGTTAGTTGATTTCCAGATAGGTCAAGCTCTTGGAGATTCACCAAACTGCTAAAGACGTCGTCTTCTAAACTTGTAAGTTTGTTGTAAGAAATATTTAAATTCGTGAGATGAATCAGTTCTTTAAATGATTCCCCCAGTACTTCGATATTATTATATGCAACATTCAGCACTTCTAAATTGTGCAGTTCATCCAACGATGATCCTAAATTGGTGATAAGATTTTCGGACATAAGTAGCATCTCCAGACTGTGAAGACTAACAAGCTCGCCTTCCAAAGAAGTGAGATGATTGTTAACAACGAAGAACCAGCGCAAATTGGTGAGGTTATGCAGAGCTCCATTCAGAGAAAATAGGTGATTATTGCTAAGTGACAACGACTGTAGCTCAGATGGAAACGTCTTCGATTCGACGTGCGATATTCTGTTTCCTCTTAACACCAAACTTCTCAAGTTTTGAAGTCCGTCAAACGACCTGTTATCCAGTCGAGTGAGTAGATTATCTGACAAACTTAGCCCCTGTAAAAGAGAGAGACGGGAAAGTGCCTCTGTGGGAACGTCGAACAAGCGATCCTCCTGCAACATGAGGAGATGCAGGTTTTCTAAGCCTGCAAACGCATCATCCGCTACGTAGCGGAGGTTGCTACCGTTTATCAGCAAGCGTGTAGCGGAGACGTTGTAGAAGGCGCCCGGAGGCAGACTCAAGATGTTGCTATTGACGATCCAAAGCCAGGGGATAGGAGAGAGAAACTGGTGACTGAGAACGCGCCGGATTATATCTACGTTAGTTACATCGGTACATTTTACGTATTTGAAGGGATGTTGATCTCGGCACAAACAAGGCGTAATCAGCTCCTCAGATGGACACACAAAGGGAAGTCGTATCGTCCACGCACCGCTGATAAAATAAAAGACCAACGTCAAAATGAGTGTCCACATTTTGTCTCTTTTTATGATCTTTTTTTTTCACACGCACTCTGTTCTGGAGATACAGCACTACCCTCTGCTCGGTGATCACTGCTAAACTCCGCACTGTCTGTCTATTTAAAGGCCAGCAAATACTGGACTCGGTTAGCTTCAGTATCATTGGTTGTTCTTCTTCCAAGAACAACCAATGATACTGAATTTTTTAGACTGTGGCGCCTCCTAGTGATTGCTATCAGATTTCTAATGAATGTAGTGAGTGAGAGAGAGAGAAAGCAGATACTGAAAGAAAGGCTTGTTTTCTTTAATAGATTAACAGAATTTTTTTTATAAGTAATTACAATCTTGCTGTTATTAATAATTTGTTCGTTTGTAAAGATGAAGCATTATTTCATCTCAATCTTAATGATGTCAAATAAATGGAATATCACATTATTTAAGATTGATAAACTGGGAGCGATATTCTATAGCTTAAACAAGCAACCAATGATTGTCCACTATATGCAATAGTTCACTTTATACTGCAGTTCATTACGCAAATGTTGACACGAGCTTGTAATGAGAACTAAGAATTTCTAGAACAGCTTCTGAGAAACAATCCCACGAAAAGTTACCTGATAACCCGTAAGAGCAGGTTCCTTATTATTTTCTCAGAAACGAATGTCAAACTATTCCTAAAGAAAACAGCCGTTTGACAACGAAAGAAATAAACGACAATTATGTGCTCGCTTCCTTTATAACATCTTACGAAATATAAATGCAGTACTTTTAATATTTAATAAAATTTGTAACTGCATGAGACTCCGTAGCTCAGTCGATATCGACGATTTCCCTACGGTTGGAAAGACCCTGGTTCGAATCCTGTCTAGGACGCGACAGGACATTTACTATGGTTTTACAACTGTCGGTGAGTTAGCCAGTCTTATACGGAGGTGATAGGGTTTTTCCCTTTAGGAAACTCGGGTTTTTCATCCCACAAAAATGAAAAGCAGACAGCATAACACACGCCATTTACAGATAGTATTAACAGCCCTATCGTAAGCGGGTTTCTAAAAACCAAATTAATTGACTTTTACAGGCCTAATACGAAAATTGGGAGAATTGCAACCGCTTATTTAAGTGTCAATGCTAGGCTCATTGTAAACTTATTGCACATTTATTACTGTGGTTGGTTTTAGAGACAGATAATACGGAAACCTGACCAAAACTAAACATGGAATATTTCAGACTTCCAATAATCAGGATAGTCTCTCCCTCTCACACACATACACACACACACACACACACACAGCAGGCGATAAAAATCATCCTCACCTTTCACTGCGTCTTTGTCCATCCTTCAGACCAATTTCTTCTATGAAGTGTCTCTCTAACAAGGCAACAATTGTATACTTACCATCGGTTACCGGCAAAGTGCTCTTTCAGTGATCCAAAGAGATGGAAATCACTCGATTCAAAATCAGGATTACAATCCTGATTTTGCATCACGGATTTTGTAAACATTCGTGGGTTGCTGTGGCACTCAGCAAGCGCGCGCGCACACACATACAGAGAGAGAGAGAGAGAGAGAGAGAGATTCTATAGTCACGATGGCTACGAATGATATTGAGCACACTTCTCAGTGAGACTATAAGCTTTTGGGCAATGTCACATTCTGTGTTCTCTCACTCGTATATGCTTGACAAGCATTGTTACAGTTGTGAACGTGTCTTAAGGTGACTTGAAGCATATGCTTCGCAAATGCATAACACCAATCCAGACCAGTTTTTAATATGACGTTATTGCTCCGCATACGTCTTCCAACTGGTGATAAATTTCTTCCAGTGTGGCAGATATCCTTAACATGCAGAAATTCGGATCACGTGCGTGCCTTTGCGTATGTCGCAATTTCCAGTTGTTTGCTATCTGATGGTGATTCAACCTAAGAATTAAAAATGTTGAAAACTAGCATATGCTCCAAAAGGTGTAGCTGGTGATTGTTTAGGAATTATAGTGAGACTATGTGTGTGTGTGTTCGTCAGCTAGTTTCACATATATACGAATAAAAACGAGTTTCCAGGAGGAATCCCCTGCCTTTATCGGATGGTTGGTAGATTGCTACATTAAGAGCTCTAGACTGAGCTTACGAAAACTATGAGTTTGTGAGAGAATGAGTCAATCTAAGTGCACAAGAGACATTGAAAATATTGTGCTATAGAAATTAAGCAGCTATTCTCCCCTCCCTCCCCCCAAAAAAATTGAGAATATTTTAGCTTTTCCATCGGAAGGAATTCTTAAACAATAATCCTGTAACAAGCTACTTTAACCCGTGCTGTATTATTAACGCCACCTACAGTTTTTTATGATTCACGAAAAAAATGATAAAATAATATTATATATAAAAAAAACAGGTGGCATGCGAAGGGAAAACCTACAGAACTATAAACATTTAACTTCATTGTCCTTTCGTGGGAATAAAGGCGCAGTACATTCACTTTTTTCTCCGAACGATGATGCAACACTAAGTGATATTGAGAAAGAAGTTTTACTGCTTCTTGTTGACATGTCTTGCCCAAAGCGAGTAAAGGAACTTTGGACTTTCTCTTGATCATGAAAAGGATAAAATAAAATTCTCTTTGTTTTGATTAAACGTAAAACTCTTTCCAGCCCTGCTGCCTAAATCAGAAATATATGATTTTATTTATATCCTATACTCAATCTATAGCACTAAATATGAAAGATAGTAAACGTCTCTTTTTCTATTAAATATACACTTTTTAAATAAAATACTTTAAAACCGCTGTAAATTTGGAATAATTTTAAGTTACTATAATAACCACTAAAGTAAATGTATGGAACATTATGTGTAAAGAATAATTCTTAATGATTCTCTTTTTGAGAAGCCTGTTCCTTCTCAAAAATAAAGGCAAAAATCAGATAAGGCTAGATCAGTACTTACCAGCCTTTTTGGATCATGCCCCACCTCAACGGCTCAAAGATTTTGATGTTTCCCCCCCTCTAGCATAATAGTCGGCCAAGTTCTGAAAAAGTATAATATAAACATGTACTTTAAATAAAAAAGGAACATAGGTAAAACTGTTTTTAATTTGACTTTCTTCAATGAATATAAATTTTATACTACACTTTGTATATTATAAAACATAAATCGAACTGAACTCGGAAAAATAAAATCCAAGTTAATGTGATCCTTGAGCTTGATGTCTGCTGCAAAGACTTTTTATTTGAGGTACTAATTTTGTCAATTTCAGTCTCAGATCTCCACGGTTTGTGATATTCAGATGATTTCTTTTTGTCAGTAACAAATCATTTACAGCACTAAAGCCACATTCAACTAAATATGACCACGGAAGGACAATAGTAGTTTTTTGCAAAAATAGTTGCAGTTCGGTATTTCGTTTCTGTCTCGTCACAAAGCCATACCATTGTTCCTTTTATGTTGAATAAAGTTGTAATAGACTCATCATTTTGCTTTTCTGAGAGTTCTTCTTGATACTGTATTTATGTTGACTGCTGTACTAGTGTTGTCAGTTTTTTTTCTCGGAAAGTTATTAATCACCATTGTCGGCGATAAATCGTTGATTTATCGCCGACAATGGTGATTTTTTGACTATATCGGTGGTGAGGTGACGAATGTAACATAATTTTCCAATTGCCCCCCCTGTGGGGGGGGGGCGTACGCCCCACGTTGGGAAACACTGGGCTAGTGTTTCCCAACAGATGGTGTTGCAAACTACGTAAACACCTGTCAAAACCGCGTATGATAGACAATGAAATCAGAAAATATGATGTCCTGATATCATTTTAGAGGCTCTTGAAAACCACCTTTTTCAGCATAAGTTTGCTGAAAAAGAAATTAACTCATGGCACTTTTTGATCATCTTTCCCATCAGAAACTGTAATGAGAAAATGTCAATATTAAAGGAGTTCTGTCGCAATGATATAAAAAAGGTTATTAAAGGTATAGCGAAATACAATGGATAAAATATAAGAACGTATCATATCAAGTGCTGTAACTGATAACCAGTACTTACTGGAATTGATTTGTCTAACAACATCCTAATAAATAAAGGATGGGTTATTTTCATTCATTTTATTACTGAATTCCAGTATGCAAGATAAGATTTATTCTCTCCAATGGTGGAATGAAAAAAGGAGGAAGTACTTAAACCACTTGAGATCTATTAGTGTCTCGAATTCTATATCACTATTCTTCCAAAGAAAGCAAAATTTCAAACAAATGAAAATTTATTCTACAGATTTTTGTTTATCCAGTTGCTAGGCAGCAAAACAACCTTGACATTGTGATCTTGGCAGAACTTCGGTTTTCTTAGATAAAGGTATAGCACTTCCTTAACTGCACTTACTATGTATAGTGCTGGATCCAAGCAGTAGGGAAAACTGAAAAGTTAAGGAGGCGCACTGACCAAATTTCCGGTTTAATAAAATATAAATTGTGTTGCTCATGGAAATGAAAAATGATAAAGTTTATCATGCGATGCTAACATGTTAATGATATGTATTAAAATCTTCTTCGGCTTATGTAAACCACTGTTAACTACACACACGGGCCACTGAATTAGAAACCTTTATGCAGGTGTACGTAAACGTCACTTACGCAGAGTATATGCAAAATAATTGGTCACCTACATTACCGCATGTTCTAGGCAACCATTTCAGAATGCTGTTGCTGCTCGGTAACTGTCAATAATGTTGAGCACAATGAGAAAAACAAAGCATAGTTCGGAGTTCGTCTGGGTGGAGCCATGATTTTGAAAACAGCAGAGTTGCCTGATTTCTCAAAAAATGAGATATCGCGGGTGTTTAATCAATGGAAACATAACCCACATTTATAGTCTAAGAAGCGTAAATGTGGTTCTAAGACAGCCGATCAGGAATGGGATCGCCGTTCCTCTGAGAAGCTTGTACGGATAAAGAGAACTTCCTGTGTGCAGCAACTAGCCGAAGCATTTAATGAAGGCTGTTCTCGACCCATATCTCACCGAACTATGCGCAGGGAATTCAAGAGGATCGGTATTGGCAGCCGCTATAGGAGATCCAACACGGTATTAAATAAAAGTTTCTTATTCTGTGGCCAGTATGTGTATTATCTTGAAGAGAAGTTATAAAAATCAGGAGACTAGTGAAATCAGTTTTAGGTTAGTAACAAAGAAGTAGGCAATATGTATGTATGTATAATTATCCTCAAAAAATTACCCAATCAAGCAGACAGAATAAGGCTCGCACTAAGAAACCAAAGTTTCTGAAAACCACGTATCAAAAACCAGAAACCAGTTTTTGGTTTTTGATACGTGGATCTTTTATGTAGATATTTATATTTTATATAAGATATTTTGTCCTTCATTAATATATAGTTTTCCTATATTTGAGTTCTTTTATATGATTCGATTCCAACTGAAGATGAATTAGCCAATCTCATAAGGAAGCGGAAGACTTTTTCATTCTGGCCAGAATATATTGGCCTCATAATTTAGTTTCTTCAGTCATAATTGAAACCAATCCATTTACTTTTCTGTCCTTTTAAATCCTTATGGAGAAGTTTCTTTAAGGCATATAATTAAGCAAATAAGAAACTCGCTATTCTTCACTAAATGCTTACCGTACTATTTCTTAAAAAAAATACACTTTAAAATTTCAATCTATGTGTTATTGAATATGAAAGACAACCTGCTATTGAATAAAGAAACCCTTTAAATTATGTGTATGATGTCAGACTTATGAATCTTTAACACCAGCTCCACTAGTCACAGTTAATATCGATACAATGTTCCATTCTATTCCTTTTATTTCTTTCTTTTTGGATTTATGGCCGAAGCAACTAAGACTATGAGGATGATGTATCATGTGTATAAATTGGTTTTTATACCACATGATACATCATCCCACAATTTTTGTGGGATGAAAAACCCTCCACCTCTGTACGATACTGATTAACTCATCTTTAATTGGAAAAAACCCTAAGAAACATTCTTCGCGTCTAACACTGATTCGAACCCGGTTTTTTCCAACCACCAAGGAGCTGTATGTCTGGTGACTTACAGGATTGGCATTTGAGTATCATGTCCTCTCCAACGCAATTGTGTCGTGTTCTTAAGATATTTTCAAGAAAATGACAAGGAGGCGGCCTAATGGCAAGAGAAAATCGCAGAATTTCTTATTAAGTCGAAGTAGTTAGCTGATTAATGTTTGGGAAAGTGATTCCTGTGAATTCCGATTCTTCAAATTAAGATGAACCGCAAACCTGTTCTCGCGAAGCAGAGCAAAAACCGATTGACTTCTGTGGGGAAATCCCGTTCATGTTCGATGACACTATGGGGGCTTTCAATTTCCTGTACATTATGGCGATTCATTCCCGCCTGCATGTAGCTA
Source organism: Typopeltis vanoorti (assembly GCF_054136105.1). NCBI lineage: Eukaryota > Metazoa > Arthropoda > Arachnida > Uropygi > Thelyphonidae > Typopeltis > Typopeltis vanoorti. The sequence continues at coordinate 35,085,006 of NC_143556.1, read as the reverse complement.
CGTCAGCAATTTTGAAGTTTCTCTTAAAATTGTAGCAGAATGTCTAATTGTTTTGTGTGTCGTTGGATTTTAAGATAGGCAACAATTGCAGTTTACATGTCACATAAGTTAACGCTTCTTTTGAATACGCCGTGTTTGTGACCTATTCAAAGTGAGGTTACAAACGATTGTGGACTTCCGAGAGCTGCATTGGAATTCTTGGCCAGACAGACCTCATAGGCCCTTTCTTTTACACGCATTCTTACTCGTATAAACTGATCTCCGTTTTATGGTGGTGCTTTAAAGCATATCGTGCGAAACTCAAGTTAAGCGTTCTTCACAGTCTCTCTCTTTGATTACACAAAACACTTTCTCTCGAGGCGGTGCTATTTTTATTGTGATAGTGCCTCTAATGAGTTTTGACGACAATGCGACAACAAAAGAGTATTTAGTAGTGCTTATTCCATTCTCAATAAACAAATATCAATTTTATGACAGTTTAAAAGTGTATTTTGAATAACGCTCTATAATAGAATTCCCACCCTCTAGCACACACAAAAGAATTAAAATGCTGATAGCACTGATATGAATAACGAGAATATTTTTAAAGCACTTGGATTTATTTAAAACATCGTCATTAGTAAACTTCTTAACATTCTCATTTGTATTATACTAGGACTTCCTCCAAGGAACTCCCATTACTACAACGTTTTCGTGTTTCATTAAGTTCATCTAAGCTGATGCAATTATATTTAATTTAGACCATCGGTTCCCAACCGGTGGTACGCGTATCCCCAGGGGTACGTGCTAGACCGTTTAGGTGTACACGAAAAATAATCAGTAATGGCGGAAAAACAAGTAAACTATTTTACATTAAGATAGGCATCGAACAAAAATGTCAGTAGGTAAAAACAGCTATTTTAAAAACAAGGGGTACAATTTATAAAAATGGGTGTAAAAGGAGTGCGCAAGTGGGAAAAGGCTGGGAACCACTGGTTTAGACGTTGTTGACACCTTATGCATTAAATAAGAGCATTTAGATAAAACAATTATAAGTGAAAGTATAATATAATAATAATTATTATTATTATTAGCTATGAAATTAACTCGATTAACTGTGCTTTACTGCCATTTATTCAAAGAGGTACAATAAAATCATATGAGCTAATTAACCATAGAAAATTTAGGCAACATTTTCGCAAGAAATTATTGAAAGAGATAAAAATGGGAAAGAAAAATTTTATCGCCTTCCTTTTAGGAAATTTTAAAAAAATCAGTGTAACTGCTTGTCTCTGCTGATAAATGCTGCTGCTTCTGATATGTTCTTCCCCCCCCACACACACTTTTTTTAATTTGGTCAATTATTTTCCATCTGTTTTAAGTATATAAATAAAATAAGCAATAAACAAGTAAATCTCTTCTGCAGCAAAAAATTAGATGACGATTTCGTGTTTTTCAGATTTGTGATGGATTATGGAGAGGCCAGCGGCCTTATTGACGGGGGAGGGGGGAGTTTTGGCTGCAACTGAATAAAAGGAGATACATGTGAAGGGGCGGGGAGGAAAGTATGTAACAAATGTTCCTTTCTAGTAAGGGAAGTGTTTCACGTGCCCATCACGTGCTCACCAAGACCAGTATGCTAAGCAGACGCACGAGGGTTATCACGTGCTTCAGGGAAAGAAACGAAATAAAAAAAAAATCGAAAATTAGACTTGTAAATGTTGACAGTGGTCAGTGACATTTTTAATTTAAAGGCGGAGAGAATTACAAACATGAATTCAAATTTCTCACACAATATTATACACCATTTTGCACAATTTAAATTATATTATCAGTAAATTACTGATTATCAGTAAAGTACATATTTATATCATACGTTTTCAGAACTTGGCTGACCATTATGCTAGAGGGTGGGGCATCAAAATCTTTGAGGCGCTGAAGTGGGACATGATCCAAAAAACGTTGGGAAACACTGAATTAACAGAAAATTCTGCATGTCTATTAGTCTCCCAAGTCAAAACTACATGATTACTTTCCCCATGGGGAGGCAACTTAGCTAGATTGGTTAACAGTTCTCTTAAATACAATTCACAGGGGTTGATCCCCTTGTTCTTTTCCTTCCCGCCACGAATTGAAAAACATTTCAGTGTCAATCCTGTAAAACCTCTTTTATAACTTATAAGCCTCATGTCACCTCTTTTTCGTCCGTCAGCTAGTGTTTGAAGCCCACAAACCTTCCGTCTATTTTGATAGGGAGCATTCCATTTACCTGTCACAATCTTTTCCACTTGGCTCGGGATCCTCTCCACCAGTTCATTCCCACGGAATCCAGACCAGATCTATGTCCAGTAGTCCAGATGTGGCCTTATTAACGTCTTATGAGAGAGAACAATAACCACCCTATCCCCGGCTTGTCTGTGTTTGTCAACAGCCATCTTGTGATGTGCTGTTCTGGTTACCTTTACAATATACCCTTTAAACCTCAACTCCCTGTCCACAGTTATCGCGAAGTCTCTGGCCTGATCAATTCCATACAGTTCTCTTCCATCAATATAGTACAGTACACAGCTTGTGATCGCATCTTCTCAAAGTGCATCACATTACGCTTGACCACATTAAACTGGCAGCCATTTATTTATGATACTTGTGCACATAGTAACAGTCTATTTAAGTCATCCTGAAAGATTTTTATGTCATCTTCATTGGCTAGCTCTTTCTCTAGCTTTGCATCACCCTACTAGGGGAGCATCTTATAATTCGGGTATAAAACTGAGTGCCTTTGAGATCGGAGATCGCATGAACCCAAGCAATCGACTAGCTCCTGTAGTAATATACTAAGTAGCAGTGTAATGCTAGACGCAAGTACTGTTCTATGAAGCTTTTCATATGTTAATACATATATTAGCATACTGATATATTTTGTATCTAAACATTTGTATTTAATAAATATATATAGTAAAGAAAACCATCCTCACTAGTGTAATAATCACGTGAATTACATATACGAAACCGAAAACTATTAGAAAATACCTGAAGCGATTGGTGTGCTTACATTATATTAAAATGAAAGTAAGTAATGTGTAAGAAGCTGCCAGCAGTAATAATAGCATTTGTTGTCTTATACGGCGAGTAAGTATAGTACAAAATAAAATTTTGAAAATAGATTTGAGGGGGGATCTAATACTCCCGGTCATCTTGCACGACACCATATACGGCATATTCCTAATGGTGTCTTAGGAACATTTTCTACAACTATTAGTCTCAAAATAGACCAAAAGATTCAACATTTTTCGCACATATTATGGGGAAAAAATTCTCTTGTTAGCAATTTTAACAGAAAATTTTAGAGATCTTATTGCGCATGTGTGTCATATTTATTGAGATGTTTCATAAATATGTTGATGGCTATACTTCCATTAACTGTACTTTACTGCCATTTATTCAAAGAGGCACAATAAAATCATATGAGCTAATTAACCATAGCAAATCTAGGCAACATTTTCGCAAGAAATTATTGAAAGAGATAAAAATGCGAAAGAAAAATTTTATCGCCTTCCTTTTAGGAAATTTTAAAAAAATCAGTGTAACTGCTTGTCTCTGCTGATAAATGCTGCTGCTTCTGATATGTTCTTTCCCCCCCACACTTTATTTTAATTTGGTCAATTATTTTCCATCTGTTTTAAGTATATAAATAAAATAAGCAATAAACAAGTAAATCTCTTCTGCAGCAAAAAATTAAATGACGATTTCGTGTTTTTCAGACTTGTGATGGATTGTGGAGAGGCCAGCGGTCTTATTGACAGGGGGGGGGGGTAGTTTTCCTCCAATCACTTGAAAGTTTTGTCTGCAACCAAATAAAAGGAGATACATGTGAGGGGCGGGGGAAGTAAGTAACAAATGTTCCTTTCTAGTAAGGGAAGTGTTTCACGTGCCCATCACGTGCTCACCAAGACCAGTATGCTAAGCAGACGCGCGAGAGTTATCACGTGCTTCAGGGAAAGAAAACGAAATAAAAAAAAAAATCGAAAATTAGACATGTAAATGTCGACGATATTCAGTGACAGTTTTAATTTAAAGGCGGAGAGAATTACAAACATGAATTCAAATTTCTCACACAAAATTATACACTATTTTGCACAATTTAAATTATATCATCAGTAAATTAATATTTTAAACATAAATAGTAATCAAAACGTTTTTTCCCCTTCAGATTTTAGAATAATAATTAAAAAAAAGAGCTGCGGGAAAGCATCGTGGCGGTTTCTATGACGTTATGACCGCAAGAAAGAAAGAAAAGTCATTATAGGTTCGATCTGAGTCATCGAGTAATTAAAGAAACTTTTTTTTTCCCATAAGATCCAGAGTTAGTCGATCTTAAACTCAATCAAGTAAGGTTTTCCCTCTCAGAAAAACTCAGGTTTTAACCCTTTCTGCCCTAGTGATTCCAATTGGAATCACTGTCTTGGCTTTCGAAGCCCATATTACGTGGCGAATGATTCCAATTGGTATTGTACGTCATAGTTCCATTTATTTAATATAATAACAGATATGTATTATACATATAAACTTACGAATATCGGTTTTTTATGACTTAGTAGAATAATATGCATATATTGGATTATAGAGTATAAGCTCAGAAGTTGAATATTTGCTACCAGAATATAATGATTCCATATGGAATCAGTCGGTCAGAATTCCTATCCTGAAATGTATTTTTCATCAAAATACTTGATACTCTTGCTTTTTTAGACCTAAAGACAAAATAAATAGAAAGAAAATTTTTTTTCACTTGGAAAAAAAAATTCAGGTCAGTAAGGGTTAATAGCGCAATTCAGTAAAATATAATCTCCACGATCATATACAAATAAACGAATTCGGAAATACCATCACTTATCTAACACGTCGTGGTATGTGCTCAACCACTGGCGAGACACGTAGATCTGAAGTCGCCCTATTTTTTTTTAAAAAAATTTTTTTTAAAGTTATGGCTAAAAGAATACTGCCTACTCTTTTGGGAAATGCAAAGATGAGAGAAAATCAATTTTATGTATTTATTGTTACTTTTTTAAAATATATATTCCTGAAGTAATGCATTTTATAATTAACAAACGACGACAAAATGATTCCACGCCGTGTATTGTTCTTCTACGATGAATCGTTGGACTCCTTTAAGGCATCCCATTACAAAATATCACAAAACAGCATTTGCTAGTGGAGACAAATACGTCATTATGCACAGGATTCGACCAACCTGAAACCAAGATGGTTTCAGGTCGGTGGAAGGAGCTGATAATTTGTTTGTACATTCTCGCAATACACAGGCTGATATGCCATCTAATCTCATGGCTGTGGTCTGAAGCACCTCCATTTCTTCAATTTTTATTCTTCCATCACTCAATGTCACATCTGGCATTTCAACATCGCCACCTAGATGGTACACCCTTGCAAAGTGATCATTCAGTAATTCTTCCCCCATAAAAAGTGCTGATAGTTTTAACCGTTCCATAATTATTCCTCCTTTTACTTCCAACATAGCTAAAGAACTCTTTAGTGTTCTCTTTGGCCTCATCAGCTAGCTTTCTCACATAATTAGCAGTACAGGGCATAGCCCAGTACTGCTCATTCCCATGAGCAGTACTGGGCTATGCCCTGTACTGCTCATGGGAATGCTGATCACTCTTTTTCTTTATATTCCCACCATACTTTTTTCTTTGTTTGCAACTCCTGCTCAATCAAACTATTCATCCATTTAACTCCTACCCGATTTCTCCTTCTGACTCTGGGTATACATTCTGATACTACTTTCTTCAAACACCCCTTGACTACCTCCCATCTACAAACATCTCTTCCTTCTAAATTCTTATCCCACGGCACTCCTGAAAGCCGACTCCTCAGCTTGTCGCAATCATCGTCTCTGTAATTCCACATATATATATATATATATCCCTTAACACAGTGTTTTCCAACGTGGGGCGTACGCCCTATAGGGGGGAAATTTGAATATTTGGAGGGGGGCAATTTGAATATTTGGATGGGGGTCAATTAGAAAATGATGTTGCATTCGTCACTTCATCACCTATATACTCAAAAAACTCATCATTGCCGGCGATAACTTGTTGATGTTGCACCCTTGAATTTCCGAGAAAAAAAGCTGTCAAAATAAATACAGTATCAAGAAGGACTCGCAGAAAATCAAAATGATGAGTCTATTAGAAATTTATGTAGCATAAAAGCAACAATGGCATAGCTTTCTTACGAGAAAGAAACGAAATTCCGAAATTCAACTAGTTTTGCCAAAAAAAAAAAAAAATATTGTTTTTTCCCTTCCATTCGTCATATTTAGTTGAATGTGGCGCTTTAGTGCTGTAAATGACTTGCTACTGAAAAAAAGAAATCATCTGCATATCACAAACCACGGGGATTTGAGATTGAAATTGACTAAATTAGTACCTCAAATAAAAACTCTTTGCAGCAGACATCAAGCTCAAGGATTGCATTAACTTGGATTTTATTTTCCCGAGTTCAGTTCGATTTGTTTTATAATATACAAAGTGTAGTATAAAATTTATATTCATTGAAGAAAGTCAAATTAAAAACAGTTTTACCTATGTTCCTTTTTTATTTAAAGTACATATTTATGTTATACGTTTTCAGAACCTGGCTGACTATTATGCTATAGGGGAGTATCAAAATCATTGAGGCGTTGAGGTGGGACATGATCCAAAAAACGTTGGGAAACACTGCCTTAACGGAAAATTCTGTATGTCTGTTAGTCTCCCAAGTCAAGTTTTATTGTGATAGTGCCTCGAATAGGTATCTTTTGGCAGCAATGCGATAACAGAAGAGTATTTAGTAGTGCTTATTCCATTCCCAATAAACAAATATCAATTTTATGACAGTTTAAAAGTGTATTTTGAATATCGCTCTATAATAGAATTCCCACCCTCTAGCACACACAAAAGAGTTAAAATGCTGATAGCACCGTTATGAATAACGAGAATATTTTTAAAGCACTTGGATTTATTTAAAACATTATCGTCATTAGTAAACTTCTTAACATTCTCATTTGTATTGTACTAGGACTTCCTCCAAGGAACTCCCATTACTACAACGTTTTCGTGTTTCATTAAGTTTATCTAAGCTGATGCAATTATATTTAATTTAGACCATCGGTTCCCAACCGGTGGTACGCGTATCCCCAGGGGTACGTGCTGGACCGTTTAGGTGTACACGAAAAATAATCAGTAATGGCGGAAATACAAGTGAACAATTTTACATTAAGATAGGCATCGAACAAAAGTGTCAGTAGGTAAAAACAGCTATTTTAAAAAAAAGGGTACAATTTATAGAAATGGGTTTAAAAGGAGTACGCAAGTGGGAAAAGGTTGGGAACCACTGGTTTAGACGTTGTTGACACCTTATGCATTAAATAAGAGCATTTAGATAAAACAATTATAAGTGAAAGTATAATATAATAATAATTATTATTATTATTAGCTATGAAATTAACTCGATTAACTGTGCTTTACTGCCATTTATTCAAAGAGGTACAATAAAATCATATGAGCTAATTAACCATAGAAAATTTAGGCAACATTTTCGCAAGAAATTATTGAAAGAGATAAAAATGGGAAAGAAAAATTGTATCGCCTTCCTTTTAGGAAATTTAAAAAAAATCAGTGTAACTGCTTGTCTCTGCTGATAAATGCTGCTGCTTCTGATATGTTCTTCCCCCCCCACACACTTTTTTTAATTTGGTCAATTATTTTCCATCTGTTTTAAGTATATAAATAAAATAAACAATAAACAAGTAAATCTCTTCTGCAGCAAAAAATTAGATGACGATTTCGTGTTTTTCAGATTTGTGATGGATTATGGAGAGGCCAGCGGCCTTATTGACGGGGGAGGGGGGAGTTTTGGCTGCAACTAAATAAAAGGAGATACATGTGAAGGGGCGGGGAGGAAAGTATGTAACAAATGTTCCTTTCTAGTAAGGGAAGTGTTTCACGTGCTCACCAAGACCAGTATGCTAAGCAGACGCACGAGGGTTATCACGTGCTTCAGCGATAGAAAATGAAATTAAAAAAAAATCGAAAATTAGACTTGTAAATATCGACAGTATTCAGTGACATTTTTAATTTAAAGGCGGAGAGAATTACAAACATGAATTCAAATTTCTCACACAATATTATACACCATTTTGCACAATTTAAATTATATTATCAGTAAATTAATATTTTAAACATAAATAGTAATCAAAACGTTTTTTTCCCTTCAGATTTTAGAATAATAATTAAAAAAAAAAGATGCGGGAAAGCATCGTGGCGGTTTCTACTGCAAGAAAGAAAGAAAAGTCATTATAGGTTCGATCTGAGTCATCGAGTAATTAAACTTCCCCCCCCCCTCCCCCATAAGATCCAGAGTTAGTCGATCTTTGACTCAATCAAGTAGGGTTTTCCCTCTCAGAAAAACTCAGGTATTAACCCTTTCTGCCCTAGGGATTCCAATTGGAATCACTGTCTTGGCTTTCGAAGCCCATATTACGTGGCGAATGATTCCAATTGGTATTGTACGTCATAGTTCCATTTATTTAATATAATAAGAGATATGTATTATACATATAAATCTTACGAATATCGGTTTTTATGACTTAGTAGAATAATATGCATAAATTGGATTATAGAGTATAAGCTCAGAAGTTGAATATTTGCTACCAGAATATAATGATTCCATATGGAATCAGTCGGTCAGAATTCCTATCCTGAAATGTATTTTTCATCAAAATACTTGATACTCTTGCTTTATTAGACCTAAAGACAAAATAAATAGAAAGAAAAATTTTTTTCACTTGGAAAAAAAAATTCAGGTCAGTAAGGGTTAATAGCGCAATTCAGTAAAATATAATCTGCACGATCATATACAAATAAACGAATTCGGAAATATCATCACTTATCTAACACGTCGTGGTATGTGCTCAACCACTGGCGAGACACGTAGATCTGAAGCCGACCGATTTTTTTTTTTTAAAAATTTTTTTAAAGTTATGGCTAAAGGAATGCTGCCTACTCTTTTGCGAAATGCAAAGATGAGAGAAAATCAATTTTATGTAGTTATTGTTACTTTTTTAAAATATATATTCCTGAAGTAATGCATTTTATAATTAACAAACGAAGACAAAACGATTCCACGGCGTGTATTGTTATTCTACGATGAATCCTTGGACTCCTTTAAGGCATCCCATTACAAAATATCACAAAACAGCATTTGCTAGTGGAGACAAATACGTCATTATGCGCAGGATTCGACCAACCTGAAACCAAGATGGTTTCAGGTCGGTGGAAGGAGCTGATAATTTCCTTGTACATTCTCGCAATACACAATCTGATATGCCATCTAATCTCATGGCTGTGGGCTTAAGCACGTCCATTTCTTCAATTTTTATTCTTCCATCAGTCAATGTCACATATCGCCACCTAGATGGTACACCCTTGCAAAGTGATCATTCAGTAATTCTTCCCCCACTAAAAAGTGCTGATAGTTTTAACCGTTCCATAATTATTCTTCTTTTTACTTCCAACATAGCTAAAGAACTCTTTAGTGTTCCCTTTGGCCTCATCAGCTAGATTTCTCACATAATTAGTTTTGGTTTTCCTTACCATACTGATCACCTTTCTGGGCTATGCCCTGTACTGCTCATGGGTATGCTGATCACTTTTTTCTTTATATTCCCACCATACTTTTTCTTTGTTTGCAATTCCTGCTCAATGAAACTATTCATCCATTTAACTCCTACCCGATTTCTCCTTCTGAATCTGGGTATACATTCTGATACTACTTTCTTCAAACACCCCCTGACAACCTCCCATGTACCAACATCTCTTCCTTCTAAATTCTTATCCCACGGCACTGCTGAAAGCCGACTCCTCAGCTTGTCGCAATCATCGTCTCTGTAATTCCACATATATATATCCCTTAACACAGTGTTTTCCAACGTGGGGCGTACGCCCCATAGGCGGGAAATTTGAATATTTGGAGGGTAGAAGCAATTAGAAAATGATGTTGCATTCGTCACCTCATCCCTATATACTCAAAAAACTCATCATTGTCGGCGATAAATTGTTGATGTTGTAACCCTGACTTTCCGAGAAAAAAAGCTGTCAAAATAAATACAGTATCAAGAAGAACTCTCAGAAAATCAAAATGATGAGTCTATTAGAAATCTATTAGCATAAAAGGAACAATGGCATAGCTTTCTTACGAGACAGAAACGAAATACCGAAATTCAACTAGTTTTGAAAAAAAAAAAAAAAAATATTGTTTCCCTTCCATTCGTCATATTTAGTTGAATGTGGCGCTTTAGAGCTGTAAATGACTTGCTACTGAAAAAAAGAAATCATCTGGACATCACAAACCACGGGGATTTGAGATTGAAATTGACTAAATTAGTACCTCAAATAAAAACTCTTTGCAGGAGACATCAAGCTCAAGGATCGCATTAACTTGGATTTTATTTTTCTGAGTTCACTTCGATTTATGTTTTATAATATACAAAGTGTAGTATAAAATTTATATTCATTGAAGAAAGTCAAATTAAAAATAAAAAAGTTTTACCTATGTTCCTTTTTTATTTAAAGTACATATTTATATCATACGTTTTCAGAACTTGGCTGACCATTATGCTAGAGGGGGGGGGCATCGAAATCTTTGAGGCGTTGAGGTGGGACATGATCCACAAAACGTTGGGAAACACTGAATTAACAGAAAATTCTGCATGTCTGTTAGTCTCCCAAGTCCCAAGTCAAAACTACATGATTACTTTCCCCATGGGGAGGCAACTTTGCTAGATTGGTTAAAAGTTCTCTCAAATACAATTCACAGGGGTTGATCCCCTTGTTCTTTTCCTTCCCGCCACGAATTGAAAAACATTTCAGTGTCAATCCTGTAAAACCTCTTTTATAACTTATAAGCCTCATGTCACCTCTTTTATCGTCCGTCAGCTAGTATTTGAAGCCCACAAACCTTCGGTCTATTTTGATAAGGAGCATTCCATTTACCTGTCACAATCTTTTCCACTTTGCTCTGGATCCTCTCCACCAGTTCATTCCCACGGAATCCAGATCAGATCTATGTCCAGTAGTCCAGATGTGGCCTTATTAACGTCTTATGAGAGAGAACAATAACCACCCTATCCCCGGCTTGTCTGTGTTTGTCAACAGCCATCTTGTGATGTGCTGTTCTGGTTACCTTTACAATATACCCTTTAAACCTCAACTCCCTGTCCACAGTTATCGCGAAGTCTCTGGCCTGATCAATTCCATACAGTTCTCTTCCATCAATATAGTACAGTACACAGCTTGTGATCGCTTCTTCTCAAAGTGCATCACATTACGCTTGACCACATTAAACTGGCAGTCATTTATTTATGATACTTGTGCACATAGTAACAGTCTATTTAAGTCATCCTGAAAGATTTTTGTGTCATCTTCATTGGCTAGCTCTTTCTCTAGCTTTGCATCACCCTACTAGGGGAGCATCTTATAATTCGGGTATAAAACTGAGTGCCTTTGAGATCGGAAATCGCATGAACCCAAGCAATCGACTAGCTCCTGTAGTAATATACTAAGTAGCAGTGTAATGCTAGACGCAAGTACTGTTCTATGAAGCTTTTCATATGTTAATACATATATTAGCATACTGATATATTTTGTATCTAAACATTTGTATTTAATAAATATATTTAGTAAAGAAATCCATCCTCACTAGTGTAATAATCACGTGAATTACATATACGAAACCGAAAACTATTAGAAAATACCTGAAGCGATTGTTGTGCTTACATTATATTAAAATGAAAGTAAGTAATGTGTAAAAAGCTGTCAGCAGTAATAATAGCATTTGTCGTGTTATACGGCGAGTAAGTATAGTACAAAATAAAATTTTGAAAATAGATTTGAGGGGGGGGGGGGATCTGATACTTCCGGTCACCTTGCACGACAGCATATACGGCATATTCCTAATGGTGTCTTAGGAACATTTTCTACAACTATTAGTCTCAAAATAGACCAAAAGATTCAACATTTTTCGCACATATTATGGGGAAAAAATTCTCTTGTTAGCAATTTTAACAGAAAATTTTAGACGTCTTATTGCCCATGTGTGTGTCATATTTATTGAGATGTTTCATAAATATGTTGATGGCTTTACTTCCATTAACTGTGCTTTACTGCCATTTATTCAAAGAGGCACAATAAAATCATATGAGCTAATTAACCATAGAAAATCTAGGCAACATTTTCGCAAGAAATTATTAAAAGAGATAAAAATGGTAAAGAAAAATTTTATCGCCTTCCTTGTAGGAAATTAAAAAAAAAATCAGTGTAACTGCTTTTGTCTCTGCAGATAAATGCTGCTGCTTCTGATAAGTTCTCTCCTCCCCCCCCCCACACTTTTTTTTTTTAATTTGGTCAATTATTTTCCATCTGTTTTAAGTATATAAATAAAATAAGCAATGAACAAGTAAATCTCTTCTGCAGCAAAAAATTAGATGACGATTTCTTGTTTTTCAGACTTGTGATGGATTGTGGAGAGGCCAGCGGTCTTATTGACAGGGGGGGGGGGAGTATTCATCCAATCACTTGAAAGTTTTGGCTGCAACCAAATAAAAGGAGATACATGTGAGGGGCGGGGGAAGTAAGTAACAAATGTTCCTTTCTAGTAAGGGAAGTGTTTCACGTGCCCATCCCGTGCTCACCAAGACCAGTATGCTAAGCAGACGCGCGAGGGTTATCACGTGCTTCAGGGAAAGAAAACGAAATAAAAAAAAAAAAATCGAAAATTAGACTTGTAAATGTCGACGATATTCAGTGACAGTTTTAATTTAAAGGCGGAGAGAATTACAAACATGAATTCAAATTTCTCACACAAAATTATACACCATTTTGCACAATTTAAATTATATTATCAGTAAATTAATATTTTAAACATAAATAGTAATCAAAACGTGTTTTCCCCTTCAGATTTTAGAATAATAATTAAAAAAAAAGAGCTGCGGGAAAGCATCGTGGCGGTTTCTATGACGTTCTGACCGCAAGAAAGAAAGAAACTTCATTATAGGTTCGATCTGAGTCATCGAGTAATTAAAGAAACTTTTTTTTTCCCATAAGATCCAGAGTTAGTCGATCTTTGACTCAATCAAGTAAGGTTTTCCCTCTCAGAAAAACTCAGGTTTTAATCCTTTCTGTCCTAGTGATTCCAATTGGAATCACTGTCTTGGATTTCGAAGCCCATATTAGAAGGAAGATATTACAAACATCTCTTCCTTCTAAATTCCTATCCCACGGCACTGCTGAAAGCCGACTTCTCAGCTTGTCGCAATCATCGTCTCTGTAATTCCACATATATATATATCCCTTAACACAGTGTTTTCCAACGTGGGGCGTACGCCCTATAGGGGGGCAATTTGAATATTTGGAGGCGGGTCAATTAGAAAATGTTGTTGCATTCGTCACTTCATCACCTATATACTCAAAAAACTCATCATTGCCGGCGATAAATTGTTGATGTTGCACCCTTGAATTTCCGAGAAAAAAAGCTGTCAAAATAAATACAGTATCAAGAAGGACTCTCAGAAAATCAAAATGATGAGTCTATTAGAAATTTATGTAGCAGAAAAGCAACAATGGCATAGCTTTCTTACGAGAAAGAAACGAAATTCCGAAATTCAACTAGTTTTGCAAAAAAAAAAAAAAAAAAAAAAAAATTTCCCTTCTATTCGTCATATTTAGTTGAATGGGGCTTTAGTGCTGTAAATGACTTGCTACTGAAAAAAAGAAATCATCTGGATATCACAAACCAAGGGGATTTGAGATTGAAATTGACTAAATTAGTACCTCAAATAAAAACTCTTTGCAGCAGACATCAAGCTCAAGGATCGCATTAACTTGGATTTTATTTTCCCGAGTTCAGTTCGATTTCTGTTTTATAATATACAAAGTGTAGTATAAAATTTATATTCATTGAAGAAAGTCAAATTAAAAACAGTTTTACGTATGTTCCTTTTTTATTTAAAGTACATATTTATATTACACGTTTTCAGAACCTGGCTGACTATTATGCTAGGGGGGGGGGGGATCAAAATCTTTGAGGCGTTGAGGTGGGACATGATCCAAAAAACGTTGGGAAACACTGCCTTAACAGAAAATTCTGTATGTCTGTTAGTCTCCCAAGTCAAGTTTTATTGTGATAGTGCCTCGAATAGGTATCTTTTGGCGGCAATGCGATAACAGAAGAGTATTTAGTAGTGCTTATTCCATTCCCAATAAACAAATATCTATTTTATGACAGTTTAAAAGTGTATTTTGAATAACGCTCTATAATAGAATTCCCACCCTCTAGCACACAAAAGAGTTAAAATGCTGATAGCACTGATATGAATAACGAGAATATTTTTAAAACACTTGGATTCATTTAAAACATTATCGTCATTAGTAAACTTCTTAACATTCTCATTTGTATTGTACTAGGACTTCCTCCAAGGAACTCCCATTACTACAACGTTTTCGTGTTTCATTAAGTTCATCTAAGCTGATGCAATTATATTTAATTTAGACCATCGGTTCCCAACCGGTGGTACGCGTATCCCCAGGGGTACGTGCTGGGCCGTTTAGGGGTACACGAAAAATAATCAGTAATGGCGGAATAACAAGTAAACTATTTTACATTAAGATAGGCATCGAACAAAAGTGTCAGTAGGTAAAAACAGCTATTTTAAAAACAAGGGGTACAATTTATAGAAATGGGTTTAAAAGGAGTACGCAAGTGGGAAAAGGTTGGGAACCACTGGTTTAGACGTTGTTGACACCTTATGCATCAAATAAGAGCATTTAGATAAAACAATTATAAGTGAAAGTATAATATAATAATAATAATTATTATTATTAGCTATGAAATTAACTCGATTAACTGTGCTTTACTGCCATTTATTCAAAGAGGCACAATAAAATCATATGAGCTAATTAACCATAGAAAATCTAGGCAACATTTTCTCAAGAAATTATTGAAAGAGATAAAAATGGGAAAGAAAAATTTTATCGCCTTCCTTTTAGGAAATTTAAAAAAAATCAGTGTAACTGCTTGTCTCTGCTGATAAATGCTGCTGCTTCTGATATGTTCTTCCCCCCCACTTTTTTTTAATTTGGTCAATTATTTTCCATCTGTTTTAAGTATATAAATAAAATAAGCAATAAACAAGTAAATCTCTTCTGCAGCAAAAAATTAGATGACGATTTCGTGTTTTTCAGATTTGTGATGGATTATGGAGAGGCCAGCGGCCTTATTGACAGTGGGGGGGGGGAGTTTTCCTCCAATCACTTGAAAGTTTTGGCTGCAACTAAATAAAAGGAGATACATGTGAAGGGAGGTGGGAGGGGGGAAATAAGTAACAAATGTTCCTTTCTAGTAAGGGAAGTGTTTCACGTGCCCATCACGTGCTCACCAAGACCAGTATGCTAAGCAGACGCACGAGGGTTATCACGTGCTTCAGCGATAGAAAATGAAATTAAAAAAAAATCGAAAATTAGACTTGTAAATATCGACAGTATTCAGTGACATTTTTAATTTAAAGGCGGAGAGAATTACAAACATGAATTCAAATTTCTCACACAATATTATACACCATTTTGCACAATTTAAATTATATTATCAGTAAATTAATATTTTAAACATAAATAGTAATCAAAACGTTTTTTTCCCTTCAGATTTTAGAATAATAATTAAAAAAAAAAGATGCGGGAAAGCATCGTGGCGGTTTCTACTGCAAGAAAGAAAGAAAAGTCATTATAGGTTCGATCTGAGTCATCGAGTAATTAAACTTCCCCCCCCCCCTCCCCCATAAGATCCAGAGTTAGTCGATCTTTGACTCAATCAAGTAGGGTTTTCCCTCTCAGAAAAACTCAGGTATTAACCCTTTCTGCCCTAGGGATTCCAATTGGAATCACTGTCTTGGCTTTCGAAGCCCATATTACGTGGCGAATGATTCCAATTGGTATTGTACGTCATAGTTCCATTTCTTTAATATAATAACAGATATGTATTATACATATAAATCTTACGAATATCGGTTTTTATGACTTAGTAGAATAATATGCATATATTGGATTATAGAGTATAAGCTCAGAAGTTGAATATTTGCTACCAGAATATAATGATTCCATATGGAATCAGTCGGTCAGAATTCCTATCCTGAAATGTATTTTTCATCAAAATACTTGATACTCTTGCTTTTTTAGACCTAAAGACAAAATAAATAGAAAGAAAAAATTTTTTCACTTGGAAAAAAAAATTCAGGTCAGAAAGGGTTAATAGCGCAATTCAGTAAAATATAATCTGCACGATCATATACAGATAAACGAATTCGGAAATACCATCACTTATCTAACACGTTGTGGTATATGCTCAACCACTGGTGAGACACGTAGATCTGAAGCCGACCGATTTTTTAAAAAAAAAAATTTTAAAGTTATGGCTAAAAGAATACTGCCTACTCTTTTGCGAAATGCAAAGATGAGAGAAAATCAATTTTATGTAGTTATTGTTACTTTTTTAAAATATATATTCCTGAAGTATGCATTTTATAATTAACAAACGACGACAAAACGATTCCACGCCGTGTATTGCTCTTCTACGATGAATCCTTGGACTCCTTTAAAGCATCCCATTACAAAATATCACAAAACAGCATTTACTAGTGGAGACAAATACGTCATCATGCTCAGGATTCGACCAACCTGAAACCAAGATGGTTTCAGATCGGTGGAAGGAGCTGATAATTTCCTTGTACATTCTCGCAATACACAGGCTGATATGCCATCTAATCTCATGGCTTTGGTCTTAAGCACCTCCATTTCTTCAATTTTTATTCTTCCATCAGTTAATGTCACATCTGGCATTGCAACATCGCCACCTAGATGGTACACCCTTGCAAAGTGATCATTCAGTAATTCTTCCCCCATAAAAAGCGCTGATAGTTTTAACCGTTCCATAATTATTCTTCCTTTTACTTCCGACATAGTCCGCGCGGTTAGCCTAGTGGCTTTGCGCTTCGCAACCATATGCCTGGGAAAGGAGTGTTCTAGGTTCGATTCTCGTCGGAGACGTGAGGAGCTGAAGGATCTTCCTCAGCCATAGCCAAGTTAACTGGTCTTCGGCGTGGGCAGTAGGGTTTTTCCGCCAGTTTATCTGGTGTTTTTCATTCCGCAAGCAGGTAAACCGGCCCCGTTAACACACAGGGATACAGCCAAGAATACCTTGAAGCATAGGAGTGACCATTCTATCCTCCTATTTCGGTTACGAAATCCAAGCGTGCTTGGAAGGTTGTGGGCCTTAAAGGCCTGTTAAAGCCATTAGGATAGATTTACTTCCAACATAGCTAAAGAACTCTTTAGGGTTCTCTTTGGTTTGGCCTCATCAGCTAGCTTTCTCACATAATTAATTTTGGATTTCCTTACCATACTGATCACCTTTCTTGGCTATGCCCTGTACTGCTCATGGGCATGCTGATCACTTTTTTTCTTTATATTCCCACCATACTTTTTCTTTGTTTGCAACTCCTGCTCAATGAAGCTATTCATCCATTTAACTCCTAGACGATTTCTCCTTCTGACTCTGGGTATACATTCTGATACTACTTTCTTCAAACACCCATTGACCACCTCCCATGCACCAACATCTCTTCCTTCTAAATTCTTATCCCACGGCACTGCTGAAAGCCGACGTCTCAGCTTGTCGCAATCATCGTCTCTGTAATTCAACATATATATATATATCCCTTAACACAGTGTTTTCCAACGTGGGGCGTACGCCCTATAGGGAGACAATTTGAATATTTGGAGAGGGGGTCAATTAGAAAATGATGTTGCATTCGTCACCTCATCACCTATATACTCAAAAAACTCATCATTGTCGGCGATAAATTGTTGATGTTGCAACCCTGACTTTCCGAGAAAAAAAAAGCTGTCAAAATAAATACAGTGTCAAGAAGAACTCTCAGAAAATCAAAATGATGAGTCTATTAGAGATTTATTTAGCATAAAAGTAACAATGGCATAGCTTTCTTACCAGACAGAAACGAAATACCGAAATTCAACTAGTTTTGGAAAGAAAAAAAAAATTGTTTCCCTTCCATTCTTCATATTTAGTTGAATGTGGCGCTTTAGTGCTGTAAATGACTTGCTACTGAAAAAAAGAAATCATCTTGATATTACAAACCATGGGGATTTGAGATTGAAATTGACTAAATTAGTACCTCAAATAAAAACTATCTGCAGCAGACATCAAGCTCAAGGATCGCATTAACTTGGAATTTATTTTTCCGAGTTCAGTTCGATTTATGTTTTATAATATACAAAGTGTAGTATAAAATTTATATTCATTGAAGAAAGTCAAATGAAAAACAGTTTTACCTATGTTCCTTTTTTATTTAAAGTACATGTTTATATTATACTTTTTCGGAACTTGGCTGACTATTATGCTAGAGGTGGGGGCATCAAAATCTTTGAGGCGTTGAGGTGGGACATGATCCAAAAAACGTTGGGAAACACTGAATTAACAGAAAATTCTGCATGTCTGTTAGTCTCCCAAGTCAAAACTTCATGATCATTTTCCCCATGGGGAGACAACGTAGCTAGATTGGTTAAAAGTTCTCTCACATACAATTCACAGGGGTTGATCACTTGTTCTTTTCCTTCCCGCCACGAATTGAAAAACGTTTCAGTGTCAATCCTGTAAAACCTCTTTTATAATTTATAAGCCCCATGTCACCTCTTTTTCGTGTGTTTGAAGCCCACAAACCTTCCATCTATTTTGATAGGGAGCATTCCATTTACCTGTCATAATCTTTTCCACTTGACTCTGGATCCTCTCCACCAGTTCATTCCCACGGAATCCGCACCAGATCTATGTCCAGTAGTCCAGATGTGGCCTTATTAACGTCTTATGGGAGAGAACAATAACCACTCTATCCCCGGCTTGTCTGTGTTTGTCAACAGCCATCTTGTGATGTGCTGTTCTGGTTACCTTTACAATATACCCTCTAAACCTCAACTATCTGTCCACAGTTATCGCCAAGTCTCTGGCCGGATCAATTCCATACAGTTCACTTCCATCAATATAGTACAGTACACAGCTTGTGATCGCTTCTTCTCAAAGTGTATCACATTACGCTTGACCACATTAAACTGGCAGTCATTTATTTATGATACTTGTGCACATAGTAACAGTCTATTTAAGTCATCCGGAAAGATTTTTATGTCATCTTCATTGGCTAGCTCTCTCTCTAGCTTTGCATCACCCTAATAGGGGAGCATCTTATAATTCGGGTATAAAACTGAGTGCCTTTGAGATCGGAGATCGCATGAACCCAAGCATTCGACTAGCTCCTGTAGTAATATACTAAGTAGCAGGGTAATGCTAGACGCAAGTACTGTTCTATGAAGCTTTTCTTATGTTAATACATATATTAGCGTACTGATATATTTTGTATCTAAACATTTGTATTTAATAAATATATTTAGTAAAGAAAACCATCCTCACTAGTGTAATAATCACGTGAATTACATATACGAAACCGAAAACTATTAGAAAATACCTGAAGCGATTGTTGTGCTTACATTATATTAAAATGAAAGTAAGTAATGTGTAAGAAGCTGTCAGCAGTAATAATAGCATTTGTCGTCTTATACGGCGAGTAAGTATAGTACAAAATAAAATTTTGAAAATAGATTTGAGGGGGGGGGATCTAATACTCCCGGTCACCTTGCACGCCACCATATACGGCATATTCCTAATGGTGTCTTAGGAACATTTTCTACAACTATTAGTCTCAAAATAGATCAAAAGATTCAACATTTTTTGCACATATTATGAGGGAAAATTTCTCTTGTTAGCAATTTTATTTTTATGATCTTATTGCGCATGTTTGTCATATTTATTGAGATGTTTAATCACTTTTGTAGTTATATTTGTTAAAAGCTTTTCTTTTTCTCTTCTGATCGCATGAACTTTAATGTTAATTGTTTGTCGAGAACAAGACAAAATCATGTTCTTTCTTCTTATTTTAAATAGAAGATTTTTTTTATCTATTCAAGTTATATTTATGGTTATCTCTTCCTTTCATTTATTTCAACAACAATAATAATAAATCAATAGGCAGAATTAAACAAAAAAAATATATTCTACAAGAGCACTTAGATATGCAGCAGGACTTCTTCCTGCGAAATCGGCAATGTTGGACTGGATTTCGATAGCATTATTTAGCATTTAAAGATTATAATCGTTTTCGTCACAAAACGTAGCGAGCATTAGAAACAAAATTTTTTAAAAGCCTTTTAGGTCATTAGGCAGTTATAAAATTGCTTTTTTTTTGTACAAGAAAAAATATGCAAGTAAAAAGTTTCTAAGTCCATTCATCCAATATCACTAGTCTTGCTGTTAACATATATTGCATCTAAATCACTAAATCACTTATAGATCTGTTATAAACATTAAATATTAATAAATATTTTGAATTTCAGTTAGTTTTTTTTATTTTTTATTTATCTTTTTAAATTCTTAGTCTGCAATGGAATCTAAAATTTAATACTGCGAGAAACTGAAGCACAAGAAAAGTGGCCTAAAACTAGGTTTTCAAAATTTGAAAAGTTATGAATAATAAATTGTGGCCAAAGGCTGTAAGACAAGTCCACGTTGTTTTAGGTTGTGATCACGTGTAAAGCTCGTGCCTGTCAACAATAATGACTCGTTAAACGCCTGAAGAAGTTGTCAGTGATAGATGAGCAGGAGGAGTACGCGACCTAGAAAGCATCGACGGGAGACAGCGAGAAGTCTCCGAAACAAACGTCATTCATTAAATAATTCCCGTCTAAAATAGTTCGTCACTAGCAATTTCGAAGAAGTCTTTGTAGATATTTGCATCAAAGAATCTCATTATATATTTATCATTAAAATGCATAATTACGTATTCATAATTATCTTAATATGAATCGCATGCATTGGCTGCTAAGGCAATAATGCTTTTCTTCGTATATTGGCCTCAATTTATTTTTTTAATTGAATAATTATAAGAGGCTTGTCAAAAATCAGATAATGACCATTGGGAAAAAAATGAGAATATGTCCATTTATTGTAAATGCAAGAAATATAAAACTTGAATCTCTGAGCTTGCATTGACGCAAGAAGTAATCTTGGCACCCAGGAAAAGGCAGAAAATATTTGCCTTCAATGCTTGGTAGCTCATTCCCCCCCCCCCCCCCATATACACACATCTCTCTTGCATTCTTTGCTTTTTTTCACCGTGCAGACCAGTCAATCTGGTAGTCAATCTTTTATGCAGATCATTGAATGAGTTTCCTTTTAAGGAGAGCTGTTTTGACACCGAAACGAATTGTTATGGCTATACAACACATGCTTTTATTTAAGTTGGAATGTGGGAGAAAAAAATAACAAAATACGGGGTGGAGACCAGTTTAATGTGGTTAATTTTAATAAATTGTGGCTGTAAATAAAACGAAAATAAAACTGCAATTAATCCCCTTTTTCACAACTGTGAATAGTTTTTATTCGTATGCGCGGTTGGAAGATCTTGAGAGGATATTTAATTAAATCATATTAAGATTCCCGCCAAAAGTTTTCGAAATTTATTAAAGAAAGCCTTGAATTGGTGGTGACTGAAAAAATAATTGGCTCTGATTGTAGTTTGTTAATATCATATCACTCATACATTGTCCGTCCGTCTGTCTGATGGTATATAACAGCTTTGCTTTAGTTAGACGGATTTTTAGGAAATTTAGTATTTTGTTCATTCCCTAAAATTTCTCCATTTAAATCGACCAAATTCTAGTGTCTTAAATAATATTCTGTACTATTATACTGAACAGGTTAGAAACTTGAAACGTTTCTGATATGACATGAAAAATCCGTTTATTCAAATTTTTATTTTACGGCTATCTACGAATCTATAGCTTAATTAGTGCCAAGTCCTTGAAGGATAACATTTTTTCAAAAAAGGGAAGGAATGAGAGAGAGAGAGAGAGAGAGAGACTATATCAAACATAACTTTAAAAAAAAACAACTAAATAAACAGTATTGGTAACATTACAAAACATTACAAAACTGTTGCTTCATAATTAGAAGCAACAGTTTTGCTTTATTGTTTCAATTATTACAACAAATTGTAATCTTTGTTGATAACATATATTGGTACAGCATTTCAGTAATCAGAGAATTCATTTCTGTGATTATTTCTGTGAATTAACTACTTAAGTAGCTCAGTTATAATTGTTATTAAGTTCATGCAGGAGCGACTTTATTTCTTCAGCGTTTTCTTTTGAATTTATATACAAAATGATTTTATTTATTTTTATTTTATTGAAAGGTGAAAAAGGAGTTACAAATATTGTAGTCTTGTACTGTTTGCTTAATTTTTATAAACACAAACGGCACTAAGATAATTATTCAAATTAATAATAAGAATAATAACTTTATAAGCTGTTATTACGTGAATTGATGCAAGTAGTCAAAATCTTGTTACATAGCACTTGCTTGCTTAAAGTGATGTAATTAGATTAATTCTTTAGCATTACTTTACTCCATTGAAAGTGTAATTTTATTTTTTTAATAAATCACTTAATTATAATAGCGTTTTTATACATGATGTTTTCTGTTCTTGATCTTTTGTTTAGAGATTTATTTGTTGGACAAAAATTCGACGTTTTTACGTGTTATTTTCCTCTAATTTATTGTCAGACGTCATTTGAATGTAATCGTTTGGCGTCATTTGAAGGTAATTGATGTAATTTAATTGCTAAATGTCATCTGTTGCTTGGAAATTGAGCAATCCTTCCGTTTCTTAAATAATTTTCTTTTCTTACTTAATGACAGAATTTGTTTTACGAAAATTTCACAACTTTAAGAAAATTAGCCCCATATTTTGTCTTGCGTTATTTTATTATTTTAGCCGTTTTTCCCCTTTTATTTTAATTTCACATCGAAGTGTAACACATTTCTTTTTATTTATTATTTTTTAATTTTAATTGCTCGCTGCTACAAGTCGAAAATCATGTCTGTTCGCAAATGTTTATCTGTCTCTTAGCTATGGGCCTGTACCAGCCAACAACAATAAATAAATAAATAAATAAATAAAATATAGAAACTTTGAAAGTTTCGAAACTTTCAAATAGCATTAACACCCATAATGCTATTACGAAACTTTCGTAATAGCATTATGGGTGTTAATGCTATTACGCCTTACGTAACACTTTACGTGGAATTGGAGTCATATAAAAAAAGTTCCTATTGAAACAGACACTCCTAATTTTCACTAAAAATCTTTGAGGAGAATTTGGGAGAATTGTGAACAACATAGATATTGCATTCTTTCAGGAGGATTTAGCTGATGTTTAAGCTGATGAACTTTGAACAAGTTAGAGATAGAAATGCAGTATATGTATTTCTCAGAAATTTGGAATAAGGTGAACAGGATAACGACGTACAGGGGATAGAAAGCAAAGGTACAGCGATGAAAAGGGCATTCGAAATCCTTGGAAAAGACACGGTTGTGTCCAGTGGCAGACCATACATAAGCACTGCGACACTGCAGCACCCCAAAGGAAAAAATGAAAAAATTAAATTTTGTTTGTGTTTATAAATAATAACAATGCTTACAACATTATATAAATGCAGTACAACATGTTAAAGGTTACAGCTTATGTTTTGACATTGATTAAATAGTTAATAATTGGAATTGTTCGATTAACACGTTAGATTATGAAACAAATGCACTGCGATCTAACGCCGATATTCGTTTGCTCTTGTCTTGCACGTTACGTCATTCCCAACTGTAACTGCTCAAATGGCAGTGTATTTTTAGTATCCTTACGCGCCTTATTTCTGTGAGATACGAAACCTTTATTATTGGTGGGTGTGCATGGTAAACTATTTTTTGTAAATCTTATTTTATTTTGTTAAAATAACATAATTATTTGTTTATTATAGATACAAGACTGAATTATGGCGAGTGTCACTGTTGAAAATATGAAAAGAATAATATTTGTTCAATTATCGTTACACGAAACAAATGCACTGCGATCTAACGCCGATATTCGTTTGCTGTCGTTGCACGTTTGTCATTAGATACACTGCTGCTTGGGCAGTGTATTTTATGCCTGCGCTCGTTATTTCTGTGAGATACGAAACCTTTATTATTGGTGGGTGTGCATGGTGAACTATTTTTTGTAAATCTTATTTTATTTTGTTAAAATAACATAATTATTTATTTATTATAGATACAAGACTGAATTATGACGAGTGTCACTGTTGAAAATATGAAAAGAATTATATTTTTTCAATTATCGTCACACGAAACAAATGCACTGCGATCTAACGCCGATATTCGTTTGCACTTGTCATTGCTGTTGATACGAAACTTTTATTATTGGTGTTTGTTCGTGGGGAGGATGAAATATTTTTAATAAAGCAATTTTTAATATGTAAATTTATTTATTAATAAATTCATTACTGATTAGGAAAAAAAAGTGTTTTTTTTTTGTATATGCAGCATCCCCACTTAAAATTTTCACCGGCCGCCACTGGTTGTGTCATTATTATAGAAGGCGTTGATCGTTTTCCATTTGGACGGTAGTGTGAAACTACTAGTTTCACATCCCTTCCTAAAATCCATACACAGTATGGATTTTAGGGAGAGATGTGAAACACTGGAAGTTCTTCCAAGGAATAACTAAGATCATTTCGAGACTCTAGAACAGTGTTTCTCAACGTGGGGGCGTACGCCCCACAGGGGGGAAATTTGAATATTTTGGGGGGTAATTAGAAAATGTACATGTGCATATTTATATTATACTTTTTCAGAATTTGGCTGACTATTATGTTAGGGGGGGGACATCAAAATCTTTGAGACGTTGAGGTGGGGCATGATCCAAAAAAGGTTGAGAAACACTGCTCTAGAATGCTGACCATTGACTGGCTGTGAGTTGTCAATAACCAGGATTATTCTGGAAGTTGAACAAAGGTGTAATCAGCAAGGTAGAAAGTGGTGAGACCGTGAGAGTCAAATAAATTGCAGGCTGTGTGCAACATCAGTGAGTTGAACAATATGACAAGCATTTCTAAGCCTTTTCAAGTGATACTGTTAGTTTCAAATAGCGAAAGTCGGAATTTTTTCCGATTTTCTCTCTTCAATACAACAATACAAAAAAAAAAAAGTGACTGTAGATTTTTTTTTTTTTTTTTTTTGAAGCAAGAGAGAAACAAAAGTAATGTATCAGAGCAGCCACATAATATCTTTTAAAGGTAAGTTTTAAGGTGAAAGCGGTTTAACTTAGCGAGCGTTACAGTTGAGTCATAAGTCATTAGTTGCAGAGCATTTCAAGGGATCGGAAAGGTTATATTTTCCTTTGTAGGATAGAATATAGCAAGCGAGAGGAGAGAAGAGGGGAAAGAGAAAGAGAGAGATTCTGTGGGGAAATAGGAGAAGGAGAGAAGTTAAATTTAGTGGGGAAGAGTTTATGGTAAGGAAAGAAGACGAGATCATTTTTTATTTATTTATTTATTTATTTTATTTTTATTTTTTTTTTTGTGGCTTCACTGACCTTCCATAGCCAGAAATATCTAGTTCATCCGCAATAGAATGATTATCCGGGTAGCAAGGAAAACTCGTATGCAATTAGTTGTTGATTTGTGAAATAAAATAGACTGTAACAAAATTGCACCTAGGAAATGAGCTATGCATATATTTTTCCCCACATAATTTTAGCTGCGGAGGCCTGTGTATCCCTATGGAAATGGCATTTACTTCAGATCTAGGCTGCTCGAAGAAAAACTCTGGTTCTTCGCCGACTTTTTTCTAGGTTTTCCTTCAGCTGGCGAAAGTCGGATTTTTTTTCGATTTTCTCCCTTCCAAGGCAAAAAAGAAAAAAAAAAGTGACTGGAGTTTTTTTTTTAAATTAATGTATCAGAGCAGCCAAATAATATCTTTAAATTTTTAAAGTTAAGTTTATGGCTGAAAGCGGTTTACGAGTGTTCCGTTTACAGCTGGTTCCGGATTTAGTCGATCTTTGCCACAGACAAGTAGGATCTCAAAAAAATTGACTTCAGAACTCAACAATATTACAAACAATAATACATCAGTGAAGGTTGAAAGATAAAGACTGGCTGCGTACTTTTCTTCAAAAAGTTGGTTAGGACTAAAGGAGCTCCGATTACTCCCTTTGGAAAATAAAAAGCAATACGGGATTTTTTTCACCTCACATGCTTGTCGAAATAGCTTCGTAGGTTGTACTTATCTTGCGTGGCGATTACATATTGGAGACTATGAACTGGAGCAGCACTCGCCTTCTAAGACTGCAATATACCCTTCTGGTTGGTTTCCAGTGTTACGGGAAAAATGATTCTGAGATGGGTATATTCAGGTTGGATTGCAAGTTGCATTCAGGATCGGACTATTTAAATTATTACCAGGGGAAATGTAAGACAACGAGGCCTTAATTTAATACGTCCATCAGTTAACTGTACGTGTTTATTCAGAGGTTTGGACTTTTTTTTCCCTTTATCTGGAGATTAAAACCTGACTATTTAGGAGAAAACAAACATTTTACTGTCTGAGACCAGCTTACTGAGCCTATATAGGGTTTCTGCATCTTGAAATATATTCAAACATTAAAGTTCCCGTTACTAACTTCAAGAGATATCACTCCCCTCCCTTCCAAACGTTACATTAAAATCGAGCTACTCATTAAAATATTAATTATACTTTTGCGTAATCAATATGATTACGCAAAAGTGTAATTATGACCTTCGTTTAAGATGGTAACAACAAAAACAGTATGGAAAATTTTATTTAGCTTATTAACTATTCCCGTACATAGGCGGCGTTGTTGTGGGTCGCTGCACTGTATATACGGTTACTTAGTGATAGTTCACTGCACTTTCAGCCGCCAGTTAGAAACCTGCTTGACTAGATTTATCTGTTTGCACGTATTCTTTTTATTCAGGAACGGATCTTTGGATGAGAGGGGAGGAAGGAGACAAACCGGGGCATTTGCCAAAGGCGACACCATAATGAGACGGTAAAAACGAAACAAGAATGAAAATTATATGTGGAACGTGAACAAAACTAGAAAATGAAAAAACATAAAAATATGTAAAATGACAATGATAATTTCGTTGTGCGTCTCGCAAATATGATAAGTAAGAAACGCTTATCGAGTTTAGCAATCCTTACCACAGAAAACGAAAATAGAAAATGAAATTTTATATTATGTCTTACACACTTTTCTTTTCCCGAAATAAAATAAATAACAATATTTGTGCTTTTAAAAAATAAAGTTACATTTTCGAAATTTCATGATAGGGCAGCAAAAATTGGTCTCTGCTCCCCTCAGATTTTTTGTAGATCCGATCCTGTTTATAGTTTATATGTTAATCATCTTACTCGCCTAGATTGATTATGGGGGCAAGTGGGTTCAATGATTTTGGGAGATTTAGAAAATATATTGAATAGGAATATAGTGGAGAGGAAGATGAAGTTCAAAGGTCACATAGCACAAATTGCAAGTACATCTCGGAGGATAATCTAGATATTTCCAATTTTAATCTACTGTGCGCAGATTTGGTCTCCAGGATTCCAAGAAGATGAAGAAACTGTAGAAAGACCGAAGGATTTCCGGTTTTTTTTGTTTTTTTTTTGACTGGAGCGTGTGATTTTTCTGAATGTCAAAATAAACCTTAAAATACTTTGTCGGAAAAACAAAACAATTTCTTTGTTTGGTATATAAATCTGTACCAGTGGCAATCATAATCACATCACAAAGGTTTGGAAAGATGGATTTCGAATCCCATCTAGGTGAGAAATCTTTGTACGAGCTTTTGTGAGTTAGCCGGTCTCATATTACGATGGTAGGATTTTCTCTCTCTCTCTCTCTCTCTCTCTCTCTCTCTCTCTCTCTCTCTCTCTCTCTAGAAAAATGGAGATTTTCATCCCGCAAAGCATAAACAACTATAATTTGTTTATGTAATTCTAATCAACCAAATCCACCATTCCGTGTGCATACTTATTGTAATAGATATGAGGGTCTTTTTTTTTTTTTTAGGCAAACTTCAGCAACGTTTCGGTACATCAAAGTGTTGGCAGATTTTCTCAAGCTACCGTCAACTTTTCAATTGAATATCACTTTGGATGCTTACCACTATACCTTCTTATTTAAATCCCATCAAGTCCTGAATTATCAAGTGTTTATCAAGACTTAATAAAAACAGGTGTCTATGACAGAAGCCTTAAAAATTGGGATTGTTCTGTCCTAGATTCTTCTTTCGCACTTCTATTC
Organism: Typopeltis vanoorti; assembly: GCF_054136105.1. Taxonomy (NCBI): domain Eukaryota; kingdom Metazoa; phylum Arthropoda; class Arachnida; order Uropygi; family Thelyphonidae; genus Typopeltis; species Typopeltis vanoorti. The sequence continues at coordinate 35,056,636 of NC_143556.1, read as the reverse complement.
ATTCTCCATCTATATAAGTGCTATGTAGTTTTGCTGGGGATGTTTAACTTATCAGAAATCAATCTTGCAATCTAATGTCTGATAACCTGTCCATTCGAGTAGTTATGTTCTGCTCATCGTACTTTCTTAGAACTGAAAGTAGTGCTTACTGAGATCTCTTTCTTATATACATATCTTCCTACTTATATTTCAAATCCATCTTTTGTTTTTCTTCTCACAATTTTTTTTTCTTCCATCTGCTTGACTTCGACTGGTCTAGTCGGCACAAAGATTTCATTTCCTTAGAATAGCGTCAAATACCTCTATCCTTTCTTAAGATATTCCATCAAACAAATTGTCCTGCTATCCAAGAAACTTACTGCTTTCTTTCAATCTAAGCATAATTTCTTTTCTGAATAACTAATAATTCTGAACAAATAGCAAATCTTCCATATTGCAGAATACTGTCCATCCAAGCACATACTTGATCTAATGCTATTTCCAAGAATTCCCAAAATTTTCTCGACATAGCCCACTTAAATATTTGGCTATGGTGCGATTACCGATCATCTTATTGTGAACAAAAACTCGATTGAGCAACGTATTGAAGAAGTACTGTAGGAGTGAGTTCTCAGCTTTGTCATCACATGTGCTCTCTTCAACTTGACCCACTAACGCTTCGGTAATGAGACATCAAGTGTTATGGGATAAATCGGAACTATTACACCGTTGCTGTGACATAATCAAGAGAATTTTTTAGGAATTCTTGAAAATGGCATTAGATCGTAAACATCTAAATATTAACCCAAGTATCGACTTGTCTAAATACATCATATTCACGTACACTCGAATGCGTAAACACGTATAACGTTTCGAACAATGCAACGCACAGTTAGAAATATTGTAAAAAACAGCAGTTTCTTCTATATTCCTACATAGTGGTTGTCATCTGGATTCGTCTTTACTGTTCATCCACTAATTTATATGTTTACACCTGAAGGAATCCTATGTAACTGAGATGAAACGTCGTCGTTTTGTTAATTAAAATCATTTTTAATTAACAAAACGACGATTAATATATATATATTAATATATATATATATATATATATATATATATATATATATATATATATATATATATATATATATATATATATATATATATATATATATATATATATATGTATACATACATACACACCATTGACCTTGAAGAAATTTATTTATAAATTAATTAATTAAATTTCTATTAATATTTTTGAATAATTATTTATACATACATTTATAATATTATTCAGTGTAAAATTGATTATTGTATTATTAAATTGATTTTAATGATGTCGGTTGGAAAAAAAAAATAAAAACGGTAGTGAGAAAAATATTTATGTGTAACTCACCATAGAAGTCAACTGAGCAGAGGGAAGCAGCAGAAGGATGTCAACTTGTCCACGAAATGCTTACCGTATTTACTCGAATTAATTTGCCCTCGCGTATAACTCGCACCCCCTGATTTTATTTTACAAAACAAGAAATGAAAAGGTTTCTCATATATCTCGCACACGAAAAATGTTAAAACATATTCACATCGAGGCGATAGTAACTCACTCCCCACCGTTAATTATACTGCAGATGCAAGAAAAACGAGTAGTTTTATTGTATCCCTGAATAAGGTACAGAGGCTTTTGCAGTCTGTGTCTTATATTTCTCAACAAATAGTGCAATTAGAGACAGCTGGAATAAAAATGGCGCTAACCAATGAATCACATGTTCCCCTCTCACAGAAACTATGCTGTATAGACTCAAGCAAAATCATACGTTGCATCGAAACACAGTATCTCACTAAAAACTATTGTCCATTTTTTCAGTTACATAAAATAAGTGTTGGTTTTATTTGCATTTGAAATTCTCGATGTCATTATGACAGATCACAAAGGCTAACTTCAAATAAAATTCTACCGCGAATGGAAACATGCCATATAATGAGTGTGTGAGTTCGCCTGCCAGCTTAAATGCAAACAAGCAGCAATAAAATGTAACCAAGGGTTGACATTTGTGTGTGAGTTGAGCCTGCCGGTAATGAGAAGTTCCATCGGAACGATAAACGACACCCCGTCATGAATGTGTTAAAACTAAGAAATGTATAGTGAAAGTTGTTATGACAGAATTAAAAGAATTAGCATTTTAACTCAACAATTGTCGGTTGCCTTTGTCTTTGGGTCGCACGATCTTTTGTTAATACCGCACCAATCATATGCACGTCTTCATAGCTGCTCTCTCATGTAAAACAAAATTTAACTTGTACGTATGGTAATAATTAAAAAAAAAAGTTGAATAATTTATAAGCGTATAAAAGGATATCATCTGTAATTCGTTGACGTGCCAGAAAAATTCTCGGATGTGCCACCTCTGGCACGTGTGCTATAGGTTCGCCATCTAGGGATTAGGCTACCGTGAAGCAATTGTATCGATTGCACTTAGACTAAGACTACCATAAAGCAATATTGCTGCTTCTTTGCAATGCATGAATCGTTATACCCGTAAATAAATATGAATTTCTTTTTCACATTATCTTTTCGTTTTTGATGTCTAGGGTTAGTAATACGTATAACATCTGCAGTGTTTTGTATCATATAAGACAATATTCATGTAGGTAGTGACAGATATACCATTCATCTTGTAAACTTACGGTATCAATAAGTACAGTACAGTACTGTAAATGCATTTCCTCTTCCTTATGATTTTCTTAATAACATTTTCTTTTCTCTAACTTACTTGATTGTAAGAATATAGTATATATACATACCATACAAAATATGTTAATCGACTGTTTATGTCATCGGTAAGGCTTCCGGTCAATAGTAGACTATTAGTAGTTAAGTTTTTGGGGAGTCAAAAGTCATACTCAGATTTTCGAACGAGGGGACTCAGCGCCCCTAACCCCGCGTTGTTCAGGGGTCAACTGTAGAATCCGAGAGATACCAAAATAGAAAAAAAAAAAAAAAAACTATTTATGATTTGAGCGCACAACTAGTTTCGTTTTCTTGGAAAATTTCATCGGGTGCATAACATGAAGGGGAAAATATATATATATATATATATATATATTATAAGAGAAACAACAGCTACAAAATTAACTTGCAAACGTATTGCTGACATTCGAAGGCGTTCTCGATGCTACAGTATTGTTGAACACGTTCACGCGGGCATGATCTCGTGTATGCCAAAGTTGGATAGCTGAAGAGTGACAATCAGATAGGTTATACTTAAGGTTAGTATTAACATTGACAAGATTGAGGACAATTTCTGTTGATTCCACACCAAACTAGAAGAAAACAAGAACGCTTGGTTTTCTTCTCCCCTGCAGATTAAGGTAATTCGACTGTCACTAGATCCTGAAGATTACAACAACAAAATGTTACAACTTATTGTTGTGACATTTTGTTACAACAAAAAGTAGGTGTCTGTTTGTTACTACAAACAGACACCTACTCAATCCCTGAAAGGGATCCAACTCGTGAACTTCATAATCGTACTAATAATCTCCTGAGAACCACTACAGAATTTCCTAGACTTAAGATTATCTCTTCGTTCACTTCAACCTCTCATCCGCCTCTCACATTGGGAGAACCAATGCCTTCTACGATGGGTCTTAGTGGAGCGTTTTCCTTATGGCTTGCCTAAAATACATAAGGAAAACAGTTCACTAAGAACCATCGTAGAAAGCATTGATTCCCCCCACAGATGCTAGGCCCTCCGACACTTCTGCGCATGTCAGAAGAAGGAGAATCCATTCCGATAATAGGATAATCAATCCATCTTGTGGGATGAGGTGTTTATTATTATATGCCAGAAAATTAGCTTTTCTTTTATGAAAAGATTCTAGTTCTTAAAGTGGTAACTATTTTGCTTGTACAACAGTTGAAAAAATTTACGTATAGAGCACGTGATTTCGCGTGTTGGTGACCAATTCGTTCATCGCCTTCTTTTTTCTCCCCTTCAACATGAATTGACTCTTCTTGGCACCGAGCCAACTGGGGTTCTTGTATCTGTGATCGGACAGTATAAACTTTTAAAACATTCGGCCAAGGTTTTAAAAGGTTTATCAGGCTCGACTACCTCCTTTCTCAAGAATTCGGAACACTTTGTTTCGATTGTTAAAGACCCGGATCTTCAAAAAGATGAAATTATGGCCAGTTTTGACTACAGAAGAGGTTTTAATTCTTTTAAAATATAACTTAACAAACAAAGTTATGTCACTTCTGACCCATTGCATAAATTCTAGTTACTTTCTTTTTAAAATTACTATTTACAATCAGAACTTTGGCCCTAGCCATGGGGCAACAGATTATCTTCTATATTAGGAAATTCATATTTAGAAAATTTTGACGAAAAAGCAATCAATTCCTTGGTTATGAAAAGGTATATTGATGATGTTTTCTTAATTTGGAGTCATGGACCAGATTCTTTAAGAAAACATCATCAATATACCTTTTCTATAAATAGAGATCTTCAGTGTTTCTCACTTGTGTATCAGAAAAACTGAAGATCTCTATTTATAGAAAGCCCATACATACCAACAGATACTTTCATGCGCATATTCGTCATTATTCTCCCCTCCCCCATCCCCCCACAGAAGCTTAGCATCATTTCTACTTTGGGTAAACGTGCTCGCAACCTCCTCAGTGAAGAAGCAGAGATCACCAAAGAACTACAGTTTCTTCTTACAACCATTCAGAAAAACGGCTATCCTAAATACTCAAGAAATTTAAAATCCGCACTTCTTATACTACTCCTCTTTCCAAATCCGTTCCTTACTCGGTACAGTTAAACCGAAATATGACAGCCTAAGGTATCCAGGAGTTTATCATCTTTAGTGTAACTGCAGTGTTCCCTATTTTGGTCAGACGCAGAAAGCCATTGAGTTGCATATGGAAGAACACGTGAGAGACATCACTTATGGCAGAATTAGAGCCAGTGCACATCTAATCACTTTCTTAATTCTGCTCACTCTAACGAGAGGGATTCTGCCATTCGTTCAGTGATCTGGAACAAATCAGAAAACATTTTTAGAATGATACGATGATGTGAACGTGCTCAACAATACTGTCGCATCGAGAAGCCTTCAAATGTCAGCAATACGTTTGCAAGTTAATTTAGGGCTGTTGTTTCTCTTGTAATATATATGCAAATAATTTGCAAAAAAAAAATGAGCTGGCTAGATTTTTATTTTTATTTTTATTTATTTATTTATTTTTTGTATTTCAAATACCGTATTTGAAATACAAAATCCTATACTCTGGCTAGACAGTCTGTCCAGCCAGAGTATAGGATTTTGTTATCTATTATGTAATTACTACATGGCCCATTATCATAAGCGTCCTCTTCTATCTAAGCTCAACCTAGACAAGAACTTAACCATACGGCTAAGTTCTTGTCTAGTTCACAGCACGAGCCGATATACACGTCCTTCCTTTGCTTCTGTGCTTTCATCATGTCGAAAAAATCCTGCGACAAAACACTCAGAATACCCAAGAAGTTAAACGTCGATAGAAAATCAGTACCTTAGTGAAATGGCGAACTAACATCTTAAGAAAACATATAAATGCACTCAGACGACTCTACCAAAAAACATACAACAATCAAGATTCAAGACAGAGTAGACGACAGACCTATTATAAAGCCAACATGTGTAAGTCCAAAATTATAAACGTGAAAACAGAATCATGGGGAAAAAAAATCTGTGCTGTTTTGACTGCATCGAATCCTTTGAACTGTATATATAAATTAGCAGCAAGCAAGATTAGAGCAACACTGTATTATCATATTTTAAAAAAAAAAAAAAAACAGATGGTTCTTGCACTAAAAACGTAGCAGAAACTGCGGCTATTATGATAAACAAATTTATTCCTGATGATGACGAATCAACAGATGAAGAAATTCACAAAACATACAGACTAAGAATGTAAATGGAATGGATACTCGTAACGACGATGAAATTCGTCTAATGAAATCGAATCAATATTAAGATCAGAGAAAAACCTGTGGAGAGGACGAAATAACCAGCGACATACTCTTAAGAAAGTTTGTCGAATTCCCCGAATTCATAGCAGTCTACAACGAATGTCTAAAAATAGGGCGATTTCCTTTAGTATGGAAACGCTCTAAAATTATACCCATAATCAAACCAGGAAAAAAATATCCGCCGAAATTAGAAAATACAGACTAATTAGTCTCATAAATGTTGTTGGTAAAGTGCTAGAAAAACTTCTGACAAACCGAATAATGCACTCTGTCTATTCAAGAGACCCATTAAACCACAATTAATACGCATTTAGATATTAAGCAAGCACTATAGACGCAATTATGGAGGTCAAAAATTTCACAGACAGTCTTACAGAAAAAAAAAAATCCTACTGATCTCACTCGATGTACAAGGAGCCTTCGATGCTACGTGTGGCCAGCCATAATTACTCAATTAAGAAATTTCAAATGTCCAAAAAAACTTACTGTCTTACAAAAAATTATTTTACAGACAGAAGAGCAACCGTGACATTGAAAACTACAGTTGTAACGAAAGAAATCAAACGAGGCTGTCCACAAGGTTCCTGCTGTGGATCAGATTTCTGGAACATCCAGTACGACTCGCTATTAAGACTTCCTTTCACTACTGAAACAAATGTCATAGCCTTCGTCGATGTTGCGATGGTAGTGATTCGGGGACGCGACGACTTACGGTTAGAAGTAACAGCGAACGAAGCACTCTAAAATTGCGGAGTGGGCGCGTGAGAAGAAAGTTACCTTCAACCAAGTCTCAAGTGCTACATCTTACGTAAAAAACCAAAACAACCTGTAACGGTTTTCCTAAACAGGGAGGTTCTAGAGGTAGCTAGTGAGCTAAAATACTAGGAGTAACAATGGACAATAAATTTAACACTTCAACAAGCACATCTCACATATTGCTGGAATCAATTTGTAGAAACAAACATGATTTTTCATTTAAAAGCGTATTGGGCAATAAATATGCCAAAAATGTCCTAAGCAGTACGATTTGGGCAACTCTTCCCTATACACTGATGGAAGCAAAACAGAAGGAAACATCGGTTGTGCTTTCATCGCATATTACAGACGGTCCATTATACGTCAAATAGTTTATTCACTTACATATCTCCGGGATTTAGAACTCAACACTTCTCATCAAAAGACCGCAACAATATTTACAGTGACAGTAGAAGCACTATAGACGGCACAAAAAAAAAACCAGAACAACCATCTAGCGTTATTAGAGTAGATGAGAAATCTGGTAAGGAATCTCACTCTAGAGGGATAAGAAGTTAAATTCTGCTGGATGAGGACGCATACTGGGGTAGCAACAAACGAGAGAGCTTATTAGCTGGCTAAAGAAGCGGTTATATACGAACGGTTAGAAATGTTACCAAAAGAACTCAAAATCTGCTATAAAAACACTTACAGAAAGAAAGAAGCCTATACGTGTGAGAAGAAGAATAGAAAACATCAAAAAACGGATCAACAACAAAATAATTCTTGTCAAGTATCAGAAGCAGACTCCGGCTGAAAATACACGCCATCTCTTCAGGTTTGACCACACTACTAACGGGACATGGAAAACTAAGACAATACCTACACAGATTATATATTCTAGAATCGCCATTATGCATTTGTTGTCCACACATTCAACAGACTGTTGACCACATACTTTAAGCTGCCAGCTACTTGGGGAGAGTAGTAACGTGTCCGCATGGAGATATGCTTTGCATTATGGGAGATACTAAGACAAGTGATGAGAGCTTGGTCCACCTTTGCCACGAGTTGCCTCAGTCCTGAAGATACTTCAGGCGCAAACTTTGTTTGCTTACCCTTGGATAAAGGATTAAACTAAATTTATTATCACCAATATCTCTGATATCGAATGCTTTTAAATACGGCAAATTTTTCACTCACAGCATGATAATTCTCGCAAAAACTATGGAAATATCGACAATTCAGCAGTGAACAATTCCAAACTGCATTCCATATAAACATTAACAATTGTACTTACTACTTGATATTTGCCTACTAACTTGATTTTTATTAAGTCATACACAATGTATATATATGACTGGTTGATAAAAACAATCTTTACGATCATTTATATGTATACATAACTAGACTTTTTTTTATTTGCAAAATGACTCGAACTGATAGTAATAATTTATTTCTAAGGTGGTGGGATTTAAGGGAATTTTATATTTATGATCTCTGTTAAAATTGAGAATAATTTCAGTGCAATATATTATTATTATTATTATTATTATTATTATTATTATTATGGGCAACTCCAAGGAGTCCTTAGACTCATCGAGGACGGCCCTAAACATCATGCCAAGAACAACTATTAACATCCACACAGTATCTATCATACTTTGCCTTGAACCCATTCACAGTCATGGCATCCACAACAGACTCTGGCAGCCTATTCCACTCATTCACCACTCTCCAAGTAAAAACCTAGTTCTAACACCCTTGCTAACCACAGTCTTGCTAAGTTTTCATGAGTGGCCCCTACATCTCCCACCACCAGACCTGTTCTGAAAAATATCCTCTGAATTAATCTTATAGAAATCAGTAATTTGAATGTCTCAAACATATCATCCCTTTTCCGCCTATCAACCAATTTCTGCAACCCACAAATCTTCAACCTGTTCTCATAAGGTTCATTCCCTAGACCTGCTATCATCTTGGTCACTCGCCTCTGGATCCTCTCCACCTCCTCCCCATCAAGAAGAAATCCTGGCGCCCACATGCGGGGACAGTAGTCAAGATGGGGTCTTATCAAGGCTCGATACAGAGGAAAAATAACTTGCTTGTCTCTGCTCGTCAAAGTATTCTTCAGTAACCAAGTGATTTCATGAGCTGACACTTTTGCAATGTTCCCCCTAAACTTCAACTCCTTATCCATCAACACTTCCAAATCCCTGGCCTCGTCAATCTCCTGGAGTACAGTTCCACCAATGTGGCATACTGCTGCTAATTTTTTCGCCCCAAAATTCCTTACACTTTGCCACATTAAATTGACATCCATTCTCCTTAGCCCAGTCCTCCAATCTATCCAAATCATCCCAAAATTTTGACATCATGTGCATTCACTATTGCTCTACCCAACTTTGAATCATCAGCAAACAAATGAACTGTTCCTCTCAGATCCTTTCCTATATCGTTAATGAACAAATTAAATAGTAGTGGTCCAAGAACAGAACCCTGCGGCACACCACTAGTCACAGGTCGTCTTTTGGACTCTACCCATGAATAAATTACTCTCTGATATCTCTCCATCAACCCTCCTATCCATCTCACCAACCCTATATCCATCCCCATATGCTGCAGTTTATTAATTAGAATTCCATGTGGTATCCTGTCAAAGGCCTTAGCAAGGTTCAGCAGTATCACTGTATACCAATTACCCTTATCCAGTTCAGCCGTCACTGTGTTATAATACGTGAGCAAGTTAGCGAGGCATGATCTACCCCTCACAAAACCATGATGTCCCCCATACAGTATCCCATTTTCATCTATCCATTCCTGTATTTTGCTCTTGACTACTTTCTCCAAAACCTTGACAATGACTCCTGATATGCTGATCGGTCGGTAATTTGCAACAGCAGTCTTGGAACCTCCTTTACAGTGGAACTATTTTCCCCTCTTTCAACCCCCTCAGGACTAACCCAGACCATAGACTCAGATTAAACAAAATGGTCAAGGGCACTGACAATTCTTTATCTGCTTCACGTAAGACCCGAGCTGGTATACCATCCAATCCCACAGATGTATTCACATTAAGGTTTTGTAATATACTATTCACCTCCATTTTATTCACCTCTATTCCCGTATAAGCTACTGGTTCCTTCATTCCTGCAATATACTCTTGCAAAGTGCTCGCTCAGTAATTCCACTATATCAACTGATTCAGTTACCTCCCTACCATCCGCATTCCTCAAAATCATTCTGCCGTATACATTTTTTCATTTACTTGCAGCATATCGAAAAAACTATTTGGGATTCTCTTTAGCTTGAGTGGCTAGTTTCCTTTCATAATCCACTTTTGCTTTTCTTACCACACTCGTTACCGTTCTGGCCTGTATTTTATACTGTTCATGTGCCTGCAGGTCACCTTTCTCCTTAAATTCCCTCCACAGTTGTTTCTTTTTTTTTTTTGCAGCTCAACCTTAATGGTGTTATTCATCCAATTAATCCCTAGTGATTTACTATCCAGACTCTAGGTATACAGTCAGCCATTACCTCCTTCAAACGCTCCTTTACCGCTTCCCATGCATTATCAACCTCCAGCCCTTGCAGTTTTACATTCCATGACACCTGCCAAGCAATCTCCTAAGCTTGTCATACTTACCAGCCCGGTAATTCCACATGTACCCTTTCTTAATTAAAAGGGTACATGTGGAATTACCTCACGTTTAGCACCTCCCAGGTGATGGAATATGATCACTCTCACCAACTGGTGGCAACATGGGCATATTCATTACAGTCAAATTCTCAGATGCAATTACTAGGTCAAGCACTCTCGAACCCTTAGTATATTCCATTACATGCTGTCTCAGGTAGTTATCCCTTAATAACTGCATAAAATCCAATTCCTTCCTCCCATGTATCCTCTCCTCGTTCCAATCAATGTTAGCATAGTTGAAATCTCCCCATAATAATTACCCTCCTTCCACTCATTGCGTCTATTTGCTTATGCATACTATCTTCACCATCTATTCCATCACCTGGTCTATAGCAGCACCCAACTGTATATTTTGTTCCACTAGTCTCAATCTCACACCAACAAATAGCCTCAAATGTGCACTTTTCACTATCCTGCAGTTCAACTTCAATTCTCCTTGGCTGCACTTCATCAGCTATCATCAATAACACTCTTCCCCCCATTCTTTTCTCTCTGTCCCACCTAAACACACTATACCCTTTACATTCTATCCCAATAGCTATATCATCTTCTGTCAGCCATGTCTCACTAATGCCAATAACCTGTGGCCAGGAAGAACTAACCAAGGCCAAAAATTCTTCCTTCTTGTTCCTAATACTCCTGGCATTAGTATGCATGAAGTGCAGAAGCCTGTTAGTCCCACTCCTATCTTGATGCCTTATACTAACTATCCGATTCTGATTGGTTGTCCTTCGTACTAGCTCAGGCATATTATACACATTCTCACACTCAACTGCCTCACTGGTGTCTGCATATCCGCTTCTCCCCCCCCCCCCAATAGCTATAGTCTCCCTGATTCTGCACATCCACTTTCACTTCATTCAGCAACACTTTTTCCCCGCACACCAAATCCATTCAGAGTGTAGAAGAAGTAATACCCAGATATAATACTAACGGCGTGAAATAATAATAATAATAATAAAGAATAAAAATAGGACATTTGGGAGCGGTCTGTACGATATGAGGATTTAACTTGAAGCTGTTAACTTGGATCTTATTTAAGTATTCGTACGTAATCTCTTCTAGTATTTTAAGTGTTCATTTATATGACTGCTTGTCGTTCATTAACAAATTAACAGTTACACTTGTTGCTCTGCCTTTATGTTTCTTAATATAAGCTAAATATTAAAAAGCTGTCATAAAAAAATCGAGTTCTTTTAAACAGTAATTATATATAGTGTGCTACTATTTGTTCTTAGATTTCTACCCATTTCCTGTTGAAAATCAATGTTACGAGCAGTTAATGATGAGGGTGGGGGGGGGGAAGCAACATTAAAACTTAGCGTCATCATTCCTGCAATGAAAATACCAATTCCCCTTAGTAACAGGCTACGATAATTATTGAGACAGCTGGACAAATGAGAAGTGTGAGAAAATAACTTTTCTACTGGCAAAATAATTAACAATTCTGTTTACAAGATCAAATGTTTTTTTTTTTCAAGAGAACGTAATTAACAAAAGCACATGTTAAACACGTGTCCAGCGGATGCGATGGCTACATGCCAAATACGACGTCATGATATTCTTTTTTTCCACCTTACTTCCGAAACAAAAACAGCAAAGATAATTTGATGAAATTACATGCCAACATATCCATACTTTGCTGTGAATATTTATTCGGATTTGGAGATATTTATTTTCTGATAAATAATAAAATAAATAACGTGAAATATCTATTCCGTGTAAAGATCCCCCTCCCCCCCAAAAATTAATATAGAATGAAAATAAATAAATATTCCAAATAAATAAATAACGTTATGTTCTAAATAAGTGGTAGCATTAGTTTGGTCCTAACCTTTTGGAAATTGATAAGCAGCTGGTGCTCGCCTTTTAGCATTGCCTCAGTTCAGTTATATTCCCACCAGAGTGCTAGATAAGATGGACGGTTCGTAATATTTATGTGTATTTACTCGTACGAAATATCTATTGATTTCGCTGGGCTGTGGGGATTAGATAGCCGAGTTTCTTTTGCATTTTTAATGCTAAGTAAAGTTTTTAACCCTACTTAGCCGAACCAAAGATCGACTAACTTGGTAGGTGGCTGGGTGTGGGGGAGTCTCTCTAATTTGCGACTAGAATAGTCCTTTCTTTTGGGACTTGGTGTCAATGAAATACGAAGGTGGAAAGGTTTTTTCCTCTCGGATCTTGAACTTTTCAGTCCTCAAAACAGACAGTTAACAAAAACAATACTACTGACTGGCATCATAGCCCGAACTGCTTCAGCTGCAATTCTAAACAACCCAACCCTTGGTATCACAGAAGTGAAGTTGCCACGTAATTTTGTTCTTTTCTTTCTCTCTCTCCCCCTCCTCTGTTTTCGCTCATAGATAGGATTGCAAGACTTTGAAAAACTAAATCACCCATGTCCTGTATTTGGTTTTCCGAATACGGGACAATTTTGGTGAGTCCGAAAATATTATAGGAACAAGTTTGCTGCTGCAATCATTAGAATTAAAAGAATGATGCCTTATGCCATGAAATGCCATAGTTATTTCGGCAGCAATAACTTTTTTTTCATTGCTGGAAATGGATGTGCAGAACCAGGGAAACTAGAACTACCAAGGAGGGGGGAGGTGGATATGCGGACATCAGTGAGACAGTTGCGTGTAAGAATGTATATAATGTACCCGAGCCAGTACTAAGGACAAGAAATCGGAATGGGATAGTTAGAATAAATAGAAGTATTAGGAACAAGAAGGAAGAATTTTTGGCCTTGGTTGGCTCTTCCTGGCTACAGGTTATTGGCATTAGTGAAACACGGCTGACTGAAGATGATATAGTTAGTGGGATAGAATGTGTAGGTTATAGTGTGTTTAGGAGGGACAGTGAGAATAAAATGGGGGGAGGAGTGTTATTGATGATAACTGATGAACTGCAGCCAAGGCGAATTGAAGTTGTATTGCAGGATAGTGAAAGAGCTCATTTGAGGTTATTTGGTGTGAGATTGAGACTGGCAGAACAAAATATACAGTTGGGTGCTGCTATAGACCAGGTGATGGAATAGATGGTAGAGATAGTATGCATAAAAAAATTGATGAAATGAGTGGAAGGAGGGTAATTATTATGGGGGATTTCAACTATGGTAACATTGATTGGAAGGAGGAGAGGACACATGTGAGGAAGGAACTGGATTTTATTCAGTTATTAAGGGATAACTATCTGAGACAGCATGTAATTGAAAATACTAGGGGATGTTTTGATTTTTGAAATTTGAGAGTGCTTGACCTCTTAATAGCATCTGAGAATTTGACTGTAATGAATATGACCATGTTGCCACCTATTGGTGAGAGTGATCATAAGATCTTGACCCTGCGAGTTGGCTAAAGGTGTGGAATTTTCGATTAAGACAGGGTATATATATGTGGAATTACCATGCTGGCAAGTATGACAAGCTTAGGAGATTGCTTCGTTCAGTGCCATGCCATGCAAAACTGCAAGGGATGGATGTCGATAGAGCATGGAAAGTGGTCAGGGAGCATTTACAGGAGGTTATGACTAATTGTATACCTAGGGTCCGAATAGTAAAATAAGTAGGGGCAAAATGAATGAATAACACCATTAAGCTTGAGCTGCAAAAAAAGAAATAACTGTGGAGGGAATTTAAAAAGAAAGGTGACCTGCAGGCAGACGAACGGTATAAAGCGCACGCACACGCACACACACACACACACACACACACACAATAACTTGGAATGTACTGATGCGTCGCTGAACTGGAAGCCTGAGCGAATATATTGTGTTTCATTAAGTTTGTATGGTATTTTGGGTGCGTGTTTCTTGTTCGTAGTATGTCCTTAGAGCTCTTTTCAAGCTATTGTAGTTTGTAAGGTTTCTGTATTCAAAAGGTAATTTGTTTATCATGTCTGGGATGTAGAAGTTTCGCGTGGCCTTTCCGTAGTGATTATTGTATTTATATGTGATATAATTAGTAGTCTGAGGTCTTGTTATACGGTATGTATTTTTAACTGTCCTGTAGTTGGCATCGAAATAATGTTTTAGCAAGGCTGCATAGTGACATAAATGTTTTGCTTTCAGTATTTTGTGTTCTAACATTGCAATGTTTATAAGGTCGTGATTTTCTCTTTGTTCCCAAAAGATCAGTTTTGTTATTTTGTACTGTAGCGACATTAATCTATTTAATTTGTAGGGTGTGCAGAAAGCATACGTTATAGCGTATCTTAGTATATTTTGGCATAGTGCTTTGTATATTAGTGTTTTTAGGCGTATGGGAACTATGTCTTTTAACCTGTAGAGTTTGCCACTTATTGTTCGGAGTTTGTTGTGTAGATGGTTTATATGGCTATTCCAGTTCATATCTGCATCGAAGTAAATTCCAAGGTATCGTATTGTTTCAACCTGAGTGATTGTAGTGGTTTTGCTGTTCTGTGTGTTTTTTATGTTGGAAAGTGGATGGTTATATATTTGTTATCAACTGGTCGAGTCAGTAGATTTCTGAATATCATTAATTTCGTCTTTTCTGAGTTTAGGTGTATGGAGTTTTTCGTGAGCCAGTCTATGATCAGATTTATATCATGTTGCATATTTGTTTGGGCTATGCTTGCGTTATTGTGGATGGATATTATTGCTGTATCGTCTGCGTACTGGAATATCCTACCTTTGAGTGGTAACTGATTAATATCGTGCGTGTAAATGTTGAATAGAGTTGGGGAGAGTACAGCTCCCTGTGGCACTCCACAGGTTACTAGTAGCTCACTGCTTCGGTTTGATCCTATACGTGTGATGATATGCTTTCTATTTTGGAAGTAGTTTGTAAACCACCTGTGAAGAGGCCCGTCTATTCCAACATGCCTCAGCTTTTCTAACAAGGTTTGATGTGTAAGTGTATCGAATGCTTTAGTTAGATCTATAAAGACTACCATGGCAATTTTGTTTTTGTCTAAGGCGGTATTAATACGTCTGTGAAGTCTTCCAAGAGAGATGTTGTTCCCTTATTTTTCTGAAAACCATATTGTGTTTTGGGGATAATATGAAAGATCTCAGTGTATGCTGTGAGTTTCTTCAGTATGATCAGCTCCATAATTTGATTGATAATTGGTAATGTTGCTATGGGTCTGTAATTGCTGATTAAATTTTTTTTCCCTTGTTTGTATATGGGTGTGATTATGGCGGTCTTTAGCATACTTGGTATCTGTCCTGTTTTAAATATTTTATTTATTAGTTTTAGTAGGATAGGACTTAAACTAGTTGCATGTTGCTTTATATCTTTAGGTCTGATACCATCTATTCCTGGGCCTTTGTTTGGTTTGATTTGATGTATTGCTGAGAGAAGTTCTGCTTCTTTTATGATTATACATGGATAGTGTGTCTAGGTATTGTACAGTGTTGTTCTGGTTTTCATTTGCAATATTTATGTTTATGTCGCCAATTATCATTAGGTGTTCGGTTGAGCATATTTCTTGGCTTGAAAGCCAGCAATTGAGTTCGTGTAAGAATTTTATCTTACACGAACTTATAATATTTTATCTTATAATAATAATAATTCTTTCGAATAATCATCGTTAAAACGCACTTTCGTTTTGGCTTTGTTAAGTGGTTAAGGAAAGAAACAAAATTTAATTTACCTTTGTATAATTAAGAAAGAAAATTAATTCATTTTTAATTATATATTTTGTGTAATCACCAAATATCGCACATTCGAAAAAGGCGAGATATTATTTTTTAATAATTATTGAAATAACATCCACGAACTACCGATACCGCACCGCACAATGTCCAAATAAGAACTGTTTGAAAATAAGCAAATGCAATGCATCTGTACAGGATTATGAATAAAACGCTTATACTAAATAAAAAGCGACCAATGAAAGGGACCGCCGCCGCCACCGTAAACTATAAACAAAATTAATTTAATCGAATTGTCAATTTTTTATGGCTTACAAATCAATTTAAGTTGGATTATTCGGAAAGAATATTGAAAATTTTAATTGCTTAACATGATATTTATAATTTTATCTTTTCATTAAAATACGGGACATCATTAGCCTTCCCCTACAAGTACAATACGGGACAGCAAAATTCGACGTAAAATATGGGACGTCTGGCAAGCCTACTCTTGTATTATAAGAATAGTCAATGCATTATAATTATAAATAGTTCATTGTTTGGTGGGGTAGCAATCCAAATCTGTAGGTCCACTTATCTATTTTGCCAATTATGTGTAAGATGCTATCAAACAAATTCAGTTGTACTTTAGTTGGGTAACTGGAGGGGAAAAAATGAAAAAAAAAATATATTAAAAACTCTGGTTATAACATAATATATAATAGTTAATTATTAATATCATTCTTTTGCCTTGTGTGTGTTGTGATATGTCAGAAATACGTACATTATGCCAATAAATACAAGTTTGTTGAATTAAATTAAAAATATTGTTTTCTTATGTATTCGTAAAAATTCCTACTCTTAAATCAGGAATGTCGATTATTTTATTATAAAGAGGAACTCGAGATCCTGCTCCGTCGATTCATTAGGTTCATCCAAACAAAGAGGTCCAATCTCTTGCCGAATTCAATTCGATGCTAAGGTCAGCAGATGTAGAACCAGGAAGATTCCGAATGTTTACCTTATTCTGCAAGTTGATGTGAAGCCTATTTTGAATTATCTTCAAAAGTGAAAGGTATGCGCATCAGAAATTGCCTATCCGGTTGACTTAGTGTATATTGTCTCTACTTTTCAACCTTCAGGCTGTGGTCTCGAATTGAGTATGGCATGGATATCTTTAGGTAGGTAGCAGATAAAATTTCATCTCCTACCGTGAAACTGCCCGGCTCGGTGGAGGTCTGAAGTGGCTTGAAAGATTTCATGTTTTATCTAGATGTAGTGCTGGCTTTTCCGGATTACGTAACATTGTGGGTTTACAATGTTTGGTGGATGAGATTTTCATTAAAAAAAAAACTAAGATTTTTTTTTAGTCCAACTAGAATAAATTTATATTGCATTAGATCATGCAAATAAGCTGGGCTACGACTTATTATTATTTTTTTTTTGTATTTTCTATATTTTTTTTACTTCGTCCGAAAACCCTCTTCTAGAGACTAAACACGAAACTTTTTCAAGCTAATTCAGGCCATCAGTAAACGAGGCTGTGGACATTCACTTACATACATTCGTGCCGAATGGTGGAAAATCACATATAATATTCGTTCTTCAACCAAGATAGCAAGTAGTTTCAGAGAGATTTTTTTACCTCCTATTACTCGGGCTTTCTCATTTGATATGCGTGCACCTCGTGAATCAGATACATATTGAGAAATCAACTCTGGCTATTCTGATATTAATGAGACAAAAAAAAAAAAATTTAACAATCCTTACACGCTGAAATCAGAGAATGATTTCAGCTCTTGCAAGCAAAGCTGAAATCATTCTCTGTAAAAATAATTCGAATATATAGTAATCAGTAACGAACGAAAGGGTGTACATTACATCAGAGAGATTTTATCACAGTTTCAGAGAGATTTTTTTACCTCCTGTTACTCGGGCTTTCTCATTTGATATGCGTGCACCTCGTGAATCAGATACATATTGAGAAATCAACTCTGGCTATTCTGATATTAATGAGACAAAAAAAAAATGTAACAATCCTTACACGAACTCTTGCAAGCAAAGCTGAAATCATTCTCTGTAAAAATAATTCGAATATATAGTAATCAGTAACGAACGAAAGGGTGTACATTACATCTAAAATTTTTAAAGGAATGAAGAAATGAGTAAAGTAAGTTATTCATTTTGAAAGAAACATTTGACGTGGTAAGATAAGATAAAACGACGCAGTTGTTGAAAGAAATTGGAACAGAATTGGAAGGACAGATGATCAATTGCATTCAGCAGTACAGTAACGAGGGTATGCAGTGCCTGTGGCAAGTGTCTAACTTGCACCCTTTAACCCAAAAATGACAAAAGTTTTGAAAAATTGAAATGTAACAAGTTAAATTTTACTAAATGAAATATGTTAAATACTTACTATTAACCCCATCAAAATGAGCTGCAAGTGTGTTGCAGAATTTGTGTGTCTAAAGCGGTGTATTGCTGAAATTTAAAAATACAATATAAAATAGCGGACTTTTATATCTATTTATTTATTTTAATTTTTTACGTTTTGCGCACCAAACCTAGTTGCTCCTGTGGCGGGCGCTTCTTTCGTCACGCCCTCGTTACGGCACTGGTATTCAGCGTAGTTTGTACATCAAAGTAATTTGTGGACAAAATACTGGGAGGAGAGGCGAATGTGAAGATTTAGAACCAAGCATCATTCGATGGAAAATGAAACAGGGCATGGAAGATTTCCAATAAGCACGATGCCATCTCACACCAGGGGACGAAAATTGTATACTACAAGAAGTATTTTGCAAACAGCCATGCCACAGGGATCCACTCGACTAACCAATCTATCAAATTACAAATTTCAAATGCTGAATAGTCGAAGAGAATTAAGGAAAAAGAAAACAAAATAGATTTAACGATATGTATTAAAAGAGCGAGAGCGAGAAAGAACTTTATCATATGTTCTAAGAAGAAATGATGAAAGGAAACAGATCCTGGCGAGAGAAGAGTAAAGATATATATTGGATGACTTCATGGAAGATGGACATCCTGTAATGAATTCTCTTAAAACATCCAAAACAGACTTTAGTAAAATGGAAGAATGATTATTTAATTTTATTGCTAAAATAAAATGACCTTACTGCAGAGCTCAAAAGAACAACAGTTGAATATTTAAAATATTCGCAAACTAGTGGTAGGTGATGAGAAGTACGGCACAGTTTATAACGTTTGCCAATAAATGCCACAGAAAGTTGAATATCACAGTAAGGGTTGGGCCGGCGCTACCATTTAGGCTAACTAGGCAACCGCCTAGAACGCAAAAATTCAATCTATGCTTTATTCATACTTTACTAAAATATCAAAATTAAATAGTGATATATGATTTAGGTATCGATTCTTTTTCCTTATCCCTCACACATCATACTATTTTACTATTTAACTCTTGGTTCTTTTTTGTTCCTTACCTAAATGATTTGAACTTACCGCTATTTAAAATTCAGTTAAGATAAATATTTTTAAACGTTAACGTTTTAAAATATTAAATTTCGGTATTTTATAACTTTTTTTTTTGTAAATGAATTATAACAGAGAAGTTTCAAATTAATTAAAAAATAAAATAAAAGCCCTATTAATTTACCTATTAATTTAACCTGAAAGACACTTTTATTTTGTTTAATGTCAATTAGAAACATTTTCGTTTATGTGGGTATTTTCCAAACAATATGTGGAGAAAGTGGGGATTTTTAGGAAAGAAGCCCTGCGACTCGAACTTTGCCGAGTCTTGTGACGTCATGGCACAGCGATAGTAAGTCTACTCTACTAAGCGCCTGGAACAAAAACAAAATAAATAAAAAATATCTTTTGTTTCAAATATCTTTGAAAAATAATCTGTTCAGAATATTTGTGAAAGACGAACGTGTTAACGTGTTTCAATATCTCCATTTCCAAGTATCGAGCGATTAAATCAGGTGAGTTCATTTTATTTTCAATAATCAATTATTAAAAATAAATTTGTTAAAACTAATTTAAAAAACATTTAATTTTTCGAGTTAATTTTAGTGTCCAAAATGAATAACAATAAATTAATTAATAACGTGTGAGTAATTAATAAGTCTGTGACTTTTTTAAAAATACTTTTATTTTTATAAGAAAGTTTATTTATAAAAGTATAATTTTTAGTTAACTATGGCCGATAAAAACGGCCATCTGGAGCTCAGTATCGGAAAAGAAAATCAGAAAAAGCTAAAGAACTAGCGAAGCAAAAAGGTTCGTTCTTGAAATATCTCTGCACAAGAGAAACAACTAATAAAGATGAACATGATAATTCTTTTGCCGAAGATACGAAAGATGAATGTTGTGTTACTCTTATTAACGATAATAACGATCCAAGAACAGATGTGCAAAATAAAGAAAACGACGAAGATACCAAAGACAAACCAGAAGAAGATACTACTGTTCCTGTATTAAATTAGTGATCCCGCGGATTGGTCTTCTCATTTTAACGATAATTTCCGACAAATCTTAGTACAAAATGGACCACAGCAGATTGTGTCATACGATTTCCCCAAAGATTCACAAAAAAGAAGATTTTCCTCTTTACACTACAAGAAGATACTACCGAACAATGAAGTAGTGTACCGTCAATGGTTAATATATTCAGTATCAAAGGATGCAGTTTTTTGTTTTTGCTGTAAAATATTCAATAAAAAAAACACGTCAACTCTACAAAAATCAGGAGTCAAAGACTGGAAAAATATTGGAGGAATCCTTTCTTCACATGAGAGGAGTACTTCTCATTTAGAAAACTATCAAACTTGGAAAGAACTTGAATTGCGATTAATCGCAGAAACAACTCTTGATAATTTCAATCAGCAAACAATCAGAGAAGAACAATACTGGCGTCAAATATTGGAACGTTTGATTGTGTTAGAGTACTTGGCACACAAAATCTTGCATTTCGCGGTACTAACGAAAAGTTATACACTCCCAGTAACGGTAATTTTTTGAAGTTTGTTGAATATTTAGCTCTCTTTGATCCTGTAATAAAAGAACATGTACGTAGTGTCAAAAGTCAAGAAATAATGATTTAGGAAAAGATATTCAAAATGAGCTTATGCAAATCTTGGCAAAAGCTAAAAAAATAATATCTTATCCCTTGTAAAATCGGCAAAATATTATTCAGTCATCTTGGATTGCATTCCGGACGTTAGCCATATTGAACAGCTGACAATGATTGTACGTTTTGTTGATATTGTCATTCCATCAAATAGTGAGATGTCCAAACCTCAGGTAATAGCAAGAGAGCATTTTTTAGGATTTGTTCCTCTAGAGGAAACTACAGGTTCATTCATAACAGAAACTTTAATTGAACATCTAAGGCAAATGGAATTACCGATCGAGAATCTCCGTGTTCAAGGATATGATAACGGAAGTAATATGAAGGCCAAAGAAAATGGTGTTCAAAAGAGAGTTCTAGATATAAATCCTCGGGCCTTCTTTATTCTTTGTAGCTCACTCTCTTTAAATTTAGTGGTCAATGACGCTTCCAGGTGTTGTTTAGATGCAACCAGCTTCTTTACTTTACTTCAACAGATTTATACCCATTTCTCTGCATCTATTCATCGTTGGCGAATTCTTTCTACTTGTATTTCGGACTTGACTATTAAACCGTTGAGTAACACAAGATGGGAGAGCCGTATCGACGCTTTAAAATCACTAAGGTATCATCTTGTCAGTATATATGATGCACTCATGCAAATTTTTGATGATCCCAGATTAAATAACTCAACTGGAAATACTACCCGACATGAAGCAAAAGCCCCTGCCGATTCCATTTGTAAATTTAAGTTCATGGTATCCCTTGTCGCGTGGTACAACATCCTTTATGAGGTAAATATTTCAAGCAAAATGATAGAGAAAAGAGGCTGATTTTAATTGTTACGAAGCAACTACAAGTAACTAAAGAATACCTTCTAGAATGTAGAACTGATAAGGGTTTTGAAAATATTTTGACTGATGCTGTTGAAATTACAAAAGAACTGGAGATTCAACCGCATTTTGAAATAGAAAGAAACCGAAAAAGAAGACAAAGACGGCAGTTCGAATATAAATATCAAGATGAGGCTTTGCAAGATCCTCAGCAGAAGTTCAAAATAGAATTTTACTATTGTGTCTTGGATACGACTATACAGGCAATTGAAGAGAGGTTCCAGCAACTACAGCAGCATAATGTTCTATTTGGATTTCTTTATGATATATATAATTGAGCCGTCTCTCTTCACTGTGTACCGCTTAATTAGCGATAGCCTTGGGCCATCTATCTCTGATTGGTACCAGTGGAGATTGAACTGCCCACTCAGTCTCCAAAAGTTAGATAGGGCTAAATGGCCTCGCCTACTCCCCGTATACGGGAATAAAAAGGCGTTAGCTGATTTTTTTTTTTTACTAAACGATTGCAAAAATCTTGAAAATGTTTTGACTCATAATGCTAATAAAGATAGATGCCAAGGATCTCTGCAGTGAACTTCAAGCAATAGCTCGAAGACTTCCAAAATCCATGCCACCACAAGAAGTACTATCCTTTATAGTAGAGCAAAAGCTTGTCGACTGCATATCGAACGTTTTTATTGCACTAAGAATTCTCCTGACACTTCCAGTTTCAATAGCAAGTGGAGAACGTAGTTTCTCAAAGTTAAAACATGCTTGTGCTCAACAATGTCCCAAAACAGGTTAACAGATTTGGAAACAATTTCAATCGAACACGAGCTAGCTTCTACAGTAGATTTAAAGGAAATGATAGAAAATTTTGCAAAATTGATGGCAAGAAAAATTGAAATTTGATTTTCATATATTATACATATTATTACTCTGTATATTATTAATAAAGCATGCCAAAATAATTTTTGTTTTATATTTAAAATTTCATTTAAAAAAATATCCAACTTGTGAAATAAGGGGTGCACTTGTAAACTTTGCTTAGGGAGCAAAATAACCTGGCACCAGCACTGAGTACAGATATATTTTTATAAAATCTGTAAAAATCAGCTAACGCCTTTTTTTTATTCCCCTATATAGGTAATAGGCGAGGCCGTTTAGCCCTATTTAACTTTTGGAGACTGAGTGGGCAGTTCAATCTCCACTGGTACCCAATCAGAGATAGCTGGCCCAAGGCTATCACTAATTAACAGGCATGCAGTGAAGAGAGACGGCTCAACAAGTGCCGCAATCTCGTGGTCCCCAACCCTAACACTCGTATTCAATGTTTAAAATAATGTGGGTTCTACGGTCAATTTTCTTGAGTTTCTGGGAGAAAAAACCCGTTTGCCCATGCCAGAGATCGACTAATGGTCGAAAAAAGGCTTAGAAAAATTTCTTCTAGTCACCGACTAGATTCGAAACCAAGACGTCTTCATTCTTGCAGTTAGGCGCCGTTGTGTGCAAACGCCACATCCACTGAGCCACACTAAGCACATCTGTAAAATAGACAATTGAAATATTGCTGCTTTCTTTACTTTTTAAATGTTATTGCTCTAATGAAAAGGTGATCTTTATCCCCCCCCCCTTCTATTTGTGTGATTTTGCAGAAAGGTAATACCAGTATACTTTTCTGATACATGATTCTTCAGTTTTTATTATGAAGAATTACATAATGCTTACATTATACACATCCGAAAGGAAGTATATTTTGCATTATGGAATACTAAAGCAATTGATGTGAAATTCTCGGCCTCCATTTCTCTCTCTCTATATATATATATATATGCCCTCTTGTACAGTGGCGCACCCAGAGGAGGGCCAAGGGGCCCGGGCACCCCCAAAGAAAAGGAAAAAAACACTAGAAAAATTTCCAAAAATCTTTTCCTAATTAAAATTCATTTTATTTTATTTATGTTGTGTGCTACTTATGAATTAGTGATCACTGCAGATGCTCAGTTATAGGTCATATAACTGAGCGATTCGTTTTGCGAATACACACTACACATCAACCGATGTGTAGTGTGTATTCGCAAAACGTCTACTCAACCCCCCCCCCCAAAGTTAAATCCCGAGCGCTCGGCCCCCTCCAAGATTAAATCCTAAGTGCGCCACTGCTCTTGTATATAGATACAAGTACCCTAATCATGAAGTTACTTCCCGTGCAAAGTTTGTTTGCTTACTCGAATGATTAAACAGGAATTTATTTTCATGGAAAGTTTAATGTAATTTGTAACCAAGTGAAGAAAAAAAAAATTCTGCAATAAAGGATTTAGATTCGATTGAGAGACGATTAAATCTTAGTACACTGTTTAATTTTTAATTAGATGTAAGCAAAACGCATTCAGAGTATTTGAAAGTACAGAGTAAGGCTTTATGAACCTATGATATATGGAGATTATTATCATACACGCTATATATGAAGTCCGTAGACTCATCGATGGAGATCCACATAAAAAGAATAAATTGTTCCCATCCACAAAAGGTTATTTGCAAACCTATAGTACATTTTATACAGTGGGTGGGCTAGGGATATTT
Source organism: Typopeltis vanoorti (assembly GCF_054136105.1). Taxonomy (NCBI): domain Eukaryota; kingdom Metazoa; phylum Arthropoda; class Arachnida; order Uropygi; family Thelyphonidae; genus Typopeltis; species Typopeltis vanoorti. Next base: position 35,032,087 of record NC_143556.1, on the reverse strand, counting down.
TTTCCATTTTTATCAATTTCATATTTTTTTGAATTTTTCATTTATTATTTTTTTACAGGGTCCAGAAACCCTGCTCTAGAGACCAAACATGGAACCTTTTCAAGCCACTTCAGGCCTCTAGTAAGCAGGAAGTGGCCTCCCGCTGGGCAATGACATTCATCTTCCACCTGAAGACAATCACAAATATAGACAATCGAAACCCTCTGCAGGATTCGTACATGCTGGTTGGAGAAAGGGTGCGTTCTCCAACCAACTTCTCACCACACCACAAGGTCACATATCAACATCCACTCTCTGGCAAGCAAGACTGTGCTCAGGATGGAACGGCAGGGCTACCATTCCATCCTAAACTGGTATGGCATCAAGGGCTATCCTGGATACCATACCAGTTCTGCAGCAAGCCTTGGGCTCTTTAGACCATGAGGAAGGAAGCTTACTGCAACACCATGGACTCTTGCAGGTGAGCCTACTAGCCTACTGCTCATGGCCAGGCCATTCAGGACTGGCCCGTCTTGCCGAAGCGTCCAAGAATAAGACTATCACGGTCTCCCTTGCAAACTTGAGAGCAAAATTTCTAAAAGGATAAATTTGAGATTTGTACAAGTTATTTATAATTACAATTGAAACACCTACGGCTATGAAGTGAGTATTACATCTGTTAATTGAGCGTCTCTTTTAGCCAGTTATTATCCACCTGCACACAATGGCACTACTATTATCAATGGTATCTACTGCCAATCGCCACCACCAAAACTTTTTTTTTTTGTCTGTAAACTGTGTGTTCTGATGGCTGATTTGTCTGTATGTGGGATGAAAAACCTGCTACCACCATATGAGATCAGCTAACTCACCTTCAATTGAACAAAAACCCAAAGATTCCTTGCCTTGCAAAAGCAGCATTAGGAAATGAATATAGTATTGTTGGAAAACCATATATATGATATGAATTTATTAAGAACAGTTCACTGATTTATATGGTACGTTCTCCAACCAGAACTATGACATGCAGTCATAAAAAAAGAAAAAAAAAGTAGAGGAGAGACTACAGAGGATGGTTTGTTGAAAATGACTGTGTGTCCTGCTAGAGCAACATATGCTAAGAAATCTCTGATGGAGTGACAGCGACAGAAGACCTATTTGCCAATGATGTTGAAAAAAGTGGTATCAGAAAAATGCAGACTTATAAATTTATGCACCAAAAGGGAATAATATCTTGCAGCATGAATTATTCAAGATTTTTATGGCAAGGAAGTTATAAATGCAAAGATAGTAATCAGACTGGAGTCTAATTAAAATAAGGTCTGAATTAAGTGCACTTCATTTAAAACTTATTTTTACAGGTATTACAATACTAAATTATAAAAGGATGTTTATTAACTGGATTATATTTTGCTGGATTTCAAACCAGCATTTTCATACAGTTTACACGACAATGAATAAAACAATTCAAATTGTAACAGATAAAAGATCTGAAATCCTAATTTGGTCCCTCTAATGTTGATTAAAAGAAGTTTTGTGATTGAGTAAGAACTGATCTTAAAATGACAGTTTAATATTTGACAGAGTAATGCAGCCATATTTGTTGACATTAGGAGAATGCTTCATAACCACTGCTCATTAACAGATTAAAACCTGTTCATGTTAAACTGCTTTGTATTGATGGGGTGGTTTAACATGAACAGATCTCACAAAATAAATAAAATACCACAAAATCCAGATTTTCAATATTCCTCTATGTCCTATAGTTGTCAGTATAGACAGTCCAACTTACTCAACAACTAAGTCACATGCCCCTCTTGTAACTCATCTACTTTTATTTAAAAAAAAAATCAGTCCATTTCAAATCACTAGCAAAAAATCATACCCCTAAAAATTCACACATAATGATTAGTTTATTTCCTTATTCAAATACTAATGTACCACTAACACTCTAACTTCCCTCATGATAATTTTCTTCTTTGGCTAACTTTTACATGGAATACTTTGAGAGCAAAGTACTTATCACAACTACTTTCAAACCTTTAGTATGGTTATGCTTTGTTGATGACATGTTTGTCATTTGGTCCCATGAGCAAGACACTTTGGATTCTTTTGTACCTTACCTTAACAACCAACATCCCAATTCACTTCTTTACACAAAAAAGAATCAACTGTTTACCTTTTTCTCAACTCCGTAACGCAATTGGAAGAATGACGGTACATTGTGCCCTTCTATTGGAATAGGCCTAAGTTTGATTCTCGTCGCAATGGGAGGAATCTTTATTTGGACGATTTTCAATCGAAGGTGAGTTAGCCGATCTGATACAGAGGTAGGAAGGTTTTTTCCATCCCGCATACAGACAAATCAGCCCTTCAGAACACACGCAATTTACAGACATAGAATACCAGTTGTGGTGGTGGGCGGTAGATGGCGTTGATTCACAGTAGAGGTTCGGTGTAGTGGTTAAGACAGTTGTATCAGTTAAGACAGCTGTAGGTGTCCTCCCGCGATGAGTCTTCGGCCTCCTTGGAGGTGTCAGGAATAATAATTAGTCACTCTCCTTTCAGATAGTTCATTATCTTTTTCCATTTATAGAAAGCAAATGCACACAGGAAGATATCTACATAAGCAATCACATCTTCATCCAGCCTAACAGCAAGGAAAAACAAACCTTACATACAGAGCCAGGATTATTTGGTCTAATGATGCAGTCCTTTCCAAAGAACTCAACTATCTTTACCATCGTTTCTTAGCCAATGGCTACAGCTCCTAAAAAATAAATAAAATACATGGCCCACTACTATTACACTCTCAAACACACACAAACATCCTATTCCATATATCCAAAGTATATTTGAAAAGATAGCTCAAGTACTAATAAAATACCCTTCAAACCACATGTCAGATTAGCAACTTTGATTAACTCTCTTCTAAGGACAAACTCCATTCTCTAACACATCCTGTGAATATTATTTAGCCACTATGAAACAGACAGCAAGATCTGTTAATATCTTGTAATTAAGTAGGAGCTGATCTTAAAATTATAGTCCCCCAAATATTTGGCAGATTAATGGCTTGTAGAGCATATGAAATGCATTCACTACCAATTATTATTACAAATCAAGACTGACAGAGCATGCTCTGGGCACCCCTTCACACAGGGTTAAATGGAAGAAAATTAATGTGTTATATAGAAGTCATTATAGGTCAGATGGACTATTTTTAGGGTCAGCAGTGGCTATGAAGCAGTATCCTAACCTCAACAAGAACAGCTGCATTAATCTGTCAAAAATTGGCAGACTGTCATTTTAAGATCAACCATAATATTTCTTTTAATCAACATTAGAGGATGCCAAATTAGGGCTTTAGATCTTTTATCCATTACAATTTGAATTGTTTCACTTACTGTCACATGTTGTTTTTGCTCTGAAGACTGTTTGAAATCCAGCAAAATATAAGTCAGGTAATAAACATTCTTTTATAATTTAATTTTGTTTAGTGTTATAATACCATTAAAAATTAAAATAAGTTACGAATAATGTCCAAGCCCTAAGCTTCTGAACTAGAAGCGAGCTTGAAATAATCATTTCAATTTGATATGTTGTAGCCATACTTAGTGAATACCATTGTAGGTGTTCAAGAACCTGTTGAAATATACCATGCAATTTGTGCATGGTATTTGGCTGAATGCATAGCCATACTTGCTCTTCAACTAACAGGCTGCAGGTTTGAATGTTTGTGACTGTCTTTAGGTGGGAGAGGAATTTCCTCATCCAGTTTGAGCCCAATGCCCTTCTTACTAGAGGCTTCAAATGGCTTGAAAAAAAGTTCCATATTTGGTTTCTAGAGCAATTTCCAGATTACGAAAAAAAATAATATAAATAAAATAAGAAACCATGAAACTATACTTAACCCACATATGAGATGTTCACAACTCTGCATAGGCAGGTTAAGTTTTTTTAAAATTCCATTGTTCATCACAACCTTAGCCATTCTCACAGAGGTAGAGGGTTATTGGTTATTTCACCTAGAAACTTGGGTTTTTTGTCCCACAGAACAGGCAAACCAGTCCTGTGAACACACACACATGGATTACATCATGGATACGTCCCAGCCATATGCCGGTCCCAAGTCTGAATAAAACTGGGGAGTTGGGGGAAAGCAATGGTGAACTACCCTGTAAAAATCTCACCAGGAATACTGGTGGGCAATGCCTACAAAGGTCACCTACAGTCGGAAATGACTGAAAGGGAAAACCAGTCATCACAACCTAATATTAAAACTTGTAAAGTGGGTATCCTATGCATTGTCATCAGGCAATCTTAGAATGTATTTGGATTGACTTATTAAATAGAGAAGAGTTTGATAATAACAGCTATTTAGCAATTAATTGATTCATTGTAGTTGTATGTTTGTCTTAAAAATTAGGTTGAAGGGATATAACGTGTTTCTTATTATCCTATCTCATTTTGATAAAAGAACCAACATGCGACTTTTAGTCTATAAAATAGGTCAGTCTTAAATACCATTTAAGACTGACCTACTTAAGATATTTAGACCTAAAGACATTTTATAACACACACACACACACACTATAAAACGTATTATTTGGAGGAGGAATTAACAGAACATTATTTTATTATCAGACATAAAAGAATGAATCATTCCTTTCAGAAAAGCATTCATGAACACTTTTTGAATAAACAGATAAAGTTTAACACATTATATCCATCTGCATTATCACTGGCACCAGCAAATTGTTAAAATTTTTTACAGTATTAAGACAAGGAGAGTAATACCTGTTTATAGCTAAAGTGATAATCTTCTAAATAAAGAAATGATAAGACTATTTAATAAGCAGAGAAAATAATTCAGTAAGTGTTTGTACTAAAGAATAATAACAAATTTATCACAGTGTGAAAGTAGACACCCCACAACAGCAGTTCTGTTTATAAAAATGTAATCCCTGATTAAATATATATATATATATATATATAAAATATATTACAACACAGAAAATGCTGAAAGCAGCATTTTCTGTGTTGTAATAAAGGAGTAAATGTATATTTTTATACTTAATTATTGTTTACTCAAATGCACACTACGTCTTGACTTAAACATTAACAAGTTTAAATTTATTGTTATGTTTGAAAAAAAAAAAACACACAAAATCTTATTCCATAAAATTCTACATTTCGTATGATTAATAACAGAAAGAGCACAAAAGAAAATATTAGCATTAATACAATATTCCTTCAGGATGCCATGCTTAGTGCTATTTTCAGTTTTGAATTATAATAAAAAATACAATCCTGATGAAATGTAAAATTGAACTGTTTAATAACAGTTGCTATTTACTAATTATAATTTATAATACAGGTTTGCAAAATCACAAATTCACACAATCACCATTGATTATTATTTTTTAAATGCATCAGAGCAGTAGTAATAGCAACAAAAAAGATTTGAATTGAAATAAATACAACTAATATTAAACAAAATCCATACGGCATGAATTAAGTTACTAATATGCATAATGTGTACAATACACATTATATACATTACTTATTACATGATCATGCAGATGAATGCGAAATCATTTGGATATAAAATTTTTTTTTACAGTGATATAAGGGGAATTTTTAGCAAGTTGTTCTGTTTTTAATCTCATTCTTAATATATAATGATATTATTATAATAATATATAATAACTTATAGAAGCAAGTATGAATATTATAAACAAATGTGTTTGCTTTTATAATAATGTAATGGCTTAAAAGTTTAACACTAAACATTAAAAAAAAAATAGCATAAAGAAGGAATTCCACAAGTACATTTCTTTAACTTTATGTGGAGGGAAGTTCTAATGTGCATATATTAAACAAGTAGTAGCAGAATTTTCAATAAAAATAATATAAATATTAATTATAGCTGAGAATATATAGTTTTCAGAAAATTACCAGTTTCTGCTGAAACAGAAAAAAAGAAAGAAAGAAAGATTTAGTTATGATCCAAACATTTCTTTCAAAATAAAACAAAAGTATACATTATTCAATTTTTATTTTATTTTGAAAATGAAAGCTTTAAGATTTCTTTCACTAATGATATGGTGCAGATGTACATGTTTATATTTATCAAGTGGATAGAGCAAGATATGAATAACATGATAACATGTATATGAATTTAGCATATCCACTTCTGAGTTAAAAAAAACAAAACATCAAATCACAGCAATTATATGGTTCTAACAAAAAAAAAAAAAAAAAAAAAAATATATATATATATATATATATATATATAAACTGATCATTCTAGACATTTGTCAAGTCAACATCTGTGAAATTTTTCTGCAATGAATGCTAAATGAAATGTGGAAGAATGAGTTCAGATCTTACTACTTCAGTAAGCACAGTCAACAATATTTAATAAAAGCAACTGAAATATTTTTCTTCCATGGTGATGTGAAAGAATTGATTAAAAAAATAAACCCTTATCAAAATATCTTGATGCATAAATCTGTCAAACTTCTTATGTAAAACCATAAATGTATACATGCAATTATTAATATTCATATGACTGGAAATTCAAGGAAAAAACATTCTTGAAGTCGATGACAATCACTATTACTGATGCATGCTATGAAGCTAAGTGTGACCCTAAATTTTCGATTATAAATGCAGTTGACAAAAAAGATTCCTTTATCTTTTTGTCAACTGCATTTATAATTTAATTCTTTTGTACAAATACAACACTTAAAGTGTTGCACATACATAGTGCGAGAATAAATGACTGACCAGTCTAGAAGGCCATTTAGTTAATTTTTAAGTATTAAAGCATAGATTGCATCATAAAGAGCAGTGAAAACAATATTTTCAGGTATAACATTCTGCTGTTCAAGAGATGCAGCATGGTCCCTCTTTTGAAGTCTGATGTCTCTGAATTTATGGTTGGTCATTATTTAAAAGGAAGGAGATTCTATCAAATTTTTTCTCCCTCTTCCCCCCTACAGAGATTCATGCATCAAATTTTTACAAGCATTGTCCCCTTTTATAACTAAACATGTAAATTTACTTCTTTTTTTTGCCATTTAAAGAATCCCCGATTATTTATTAAATATATCTATCTTGGTATGACAATTAATACATAAATAAGGTTTCTCAATCACAATATAAATAAAACAGGCATATACATTGTCCTACATATTTTATGAAAAAAAAAAAAAGCAATAAAATTAAGCCCAGCCATTAAAAGATTCATTCATATATTAACATTAATCTGTTTAACAGACAGAACTATTCATTACAGTTTAAAATACATGTATTCTGGCAATCATCATTAAAAGATTTTTCAAGAATGAACTATGTACATTTAAAAGATATTTTTCATTCTTTTACATTTATAACATTATCATGAAACAGCACAAGATTCAAAACTAAGTTTATGCTCAACTAAAGTGAAGAAAATACGAATAAATGAAATTCTATTTTTCGAAAAACTTCCTGACTTCAGGAAATTTTCTGATAAAATATATTTCAGAATGTTAAATAATGAAAGCTGGTATAAGTCTTGCAACACAAAAGAAGCAACTTGGTACGAGAAGTTTATCCTTTCAACATATCTATGTATGAATATATGATTATAAACAAACTGTTTTCAACTTCTTATGACAAGAAATAAAACAGGAAATGAATGCATGCATAAAGAATGCTTTACATTTACAACCCACATATTCTTTCTACAGGTATCACAGTTCAAAAAATCAGTAATAAAAATAATAAAATAAAATAAAAAAAAAACATGTGCATGTAGATTTTAATAAGCTACTACAAAATGATGTTTTGAGGATAACTGTGAAAAAATAAATGGGTCAAGATTTTTTTTTTAAAAAAATCCTGTGGTCTTTTGTAAAAAAATAGGATAGGATGTCCATCTTTCAAGATAACCAGTATTTACTTTTCTCTCTACTGCACATGCATATACGCACATGCACACACACACACACACACAATGACACGTTTGTTTATACATAAACAACTAAAGTCTCAACCAGCTAATAGATATGAAGGCAACTGTATCACGTCTAACCTTCCATATTCCATGAAGGCTAAAGAAAGTGTAGGTTTATGGAAATACTAATACTTGTCTCCATAATTTCCAATGCTGCAATGGTCCTTGTAGATTGTAAAAGGAATATATCGGCTGATAATTGACAAAACTATATGTCAAAAGGTCTCTGGTCTTCATAAGAAATTGGTGTAAATTTATAGTTTGCAAAGAATATTATCATTCTATTATGGTCAAAGATGAGAGTCCTGGTGAATGTAGCATGGTCCATTTACTTCCTTTCCAAATTTTGCAGGATTCCAAGGAAGTTGGAACACATTTGCTGGTAAAGGAGTGCAGTGAGCTGCTTCAAAATCAATCAAATACTTGCTAGCCTAGGGATAAACAGAAATGTGTATATTAAAATCTGAATGCTACTATTTTACTTAAGAATTTTTTTTTTTTTTTTAAATGATCAGTATTTATTTCATTTATTCAGTGAACTTTTTTTTTGATAACCCTTAAAATAACTTTAAAAAGTAATGCTATATGAAACAGCAACAACAACAGTTACCTCATTATTAGCACAATGGTCTCACCCTACTCTTCTTCTTCCAATCTAGAGGTTGGAGAGACCTTAACAGGCTAAAAGAAATTACTCAGGGATCCTAAAAATACTCTATACCCACTGATAGTTTGGTATGTGTGTGTGGTGAGGTATTTGAAATATTGCAGTCACATTCACTGCATTAATAATAAAATTATTAACTAATAGTCAAAATAACTGTAATATAAAGACCATGCCAACCAAGGATTACAGCTATTTCTGCAAAACACACTAATATTAAATACTGCTTTAAATCATGCATTTTATTATTTTTGCAAAAGTACCTTTAGCTAAGGAGGAATGTGGATTCATCAGAAATGCAAATATTCACAAACATAATCCATATTTTTATATTGAATGTGGCCAAACTGAAAGCAAAAACATTTTTGTGGGTCAACATTCTAATGTGTTTATGTTTGGGCGCAAAAATAAATTGTGCCCAAACATGACTCATCCATAAATAAAAGTGGTTCATTTGTTAATATGAACAACTTTTATTTATGGGTGAGTCATAAATGTCAAAACAACATAACTACTATTTTCTGAACAAAGCTGGAATATTCATCACAGCTCACTCCTTTTAGAGCCATCTGGCAGTAAGATTTTCCAATTTTTATTAATTTTATACTTTTTTGTATTTATTTTTTACATAGTCCAGAAACCAGGTGCTAGAGACTAAATAACTTTTTCAAGCCAATTTAAGCCTTCAATAAGCAGGACAGTGATTTCACCCTTGGCTGTGAAAGTTCATCTCCCAAGTGAAGACAATCACAAACATACGCCCATGGCAAGATTTGCTAGCTGACCTACCTATACCTCAGGAAGCTTCTAGGTCAGGTAGGTATGGAATAATCTTACTGCCACTGCTATTACTCCTGTGTATGGCTTGAGGGTGTGAAGAGTAGTTTATGTGTATGTGTGATGGGGGGAGCTCTACAAATGCTGCAATTTAAATTCTTCACTATCATTTAAGTTCACTTCATGTATTATCTAATGAATCTGCAGAATAGCTATTTTAAAGCTGTATTCTCAAAAAGAAATGCTACCTCTCTTTGTTATATTTGGCTCTGAAAATATTAATCATTACTGCATGTTGGAAAAAATGGAAGTAAATTAGAACCTGCCCAGAAGTCTAAACATAGTTTTTGGCTGCTTCAAGTCTCCAACAAATTAGGATGGTGAAGGGTAGCACATTGTAATACCATCCCATCTATCACCTGGTGATGTCTAGTACCACAGAGGTAGTGCCTTTCCTGTGGAAGGCAGGTGTGTGTGTGTGTGTGTGTGGTAATGGGTATCATGCTTCACCCACTTTATATGTTAATCACTCCTAGGTTTTCTTCAGTCTTATTATATGACTGGGGAGATTCCTGGGTAACTACCATTTTTATTTATTATTTTTTAAAAGTGAATCATTACATGTGAATGTTGAAATTTTATAGCACAGCAGTGGATTTTCCATCTAAATAAATTCAGAAACTGTTCTACAGATAAAGAATGGTACTTGTTCAAACCATTTCAGGCCTCCAATAAGCAAGATGCTAGTCTGATGCTCAGTGATGAAATTCATTACCACCCACAGACATTACCAGCATCCAAATCCAAAGTGGGATTTGGATGGTGGGAAAGCAGAGAAGATTTTCCACCTGTCTAACCAGGCTAACTACTATTTGGCTCACCAATGTAGGTAAGCACTGGGGATGCAGCAAAGAATTTGGCTGCTAAAAAAATGAGATTCCACCTCCAACAACATACGCTCAGCCTGTGATGGCTTGAACATCAATATTTTAGCCAAATAACACGTGGAAATTGTGTCATTCTCTCTAAAAGTACATCATGCTACATTTTGCTAGCTATACCAAAGAATAACCAGTTTAATTAATGCAGTATGGATATTTAAGATGCTACTTATCACTCATGTTTTAACAGATGTATACAGATAATGATTACTTTTATTTAGTTATTATTATTATCATCCAATATTTCATATGGTAACTAGGGCACAAGGATATGAGATGTATATGTGTGTGCTAGTACATCAACAAGAAGGCAAACAGTGACTGAGTTCATTCAAAATGACTTGACTGATAGTTAGGTAGCTGTTTTTATTTAGGCCAGGAGAATGCTGCAGAGCTGTGGTATATTCTAAAAATAATCTCTCAAACTTAATTTACATCTGCATAATATATGTGGTTTTCTTCCAATGTATCTTATGGTGTGTATCAATGGCACTGTCTGGAGACTGGCTGTGGCATAGACACTGGGCATATTTTTTATGTTCATCCAGTTAAATATTGACTATTCTTCTAGTTCAACCATAATATTTCAATTTGCAGGAGCAAGGAATATTGTAGACAATAAGGTGATCTAGGTGATGGAGAGGATCTTTTGGAGAAGAGATATGGGCAACTAATTTTGAAATAAGGCTTAAGGAGATCAAGTATTAAATCTTACGTGAACATATGAAAGTTTTTCAGAGGTAGCCAAGATGTAAAGTATGACAGTGGATTTTTTGTGATGTGTGTTTTGGGAGATATATATATATATATATATATATATATATATATTTTTTTTTTTTTTTTTTTTTGTGGGAGGGGAATGACAGAGCCACTAGCTAAAAGGAAGGGTCACAGATGTAATTCATTTCAGCAGATAGACCTATATATATATATATATATATATATATATATATATATATATATATATATAGTCTAAACAGGTAGCTCTAGTGTTCTTCTTTAATGTAAATTCTGCCCATAAAAGGTATACTTACAATACATTAGTACATGGGTGCACTAAATTTTTGAAGAAAATTTTAAATCCATTTCTTTTAAATTGTACCCCTTGTTTTTAAAATAGCTGTTTTTAAATACTGACATTTATTGTTCCATAACTAACATTTTGCATTTTGTTTACTTTACTTGTTTTTCTGCCATTACTGATTATTTTTCGTGTACCCTTGAATGGCCCAGCATGTACTCTTGGGGGTATGTGTACCACCGGTTGGGAACCGATGCTCTCGAGATTAAGCATAGAACTTTTTAAGCCACTTCAAACCTCACACCAAACAATCAAGTTCATTTTCCATCTAAATATATTCAAAAACATCCATGGCAGAATGAGATTCAAATCTCATGAAGATTAGAGGTGATGATATTAAAGATGACAAATGTACTTACTCATGTGTGTATGTGTGTGTGTGTGTGTGTGTGTGTTTAGATTTTCTGTAGAGAGAAAAGAATAAGAATCTTTTGGGTAGGTAGGTGACTAGAGTGTCAAGCATGCAGTTATTATTATTATTTTTTTTTTTCAATGGTAAAATAGATCCTAGGGTGTTGGTTGTTAAGATATGCTAAAAAAATTTCCAACATATCCACGCTATGTAGCTGAATGGAGAATACATCAATGTAGTGCAGCCATAGTGTGGCTTTGAGTGGAGAGGAGTCTACAGATTTCTTTCAAATTGCTCCATAAAAAGACTGGCTAAGGTGGTGAGACAGGGAGGAATCCATAGTTGTTCCTTTATGCTATTCGTAGATTTTTTTCATTCTACATAAAATAATCAGGATGCATGGTAAAAGTGAATAAGGCAGAAATATCAGGGGAAAAGAGAGCTGGAATAAGTTCAGAAGTTTCATTTATATGGACAGCGTAAAGTAAGGCTATATCAAAACTGACCATAAAGTCGGTATCTTTGAAGATTATGTTGAATATGCAAGATGCAAAATTTTTAACACAAGAAGCAGAATGGCCTGTAACGAGACACTTCATAAGCTGGCTAAATACTAAGTTCAAAAATATGTGCATGTGTGTGTGTGTGGATAGGGGTGGCAATGATCATCACTCTCAGAAGAGTGTTTCTGTGTATTTTTAGCAGTCCACTAATCAGGAATGTGAGTAGGATTATAGGTCTAAGTTTTTGAACAGCTACAAGCAGTCACCATAATTATTCAAAAACTAGGATTTAACATTTTCTGGCAATTTTAGGATGGCAATTTTGCGTATTGAGTAGGATCAGAGTCAAATCATATGTAGATCAGCATTTCAGTAGGATTGGCATTTTTCAATCATATTCAGAGTGATCAATGATCACTGTAGCACTGCCCGTATCCTCTTTAATGATATTCTTGTTCTGGCATAGCTTCCTCACTGTAACAAAGCTAGATGAGAAAGACATTGGCTATGCTTCATTCTATTTTAGACATAATTTGCTGAGTATGTAGTATTTCTTTTGGAGCTATTGTGCAGTTGTGGCCATAGTTAAGGATGTACATTATCCCTTCTGTTATTCATTATCTATATGGATCACATTATGAAGGAAAGTGGTATTAAACATGATATCAGAATTGGAGATATTAATGTCAGCTCTTTGCTTTATGCGGACGATGTTATACTTCTGAATAAATCCCCTACAAGTTTGTAGGTTCCCTGACTAAATTGAATAACTGTTGTAATAGATATGGTATGAAGGTCAGCATTAAAAAGACAAAGATAATAAAAATAGGTAGAATTGTTGAAAATGTCAACTGTGTTGTGAACGGGGAACCTGTGGAACAAGTAAAACATTTCAGCTATTTAGGCACGATTTTTAGTGAAGATGGTAAATTAAATATAGAAATAGACAATAGAATCAACAAAGCTGGTATGGTAGGAAGTCAATTGAATAAATTCATATGGAATAGGAGAGAAATTAGTCAGAACACTAAATTAGCTTTATACAAGACAATGTTCAAACCAGTTTTAACTTATGGATCTGAGAGCTGTGTCAGAAGTAAAACACTTGACAAAAGACTAGAGACTGCAGATATGAGATTCCTGAGAAAGATTATAGGCGTGAACAGATGGCATCAATGGCAATATCATATTAAAAATGAGGATATTAGGAAAGGACTTGACATTGTTGGCATCCAGGAATGCGTTAGCAGAGCTAATCTCAGGTGGTATGGTCACTTAAACAGAATGGGCGAGGAAAGATTAGCAAAACAAGTGTTCTCTGCCAGGTTGGCAGGAAAATGACCCAGAGACAAAGACCAAGATATAGGTGGATTGATACGGTACAAAGTGCCTTAGATGATAGAAATATAAAATCTGATAATATTGGAGTCTTGACAAGTAACAGACTGATTTGGAGGAAAATTTTTGATAGGAAGTTAATAATGATGTAAATTTTTCATGTAGTACTATCGTATCCTGTACACCCGTTGAGGGTACATGTCAGGAATTTGATGATGATAATAATTTTCTACTTTATAAACATTTATTTGTTGTCGAATTTCTTATTTGCAAATATATATTTAATTTAATAATTATTTAATTAATGTAATGGTTACATTATTTTACAAGGCCAAAGAAAAGAAAAGTGTTGTTATTCAAGCCGATGATCCAATTTCATTTGGACAGCTTGCAGCAAAGGGAGAATTAGGAGGAATTGAGGTAATATGGCTTTGGGAAACTCAATTTCTTTCCATCCCCATGAAACGGCCAAACCAGCTAGCTAATGTACTGTTTTTTAAATTTTTTTTTAATTACAGCTCACGCAATTAAGACTATGAGGAGAGATTATGCTTCTCTGTTGTAGCCCATTTTTCTGTTTTAAGGAATAATAAAAAAAAATCTATTTCCCTACGAAACCAGCTAAACTCGCTACAGTTGAAAAGGTCTTATTGGCAAAGCATGTAACAGCTTCAAAGCTCACAGTCTCTAGCTCTCAAGTAAAAAATATCTCAGATTCCTTTTCTGCATATTAAGGGAATATCTGAATGTATGCATACCACCCACTGAATTAGAAACCTTTACATAACAAACTTATGTTTTGCATATACACTTATGCAGTATATATGCAAAATACTTGGTCATGTGCATCACATGCTCTAGGCAAGTATTTAAGAATGCTGCTGGTCAGTAATTGTCAACAATGTTGATCATAATGAGAAAAACAAAAAAGGATCTTTCAAAGTTCAATAAAGGGTTTATTGTAGGTGCCTGCTTGCTAGAGCAATTTTGAAAAGAGCAACAATGTATGCACGTATAAACGTGTGGACAGACTTATGTGTTCGTCGAACATGTTGTTTATTATTTTAACGGTATAATAGAACACAGAAACTAAGTAAATAATTAATTTATTAACTTGATGCTGATATTTCGCTGGTATTATAACCAGCATCTTCAGAGCACAAAAACACTGTTTGTCACAATACGCGAGACTACAACAACATGGTGTACTTCAACAAAATTGTAGCAGCAACACAAAGACTAGAGTCCTGATTTTGGCGCCCTCTATCTGAAAAAAAAAAAAAAAAAACCCCGCTATCATATATTACTAGAGTCCTAAAAAAGTGCTAGTTTTTTCTTAATATGACTGTCTCGCAGATCTTCGGCAAGTTGATACAGCCATATTTGTTGAGATTTGGAGTGTGTTTTAGGGCTTCTGTCGCCTCTAAGAACAATCTCTTTGATTTATATGGGTTTCTGTGTAGTACTTTTGTGTTTTTCCAGTTGATCCTGTGTGCAGGGGTATCCAGAGCATGGTCTGCTAGGCCCGACTTCCCATAATGATATTTCCGGACGTATCGTTTATGTTCGCTGATGCGGATATTCACAGTTCTTCCTGTTTGACCGTAGTAGGCTTGATTGCATGAGCAGGGTACTTGGTATACAAGGACAGCATTCCTCCTTTATCACATCCAGGAGTATACCAAGTACCCTGCTCATGCAATCAAGCCTACTACGGTCAAACAGGAAGAACTGTGAATATCCGCATCAGCGAACATAAACGATACGTCCGGAAATATCATTATGGGAAGTCGGGCCTAGCAGACCATGCTCTGGATACCCCTGCACACAGGATCAACTGGAAAAACACAAAAGTACTACACAGAAACCCATATAAATCAGAGAGATTGTTCTTAGAGGCGACAGAAGCCCTAAAACACACTCCAAATCTCAACAAATATGGCTGTATTAACTTGCCGAAGATCTGGGAGACAGTCATATTAAGAAAAAACTAGCACTTTTTTAGGACTCTAGTAATATATGATAGCGGGTTTTTTTTTTTTTTTTTTCAGATAGAGGGCGCCAAAATCAGGACTCTAGTCTTTGTGTTGCTGCTACAATTTTGTTGAAGTACACCATGTTGTTGTAGTCTCGCGTATTGTGACAAACTGTTTTTGTGCTCTGAAGATGCTGGTTATAATACCAGCGAAATATCAGCATCAAGTTAATAAATTAATTATTTACTTAGTTTCTGTGTTCTATTATACCGTTAAAATAATAAACAACACGTATGCATGTATAATGATATATGTTTAAAGTTTTTTCACTTGCTTATACTAATAAATTAAAGATGCCAAGAAATTATATTCTTGGTTTTGTCCATAACATCCTAATGTGAATGACTTCAGAAATGGACTATTTGTATATAGAGGCTAATGCCTTCACATCAGTTGTCTTAGTATCCCATAATGCAATGCATATATCCTTACAGACATGTATAAAGCTATGCATTATGGGAAGGGCCACTACCCAGAAGTGATACCAAGGTTGAAGCAATGCAGAAATAACATTTCCATATACAAGTAGTCAAAAAGTGTCACCCCTTATTACTGAAATATTTTGGATTAGAGATGGGTAAGTATATAAGCATATAAAGTTTAGAGATGAAGTGAGTTCACAACTGGTGTACTTGTATACAGAGGCAATGACTCACATCAAGTGCCTTAGTACACTTGGATAATGAATGAAACGAAGAATATAATTTCTTGGCATCTTTAATTTATAGTATAACCAAGTGAAAAAGCTTTCAACATCTATCTCTAATCCAGAGTACTTTAGTAATAAGGTGCGACACTTTCTGACTACTTGTATATGGAAATATGACTTCTACATTACTTCAACTTTGGTATTACTTCTGGGGTCTGGCTCTCACTGATGAGACTTCAATACAGGTTGAAATTGGTCTGGGTAGCGGCCCTTCCTATAATGCATAGCATTATACATGTCCATAAGAATATGTGTGTGTGTTGCATTATGGGATACTAACATAACTGATGTGAAGTCATTAGCCTCTATATATAAGTAGCCCAGTCATGCAAGTTACTTCATGCACAAACTTTGTTTGCTTACACTTAGATAAAGGATGAAACCAAGAATATAATTTCTTGGCATCTTTAATTTATAATATAATGATATAATTTGAAACCTTAGCTGAAAATTACTTACCAAGTACAGTACAAGTTGAATTTTCATTTCGTATGACATATCATCACCTGAAATAAATAGGAAAAAAATAAATAAATATTACACACACACACAAACATAATATTTTAAGAGTAAGAGGCAACTGCAGGATCTGAAACACTATCATTTTCTGGAGTATATAATATCCTCAAGGGAATAAATGTACACCAAATATTATACATCTAATACACTTAAGATATCATGAACTAATTTCCACTCTAGAACTTTCTTCCCAGCTGATCTATTACAACTCAGGTATTACCAGTCAGCTAATTACCAATGTATTCATTATCTAAATCAGTGTTTTTCAAACTTTTTTGACCATGCCTCAGTGCACACACAATTATATATACAAACTACAGTACACTTTGTTCTTAGCTAAAATGCTGAGAAGTGATACACCGAGAGGAGCGAGGTAGTACAAAAATACGACTCATAACAAAGGTGGAGTAAACCCCCAAACACTTTGTCCTTCCCAAAAACAGTTTAATATCTTGGGGTCAATATTCCCTTTAATGTTTTTTTACAACTGTGTGGAGCTGCTACTGCTCTGAGGAGAAAATTTTTACATGACCTGACGACTGTGCGGTACTTTAAAAGTGATGCCACCTTCACACAGGGCTTTGAGTCTATTCCACCTAACTTCAGGTTCCACATAACTTCAGGTTTCTGCTGCTAGTTGACTTTAGTAAAGCTACTGCTCCAGCCAATGATTGTTTTCCCATCTGTTGGAAAATAGGCTGCTCATTTCATTCCTATTGAGGCCCACTGGCCAGCCAAGATCACATGACCTAATTGGATTAATCCAATGCAGAACACCAGGAAAAGAATGCAAAAACAGCTGTGTAAAGAGTGACTTAGAACCAGCAGTGTTTTTGAATGAAAATTTCAGCTGTGCAGCAATAATTCAGTGTGCATAGGAGAATCTCAGTCACTGCACAGCCATGCACCTGTACAACACAGAGGGAATGTTGCTTGGGGGTCCACATAATAGATATTATTAAGCTGATAAGAATAGATGCCACATTTTGGCATTAACCAAAAAGCCAAGAAGCAAAAAGTGTAGCATTTGTTCTTATCACTTTAATATCTGATATGGGTCCTCATCAACCCCCATATCAGATATTAAACTGATTTTTGAAAGGCGAAGTGATTAGAACTTATTCCATCTTTTCTCTGATTTGTCCTGGTATTGTACTGTCTCTAGGATTAGCTTACTTCACTCCTGAAAAAATGAAAACATTTTATATATGTATAATGTTTCGCATACACACACACACACACACACACACACACACACACACCAAATTGAAACAAAAGTTTCAAAACATACGTGCCCTTACTAGATATAATGAATAAATGAACTGTAGCTCTAAACAACCAGGTACATCTTTTAAATTATCCTTTTGGTATAAATTAAACATTTTATATTGGTCATTCAACTTAGCCTCTGGTTGGAGATATGGGGTAGCTTCATTAAGTTAATAAAAACAATGAAGTAAAAAAAATTAACATCAATGATGAAGTTTAATGACATTCAAATACAACATGGAAACTCCCCCCCCCCTCAAAATAAATAACAAAAACAGAAATTAGAAGATTACCAACATTCAGTTGTCTGACCACGTTATTTTTCTCCACATACCAGCCACTGAATCAGAAACATTTATGCAGGTGTATGTAATTGTCACATATGCAGTGTATATGCAAAATACTTGGTCATAAGAATCACCACATATTCTAGGCAATTATTTAAGAAATTGCTGCTGTTCAGTAATCATCAATAGCATTAATCACAATGGTAAAAATAAAGGATCTTTCAGAGTTTGATAAAAGACTTATTGTGGATGCCTGGCTGGCTGGAGCCACAATTTTGAAAACAGTAGTGCTGACTGGTATTTCAAAAGGTGAGATATCCTGGGTGTTTAATCAGTGGAAAAATAACCCACAATGCTTGTCTAAGAGGAACAACTGTGGTCCTAACACAGTGTGAGAAAGAAAATCAACATCTGAGAAGGCTTGTATGGACAAACAGAACTTCCTGTGTCCAGCAATTGACTGAAGCATTTAATTGAAGACTGTTCTTGACCCACATATCACTGACTCATGTGCAGGGAATTGAAGAGCATTGGTATTGGCAGTCGCATACTTATACAAAAACATCTGTATTAAATAAAAGTTTTTAATTCAATGGCTGGTAGGTGTGTATGATGACTGTGAGGACTTCTGAATTTGCTATACAATCAGGTTATTTCAGCTGGAAAAACAAGATCTGCAAACAGTTTGAAGTGGCCATGGGTAGCTCTCTGTCTTTACCTCTGGTGAACTGTTTCTTGAACCATCTGGAAGATAACCTGTTTTCATTCATTCATCCCCAACCTGCTCTCTGATTTCACTGCATCAATGATGTTTTTGGTTCCATTCTGAAACCAAACTTACCACCTTCTTACACTGGATTAATAGCAGCTACCCATGTATTCAATTCACCATGAAAAAAGAAAGTCCTGATAGTTTACCATTCTTAGACATCCTTCTTACTTACAATGATCAGGACTGAGAGAGGACTTGAAAGTATTGTTAAAGGTAGCGAAAGAAAAGAGTGAGGGGTTAGATTGGTTAGTCTGTTGCCGCGGTATGACAGAGAGGAGTTCAGGAGGAGGGCCATAATTGCAAATGACATTATGCGTAGGTTATGCAGACGGTGTGGTGTGGAATTCGTGGACGTGTGGAATGAGTTTGAAGGGCGAAAGGACTTATACAAGATGGATGGCCTGCATTTGAATGGACTTGGTGTGCGGAGACTGGAAAGATGGTTGCTGAATGAAGTGAAAATGGATGTCCAAACCAGGGAAACTAGAACTACCAAGGAGGGGGGGGGGAATGGATATGCTGACATCAGTGAGACAGATGAGTGTAAGAATGTATATAATGTACCCGAGCCAGCACTAAGGACAAAAAATGGGAATGGGTCATTTAGAATAACGTATCAATATAGGGGTGGGACTAAGGGATCACTGCATTTCATGTATACTAATGCCAGGAGTATTAGGAACAAGAAGGAAGAATTTTTGGCCTTGATTGGCTCTTCCTGGCCACAGGTTATTGGCATTAGTGAAACATGGCTGACGGAAGAAGATATAGTTAGTGGGATAGAATGTGTAGGTTATAGTGTGTTTAGGAGGGACAGAGAGAATAAAATGGGGAGGGGGGTATTATTCATGATTGCTGATGAACTGCAGCCAAGGAGAATTGAAGTTGTATCGCAGGATAGTGAAAGGAGCTCATTTGAGGCTATTTGGTGTGAGATTGAGACTGGCAGAATAAAATATACAGTTGGGTGCTGCTATAGACCAGGTGATGGAATAGATGGTGGAGATAGTATGCATAGGGAAATTGATGAAATGAGTGGAAGGAGGGTAATTATTATGGGGGATTTCAACTATGGTAACATTGATTGGAAGGAGGAGAGGACACATGTGAAGAAGGAAAAGGATTTTATTCAATTATTAAGGGATAACTATCTGAGACAGCATGTAATTGAAAATACTAGGGGCATGAGAGTGCTTGACCTGGTAATAGCATCTGAGAATTTGACTGTAATGAATATGACCATGTTGCCACCTATTGGTGAGAGTGATCATAAGGTCTTGACCTGGGAGGTGGCTAAAGGTGTGGAATTTTCGATTAAGACAGGGTATATGTGGAATTACCGTGCTGGCAAGTATGACAAGCTTAGGAGATTGCTTGGATCAGTGCCATGGCATGTACAACTGCAAGGGCTGGACGTCGATAGAGCATGGGAAGTGGTCAAGGAGCATTTACAGGAGGTAATGGCTGATTGTATACCTAGGGTCCGAATAGTAAAACAAGTAGGGGTTAAATGGATGAATAACACCATTAAGCTAGAGCTGCAAAAAAAAGAAACAACTGTGGAGGGAATTTAAAGAAAGGGGTGACCTGCAGGCACACGAACGGTATAAAGTGCAGGCCAGAAATTTAACGAGTGTGGTAAAAAAAAGTAAAAGCGGATTATGAAAGGAAACTAGCTTTGCAAGCAAAAGAGAATCCAAAACAGTTCTTTCAATATGCTGCAAGCAAGAAAAAAACTGTACACGGCAAAATGATTTTAAGGAATGAAGATGGTAAGTAGGTCACTAAATCAGTCGATATAGTGGAGTTACTGAGCGTGCACTTTGCAAAAGCATATCATCCAGGTGGTGACATTGAAAAAGTGAAGGAACCATTAGTTTATACGGGAATAGTGATGAATGAAGTGGAGGTGACTAGTTTATTACAGAACCTTAATGTGAACACATCTGTGGGATTGGATGGTATACCGGCACGGGTCTTGCGTGAAGCGGCTAAAGAATTATCAATGCCCTTGACCATGTTGTTTAATCTGAGTCTCAGGTCTGGCTTAGTCCCGAAGGTGTGGAAAGAGGGGAAAATAGTTTCACTGCATAAAGGAGGATCCAAGACTACGGTTGCAAATTACCGACCGATCAGCATATCAGGAGTCGTTGTCAAGGTCTTAGAGAAAGTAGTCAAGGGAAAAATACAGGAATGGATTGATGAAAACGAGATACTGTACAGGGGACAGCATGGCTTTGTGAAGGGTAGATCATACTTCAGTAACTTGCTCAAGTTTTATAACAAGGTAACGGCTGAACTGGATAAGGGAAATGGATTTACAGTGATACTGCTGGACCTGGCAAAGGCGTTTGACAGGATACCACATGGAATACTAATCCGTAAACTACAACATATGGGAATGGATATAGGGTTGGTGAGATGGAGAGATATCAAAGAGTAGTTTATTCAGGAGTAGAGTCCAAAAGACGGCCTGTGACTAGTGGTGTGCCGCAGGGTTCTGTTCTTGGACCACTGCTGTTTAATC
The DNA here is from genome assembly GCF_054136105.1 of Typopeltis vanoorti. Lineage (NCBI taxonomy): Eukaryota > Metazoa > Arthropoda > Arachnida > Uropygi > Thelyphonidae > Typopeltis > Typopeltis vanoorti. Next base: position 35,010,325 of record NC_143556.1, on the reverse strand, counting down.
TGTTCATTAACGATATAGGGAAGGATCTAAGTGGAACAATTCATTTGTTCGCTGATGATGCAAAGTTGGGTAGGGCAATAGTGAATGCAGAAGATGTCAAAGTCTTGCAGGATGACTTAGATAGATTGGAGTTCTGGGCTAAGGAGAATGGATGTCAATTTAATGTGACAAAATGTAAGGTTCTGCATTTTGGGGTGAAAAGATTAGCAGCAGTATACCACATTGGTGGAACTGTACTCCAAGAGATTGATGAGGCCAGGGACTTGGGAGTGTTGGTGGATAAGGAAATGAAGTTTAGGGGGCACACTGCAAAAGTAGCTAAATCAGCTCATCAACTCACTTGGTTGTTGAAAAATACCTTGACGAGCAGAGACAAGCAAGTTATTGTACCTCTGTACCGTGCCTTGATAAGACCTCATCTCGACTACTGTGCCCAGATTTGGTCACCTCGGTTCCTTCTTGATTGGGAGGAGGTAGAGAGGATCCAGAGGCGAGTGACTAAGATGATAACAGGTCTATGGAATGAATCATATGAGAACAGGTTGAAGATTTGTGGGTTGCAGAAACTAGTTGATAGGCGGAGGAGGGGAGATATGATTGCGACATTAAAATTGATAAAGGGATTCTATAGGATTAATTCAGAGGATATTTTTGAGATCAGGACTGGTGGGAAAACTAGGGGGACACCTATGGAAGCTGGGCAAGAGTGTGGTTAGCAGGGGTGTTAGAGCTGGGTTCTTTACTTTTAGAGTGGTAAATGAGTGGAATAAGCTGCCAGAGTCTGTTGTGGGTGCTATGACGGTGAACGAGTTCAAGGCAAGGTATGATAGATACTGTGAGAATGTAATCGCATAGTTGTGTGGACATGATGTTTAGGGCCTCCCTCGATGAGTCTATGGACTCCTGGAGTTGTCCGAAATAATAATAATAATAATAATACAATCTCTTGTACTTTGTCAACCACTGTTTATCAGAAACCTACCTTTAGAGTCAGATATATAGATCAAAATTCGGTTCATCACACCACCCAAAAAATCAGTGTTGTCAAGTCATTAATTAATAGAGCCCATAATGTTTGCTCCTCTCCCTCAGATTTGCAATAAGTACTTGTTGCTATCATAACTTTAATGGAATTAAATGGCTACAACCACTATTAAATACAACAGATAACTGACTCCTAAGTTCCAAAACCTAAGGATTCTTTCTTAGACTGCAGGACTCTAAACTCTCATATATTTGGCATCTCTGAACCTATTTTGTAAGAAGATTTGTAAGAAGCTTCAACTTAATCCTGCATATTTTCCTATCAGATTCCTTGTGAATGTAATTTCACATATCTTGAGTAGACAGGCTGTACTGTAGAAAAAATAATTAATGAACACCAAAACTGTATCGAATACTTGAAACCCCAAGTCTGGCCTAGCACAGTATTGATACTAAACACAGTATCCTGTGGGATGAAGCTCATCTTCTCCACAGAAGCAGATTTAAATATGAATGGTCCACTATGTATTTTACTAATTTTGGTTCCTTTTTGCTTCAAAAGATATATATTGGTGATTACACCACATTTTTTATTATTCAGTTATACAAAATACTGAAATAATAGTTCCCCACAAGTTTTGTAAATCGTAGGATTTACATCTTCCGGGGGGGTAAATAGTATAATAAAGTTTAAACAAGAGAATTAATAAATACTAATCATAACCATCTGGCTATTCATAAACCCAATAACAGAATGCAAATATGAAACGTTATTGACATTGAATAATACTGGACGATGTCACGTGTTCTTGTTCTCGTTTATACAGTCCGAGCTCAGATTGAGGTAGATTTTTTATAAGAGCTGACCACACTTGATGGAGAATTAAACCTTGATTTTTATTGCATTGGGTTGGTTTTTTTGCATATTAGCAGCTTCTTTAAATTTTCTTATATAATTGTTGTTTTCTATGTATGACATCGTCGTTTTTTTGCCAGAGTACATCGTGTCCAGCGGAAGTGGTATGGAAAGCAAGACTCGTTTTTTGTTCTCTTTTGTATTGTACATCTTTTTGGTGTTCAGCCATGCGTATTTCTCCAGATCTTCCTGTCTGTCCTACGTAGCAAATCCTGCAAGAGCAATGGATTTTGTAGACTCCTGGTTTTTTAAGAGGATGATGAGGTGGTTTTGGTGGATGTAGGAATCTTGAGATTTTTTCCATAGGAAGGAAGGCTACTTTTATGTTGTGTTTGTTCATTAATTTGGCTAGCTTATCTGTAACATCTTTGATATAAGGAAGCGAGATTGCGTTTTTGTAATCCTGTTTTATTGTGTTGTTAGTTGGAGGCATTTTAAGGATTCTCTTGATGTCTTTTGTTTCATATCCATTCTCTGTTGGAGGATTTGTGTTAAGTATTTTAGTTCTTCATTACATCTTTCTTGTGTGCTGGAGATATTGTATGCTCTGTCTCAAAGAGACAGAATGGATTATATATATTCTTAGGACTGTTTAGAATGAGAACCAAGGTTATTCAGATGGTGAGATGTTCTCTGGCAGTAAGCTCTTTCTTAAGAGGCTGACTTGTTCCTATTTTATGGAAGAGAAAACCTCTTCCAATGTTACTCCAGAGTGGCTAACTTAGTCTTGACTGAGAAGATCAACTAAAGTTAGTTATATGGTTGATGGAATTCAAACTGTTTTTTTTTTAATGCGAGTCTCACCCACGAAAAACTGCGAGTTTATAATACTTCACTGTTGGTATCAAGCATAAGGGTTAGATAGAGAAATCATATGTGGAACGTTTTTCCAAGTTACTTCTGACCACTAATAAGTAGGATAGATCTCATAGCAGGTAAGTAAATTCATCTGCTGCCCGAACAGATTCACAAAACATCTGTCCATGGCAGGATTTGAACCTAATCTATTAGTTAGAGAATGAATATGCTAACCACTTGATCAACCAAATTATCAAACAAGTTACTACATAAATAAGCACAGACATATAATAAAGCATAGGCACATAATAAAATGCAAAAGCAACTTTTTCCAGTGTGTGTGTGTGTGTGTGTGAAGTATGATCAAAAAGCATGGTAAATGTAATCACAATGCTTGATCTATCAGAAGTGTGAAGCTGAAAGGAATCATGTGATTTGTTTGTTTGATTAGTTGTAAATAGTTTTTGTGCACCTGTGTTTTGCATTGTCATGAAAATGGTGATCATGAACAAGTGACTTCAGATTGTGTGATGCAAAGTCAAACTTTTTTCCAAAATGTCAGATGAATCTTGGGTGTAAAGATTTGTGATCTTGAGACCAAGATTTAGAGTTCACAATGGAAAACATCCAACTTATGTTGGCTGAAAAGTGCATCAATTGAAATTCGATGTCAAAGTGCTGGCGATTGTCTTTTTCAATCTGGAGAGAATTGTGCAGGCAGAGTTTGTACCCAGAAGCACTAGCCAATTCTGAATATCATAAAGGAGTACTGGAAATTTGCAAAACAATGAACATCAAAAAAGCTGCAGAAGTGGGCGAATGATTCCATGCTACATCATGACAATGCTCTGTGTAACAGATCTGTTGCACAGAGCATTGTCATGATGCATTGTCATATTTAGTAACTTGTTATAGAGATCTCTGAAGATGTTTTAATAATTATAATTTATAAAATCACATAGGACCTGTTCTTCAAATTTGAAATTTAAAATGAATTTACTATGAATAAGTTAATATATGCATGGCATTCAGTATTATCTTGTTTAAAATTTTTCTATGATCTCTCTCTTTTTTTTTTTTAAACATGATTAAAGTGTGGAAAACATTTCAACGGTCAACTGATTGTTGTATTTATCTCAAATTCCTATCTACATGAATTGCTTATTTTTCCACACACTGACAATGTACTGTTTTCATTCCAGTTTTTTTTTTAATTTTTTTTACTGTGTTTAATGTGCAATTCCTCTACTGATCATTATATCACAGATGCCTTTAAAGATTCTCATTTGACAAACTATGTATTAACTCTATTTATAAATTTTTCAGACATTCAAAATCAGTTTTTGCATTAGTACATAAATAAATTGCAATATTAAGAAGAAAACCCTACCTATGTACATAGGAAATGAATCAGAATTTTCTTGAATATAAGATTCAAATGACGCTTTACATAATTCCTCTTCCACACCCTGTTGTGCCCACAACGTCACTAAAGAAGAGAAGGAAAACATTCAAATAAATATTCTCTGACACAAAAATGATTATATAATGTTGGAGAGTAACATTTAAATTTGCTTTAAGCAGCAGTTTTGGCTTTAGGAATATGCACATGGAATGGGATGATTATATCACACTTTTCAATTGCTTATTATTTTGTGAATTCTAAATTATATCCTCAATACATGTACAATATATCTATAAGAAACAATTTAGTCTGAAATACAGCTTAATGGAGTTTAAATATTTTTACTAAATAAATGTGCAGATAAATAAATATAACTGTATTTGAACTGTTCAGTTCAAATAAATAGGTGCAGTTAATCACTAAGAAATCACTTGAAATCACTAAGATTCACATACGATGTGTGAATCTGACTTATGAAATGTATGGTGTGTGTGCTATATATTTCCTTGTTTACATAATAGTTGTAGAAGTAGAGTTTAAATGGTTAAACTCTGCTTCTACAATGTTTAACTATTTAAACAGCAAGTTCAATCATCTTTCTGACCTTTCTGACCATGCACTCCAAACATACCATAGAATTGACTGGAAAAATACCAAGTCCCTACACCGCACCAAAACCTGGTTTGAGAGAAAATTTAAAGTCTTGTGAAATGCTCAAACACAACCCAAATCTCAACAAAAATGATGGCCTCACCATTTCAAGAATATGGAGGACCCATCTACAACCTGTATAACATCCTAAACTAGCATTAGAAAAAATTCCCACTACAAGAAGACAACCTGGTGAAGTGTTTAGAACATTCAATAGTAACTGAAAGAAATCATTTTGTAACTATCCAGAATATTAATACATGAGGACTCTAACAGTTTATTGTAGTTGCATTTATCTATTTATAATATATATATATTTTATTTTATTTTTTTTAATTTTTTTTTTATATATATATTTTTGGTTTTCTTTTCTATCACTAGAGGTCAGGCTAGAAAAAAGATTTATTAACTACGTAGATTTAGTTTACTGGTATAGAAAGCATGAGCATGTAGCTTGGTTCTGTATACAGTTGTATTCTTCCGATGACGACCTCGATATAGAGGTCGAAACGTCAAGTTTTATTTTATTTGTAATTAATAAAATAATCTGTTCAACATGTGTGTTTTTGAGTCCCTAAATCTACAAATATGAGTATCAATCATCATCAGATTGTTCACATATCAAAATAAAATTAGCGATGTCATGCCATGTTGATTTCAGTTTAGTTTATGAATAAACTTAAGATGATAACACTGATATGCATACTTCCTAAAGTTACACAAAGTAAATAAACTTGAAGATGCTAGAAAGAGGACTTCAAATTGAAATATTGCTAGCAATTATAATAGAGAACTAATATACCTTAAAATATAGTTAAATAAGTGTTTATCATCAATAAAATGGAACAGGTGTTAAGTCCTGAAAGATGTAAACAACTACACAAAAAATCCCCCAGAGTCAGAGCTATTTCTTGTAATGACACAGCTCCTGCCAGAGAACTCAAACCACCTTCACCACACATTTTTTAGTCAACGGCTACGACCCCTATAAAACAGATAAAATACTACATGTTTTCCCATTCCTGATCTTTCTGAATATAAGAGTGAAGCACAATTGGAACACATCTGAAAAGGCAGCTAAAGTACTAAATAATGATGGCCTCCTAACCATGTACAAATCACACTTCAAATTGGTAACCCTCATTTGCTAATCAAAGAACCAATTGCATTTCATACACTCCTGGATGTGATCTATTCTTTGATGTGAGCAGATGAGGGTTGGATAGATAAGATCTATTAACATCTTCAGAGAGTACCAAAAATTCATTTGCTACCATCATTACAGCAAGTATGGATTGGCTGACCATGCTTGAGGTACATTTCGCACTCCTTCACTTAATAAGATAGAAGAAACTACAATGCTATACAGAAGTTATTACTTGGAGAGAGAGAGAGAGAGTCTATTTTTGGAAATGAACAGCAGCAGTGAAATAGTCCCCTAATTTCAAAGGTATCTTCTTTCATGATCTTCAACATGCCCTGAAATGCTCATGACCATCCAAGGCATCCCTGGATTGCACAGTTAGCTCTAAGCCTATAGTATATTTTGTCTGTAAATTGTGTGTGTGTGTGTGTTTTCCTGGCTGATTTGCCTGTATGCAGGATGAAAAACCTGAGTTTCTGGGGAAAAAAAATAAAATAAAGGTTCATATCCTAGAAGGGATTCAAACCCAGGTCTTTCTAACTGAAGGGCAATGTTGAAACCAATTGAGCTACGGAGGCTCATTTGAAGTATAGCTGCATTAATATATCTAAAATTGGGCGATGGTCATTTTAAAACCAACTCCACCCTAATAACCGTAAATTTCGGAGGGGTGCCAAGTTAGTTCTAGTTCTTTTGTCTGTCATAATCTGAATTATTTCTAACACTAACTGTTATTGCCTGTATTACAAATTGTTTGTGCTCTGAACATGATAGTTTGAAATTCAGCAGTATATCAACTACTTAACATTTATTTTGTTTTTGGTGTTATTTAATATCATCAAATATAAGAACCCACCAATCTACATGGCAGACTGAGAATTCTATAGAATGATGAAGGTATACCATGTTTTCCAATATACACTACAATATTCAAGGATATGAAGGGTAATCACCAGTTTTATTATTAATATAGGTTGTAACCTGGCCAAGTGATCAGGGTTAGCATCATCCAAGTGAAAGAAGCAAAGAAGTTGTGAATTACTGAGATTGCTGTACTTTCTCAGGAGAATAATGCAAAAGCTAGGGGTTCTTTTTGGTTAAGTTAGCTGCATGCTAACTTACTTTAAAGCAAGTTAAAATTTATACTCCAAAATTAACACCCATCCTTGCTGGCCAGGCAGATAGTGTACCTGTTCCTCCACCAGTAAGTTATGGGGGGTGAGTCATCCCACTGTGGGCATGAATATTTGTAGATGTCTTTAGATGGGAGATGAATTTCATTACTAATGAGAGACCAGCACTCTGCTAACTGGAGACTTGATGTGGCTTGAAAAAAAGTTCCATGTTTGATCTCTTGAGCAGGATTTCCAGGGTATCTAAATCCTTAGCTCACCTACTCTACTAATGTACAATAGGTTTACAACCTTTTGTGGGTGGGATTAAAATGAAACAAAATCTGTGCTGTACAAGGCATGAAAGCAAGCCTATATTCAGCCTATCCCAAACAAGCAACAATCATACTATTATCCCATTGCCATTACTTCAATTCTCTTGAAAACAATGGAGATCATCAAAAGCCAACTTTACTACCTAGAGACCACCGATCATTAGTAATCACAACATGGATTCTGCACTCTCACTACAAAGCAAATCTCTTAGCCAACGTTTGAATATAAGCTTCAGAGAAACTTGTGTGGTCAAGCTTGACAATTCAAGGCATTTGATCAGGTCTAGCATTGAAGCCAATCACAACTTAAGCTACATATCAAATTAAAGCTGCAATTTTTATCCAGTGAATAAAATTGGATTGCAGTTTTCTCTCTGGTCATTCATTAAGTGTTGTGGTAGATGATGTCTTCTATTTGCTCACCTATGTTGGACTATCCCAGGACTCTACTTCTTCTATACGTTAATAACTTTCTTGCATTAACTTCAAATATTACTCATGGTTTTGGTGATAAGAAACATGCTTCATTCCTCTTCATCATTTGAGAAATGCTTCAAAGTCTTTTACAGCCAATGTCTAAAAATACTGATTATCTTGTCATTCTCTAGTGTGTGTGTGGGGGGGGGGGGTAAGGATGATCTAGTGAATGCTACTATTACCAAAACAGAGTTATGCCATCAGATACAGTAAAAGGTTTAGGTGTTGGCAATTCTATGTTATGCATAAAAGTATATCATCATCATCAAAAGAACCAAATAAATCCACAATAAAAGGACAATATAAATCTAATTTGTTATGCTAATATTTTACTCAATTTCAAAGATGTTTTCATAGAACAAAATACTTTTGTATTCAGTAGTACTATGAAACCAACCATACTAGAAAGATACTTAAATATAAAGAGCCAATAGGCTTCATTTCGGCAATATACACATTATTTAAATTAAGGGGATATTAAATCCCACATTGTTTTAAAACCGAATAAGAAACTCAAAGATTGGAATCAGAGAGTTTCATGCCAAATATAGTAAACTATAAAAGTATTGGCAATTACTAGCATGAGCTAATGCAAGTAGTCCTAGTACGTAGTACATTCTTGGGCAACTCATAGCAAAGGTGGGGAAGTTCTGATTCCAATCTTTGAGTTTCTTATTCGGTTTTAAAACATTGTGGGATTTAATATCCCCTTAATTTAAATAATGTTTATATCGCCGAAATGAAGCCTATTGGCTCTTTATATTTAAGTAACTTAATGGTTGCACCTTTTTGACAACTCATATGGCAGAGTATATAAGTTCTTTTCGCTATACCCTTTGGTATTTATTTGGTCTAGCTACTTACTGATGAAGCCTCAAAAAAAGGCTGAAACCGGTCTGGGTAGTGACCTCCCACCATAATATAATAACAGCATACATTTCCTAGGAAATGTGTTTTTACATTATGGAAAATACCAAGAATAGTGATCAGAACTTCCCCACCTTTGCTGCGAGTTGCCTGAGATTGTACTACGTACTAGGACTACTTGCATTCGCTCACGCTAGTAATCGCCGATACTTTTATAGTTTACTATATTCAGCATGAAACTCTCTGATTCCAATCTTTGAGTTTCTTATTCGGTTTTAAAACAATATGGGATTTAATATCCCCTTAATTTAAATAATACTAGAAAGAAATAATGTCCCATCAAGGTATCCCTAGGACAGATAAAAGGAAGGGAAGTTTATTTCTAAATGTTATGTTAAAGGTGTCTTAAAATGACTGTCTCCCAAATTTTGATGCAGCCATCTCAAAGATAGATTAGGAGACTGCTTCACACTCAATGCTGATTCTATAAATATTCGAGACTTGTAAGAATTCTATACAGCACTTTAGTCTCCTTGCACTTAATCCTGTGTATCCCCAGTGTGGGTTGCATCCTGACTTGCCATAAAAATGATAGTGAATGTGGTATTTACATTCTTCAAGGCTGATGTTAAGACTTTCATGTCTGTCCACAGAAGACCAAACTTTATGCAAAAAGGAAAAACATTTTTTCCCCTTTTGGCTAAAGGATGCTAGCTGGATGTGATGATTCCATGTTGCATAGAGATTTCATTCACTAAATGAATTATCATCTTTTTAGATGCACCTCTAACTACAAGCCATGTTGGAAACAGTTTTGTTGAGTCAGGTGTGTGTTGGAGGAAGTGAGGTAATAATATTTCATCTACTTTATAAGGCTATATATATACTTTATGTAGCCACTGGCTAAAAAAAGGTGTAGAAATGATAATTGAGTTCTTGGTCAAGAGCTGTATTATTAGAATAAATAGTCCTAAGTGTCAGTATGTTAAGGATGGTATACTGTTCAGCTGGATGAGGGTGTGACCTTGTGTATTTTCCAGGATGTGTAAGTTTTCTATAAAAAGAAAAGGTTGAAAGATGTGTAGCTAATGCATCTCTTTCTTTTTCTGATACGAACTGTCTTTTTGGATGGTGAGTATTTAAATGCTAAAAGTATTATCCATATAACACAGCATAGCCAGACTAGTGGTATAATGTAGAGGTGCTGAATGCTTTGTTTTTATAAGTAATTTCTACAGAAACTGGCTGGGGGGGGGGAGAAGGAAATCATTGCACTGCCATCCAGTTTTTTGCATATTTTTGATTTTCATGTAAAAGAGCTATATGCACCATGAATCTGAATAATTTGCAAATGTCAGGGACTAAATTAATCTAAAACCTCTGGAAAAAGCCTTATTTCTATCCAAAATTACATCATCTGCTTAAGAGATGACTCCTTTCTCACTTGAAAATACTTACAGAAAATGCACCAGACAGAGAACAGTTATTAGAATTAGTCCTCTGTCTGGTGCATTTTCTATAAGTATTTTAAAGTATGCTGAAATTGGTCAGTTCTCCACTGTCCTGTAAGCATGAAACGAGTGGCTGATGATCAATATTCACACATAATTCAGTTTCTAATTTACTGAACTAGCTTCTCATGTTCCTCTTTCATTCTAGGTATACATCTGTTTGATGGGACAGTCGTCCTCATATTTTGCTTAAGGCCTACTACTCTAGCTGCAAGAAACACATCAATAAGTTCCTTTTTCTTTTTAACCCACTTACTCACAGTTGTGTTATAGGCTTGACTTTTAGTGAGAGTTCATATATAATTATCATAATCAATTTCATGATATGTACCCTTAAGGAACATAAAACTACTATGACAGTACACAGCAGCTTACATTACAATCTCCTGTCAACAGTTCAATATTGTCATATCTAATATTTGGTCTTCTAAGGCACTTCTAAATAAATCAATCCACTAAGATCTTTTGTTTTCCTCTGGGTCTTTTTTTTGACATTTTGATATCAAACAACTGTTTTTCTAACCTTTCCTCTGCCATTTTGTTTAATTCCATCCATCTTGGATTATTCCTACTCACACAGTTTTGAATGCTAACAACAACAACAATCTGCTTTCTAATATCTCTATTTTTAATATGATTCTATCATTGATGCAATATATTCAGACCACTATTTATTCTCAGAATTCACATATCTGCGGTTTCTAATCATTGAATAAGTGCTTTATTTCTAACTCAACTTTCAAATCCATAATATAAAACTGGCTTGAACACTGTCTTGTATACTACTAGTTTATTGTTTTTGGCTAATTTCTCTTTTATTCCATATAAATTTCAAGTGGCTTCCCACCACATCAGTTTTGATTATTCATCTTGCCATCTTCACTAAAAACTGTGCCCAAGTAGCTGAAATATTTTACTTCTTCTCATGTTTATTTCTAACTCAACTTTCAAATCCATAATATAAAACTTATTCGACAGGAAAACAGAAAATTTCAGCTGCATTCTCCATTGAGAATGCAGCTGGAATTTTCTATATTCCTGCCTATTTTCATAGTTTTCATCTTTTATTGTTAATTTTCATGCCATTTTGTAACAGCTATTATGCAGTTTAGTTTAAAGAACTCTGAAGATTGACACTAGATGTGTTTAGGAGCACATCATCTGCATAATTCAGAGAGAGAGAGAAATAAGTTTGATGTCACAAATTCTAATATCAGGTTTAATGCCACTATCTTTAATAACGTGATCCATATATGAGCTGTGGCTATTAAATAAAGAGACCGGTTTCAAAAATGTGGTTTATTATTACAATTGTGCAACTTAATTGTTATCGCCTTCAACATACTTCTCTCCTCTATCTATACACTATTGCAGGGTTTCCCAGACTGTGTTCCGCAGAAAGTGAATAAGTGTTCCGTGAAAAATTGTCAAAATTAATATGAGCCTGGATTGGTTTTAAATGCTGCAACAAGTTCAAACATGTTTGAAAATCAGGCGATCCTCATTTTGCACATGGATTGTGCTATTAAGGCCAGCGTGCACTGGTCTTGACTCAGCCACCCGCAGTTGTTGACACCGCCGAGTGTGAGTGAAGTACACAGGTATCTATTCTAGGAAACGTGCGGTCATAAGCAAAGTCAATGTTATGTGCTGCAGCTTGGCACGCCTGTAGATTTTTGCGATGCGATACAGCCTGCTGCGGAGATAGCGTGCACTTACATTGAATACGAGACAGATGTTCTCAACTCTAACCAAGGTGTTCCATTAAAATTTCAGGATTTATGAAGTGTTCCGTCGTAGGAAAAATTTGGGAAATGCTGCTCTATTGCATACGAATTTTCCATTGTTGAAAGCAGTGCTGCAGGTCATTAGGTGTTATCTGCTTCAGTAGCGCTGCTGTTTTCTCCTTTACCTCGTCCACTGACTGAAAATGAGTGCCTTTCAATGCAGATTTCAACTTTGGAAAAAAGTAAAAGTTACATGGAGCTAAGTCCGGCGAGTAAGGACAATCGATGCACTGGAAAACTCTCACGTCACCAAAAATGAAAAAAAGCAAGAATGAACAAGTCAAAACTGAAGGCAATGCCGATATCAATGGTGTGGCAATGGTTGAATGGGTACCAGAGGGTCAGACAGTTAATCAACATTAGTACCTTGAGGTTCTGGCAAAGTTGAGGGAACGAGTGAGGAAGAAGAGACCCGATCTGTGGAAGAACAACGCTCCAGCTCACAGTGTACTGTCTGTAAAGCAGTATTATCTGGCTGATAAGAAGATCCCAGTATTGGACTATCCACCTTACTTGCCAGACTTAGCTCCATGAGACTTTTATTTTTCCAAAGTTGAAATCTGTATTGAAGGGCATCCATTTTCAGTCAGTGGATGAGGTAAAGGAGAAAACGGCAGCTCTACTGAAGCAGATAACACCTGATGACTTGCAGAACTGCTTCCAACAATGGAGAATTCATATGCAACGGTGTATAGATAGAGAAGGGGAGTATGTTGAAGGGGATAACAATTAAGTTGTACAATTGTAATAATAAACCACATTTTTGCAACCAGTCTCGTTATTTAATAGCCACACCTCGTAGATGATGAATAAGAGTGGAGAAGATAATGTGCATCCTTGACTTACCCCTGATTTTACATCAAATTATCTTCCTGTATTTCCTTCAATTTTAACTGCTGGCTTATAATTTAAATATACTCTGTATATTATTCTGAATAATTTTATATTTACTCTGTATAAGTGTAATATTTTAAAAATAGCTTTTAAAACCAGGGGCACTTTGTCGTATGCCTTTTCCAGATCTACGAAGCTTAAAAGTACAGACTGTCGTCACATTCCCATGATTTCTCAACTATTTATCATGAAGTGAAAATCTGATATTGACAACCTCTCTTTGGCCTCGAACCTAGTTTGTTTCTCTAAGCTTCTCTTCCGCGATTTTCCTCAGCCTCTTTTCAAGTATGCTTGCATAAATCTCATCTGGAACACTCAGTAGAAAAATTCCTCTTTAATTCTAACATTCTTTTATTCCCTTTTTATAGACGAGTACTGTGAGAGCCCTACTTCAATCATCTGGAATTTGATCTTTGACTAGGCCTCCTGAATTATGCAGTGTAGCAACTGCAAAACTTTTATGCCTCTGTATTTATGCATTTCTGTCAAATATCATCTAATCCAGCTTCCTTCCTTCCTGCATTTCAGGCTTTTGATAGTTTTTTTCTACCTCAAGTATGGATATGTACTCCTATTTGCATTCCTTTTGAAAATTTTCTACTGTTATTCTGTCAGTGCTTGTTTCATTTGACAGTCTTTCAAAGTAATTATTGCAGACATCTAGGATATCTTCAGTTTTCATGTCATCTTTATCATTTATTATTCATTTTACAGTAACTCTTTCCTCCATTTCTAAGCTTTTTCAATAGCCTCCAGAGTACTTTCCTGATATTTATCTTCTATATTCTTACTGAAGTCTTCCCATGACTTTTGTTAGCTACTTTCACACACAGCTTAGGTCTTAGATCTTTCTCTGTATTCTCCTAGGGCATCTGCTGACTTATTTGCTATGAACCTTCAACATGCTTACTTCATTCTTTTCTAGGACTACTTCTTTAACTTCTTGTGTCCACACCAGAGGGTTCTTATTTTTCTATTCTTCAGACAACTTCATCACATAACTCCCTGGCTGAATCAATCATAATATAACTTTAGATTAACCTCTTTAATTTAGTTCAGAGTGCAGATCACTTCAAACTAAACTAAAGAAGTTGATTAGTCACATAATTGATTTTTCATTAGAGACCAGGGTCTCTCCTATTTGATCTTGTCTCTGATACAACTAGAGTAGTACCATGGTGAAAATGTATTCTAAACATAATACATTTTCACCATGTTATTAGGTGAAAATGTATCCATCCATCAGCTCATTGGGAATCCTTGTCACAGATGTCATATGGTTGCTCATTTAATCAGTAACGTTCCACACCACTCCTCGCCAGGTGGTCCTGTCATATGCCTTTCTGGAGATAAACTCTCTGATGATCAGTCACTCAAGACACACCATCCAACCGTCCATCTCGTTGAAGGTCTACCTCTTCCACTTTTTCCAGGAACTTTACCTTCTATTACTGTTTTGAGATATCCTCCTTCCATACTTTCAATGTGCCAAAAGTACTTTGGCTTTCTTCTGTCAATATTATTAATGAGCCTTAAAGTTCTGCCAATCTTTTCTAGCATCCCATCCATTTGACTGATTTCAGTATATGATATCCTAAGCAGCCTTCTCTAACACCATATCTCAAAAGTAACTATCTTTTTCCTATTAGACTTCTTTAGGTTCCAGGTCTCACATCCATAAGTTGCTGTTGGAAAAATAGCTGCATCCAAAATCCTCAACTTTGTTCCTGTGGGGGATAGATCTATCCTTCCAGACCTTAGACAACAGTCAGAGACCTGTCATAGACAAGTCTCTGACTGTTGTTTTAGCCATATTCCTAGTCTTCTGGTTCTCTGAACAGCAAATTCTTCCCATCAATAACAGATTCCAGAAATTCAAACTTTCTGACTTCAGTTCTTTCTCCATTAATGTACACGTTTCTCAGGAGCTTCCTTGTCTATATTTCTATATTTCAATTTTCATTGAGAACCATAACTTCGGAATAGTGGAATAGAGTTGAATTCCACTATTCTTACTGATCTTATTAACTCTGTTAAGGATTTGTTCTAGTTCTTCCTTGTAACTACAAAAGAGTACTGTATCACCAGCATGCCTTAGATTACTGATCAGTCTGCCACCTATTCTAATTCCTGTGTAAACTTATCAAATGCTTCATGCATGATGTCCTCAGCATAGATACTAAACTTAACTGAAGGCAATTAGTTAATCCAACACCTGTTCTAACCGTTGGCTTCCTGCTCACTGTACATGTTAGCTATCAACTTGACAATGCATTGAGGAAAACCCATTAATTTCATTACTTCCCACAATTTCATGTGCTGAATGCAGTCAAAAGCTTTGGAGTAGTCTATGAATAGGGTTCGTATACGTATATATTTTACAGGATTGTCCCTTATTACGAGTTTGTGTCCTGGCATCCCGATAAAACTCTTCGGGACGCAGAATTGTCCTGTAATTTGTGGATTTGTGTTTAACATTCCCATTCTTAAACATAAAACATGTAATTGCCAAGAAATCAATATTAATTATTGATCATAAAATTGTCTTATCAATTGACAATACTGACATGTTGTGAGAATAGTGCAACTAGTGGACGTTGTAATAACTAAGCATGGCTTATTTGATATGACACAGATCTGTTATGAAATGTAATTAGTTTCATTATTTTATATGCCTTTAAAATGCCGAAGAGAAAGTGTGTTCTCACAGAAAAGCTAAGGACTGAATACCGTTTTGTTATACCATGTAATTGTGATGGCAAAGTCGATGAGAAAGTGAAATGTACACAATGTAATGCAATATTCAGCATACAACATGGCGGTCGGTCAGACATCACGCAGCACATCGCTACGAAGAGACACGAATTAGCAGAAAATGCAAGTGTAAGTAGTAAAGTGTCAGATTATTTTTCTAAAAAAACAATGGGTAAAATGGAAAGAAATCTTGCAGCTGATGAAGCTACATTTGCATATCACGTATGCATGCACAACCAGAGTTTCGGTTCGATGGACTGCACGTCAAAAATAATCCAGAAACTATATGACAAAAAGTTGACTTGTGGTCAAGCTCAAGACTCAAGCTATAATTGTGAGTGTATTAGCAATGGCTGTTTTCAGAAATGAACTTGAGAAAGCTAATTATGTGTCAATAATGGTACAGTTCTAACCATGATGCTTTGAAAATAGTTCCAGTTCTAGTTCGATACTTCATACCAGAAGAGGTCATCAAAACTATGGTTCTAGAGTTTTTAGATTTACCTTGTGAAACTGCAGACCAACTTACAGAATATGTATGGCAACTAGTGACAAAGTGGAATATTGAAAAGAAAGTTGTTGCCTTGTGAGCAGATAATACTAATACAAATTTTGGTGGAAGTTCCAGAAGAGGAAAGAACAATGTTTTTCATAAATTGAAATCAAAATTGAATCGTACATTGATAAGAGTTGGTTGTTCATTCCATATCATAAATAATGCTATACAGTGTGCAGCTGATACATTGCCCATGGACGTTCAAGCTGTCATTGAAAAATTATATCAGCATTTTTATATCTACACTGTTAGAGTGCACACACTCAAAGGTTTTTGTGACTTTTTAAATACTGAGTATATGACAGTGTTAGGGCACTCAAAAAAGCGATGGTTGTCTCTGTACCCGGCTATCAAAAGGATGAATGAGATGTACGAAGTTCTCAAATCATATGTTCTTTCACTTGATAAACTACCATTGCTTCTAAAAAATTTCTTTAGTAATCCAGTTTCAGAGCTAATAGCCACATTTCTAGAATGCCGATCTGAAATGTTTCATGCAACAATTTGTGCAATTGAAGGTGAGAAAGTCACTCTTGCTAAAACAAAATCCATTACTGAAAGTCTCTTAGAGAAACTTCAGCAGAGACGAGATAATGATTTTGCAACAAGGAAAGAACAGTCCTTACTGAAGGCATTAATTGAAGATGGACTCATCACTGAGAAGAATTATGGTAATTATAAAAATGAATTTTATAACACCTGTATAGAATACATCCAAGAATGGTCTTCTGACACTCTTACTTTTGAAAGTTTGTCTTGGATTTTATTGAAGAATCCAGAAGCCAGTCTCAGTTGGTAAAGTGTAAGAACTATCGAAGAGGTCTGCCCAAACACAAAAATCAATGAAACTGAACTGTTTGATGAGGTGATGATCTTGAAAAAGGCAATTACAGAGAAGAAAGAAGAAATTAAAGCAAAATCTACAGGAGAAATTTGGTATGAATTATTCAACAGTGTTGGAGTAAATGAATTAATAAATTTGAAGAAGATTGTTGAGTTCTTCTGCTGCATTCCTGGCACAACTGCTAGTATTGAAAGGCTGTTTTCCCGGATGAACTCCTTATGGACAAACGAAAAGAATAAGTTATCTGTAGAAACTGTGAAAGCTATGCCCATTGTTAAAGTGTTTTTCAATAAGGACTGTGTGGAATTTCATAACTTGGTAAAACATAATCATTCTTTACTTGAGAAAATACAGTCATCTGAGAAGTATATCACAGGCAAAGATCAATGATTTAGTATTGATTAAAGTTCAATTTTAAGATTGCTATAATTAATTAAATTCTTTTCCCTTTTGCTGATGTTTGTAAGTAAGAAAAGCAAAAAAATTTTGTTGGTTTATTCAAACCGAAAGTGTCCCGTTTTTTTTTTTTTCTCAAAAATATATGAACCCTATCTATGAAACACGTTACCACAGGAAGTCTAAATTCATTATGCTTTTCAATGACCTGTCTAAGGCAAAGGATCTAATCTCTGGTACCCTTTCCTTTTCCTAAAACTTGCTTGTTCCTCAGGCATTTCTGCCTCAACTTTGAACTCAATCCTATTTAGAATGTATTACAGTCATTCACCAATTAACATTTTAACACTGTAAAATGTTAACAGGTGAAATTTTCACCTATTAAAATTTGCTGATGACACAGAGTACACTCCATTCCTTCTTTTCATATGACAAACCTGTTAGTGCTCAAGTATCTACCACAACCAGACCTGAACTCAGATCTCCTAGCTATATCCCAGTGAGGCAACGACAACCTTGTAAACTTCAGTGCCACCAAATTCAGTTCTGTTTGATCTCTCATAAGAAAGAGCTTGCAACTCCCCACCACCTTCAGTAATACTGAGATAATATCCAAACACGATCAGATTTCTCTTTTCTGCCTTGTTGCAGTCTACCTTAAAACTCGCCAAACCAACTTCACTGAATCCTCTTTTATACTATTTATATATCAGTCCTTTGGACCAGTCTCTCCCACTCTACCCTCAGCTGTTCAAGAAAAATGTAAACAGACTCCTCATTTCTTCTATTCCTCTTGTCCATACATAGCACTAGTGTGCCATAGGTCTTGTGCTTGTGGCCTTTCATGTATGAATCAGATAAAAAAATCATAAATTTGTGAGAATAGCTAATCTAAGGTAGTAAGGTTACTTAAATAGAGAGGGAGAGAGGAAAGGTTCGTAAAACAGGTGTTTGATGGCAAGATGGCAGGAAAAAGACCCAGAGGAAGACCAAGGTCTAGGTGGATTGATTCATTTAGAAACGTTAGATATAACAATACTGGAGTGCTGACAAATAATAGATTAAGTCATAGTAGCACAAACATTTCTTGAGGATACATATCAGGAAGATTGATATGAAAAAATTGATAACAAGTTATGCAATTTAATATGTTAAAGTGACCAAGTTTCCTAAATCTTATCAGTAACATTATGCATTGATTCATAATATGCAGAACTGAGGAGTGATTCAATTATGTTATTTTAACATTATGTGGTGTTCTCATCTTAAAATATGAAGCAAAAGTTATTGAGATTTGGATCAAAGTTATCTTAAGTATGAGCATTAGCTTTCTTTTCTTTCAATTTTTCAAAGCACCATGATATTATTCAGCACTGACAATGGCTACAGTGTTTTTTCATCTGATGAAAGTAAAATTTGTTGTGTAATTGCAAGATATCTTGAACATAATTGCAATATCATACATTACTTGCAAACATTTTTTCTTTTTCTTTCTTTCTTTTTTTTTTTAAACACAAAAATATTTATTAATTGATGCTTTTTAAAGCTCTTTCCTTTTCATAATGAATAAATAAAATCTGTATATTGGATATTTTCAATGAATAAATATAATTATAAAATAAACTAGGTTTTATTTGGTCATAATGAAACCTACTGGTTTTGGCACTAATACTTGTGGCTTTTTCTGGTTAACAATGCAATGAAGGCAAACACGAACTATAACATTACTAAAAAAACAATGTAGAATGCAAGACAGCTTAGCTATGATTCAAAATCATGTGCAGATAGCTGGCTAAAAAGCTGAAGTCTGATATATGGAAAGATCTGATAAATGATATGTGATCAAATACCACACAGTATCCTTGGTTCCTTAATTTAAGTGTACCTTCTGAAAGGATGAACATAGTAGATTCTTTTATGTTGCAAACATAATATAGCTCTTTTATAGAGCTCTTATGTTGTGTGTGTGTGGAAAAAATGAAAAGTCAGGCCTAAGTTGTCTTCCTGTTGTTGTTGATGTATCCAACGCAAGAGTATGGAATATTACAGATCCCAGGATGTCTGTAGAAGGGGGTTGTGGCCTTTAGGCAAACAGTGTAAACTTTATACAGTCAAAATAGGCTTGAAAGCCACCCTGATGCCCTGAGCTTGAAGAGACCAGCAATCTTGATATAAAGTCTGCAATGTAAGGGATGGAAACTGAAGTCCTGTAGTTAATGTCAGGATTTTGCTGTGGAGCAGAGAATAACAATTTATATATAAGTTTCCGTGAATATCCATTGTAAATAGCCGGAGTAGAGTTAGTAATTCTTCATTATGTTTTTCTTCATCTCTTGCAATAGAGTGTGCCCATTTTCGAAGAATATGTTAGGTATTATACATACACTCAAAAACTAAATATTATACTCATACAGGTATGAGTACCTGCATGAATAGGTTTGTGATAGTGAAAAGCCTTTTTCAGCTCCAGTTTTTTGGTAATTATAACATCTAGAAAGGGCGGTTTTCCTTCACATTGTAATTCTAAAGTGAATTTTATTTTTTGTGGAATGAGTTGATAGACAAAAGGGCATCATGTAAATCAGCTACAGTATATTTCCAGATGATGAAGATGTCATCTACACATATCAATCAAATTGAAGATTTAAGTAAAAAGAAGATTTAAATAAATAAATTGGCAAATGGAGAAGAGGAGCTGCCCATTGCAAAGCCAGAGAGCTGTCTGAAAATTTTTCTATTCCATCTGAAATAATTAGAGTGGAGACAATGTCCGAAGAGTTGAGAGGTATCAAGAGGAAACAGATTATATATAAGTTCTAGGATCTAAGGATCACTGGTGAAGAAAGAATATCAAGACTAGCTAGAATGTCTGATGGCATGATAAAAATTTCAGTTTCTGAACAAAGTGTTCAGAGTTTTCATTTTATGAAGGAGCCCATATGTTTGATATGGTTCTTTAGTAGATTAGCAAAAAAAAAAAAGCTTGGATAAAGATATGTAGGTGAATTAATACCATCCACAATTGGCCTAAGAGGAATGCCAACCTCGTGTACTCCATAGAGTCAGGCATTAGAGGGTGTATTGATTTCAAGTTTTTCTCAAGATCTATAGACAAAACTCCATATGCTCCTTAAGAAGGTCACTTCATGATTTATCCAAGTAGGATCATGATCTAATAGAGCATAAGTGAAAAAATATGAAACCAAGAGTGAAATCTTTGACATCTAGTCAGCAATAAGCATGACTGTTACATTGCCTTTGTTAGATTTCATGATGATAATTTCCTTGTTCTTCCTTAAATTATATGAAGCCCTTTTTTTTTTCTGAGGTATTAATGTTGCTTTTTGGAGACTGAGATGGAGGAGACAAGAATTGCAGTCTTCAGTCTAATACTGTTTGTATATGTTGTGGGAGAGAGTAAAGGGCCTTTTCTACATTATAAATAAAATCTACTTTAGGAATGCATTCAGGTGTAGGAAAAAAAACACACAAAAAAACCCTCTTAAATATACTAGCTTCAGTTTTTGTCAAGCCAGCCTGGTTGGCCAAGCAGTTAGTGTATCTGCTCTCCAGCCAAAAGGCTGCAGATTCGAATCCCACCGTGGGCATAAATGTTTGTGATTGTCTGTGGAGATACTAGTAGTGGTGGTGGTGGGAGGTAAATGGCATTGGCAGTTGTGGATTGAGTGGTGGAGACGGAGAGATGTAGAGTAGGTGTCCTCCCTTGATGAGTCTTTGGACTCCCTGGAGGTGTCATGTAATAATAATAATTATACTAGAAGATGTTTATTAACACACTTTCATCAGGTGACAGTCAAAGAAAACTTTTTGTCATAAAGAGCATCTCATTTGTCTGTTTATGTAGGATAAAAACTATAAAAAGTACTGTTGTCTAAAAGGTACAATATGATCATATTGTCTAAAAAAGACAATAGGTTGGCATCAATGAAGTTTGCTAAGATGTAAATGAAGACAAAGAATTAACCTGTTGAGAATGGACTGTGTGAAACAGAGGAAAAGACACTTTTCCGATATGTTTAGCTCTTCCGAAATGAAAATATTGTTTGAAATATAAAAAACGTAGGGATGATATAGGGATAACCTGTTCATATTGAATATTGAGACTTTAAACCAATAAGTATAATTATAAAACACACTGGGTTTTATTTGGTCGTAAATATATTTCATCATAAAGATAACAAAACATTTCGCCACTAGTACTTGTGGCTTCTTCTGTACAATTATAAATAAAATCTTTAAATTAAACTTACTTTGGTGATTTCGATCTAAAGAAAGCCACTCCTTAAGAGCCCATAATGTATCATCACTGACAAGCTTAGGATATCTAGAGAGAAAATATTAAATTGCTTTCATCAACATATATTCAACTTTTGTAAAATTATTATTTTTAAATAAAAAGGATGGTATGAGGATGTCACATATGTCATACTTATTAGAGTTTGAATATATCTGAAATGTAGAGGGAGACCTGCATTTCATGCTTTAGGATTTTTCAATAATCACAATACTAATAATACTAAATAATCACAACAACTGAGTTCCACTGTTGTGGTACAACATGCCCCCCCCCCCCCCCCCCATATTTTTTTAAGTTTGTAGATTTTATTATATATACATGCATGTGTGTGCG
Source organism: Typopeltis vanoorti (assembly GCF_054136105.1). NCBI lineage: Eukaryota > Metazoa > Arthropoda > Arachnida > Uropygi > Thelyphonidae > Typopeltis > Typopeltis vanoorti. The sequence goes on along the minus strand of NC_143556.1, from coordinate 34,988,243 downwards.
CGCTGCATATACATAGGAGAGATAAGAAAAAATAAGTGTAGTGAGTAATATATAAGAGAAGCATATATACTTTTTTTTTTTTTTATTAATTCTGCAGCTCTGTTAGCTAAGTGAGTAACATATCCAATCAACAAGTTGCTGGTTTGAATTCAGCCATGAGCATGGGTGTTCCTAATGTCTTAAAGTGGGGAAGATTTTCATCAGCTGGTGTGAAAATGAGTGAAAATAGCCACTTCTAGACCTCTGTTTACTAGAGGTCTAGAAGTGGCTTTTAAAAGTTTGATATTTGGTTTCTAGAGCAAGGGTTCCAGATTACCAGATTATGTATAAAAAACCTTTAGTTCACTGCATAGTTTTATAACCTTTTGTGAGTGAGAATCACATAAAAATATTCATATTAATTTAATTATCATCGCATCTTGAATTGTTTTATATAGAGTCCAGTGATGTAATGAATGCTGTATCTGGTTTCATTAATGTGAAGGTGTGCACTCCAGTTTAAAAGATAACGCTTCACATGACACGCTGTAGGGCCGATTCAGCAGTTAAGATCAGCTTGTCAATAAAGAGGCCAGGAAAAAATATGAGTTGGATCTGACACAAAATGGTGACATTCAGTTAATTTTAATGGGTCTACAGAACAAGAGATGCAAACATTTGCAGCAAAAAGCTATGATCAGTAGGAAGAGAAGGTGTTTATAGCTATTGTTCTGGAGAGGAGTGTGATTGACAGGATATTATCAAAAGTAGTTCAGTGTTAAAAGAATAATGAAGTCTATCATAGTGTTAAGTAGAATTTATGTTGAAGAAAAATCCTTTTGAATTTTAATTAAAAAAAAAAGTTTGGTTCTCTGTCATCGCAGCTATTTGAGATTAAACATGCTTCAGTACATAACTGATTTGCTACATATGAAGAATGCATACTCTGCTTCTGAGACTTGTTAATGCTACAGTTAAAATGTAATATGACTAACAGGAAAAACATCAAGTTTCAAAAAAAGATGAGTTACAAATTGTGAAAATGTCATCAACATATCAAAGTCATACAGAAGACTCAGGACAAAGTGGTATAGTATATGCTATTCTTAATGTTACATAGGTAGTTTGCTACAGTAAGAAGGATAAGCAAAATCCACCACAGCTCTCTCTCAATTTCTACATAAAGTATTTTGGTAGGCATAGAGAGATATCTGTAGACTGAAATTGCATCAAAACTGATTAAAAAGTCATCTTTATCTGTATTCAATGTTTTATTTCACAAAATTAATTTAGTCCATCCCAATATTTAAATTTACTCTAGAAATCAAAGACAGTCATCCATTCCTAGATATCTCATCTAAAGACAACCTAATAATAATCACCTCAATTTAACTTACATAACACCAACCTCCACTATTCTCAATTCAGATCTCCAGGTCATTTTCCAATGGGATTCAGATAATCTTGTCAACGTCAATGCTAGCAAAACCCATTTCTGCCTTATTTCCCACACAAAATCATTTTTCTTCCAGTATTAATTCTTTGGCAACACTCAAATCTCTAAGCAAGATAAGATTTCTCTTCTTGGAATCAATTCCTTGGTCCAAAAAACTAGGATTTCTCTTTCACTTAAGGCATTACTTCACTTCTGAACAGCTGTTAACCTTATACAAATCACAAATCCATCCAGCTATTGAATACTGCTCTCTCCCATTTGGGACAGGATCCCTAAGAGCTCCCTAAAAATACTTGACTCAATACAGAAAAGGGCAATCAGATTGATTAATGAATGACCCATCTTATACCAACTCACTCCACCCACTTCTACAAAGGCATTTAGTTCGGCAATGTGATATTTCTATAGATATTTCCATGGTAAATATTCACATGAAATAGCTTGCATAATTCCTCCATTCTAGATTCTCTCTCTACTAAATCCACTGAAACACATGCAAATGTCAAAACATCCCTTCACAGTACAACACCAACCCACAGAACAAGTTTCTTTTTCTCCTCCTTCATTCCTATTTGTATTGTGGAACTGTCTCTCCTTATGATTCCCAAGGAATACAATATACAGGCCTTCGAATCAAATATAAACAAGTTTCTCCTTTCCCAACCCACTACCCATGCAAAAGGTTGATCAACCAATCTCTTGTGTATGGGCTTGACATAAAAAAAAAAAAATCTAGTTTTCAAAATGCAGAAAGAAGCAAGTACTGAGTTATAACCGAGTATAACTCAGTGAGTTATACTGAGCTTCTTCTCATCATCATCTGTCCCAGACGTCAGCATTATCAAAATACTAGTTTGATATTAAAATATTAGTACACTGTGCTAGTGCAGGATGTTTCAAATTAAAGTATTCCTATCAGAGGAATATGGAGGGAGGAAAGAGAGAGAGAGCCAGTAGATGAAATATGTTCAAACTTGGTGGGTACCATAACCAGATCATAAGGGAAGAAATTTTTGAGAATAATAATTAAAAAAAAGTTCAAAAAATGACCAATAAAGGAAATATGGCACTGTGAGTGAGAAAGGCAGCGAATTTTTTTTTTATCACGTGAACCTGAAGCATCATGAATGAAGGAACAATAAACATTCAAGACTGCCACATCTGGACTACAGAGAATCTCTGTGAATTTCAACAAGTATCCTTTTTACTAAAAGTCACAGTATGAATAGAATTTATGGTCAAGTTTGTTATCGGGTCATTTTTCTCCAAAAAAATCCACTGAACTGGACCCGCACAGTCAAGGCTGTGTGTTATTGGAATATGTTGAGCAGTTTTGTCATCTCATAACTTCAGCAAAGAGGGTGCTTGAACACAGCATCATTGATGCAAAATGGAGCACATCCACACCTTGGATGTGAAGTTCAACAATTATTGTGTCAACATTTTACAGAAGACAGAGTAATCAGTTGTTCATTTTCTATGAAATGGCCACTGCATTCATCAGACCTTAACCCTTGTGACTTATAGCTTTGGGGTTACTACAATTATTACAAACATATATTTAATAATAATAATTGTATTATTGTAAATACTTCAGCATAAAACTAACAGGCCATCATCCGTGCACAAGATAAAGCAAGAACCATGGAATGTTACTCCTTTTTTTTTTTTTTTTTTTTTTTTTACAGATGTGAGACATATGTTGGATCTTACAATAACTGGTTAATGAAACAAACTAAGAATATATAAATTAAACACAGTGAACTTTAGGACAAAAATAAAACAAATAAAAATTACATAATTAAAATGAAATTTAAAAAATTAAAAAAGGGTGCTTGAACAATAATATGCACAATTTTTATTTTGCACAATTGAACAATAAATGGCAACAAAATATCTTTGCAATGGATACACAGTCATTTCAATTTAAGTTTGGGCAGTATAGAAGCATTTCAGCACTCACTTTAAACAGCCACTTAAACTAGCACTGATGTCATAGGATATTTCTTTTCAGTCTCCACTCCGTGCTAGGCCAGATTTTTCAGGCTTACTGTGGGTGATGTACAATTGGTGTTCTTGCAGTCATTTTTAAACTGAATGTCCTCATTCAATTTAAATTCAGAGACAATCACATTGTACCTTGCAAAAACCAGGCATAGAGAGAGGGAACTGTTTATATTTTGTGGAAGGTAACCAGGAGTTTTTCTTTTTTGCAAAAAAGAATAAGGGCCTCACTGTATCTTTCAAGGATTTTCAATGTTAAATTTATGGACAGGTTTATGTGCATTACAGATGCATTTAATCTTCATTTTATAATTAATTATAAAATAAATATTTTTAAACGAAGTCTCATAATTACGCATACACATATAAATAAAATATGATCCAAGTAACATTAAGTGAAGATCATTCATTTACAGCAATGAATAGTGCAGCATTTATCATGCAAAACTGTTAAGATGTCAAAGAAAAAGTGATTTTCAATCAATTTCTGTATATGATTAACATTAGAACTACAGACATATACATATGAACTTGCAAGTTTGGCGTGAACAACTAACTTTATTAGTTCAGAGATACCAATATAAACAATTGCATTAGATAAAAGTTAATTTAGTACTCATTACAATAGGGAAGGTCTGCCGAAGTAAATTAAATAAATAATATACTATATACAATACATAATAAAGTCATTCCATGAGATATGAATTAAAAATTAAATTGAAGCTGCTAATTTTTTGTTAATTTTTCCTAGCATCCTATTAATTATGGCAGCAACCATTTTTATTCAGTGGATCCACAGAACTTTTACAATTTTGAAGCATTTTAAAATTAATCACAGCTTGTTTACAGGTTTTCCAATTTCTGATTTTTTACTGCCAGTTTTTTGCCTAATGCTGAAGGTATGTACTTTTCGATTTCTTATTTGCATTTTGATAAACTATTTTTTTTCTCAAGATGGTACGAGTACTTCTTTTCTTCATTCTGTACTTTATCTTGTAGGCCTGAGGTTTAATCCACATTCTTCTTTCATTTATTATACACATTGAAGAATATGTATAACCAAAATCACCTTGACTGAAGCCTTTCTTTTAAGAAAAAAAAAATGCAGATTTTGCAAAAAATAAATAATGGATAAATTTGAAGGGGGAAAAAAAGTTGTGTGTGTGTTGGGGCGGGAGACGAACAAAAATTAGAAATTTTTGGGAGAGATAATCCTGATAGTTAACTAGAAAGCATTCTGTTTTGTTTTCTTTTTTTTTTAAGACAATTTTTTAAGAATCATGAATGATCTGCCACGTGGCAATTACAAATAGAAGAGTAAAAATGAATGAATGCTAATATTTATATATATGATATAATGGATTGACTCAGTTGAGAGACATATTTTTTAAAAAAAGATTAAATGAGTTAAAGTGGAGAGATAAAAGTAAAAATACTATTTTAATTAAGTAGATTGCATGACTAGTTTCATCTTCATAGAAGACTTCATAAGAGGGAACAACTAACATAAATTGCGAAAGACCAAAAAACTACATTAACGCATTAACGTTTAACATTTGAAGCTGTGTATCTCTTCATTGTTGGGCATGTGTTCAACACCTCATGAATGCCACAGTTGGGTGGCAGCGCAATAACAGTCTGAGAGATTATAGCTGAGGTTAGCATTGAGATGTACTTGATTGAGGACAATTTCTTTGGATTCTACAATTCTTCTTTCCAGTTCATTATAGCAGCGAAAGATATTTTCAGATTTGTCCCAAAAGACTGGATGAATGAAGTTTTCCCCATTTTATATATATATATTCATATATATATATATATACTGACTATAACTGAGACTAGAATAACAATTAAATTTATTCAAAACGCAACGTGTTTCATCGGATTGTCCGACTTCTTCAGGCGTGGGAACATAGAAAGCAAGTAAACACTATAAGAAACATCGTATCACTATAAAATGACTATTATAAAATCAGTTAGCTTTGAACTGTAGCTACAGTCCATGTTGAAGTTCTATTGTTAAGTAGCTGCATGCGTCTGATTTCACGCGTGTGCCAATATCGGATAGCAGAGCTGAAAGAGTTTGGTAGATTATAGTTTCGTGGAGAGAAACTAAGAAGAATTTTAAGAAAGTTCAACATAAAAACCTGTTTCTCTACTCTTCCTAAACTAAGATCGATTTTATGCAAATACAAACAAGCTCACAACCATCTACAATTCCCAGGAGTGTACAAAATCACGTGTGACTGTGGGAAGCAATACTATGGCCAAACTGAAAAATCCATCCTCCTACGTCTAGAAGAACACCAGAGAGACATTGCCTACAAAAGAACTAGAGCAAGTGCCCTGTCAAGCCATGTACTGTTTTCAGTAAACACAAATGATGAAGGCCGTCAACATGAGATAAACTGGACAACAACCTCAAACCTTCATATATGCCATGACGAGGTGAAGCGACGCATAGTCGAGGCTAAGGAAATTGTTATGGACCCTCATCACATAAATATTAACCTCAGCTATAATCTACCGGACTATTTCAGCTCTGCTATCTGATATTGGCACACGCGTGAAATCAGATGCACGCAGCTACTTAACAATAGAACTTCAACACGGACTGTAGCTACAGTTCAAAGCTAACTGATTTTATAATAGTTGTTTTATAGTGATACGATGTTTCTTATAGTGTTTACTTGCTTTCTATGTTCCCACGCCTGAAGAAGTCGGACCATCCGATGAAACATGTTCCGTTTTGAATAAATTTAATTGTTATTCTAGTCTCGGTTATAGTCAGTATATATAAATATGAACATATCCCAGTAATGAGTTAATACTACAAATTGCTATATATATATACATATATATATATATATATATACACATACACACACACACACATTTATGTACAGGTACATAAAGCTTAGAATGTACAGGTACATAGCTAAGTCAGTGGCATAAATAAACTTTTAATGTTTCATTCTGTTTTTAAATTAATGTTGGTGACATGTAAGTGGAAGTACTAAAGTAGTTTCCTGCTTTTCGCCGTCCCACTCTTTTCCCCCTTTCAAACATAATCACAATCTTTATACTAGTCATGTGGTTCACTCTTTCACTGACCTTCCATGCACTTCTTCTCTCAAGTGACTTGCAAGAATCAAAATATTTAAAGATAAGCTTTTGTTCATTTTACTGTACTTTTTGCCTATTTCTGTTTCTTATCTATTTCTGGTTTTTGCTGTGCTCTAGTGCCTAAACTGTCAAATAAATGAGGGGGCACCTGTATATTAAAAGATGAAAAAATATTAATAATAAGGGCAGTTTTCTTCATTTTCAAAAGGTTGAAGACATGAAAATACCAAATAAACATCAATTAGTCCCATAAAAACTTCAAATTTTTATTTGGTCCATCACGACTTTTTTTTAAGCTTCAAAGTCAGACATATTTGCAAATTTTGAAGCAATTATTTTTATAGAAGAAAAATTTCAATTGAGCTGATTCTGGGCAACACATATTTGTATATTTAAGTATTAGAATCCACAGGGAAAAGTACATGGGGGAAAAGAGCACTCAAATACACCTTAAGCAGGTGATCATCCTGAAAAAAAAATTTGAAAATCCAAATAAGAAATCAAAACATACATACATCAATACTAAATTGTTTATTTCTTATTTGGACTTACATTGAAATGGTAGCAGAAAAATCAGAAATTGAACAATCTGGGCTTAAGTTGTGATTAATTTTAAAACCCTTCAAAATTCTGAACATTCTGTGAATCTGCTAAATAATTAACTGTCATAATGAATATGATGCAAGAAAAAAAATGTTACCCCCTCCCAGTCGCAAAATAACTTGCGAGTTATTTTGCGACTGGGGGGGGGGTATGATTTTATTTGGAATGACTAATAATAAAACATTATTAAAACAAATTACCTGCACTGTAAAAGTTTGATAAGTAGATCATTTCCTCTATTCGTCTGGATTGGAGAAGTCTCTCTAGATGAAATTATACATATACTTGAGCTCTCCTTTTAAATAACAAATTTTTAATTTATAATTAATGTTGACTTAGCCTATATTTAAATAACGCATAAATACTTAAACATTAATAAAAATGTATGCATAAATTTTATTAACTATCTAGCTCTATATATATGATAATGGGCTATTTTAAATATTATCCCTGAAAGGCAAGATTTAAAATTGTATATTGAAAGAGACATTTTAATAATACTACATATATGGATTTACAGTAAACTACAAATGAAATATAATCTTGATAATATTTACACACTAACTGTTTATATATAAAATCAAAACTTGTTAAGAATTAAAAAAACAGACATGTCAGATCTCAGGTCAATTATATATAACCAACTTTCATTATAGCAAACATTATTAACACATTAAAAACTACAAAAAAGTTCCATCCTATTAGCTCAATGCTAGTCTAAAGGAAATTCACTAGAGCAAACTGTTCCTGTTCTGGGTATTACAAGTTTGTTATAGTGAAAGTTGAGTGATACTGGGAGAGTAAAAAATATGCTATGTACAGACAACTCTAGAGCAAAGAATGCCTAAAATAAATGAATACAGTATAATAAATCACACAAAAGTACCTATAAAGCCACACAATATCAATGCAATGCTAAACCAAATTCAAAGACAAAGTCTGATCCAAACATTTTAGTCTGTGTGAATTAACTGGTGCATAATCCCACTACTACATACTTTACCATGTCATGCATGGAGGGAGAATCTGAACGGTGGTATGTGAGAGGCACTGTCAAGGCCAAGTAATGGCATGGAGAGTGCTTGCTCTCTGTATGGGTGTCATGTCAAAGAGCCTATCTCCTCACACTGTATGTCCCTGCTCAATGCTTTTACATAATCTGAATCATAAGTGAAACACACAGTACCATTATCACTGTGACTGATATAAATATCCCTCAAAAACCTATATCAACAAAAATGCCAAACCAAACAATTTGTAAAACATGCCAGCGTACCTACAAAAAATCACTTTCACATCCACTTTACAAACATCTGCACATAAAAACCAACATAAAGTATGTATGTCATCATTTACAAACATCTAAACATAACCTATTTATGATTCATTTTGCCATAAGGACAGTGCTTTTGTAAGATCCAACACTGCTCATTAGAGATTGCCTAATATAGAATCACCTGCTTTTGATCTCCTCTGGCTCAAGGTTTCCTTATCCCATTCAGTAATATTCATCTGCACAGAATGTATCATTCTCCAAACCACTCTGATCTCAATATGTCCTTATCAATAAAGCTCAATCATCTGTAATCCTACTATCTAAATAGTGAAGTCATTTTCCTAGGTGATCTCAATGTCCACAACACCACAGATGAAGCTGGACGTGATGCAGAAGTTTTTGCCATAAGCAATAACCTAATGCAAATCATATACAAATTCAACAAATTCCTGATAGACTGCTCCACTCTGCCAATATCCTTGATCTTTTTTTTTTTTTTTTAAAACCCAGTTCTCCTTCCAGATACATGTAGAGGTCATCTCTCTTCTCTCAATAACTCAGATCTTGTGCAAGTGTTTACTCTGAAAGAATGCTCTTCCACCAACCACTCACAACCTTCTTAATATCCTTTGGCATTACAGAGGTACATTATAGTGGGATGATCTTCAGAACTTCTACTCTTAATTTCCATGGTCTAACTATTGCTTTCATTCTTCAGACATACTGAGCATCACATGCCTCCTGTGGATTTTCAACAAAAAGACATAAGAAGAATACTAAACAACTTGGACACTTAAGTTTTATGGTCTCAATGGCATCCCTCCAATTGTACTCAAATGCTGTGCTCCAGAACTAACATTTGCCTTTTATTATCTCTTCAATTCTTCTATACTCAACTGGCACTTATCCCAATGCATGGATGTAATTATTTATTCCACTAAAAAGGGTGGACAAAAGTCTGTTGTCAAACTATTGACCAAATACTCCCACTTTAATCCTTTTCAAAATAATGAAAAGCATTATCAATAGTCAACTTTTCTGCCTACCTAGAGACCAACCAGTTAATCAGCGACCACCAATATGGATTCTGATAATCTTAAATCTACATTTGCTGCTTAGCCTACATCACCTGCCACAAGACATGCTGTTGTTTTTGTGATTTCCACGGCTTTTGATCAATAAGGTTTGCTAAGCAACCTGCCTTCCTTCAATGTACACCATCCTCTGTAATTGGGCAGTCAGCTTTCTCCCTTCATTCACTGCATGCCATGATGGCTGGTATCCCTCTCTTCAAGCTTTGCCACCAATGCAGGAATACCTTTCTCTGTTCTATCACCTAGCCTCTTCCACCTTAACATAAATGACCTATTCTCAATCATCACTAATCTCATTCACAGTTCTGCTGATGACCATCCTTCCAAAGATAACTTGGTCACATTAAATGTCACCAAAATGTAGGTTTGTATTTCTCTTGCAAAAGAAATCTCAGCTCACTTCCCTTACTCTCAGTAAAACACAAATCATCAGCAGACTCAAATCTCTCTCTCTCTCTCTCTACATAGTGACACATACCTCCAGCCTCTCCTGGCATAAAGACATCACATCAATAGCTTCCCCAGCCTCTCAAAATCTAGCATTATTTTCTGATCAAGATTCTGTTCTTCACTCACCCAGCTACTAGCTCTACATCCCAAATCTGCCCATCCTTACAGAATATTATTCACATGGTTGGAATGGTGCAATTAACTGCCTTAAATTCTTGATGCTATCCAGAGAAGTGTAATTCAACTCATAATAATCCCTCCCTCACATACTCCAACGTCTATGTTTCAGCTCTGTCTTTTTTCACTATAGGTACTTCCATGGTCACTGCTTCACTGAACTTGCAATCATCACTCCACGTTCTACTGGATCTTTAAAACAAGAGCAGCAGCTCAACATCACTTTTCAGTATACAAGAGCAAACACACCAACTCGGCTTCTAAATAAATGGTTTTAATGTTGTTGTTTTTTTAATTAATTATTTTGAATTGCTTTTTTATCTACACAAAGTTACAATTGAACTCTAAAAGTGTAATCATATATTTCAGCTGCAACCAAGACATGAGCTAATATATGTGTGATTTATGACTCATTATTGTGATTCATGTTTTGAATGTAGTTAAACATCTGTTTCTCTGATGATGATGTCTATGTAACATTGGATGAAATACAGGGTGATTATAAAATAACATCAAGTGTTCAGAGCCCTCTAGCGAGTAATGTACTAGATGAAACACATCAATATTCAGTAGACGTACACAGTGGAACATGGGGATTCGATTTAATGAAAAAAAAAAGTACCAAAACTCGCCAACAGGGGAAATTTTGGCGCTGTTTACTGAGTAAAATGCATTAATTTGCATTATCGCGTTTCTTGTGAGCAATCATGCAATAAAAGGAAAGCCTGTGAGATTTCTTATCATTCTTAGACGAACTGCTTTTCGATGCCTCTTACCTTACGTGAGCGTGCTTTGTTAGTCAAACTCTATTATCAGCAGAACAATAATGCCAGGTGCTTGTCTTCGTGATTTTCGGCGTATGAAAAATTTACGAAAAGGACTGATTAGCGTAACAAACTTATGAAAACTGATTCGCCGATTTGAAACTACTGGAACTCTAGCAGTGCAGGTAGGCAGGGGATGCAAACCAATCAATCACCAACAAGTTGAACAAGTAGTAACTGCTATTGTGGAACAGGAGATGATGAATGTGCAGGATACCAGCAGTGCACGAGCAATATCACGGCAAACGGATATCGCATACACAACGGTGTGGAAAATCCTACATCAGACGTTGAAGTTTTACCCCTATAAAATCAGTCATGTTCAAGAATTGCACCCTGGTGATGCGACCACATGAATAGACTTATCTTTGAGATTCTTAGCGCACATGGAAGTGGATGATGCATGGCTGTTGCAGATTTTATGGAGTGATGAAGCGCACTTTTATTTGAATGGCGATATTAACACACGCAACTGTAGCATTTGGGCTGCAACTAATCCGCACATGTGTCTGCAGACGCCTATCCACTTGCCCAAAGTCACAGTGTGGTGTGGATTTACGGCATCTTTTATCATCGGTCCATACTTTTACGAGGAAAATCGCCAAAATGGACCAGTGACCTGTTCCGTCAATGCTAACAGGTATGCCAATATGCTACAGAACTTTGTGGTTCCACAACTGCAGCAAAGAGGATGTCTCGATTCGACCATCTTCATGCAAGATGATGCACCACCCCACATTGGACTTCAGGTACAGCGTGTTTTGCGACAATATTTCTCTGACAGAAGAATCATTAGTCGTGCATTTCCCACACCATGGCCACCGAGATTGCGTGATCTCAATCCTTGAGACTTCTGGCTGTGGGGATTTCTTAAAAGCATTGTGTATCAAGGACATGTACCAGTTATTCCAACTTTGAAAGATCGAATAACGTTACATGTGAGACAAATCAATTCCGGTATGTTGCAAGCCACTGTGGAAAATGTCGTGCACCGTATGCAGTTCCTGGAACATCAGAATGGTGGTCATATTGAACCTCATTTGTAATTAACAACAAACGTCATGAAATTGATGTGTGCTGTCTCTCATTTGCCATTTAGTCATTCATTAGTCACACCTACTAAAATTAATTTGGCAGCGCCAAAATTTCCCCTGTTGGCGACTATTGGTACTATTTTTTTTTCTCGTTAAATCGAATCCCCATGTTCAACTGTGTACGTCTACCGAATATTGGTGTGTTTCGTGCAATACATTACTCGCTAGATGGCTCTGAACACGACGTTATTTTATAATCATCCTGTATATTGGAGTTTTTGAATAAAATTCTATATATTTTTTGCTGCATTTGTAAGCTGCAAAAGTTATTTAAATACAAACCCGCTTCTCTTCTTCATTTATTCTACCTACCTCTGTCCTCTGGAACAGCATTCCTCATAAAGTGTTTCTCAACAACTACTTTCCAACTCTTCAGCAAAAATATCAACAGATTTCTTCTTTCTCAATCTTCTTCTATCCCATAATGTTTTTGTATTATGAGAAATTGAGGCAACTGATGTGAAGTCAATAGCTTAAATAAAGATAAAGGATTAAACAATATAATTTCTTGTTGTCTTCTTGTCCTTTGAAGAGTCTTAGATGGTTCCGTGTTCTCCTTGAACTGCTTTGGCTATGTCGATGATTTTGTTTGTATAGAACTGTTGTTCAGGATTAGGATCTATTTCTTGCAAAGCTGCTGTAATTGCTGGACAGGTAAAGATGTGAGTGGGTGTCAGTTCAGTATCGGGGCAGTTGTTGCAGTTTCTATATGTTCCCATATCATCTGTATTGATCTTCATTCCTCTATAATGTCCTGTTCTTAGTCTTGCTATCGTGGTGGAGGTCTTTCTGTCAGCATTGATTTCGGGAATTTGATGTTGTATCACTGATTTCAGTGGAATTAGTTTAGCTTTTGCTAGTGCATTAGCATCAGCAAGAGTTATCATGTGAGTTTCTTGGTTGAGTTCTCTGGCCTCTTCTGCTAATTTATCAGCTGCTTCATTGTAATCAATGACTACATGAGCAGGAATCCATTGTAAAATGCAACTTTTTCCTAAACACTTTAGTTGATTTATGAGTTTATGGGTGTCTTGTGTGAGCTTGGTATTGCCATTTTTGATTGCCTCCATAGCTGATCTTGAGTCACTGTAAATTATAATTCCCTCAGATTGTTGAGATGATAATTTTAAGTAGGCTTCATGTGCTTTATTTATTGCGTAAAGTTCGCTGGTAAAAATTGGAAGCAATTCTCCCATATCCAACTTTTATTGAAAGTTTTTCACCTTTCAGTAGTAGAAGAACAACACCAGCGCCTCCATTAATCATATTGGTGTCTGATGATCCATTGGTATAACAAATAACCTGTTTGGAGGATGAAAGAAGGTTGATAGTATTTAGGTCTTTTTCTTTGAGCATTTCTTTTGGTTCTTTTTTTGTACAGAGTTTGGTAAGGTTTAGATTTATGGAGGTATTTGAAGGTAAATGACTTGAAAATAGTTATTTATGTGGGCATTTAGCTGATCAAGACCTATTTCCTTCCTGATAGTGTCATCATATTGTAAAGTTGATGATCTGTGAGGTCTGCATTTTTGATTCCGATGTTCATAAGAGACAAGGATGTACATTATCCCCTCTGTTATTCATTATCTATATGGATCACATTATGAAGGAATGTGGTATTAAACCTGATATCAAAATTGGAGATGTTAATGTCAGCTCTTTGCTTTATGCGGATGATGTTATACTTCTAAATAAATCCGCTACAAGTCTGCAAGATTCTCTGACTAAATTGAATAGCTGTTGTAATAGATATGGTATGAAGGTCAGCAATAAAAAGACAAAGACAATGAAAATAGGCAGAATCATTGAAAATGTCAACTGTGTTGTGAATGGAGAACCTGTGGAACAAGTAAAACATTTCAGCTACTTAGGCACAATTTTTACTGAAGATGGTAAACTAAATATAGAAATAGACAACAGAATCAGCAAAGCTGGTATGGTGGGAAGTCAATTGAATAAATTCATATGGAATAAGAAAGAAATTAGTCGGAACACTAAATTAGCTGTATACAAGACTGTGTTCAAACCAATTTTAACTTATGGATCTGAGAGCTGGGTCAGAAGTAAAACACTTGACCAAAGACTAGAGACCGCAGATATGAGAGTCCTGAGAAAGATTAGAGGCGTGAACAGATGGCATCAATGGCAATATCATATTAAAAATGAGGATATTAGGAAAGAACTTGACATTGTCAGCATCCAGGAATGCGTTAGCAGAGCTAATCTCAGATGGTATGGTCACTTAAATAGAATGGGAGAGGAAAGATTAGCAAAACAAGTGTTCTCTGCCAGGTTGGCAGGAAAACGACCCAGAGGAAGACCAAGATATAGGTGGATTGATACGGTACAAAGTGCCTTAGACGATAGAAACATAAGATCTGATAATGTTGGAGTCTTGACAAGTAACAGACTGATTTGGAGGAAAATTGTAGATAGGAAGTTAGTAATGATGTAATTTTTTCGTGTAGTACTGTCATATCCTGTACACCCCTTGAGGGTACATGGCAGGAATTTGATGATGATGATGATGTTCATAAGATTTTAGGGAGATATGATTGCTTTGGTAGCTTCTGATATTATTTAAGAATTTTATGGTGGCAAATTTTCGTCTGTCCTCCAGCAGGTCAAGCCCACATTCCTGTTGAGTTCTGATGTTGTTAGTGGATAAGACCACACCAACGATAATCTTGGATGCTTTTGCTTGTATTTTGTCTAATTTTTCCTTTACCGATGAGGCCGAAGGTGACCTCATTATTGGCCTTATTAGTGTAGTGTAAGTAGTTTTGAGGATTTTTGGCTTTGTGCCCCAATTTGTTCCACAAAGCCTTTTCAGTATATTTAATTTTTTTAGAGCTCTGTTGGAAATGTTAGAGATGTGTTGTGTAAAACGTAATTCCTGATCAAGAGTAATACCAAGGTATTTTGGATTTGTGACTTTTTCAATTAGCTTGTTATTGATCATGATTTTGGGATTGTAAGAATATAATTTCTTGATAAATATAATTTACTTTGTAACCAAGACATAAAAAATTCCATGATCCAGACTATTTTAATAATAGGGTGATACACCTTTTTTACTACTTGTATATGAAAAATATATGAATTCAGCATTAATTCAACTTTGGTATCATCCTGGCTATGGCTCCCACTGATGAGATCTCAATGAGATACCAAATTTTTGGCCATGTGATGCAGACCATCTGTGCTATGTAAATATTCAGCAGGGTGAGATAAAATCCTGCCTATTTTTATTATGAGAGATTTTTCACATAGTTCCATCCTATTAGTTCACAGTGGTCTTATGACTACATGGATGCTGGAGAGCAATCCCAGACAGAGAATGACGACTTAAGGTAACTTACCATCTGGATATAAGTTATTGGTTCTTTTGGTTGTTCAGCCTCATGAGACTGATTAAAAAGGAAAAGGATAGTCTTTAGCTACAAGACAATATAAAGGAACTCTGGCCTTATCTCTCCTACTATCCATCTCTTTTCTTTCTAATACTATCATGTTCTCTTGCACTCCTATATTACTCTAGGTCTATGTTGAACACCCTTTTACTTTTTCACCTCAATAAAGGTCAAAATCAGTCTGAGTAATGCTCCCAAGCCTTTTATTTTTGCATTATTGGATATGAGCTCTACATGCAAGTAGTCATGAAGATACTTCACACATGTGAAATCTTGTTTGCTTATACTTGGATAAATGATTAAACAAGAATAATTTCTAGTTTGATCCATTATACATATATATAAAGTATTAACTATATATAAAAGACTAATCCAAATAGCTTAGTCTATCCGGTCTTTCAAAAAGGGAGATAACCTCAGTACCCTCAAAAGTGATAGGGAGGATTATCAACAACCAGCTTTTCACTACCTGGAAACCTACAAAATAATTAGTGATTACTAATATAGGTTAGTAATGATGTAAATTTTTCATGTAGTACTATCATATCCTGTACACCCTTTGAGAGTATATATCAGGAATTTGCTGATGATAATATGGATTCAACTGCAACTGTACTACAGCAGACCTCCTTATTAATCTTACCTACCTCTGAACATAGGTTATGGAAAAGATTTGGAGAAACCCACATTATCGCTCTGGAGTCACTTTGCAACTGGACTGCCATTTCTCTCCTGACTGTTCATTGTGTTCATATGGATGAGCACAATGATTTCTTTATCAATGCTAGAGTGCATGTTTCTGTACCCTCAATTGCATCCTACCTCTTATAGATCGATGACTTATCTCTCTCTTCAAATTCAAATCACATCCTATAGTTTTGGTTATGATAATATGGCAGTATATAATCCTAGAGGTACAAGGAATAGGAGACGACCAAGAAGATGGACTGAGTCCAGAACTGGCCATGTGGCCTACAAGTTTGATAGGAAGATGATGAGTACTCTTCATACTCTAAGAAAACTTGTAATTCAAGCGACAAGATCTTCCATAACTAATTATATTGAATACTGAAATTCAATTAATCTAGTGAATTTCAATACTATCAAAACGCAGTGCTGTATTATGACCTGGAAGAAAGATCTTACTTCACTCCCTATTTATGACATCCTGATTGAAATTCAAAACCAGTTTCTCTTCATAGGTTGACTTTCACACTTAGCTTATCCTTGCATAAACATATCACATCTGTGACCGGAAGTGGTTTGGAGTTGTTTCTGCTGGTAGGGTGTTGGGTGGAAATGACAAAAAGGTTGAACATCGACAGTTATGGAATACCATGTATAATGCAGTGCTTTCTTACAGTGAAGCAGTTCTACAGAACAGACTCTGACAAAACAGGAAGAAAGAAAGAAAGAAAAAAAGGAAAAGTGATCCTTGTTAGAGATTTGCTAGCAGAGGAGGAAATGAATCATACCAGGCTTATAGGACCATTTTGGGAAAATTTGGAGAAAAGGGCAAAGCTAATAATAATGGTAAGTATTTACTGGACTTCTGATCAAAACATGGACTAGTCATTACTAACACCATGTTTCGACATAAAGATGTGCACAAGCTCACATGGAGAGAAGACAAAAGAAATAAGAAAGCCTCATTGACTACATCACTGTTGATAGTGATATCTGCATGCTCGTTCAGAATATAAGAGTGTACAGAGGATTTGAAATTGGAAGTAGCATTACTTAGTACCAAGCAGGATAAAAATTAATATCACATTGAAATGTACAATATGCATCAAGAAAGTTTTAAAAAGAATTAAAGTTGAGTTATGTAACTCCAAACCTTGGCATCTCAGTGGCAAACTCTGAAGAAGACATTGCTTGATTCAGCTAGGGAGGCATGTGGTGAAGTTGTCTGCAAGGAGGAAAAAAAAAAAAAAAAACTTTCTTCTGGAAAAGAAGAAAGCATACCAAAAGTTCCTAGCAAATAAGTTGGCACAAGCCCTAAAAGAACAGAGAAAAATGTAAGACAGCTCAGCTGTGTGTAAAAATAGCTAAACAAAAGCCATGAGTAGACTGGTACGAATATAGAAAATAAATATCAGGAAGGTGGCAAAATATTCTGGAGGCTATTAAAGAAGCTTAGAAATGGAGGAAAGAGTACTGTAAAAGGAATCAAAGATGATAATGGTGACATGAAAATTGAAGATAAGGATATCTTAGACGTCTGGAGTAATTACTTTGAAAGACTGTTAAATGAATCATGCAGTGACAGAACCAAACTAGAAAATTTTCAAGAGGAACGAGAGGAGTACACATCCATACTTGACGTAGAAAACCGGCCTGGCTGGCCGAGTGGTTAGCTTATCCGCTTTCCAGCCAAAAGGCTGCAGGTTCGAATCCCATCATAGGCATGGATGTTTGGGATTATCTGTGAAAATACTAGTGGTGGTGATGGGCAGTAGATGGTGCTGGTGAGTGGTGGAGACGAAGAGTTGTATGGGTGCCCTCCCTCGATAAGTCTGGGACTCCCTGGGAGGTGTCACATAATAATAATAATAATAATAATAAAAATGCAATTGTAGTGTTTTGAAAAGCTTTTCTCTGGGCACCCATTCATTTGCCTTTTCCAGATCAACAAAACTTAAGTATGGCTCCTTGTCATATTCCTGCGATTTCCTCAACTGCCTTAAAGTGAAAATCTGATATTGATAACCTCAAAAAACTTGAAATGTGGAAAGGGAGCTGAAGTAGATTATATTTGATTACAAATCCTTAAATATGGAGGCATAAAAGTGTGACTACACTGCATAATTCAGAGGGCCTGGTCAGAAAGTTGAATTTCAGATGAGTGGAATAGAACTCTTTCATAGTTCCCATCTATAAAAAAAAGGGAATAAAACTGAATGCAAGAATTACAGAGGAATTTCTCTACTAAGTGTTGCAGGTAAAATTTATGCAAGCATACTCGAAAAGAGGTTGAGAAAGATTGTGGAAGAGAAACTTGAAAAAGAACCAAGCTGGGTTCAGGCCAAATAGAGGTTATCAATATCAGATTTTCACTTTAAGACAGTTGAGGAAATTGCAGGAATATGACAAGGATCCATACTTAAGTTTTGTTGATCTGGAAAAGGCAAATGAATGGGCACCCAGAGAAAAGCTTTTCAAAACACTACAATTATATGGGATGAATGTAACATTATACAAAGCAATACATAGTCTATATTTAAGTTATCAGTCAGCAATTAGAATTGAAGGAAATACAGGAAGATGGTTCGATGTAAAATCAGGGGTAAGATGACGATGTATATTATCTCAACTCTTATTCATCATCTGTATGGATCACATTATGAAAGTAAGTGGTATCAAGCCTGATATTAGAACTGGAGATTTCAAACTTAGCTCTTTTCTCTATGCACATGATGTTGCACTCCTAAACACATCTAGTGCAAGTCACCAGGATTCACTAACTAATTTGAATAACAGATATAACAAATTTGGCATGAAAATCAGCAATAAAAAGACCAAAACTATGAAAATATCCAGGAGTATAGAAGACTTCAGCTGCATTCTGAATGGAGATCCTATAGAACAAGTAAAATATTTCAGCTATTTAGACACAGTTTTTAATGATGATGGCAAAATACAACAGAATAAACAAAGCTGGTATGGTGGGGAGCCAGGTAAATAAATTCATATGGAATAAGAGAGAAATTAGCCAAAACACCAAAGTAGCAGCATACAAGACAGTGTTTAAATCAGTTTTAAGTTATGGTCCAAGAGTTGGGTTAGAAATAAAGAGCTTGATCAGATTAGAGACCAGATATGAGGGTTCTGAGAAAAATTAGGGGAGTGAACTGATGGCATCAATGGCAGAATCATATTAACAATGAAGATATTAGAAAGGAACTTGACATTATTAACATTGAAGAATGTGTTAGCAGAGCTAATCAAAGCTGGTATGGCCACTTAAATAGAATGGGCAAAGAAAGGTTAGCAAAACAGGTGTTTGATGCCAAGATGGCAGAAAGATACCCAGAGGAACACCAAGGTCTAAGTGGATTGATTCAGTCAGAAGTGCCTTAGAAGCATGAAATGTTAGAAATGACAATATGAGTGCTCACAAGTAATAGATTGATTTGGAGGAAAATTGTCAGGAGATTAATAAAAATGTAAACTTAATTATGTAGTGCTGTCATAGTAACCTGAACACCCCTTGAGGGTACATATCAGGAAATTGATGATGATGATAAAAATCATATCTCAGTGAGAAAAACATGTATTTAAAAGTTTTAAAAAATAATCAAAGCTGAGTTGCTTTCTGAGGTCAACCATAGATATATACAAATATATGTATATTATTAGAGAAGAAAATGAGTTTACAAACAAAAACCAAACCTTAAGACTCAGTGGTAACCTAAAAAAAAAAAAAAAGCCATACTAATTCAGCCAGACAGGGATGCAGTGAATACTGTTTTATAAACACAGAAAAATCAAAATGCCATGAACTTAAGAAGTTAAAGATGCAGTCTTGTTAAAAAATAAATATCAAAAGGTCCTAGTCTGCAGATGCCCCAGAAAACCTAGAGGAAAAACATAATAAAGCTATGTATCAAATTGGCTATATCAAACTCGTGAGATAAGAATATAGAAGATTAATATCATGAAAATAGCAAAATGTTCTTGAGATTATTGAAAAATAAAAACTAAGGAATGTCAAAACTAAGAAAAGAGCACTGCAAAAGGCATCAGAGGTGACAGTAGACATAAAAAGAGAAGAAAGATGTTCTGGGTGTCTGGAGTAATTATTTTGAAGGTCCACTAAATGACAGAGAAGCAGTAACAGGACAGTAGTAGAAAACAAAATGTGAAAAGACAGAGTAGATGATAGTTGACCAGAAAGGTGCCACAACACCCAGAAAAAGATATGTGTAAATTTCTCTTCCTTTATGCTACATATATTTATTAGTAAATATACATCTACAATGCCCTAAGAATCCGTGAGTAAAAAGCCAATGACATTTAAACAGGGGCACTCCTAAACAGAAACAGGCAAAATAGCCGTAAATATAATAGGTATAAAAGTTTTATGAAGTGTTCCAGATGAGATTCATGTAGGTATACTTGAGAAACTAAGAAAAACTGAAAACTCTGAAATGATGCAAGACAAACAGGGATGGCCAGGATCAGATTTTTACTTTAAAGACAAATGGCTTAGAAGTCACATCAATGACAATGTTCTGCATCCAACTCTTCTAGATTTACAAGAAAAAAAAAAGATGTTCCAAATGCTACAATCTAGCAGAGTTTGGATTATTCAGAGCAATATATAGATATACTTGAGATGTATGTCAGCAGTTAGAACTGAAGGAAGTAGAGGAAGATTGTATAATATAAAATCAAGTAAGGGTCAACTCTCACTATAGTAAATGTAGGGTCCACAGAAACAGTTTGTCATAGTGGATAGTTTGCTATAGTCTTTTAGCACATGTTATACCCATGGAGCTTTGGTTGGAACTTTTTTTTAGTAGTTTGTTATAGTGAGAATTAACTGTAAAAAGCAAGAGTTCATGCTATTTTCAGCGTTATTCATAATCTACAAAGATTTATGAAAGAAACTAGCATTACAGGTGATATCCAGATTGGATATATTTAACTGATGGCTCTTATTTTATGCATATGATGTTATACTCCTAAATTCAGAGCAAGTCTTCAGAAAGAACTCCTTAGCTAAACTGAATAAATATTGTTAGGAGTTTGGTATGAAAACTGGCAACAAAAAGACAAATGGAGAATAAGCAAAACCATGGAAAACTGCTTCTCATTGGAGAACCTACAGAACAAGAATATTTCTGCTGTTTCGACATCATTTTTAAGGAAGATGACAAATTATATTTGGAAACAGATAATGGAATAACAAAGCTGGTAGAGCAGGGAGCTAGCTGAATATGTTCATATCTAACTACAATAATATTAGTCAAAACACTAAATCAGCATTTATACAAGACTGTGTTCAAGTCAACTTTAACTTATGGATAAGAAAGTTGGGTTAAAAATTAAGCCAGTGAACAGGTGACATCAGTGGCACAATTATATTAAAAATTAGGATATTGACCACCTAATTGGCCATTATGGATCAAATACACATCCTTACATGCTTCGCATACATCATACATTTCAATGTAATATCAATGGTATTACAATTTTAATATGCACTTCACATCCATGATAACTTTGACGTCTTGACTGGTAGTGTGGTTAAAAAATAACATGATACCAAGAAAATGACTCAGAAGATCAAGATACAAGTGGATACGTATTTAATGCCTTTGAAGCATTCTATATTAAAAAAATTTATATAAATTTATACAAAGCATATAAGGATGCTTTGTATCCATCATATATTTCAATGTAATATCAATGGTATTACAATTTTAATATGCACTTCGCATCCATGATAACCTTGACGTCTATAGACATCTTGGCCGGTAGTGTGGTTAAACAATAACATGATATCATTAGAATAACATGATACCAAGAAAATGACCCAGAAGACCAAGACAGAAGTGGATACTGATGTATTTAATGCCTTTGAAGACTAAAACGGAAGTTCTGAAATAATGGAGACTTGACTAAGAAAACTGTTGATAAGAAACTAATAATGATGTTATCATAATCATGTAGTGCTATCATAGAATTTTGTGCATCATTTGAGGTACAGAGGAGGATTTTGAAGAGATGCAATATGTGTGTAGGAGCTGCTTAAGGGTCAAAGCTGTATAACTGAGAGGAGACCTCCACATAGCCTTTGAAGGAATGCAGAGAACCAGCCAGGGCTTCTGACCTAATGTTCAATCCTCACCTTCTCGTGGTGCACCCTGTTAGGTATAATGAACAAGGATGAGTTGGCAATTTGGGATTTAACTGACCAAATTGTATTCTTATAGTATTTATGACAGAATTTCATGCCAGCCGGGGCATTGCCCAGAATAAACAAGGTCCCTGTTGTTTTTGCCCAGGAACCAGGGCGAACAGCAAAAAGTCAGCTACTGGAGCAAATTCTGAAACACACCCCCAATTCAACATCATTAGAGTTCAAGATTGGTACTATCAACATAAGAAGCCTGAATGGCAAAGAAATGGCGCTAGCTGAGGAATTGGATAAGTACCAGATCGATATAATAGGAGTGACTAAAACAAAAAAGACAAAATTGGTGAGATCTTTCACCACACTTCTCACCATATGCAGCTTTCTTCCTGCTATCTGCCAATTCAATAGTGCCTCCCTTTGTTTCACTACAGCTTCTTCGCACTCTCTATTAAACCATGCCTTTCTTCTTCTCTTTCCCACAGTCCTCGAGGCAGCAGATGCGACCGTATTTTGATGATATCCCGCATCCTATCTGGATCATCCTCCTCCTCCTCCTGTAGCTCCTCAAAGTGGTTCTACAGCTCTAACTAGAAAGTCACCTGCCTTCCGCTGTTTTCGACTTGTCCAGGTCCCATACAGGTCGTGTGGTAGGACATGAAGGCTTCTGGACCGCAATTCTGTGCCTGAAATCGTAGGCTACCAAGTAGCCTACGATTTCAGGCACAGAATTGCTATCTTGATATTAATAATGTGGTTGCTATCTCCGTCTGCTCCCCTAAAACTCCTCACGTCCGAGATGGAGCTGTGGTGATGCCAATACACTAGTGCATGTCTCTTTGGTTAGCTGTTCTACCATCCGGCAATCTCCAGGTCTGCTTGTGGCATCTTTGTGTGCGAATATAGTGCTCTTTACAAAGCATCCTGTGGCTGAGGCGAAACTCGCAGGTCGGGTCCCATTATCATTGCACTCCTCGTGTAGACTCTCACTTCCCACGAAAGGGCACCACACATGTTCTCTCCCCAGCTTTGCATTGAAATCTCTAGCTTGACGTCATAAGACGGTAGATTAACATAAGTGTGCTCAATCACCTCGTAGAAACAATCTTTGGCTTCCTCCGAGCTCTCTTCCATAGGCGCATAACAGTTCACAATAGACACATTTTGAAAAGGTCCCTTAACTCTAATAGTGCACAGCCGATTGTTCACAGATTTAAAATCTAAAATATTACACAGAAATTTATCACTAACTAAAAACGCAATTCCAAGGACTCTTCGTCCTCCGTCGTCACCACTATAGAATAGCATGTACCCCTGATTACGGGTCGAGCTATGGCCCGGCCAATGCACCTCTTGTACAGCACAAAGTCCAATTTTATACTGTCGTAAGACATTCATCACATTAAAAAGAACACCTTCTTTCATCAAACTGCATATATTCCAGGTCCCAAAATGATTAGTAATCATTGTTGCAAAGCCGTCCGAGTTATGAGGCTTCTGTGGTATTTGTTTTGTAACTAGAGGCTTTTTTACAGGAGGGGTGGTTGGCCCCTTGCTAACCCTCCCCATTTCTCTGGGCTTGGGACCAGCAAGGCTTCGACGGTGTCTTTTCTCAACTCCTCCACCTTGGCTGTATATATTGTATAAAACTTAATACTTACTATATGAATCTGACTGGTTACTAGTTAATGTGAGAGTTTTCAGGAACTGAACTTTATAGTTAGGATTTAATGTCATTTTCAATTTACAAAATAAATCAAAGATTAGTGATAGCATTTATTATTGGGAAGTGTACATTCAATTAACTGTACTGTTAATAACTTACTTCCTAACAGATCTGTTGTGACAAATATAACAGATAACCAAAAGATTATTTTGTTTGTGTGTTGTGTCACATGCATCTTTGTTTCTGATAGCTATCAGTTTCCCATTTAAAACCACACAAGGCAAAGTATTTGAAGTTTTCATAAAATGCAAACAAGTTTTTTCTTTAATTTCTAAAAACTGTAAATGAAAGTTAAATAAATGAAAGCTGAAGTATTATATAAATACTTACTGAGTAGAAATAACTTCATCACGAGTTCTTCGAATTAGTAGAACTGGTCCTGGATATCTGTTTAAGTTCATAAATTATTAATAATAATAGGCTACAATCCATAATTATTTCATATATTAAAAACAAACAAACAGGGTTAGAGGCAACAGAAATCGATTGGTATATTACAAATGATACAAGGGATCTGAAGTGGCTTGAAAAGTACTACGTTTGGTTTCAAAAATAGGGCTCCTGGATTATTTAAAACCCTTAGTGCAGCAAGAATAGCAGTGTACTATAGGCTTATAGCATATTTTGTGTAGGTAGGATTCGCATAAAAAACTTGACATCCTCTGGCACTACAGTGGTAACAAATGGAATGACATCTCTATAACATCTACTCCTTTCTGTGGGATGATTCTTTAAAAGCGGTTCCCACCCCATGGAAGGTTTATTTGTAAACCTATAGTACATTTGTACCATGGGTGGAGTATGATTTCCCCACCCCTTATTTTTATTGATTTTTTTTTTTTTTTGCATTTTTATTATTTTTTTTCCACAGTCCAGAAACCCAGCTCAAGGGACCAAACATGGAACTTTCTCGAGCCATTTCAAGCCTACATCTGCTCTAAATGAATAACTGAATCCTACTGAAATAAAAGTCTTCATCCCAATTCTATTCAAAAGTCCAGCCCACTATCCAAATGCTCAACTAGTGTAACAAGGAGTCCATGGGAAAAAAAATTGGCACGTTCATAAGTGGCATAAAACCAACAACTTCACCACACTGAAACAGTTTGTAATAGTGGATGGTTTGCCATAGTCTTTTAACACATGTTATAGCCATGGGGTGGAACTTTTAGTAGTTTGTTATAATGAGAGTTAACTGTATAAAACAAGAGTTCATGTTATTTTCAGTTATTCATAATCTACAAAGAAAGATATTATCTTTCTTATCTTAAGAAATATTATTATTATCTTAAGAAAGAAACTAGCATTACAGGTGATATAGTTACTGCATATTACAGTGCAACAGTTGAAAAAATACTATCATCAAATTCAAATCCTTTGAAAAGAATATGCACAAAAAAAATTGCCTTCTGGTTCCTCACTGGGGGAGGTCGATCCTTCTCCACATTCATGATGCTGCCACAGAGCACTATTATAATTTTACCCAAATGCAAGGATGGATGACCTGCAGGCATCATTCTTCTCCTTCAACTCTAGCATAAATGAACAAGGCAAAGTACTCTGCCCCCTCCCCTCCACACAAACACTTAACAAGAACAGCAACTGCATACCTCTTATGGACTTGCCAGAAAGCTGTCAGAAGTATTCTAAATAGGGTGGATCTTTTGTACCAACATCTTTTGTCCTATTAATATCTCCTTTCCACAACTGTGCTTAAAACTTGTGTTTTAGAATTAATACCTACCCTAAATTTCCTTTACCGTTTTTCATATTCATCTGCCATCTATCCAACAGCATTGAAACAAGCCTATATTAAACAGCCATTCCAAAGTCAATCCACCATCAAGTTACTGTTCCACTGTTCTCAAAAATAATGGAATAGGTCATCAACAGTCAACTTCTTCAGCACCTGAAGTTCACAAAAATGGATTCTGCTACTCTTGATCCACAATGGAGTTTCTTGTCAACATCATTACCCTCTTTGAACATAAGCTATGGAGAGGTTTAGTGATGTGTCATAATTTTTGACATTTCCAGAACAAATGATTGCGTCTAGCACAAAGTTCTAAATTACAAATTATGTAATTTAGAACTTTGTGCTAGACCCAATCAATTTATGCTATGGCACGGCATTCATTTTTTGCAATTGAATTATCAATTTCTTCTGTGGCTTCACTTTATCATATTTCTCCATCAATGTCAAGTAGAGTGAGGACAATCTTGGAAATTTCAATTCCACCAAAACACAATCATTTTTTTTATATCATGCAAGAAAGACCACATATCCCCCCCCCCCTCACTTTCCATAATACCGAGATCATCACGCAAAATGAAATCTCTTTTTTGGGCCGACTTACACATTTAGCATTTCCACAGTCTCTTTTAATTTCCAAAAAAATTAGCAATTCTTTCTCACACACATGTGTATGCGCGCGCGCGCGCGCACACACACACACACACACACGTGTTCTACTTATTTTCTCATAGACATTCTCTTTCTGCCTCTTCTAAAGATATTTTTGTACATCAGGCCTATTAAAATGGATGCCACTATTCCTCTGCTTTCCTTTAAGTCTGTAAACACTGAATTTCCACTTCTTTTTTTTTTGGAGGGAGGGGGGGAGTTGAAGGTAGCATCCTGCTGAAGAAATGGAGATTTCTGTAGATAAAATCCGGTCTTGGTAGTTGTTCATCTGTTATTTGGCAGTTCAATTCACAACACCAATGAATATATTTATTTAGCTGATAATATTTTGCTGGTATTAGATCTAATAATGGCATACATCAAAAGTGGGATATAAGATCTGCCTTCCATGACAACCAGCAACACATTAATGACAGACTTACATCACAATCAGCTCTGATATATCACTATACTATTAATTGTTAATGTACTAATACTAGAAACCATTGATCTCAGGCATATCTGAGTTATTTAAATTTATAGTATACTTATTTCAACATGAAAAGGAAAAACATACAAGTGGATGGGGACAGCAATGGGTTCCACCTCTAGCTGATTTCTGCATGGAACACTTGAAGAACCTAGCATCAAACACAGCTACACTAAAACTAGTAGCCTGACTGCATTATGTAGATAATGTATTTGCTATTTGGTGCCATGACCGGGACACATTATATACATTTTTAGTGCATTCAAAAATAGTCAATATTTCATAATAGAAAGAGAATCATCTGTCTGCTCCTCCCAGATACAGAAGTCACACAACTTGTAAATAATTTATATTAGACCATCACAATGATGGTCTCCTACATTTTTGTCAATGTGATGCAACCGAATTTGTTTAGGTGTGGAAAATTTTGTACAGCTGTCACAGATTTGAGGAACAGATTCAATGATGGACATATTTTGTTCTTATGTAAAATACCACATGGATTTAACTTATGTAAATATTTTATTAGCATAAAATTTTTGCCCTGGTATCAAGGGCATCTTCAGTATAACTTTCAAATTAAACAGCAAGAACAGAAACTGGTAGATTAAACAACGAATCCTTATTTTATTATATCTTATGTTAAAAATCAAAAGAATAATCAAATTACTTAGATCTGTTGGCCTACAAGTATCCTTCTGCCTTATTAACAAAATATATACTTATCTAGACTTTCTAGGCTCAGCTAAAGATAAGCTTCTGCCTTTGACCCATCATGGAATGAACTGAATTCCTAGTCAGTGCAGATTATCATAATTTGGTGCAACAGGTATATAGGCAGCTGTGCATCATGCTGAACATTTAGACTACATTAAGTTCCACAAGCCAAGACTTGGGACATTGCTATCACCACCAGACATTGAATCCTTTGGAAGAAAATTAAGGTTCTCCACAAAAGTGGTTATCTCTTAGAATATCTTTACAAAGAAAATTGTGAAACCTTGCTATATCAACTGAAGCTAAATAGAAGTGATGGAATTAAGTTATCCCTCTCACAGCAAATAGTTCTTCACAAGTTCCAGAATTAATTTAATTTTTATTATAATCATTTATTATTATATGTTTTTTTTAATCTCCTGTTAAAGCTATTTTTATTAGAATTTCAATGTATTTTGACAATGACACTCTATTGTCATGTATGTGCTTTTCATTGTTGTCATGGCAATGAAAATTTTATGCCAATAAAATATTTACCTAAATTAAATCTGTATTAGGTTTTGTTTTTACTAATTATCATGTCTTGCATTCCTATTCATCAAGATAACTCTTCTAGGCAGATATTAGCTGTTCTTCCAGTTTATTCAAACTATTTAAGTTAGCAGGAGCATGGGATACTGTAGACATTAGGATGATCAAGGGTAGCTAATATTTAGAATGGCCTGAAGGCAGTCTCTAAGTTATATTTTTAAGACTGCATACAATTTTACAAGACCATAACACCACTCCACAAAAAATTCACATCTGATTTGCTACAACTGGGGTGTCTCAGAAAAAACTGTATGCATTCTAAAAAGATATAACACACAGACCGACCTTTGGACCATAGCAAAAATCAGCTAAGCTTATCAATTTGCTAAAGATACATTTCACCTTCTTGATCATCCTGGTCTCTACAATATCCCCTACTCCTGCTAACTTAAATACTTGGAAAAAAATTGCAAGAACAGCTAGTATCTGCCTAGAAGGAACATAGAAAATATGCCAATCATCTGCATTACAGTTGTTTAGAGATGGCACATGCCATGGATACAAATTACTGGATGCAATGAAAAATCACTCTCTTATAGAGAAACAGACACAAATCAGACTGTTTCTAGAATTTGCCACAGCACTATAAAATTCTCCATACCTAAACAAATTTGGCTGAATCACATTGCCAAAAATCTGGAGACCATCACTGTAAGACTGTCAGAAAGATCCACCACCACACCTATAAAGTGCACTAAGACTGCAGGAGCCAGCCTTTTGAAATCAGTCTGCTGATGTGCCTACATGCACATGTTTAGTATTTCTTTGTGCGAATGAAGAAGCATTATAATCTAATTAGCTAAATAAAGTTAATTAATTATTATTTTTAGATGTGCGTTTTTCTCCATTATTTTCACATCCAATTTATGGCATAAATTGGATGTGAAAATCTGCCCGAGAAGAGAACTAATCTTGAATGGAGATACAGATATTATCAAAAGTAAGGAGTGGAGCAGGATCATTTTGCTAGGTAATAAAATTGTGTTTTGATAGCACTGATATTCTAAAATATAGTAAAAATCTATGAGGGCTAATAAGTTATAAAAAATGATGTGGGATAAACTCATAGATTTAATTAGAAGAATTTAACACATGCCATCCACTTGCCATCCACTGGCTAACAGCATCATCAGGCATATGCGAACAAAATCTGAACATACTAGCAAAAAACTTCTAACAGCCATTAAAAAACAATGTAAACCATTGCTAAACAATCGCTAATCACAAGTCACTTGATATATCATGCACGGTGTGTACATCGTTAGGTAATGCTTGACATAAATACATAAAGGCCTTTTTAGTTGAATAAACATAAAGACTTTCCAAATATCATTAAGAATAAGGAACTTTAAGGTACCTTGTGAACAAATCTTCAGAAGATTTTTTTGAACATTCCTACATTCATTTTACGACAGCATTTCATTTGACAGATTTTGGGAAACAAAGATGGGATGTAGAATTTACGTTTGGTGGGGATATATCATTGGAGGTCGAGGAAATAAGAGATCTTGAGGTGATGCAAGGATCTAAAATTTAGAGGACACATTGCCAAAATTGTGAGGACAACATAACAAATTCTGGGAAAACCAAATGACAGATTTGGTCATTTGGTTTTCAAAAGGATGAAGAGATGTTGCAAAGATCCACAGATGACTGACTAAGGCAGTTTCTCTTTTTTGGGATGTCGAATATGAGGAAAAGTCGAGAAGATGCAATCTACAGAGTATAGTGGATAGAAGAAGAGGAGTGATATGATAGACCTATAAGTTAGTAAGGGGTTGTTTATAGGATCAATGTTGAATAGGTGTTTCATAAAATGGTGGAGAGATCAGGAGAGAACAAGCAGTCATCCCTGGAATCTGTATAACGAGAGTGTGAACAGGAGAGTGAGAAGCAAGTTTTTTTGTACATAGTTGTGAATAATTGAGGATAATCTATATATGTGAATATATATGTGAATATGTGAATAATCTATGCCCTGCTTGAGAGTGTGGTGTCTGCAGAGAATTTGAATGTGCTCAAGGTGCAGTATAATGACTATGTTTATGCCAAAGGGACATTCTAGATGAGTCTTTGACTCCATGGGATATTAGGGTAATAATAATTCACTAAGTTATCTTCAAATCTACAGAGAATAGTGAGGTGTGTATTTAAGACAGTGGTTATGGAAATTCTTGAAGCTTGAATCATTTGAGTACTAAAATCAGAAAATTATGAATAGGATTTGATGTTAGACAGGGAGAGAGTCAATGATATATAGGAAACAGTGTGGGTAAGAGTACAGAATTCTGGGATACGTCCTCTCATCAGATTTCTTCATCAGTGAAATCTGATGAGAGGAAGCAAACCATCCACCATACACCTAATGAGTGAATGACCAAAGAGGAAGTTTGCAATCCTAACACCACAAAGGGCAAGAGAGAAACCATAAAATGGTAGCTTGTCAGGAAGGTCTGAATGACAGACATTATCAGATGCCTTGAAAGTATAAAAAACAAGTACACGAGTTTCTTCAAATCCCTCTCTATGGCCTATGTCAAAACGTGGACCATGGGCAAGATTAACAAGGAATTGGCTTGCTATGATACAATTTTAAAATTATTGTCTGATACAATTTTAAAATGATTTCCATTAATAATCAACTGTTAGTGTCTGTGTAGTGTTACGAATTATCTGTGCTCTGATGATGCTGGGTATAAAACATGGAATATTAGCAGCTAAATAAATAAATATATTTATTTGTTTCTCTGGTATTGTTAATTAAACTGCAAAATTACAGATGAAAAGCATGGACATTATACAGCTGAAGAGAATGTTATCATTGGGAGGGAGGGGTGATAATATTATGGACAAATTACTTTAGGACAGTGGTGGCGAACCTTTTTTTTTTTGAGCGCTTGCCAAAAATTTACAAATTGAGTTGCTGATGTGCTGTGCAGTTTTCAATAAAGGAAAATTAATAGCAAATTAATCTAACTTAATTAATTAATTTATTTATAAATTTATAATATTTATTTATAATTTTATAAATAATATTTATTTATATATAAATTTATATTATTCAGTGTAAAATTGATTCTTCCTCAAGGGCTCACTTTAGTGAGTACGGGCATGGCAAACCCGAGGTACCTGATGCTGGACCATGCCTTACTTCATGTAATATATATCTGTTATATTATTCTGTAGACTGGTCACTTCTCTTCTTTCTCCTCTCCTTGCTCCTTCCCCCTGATGCTATTAGAGTATTCGAGGGCTAGGGGTGAGTCTTTCCTATCTTGCTAAGTCATTTCGTCTTATGCAGCCACCGAAGGAGGCAAGCTAGCCTCAATAGGTGCCGGTCCCAAGCCCGGATAAACGCGAGGGTTGATGTCAGGAAGGGCATCCGGTCGGAAAACTTCAGTGCCAACTCAAACTATGATTATGAGTCGAAGGGAAAATGATATAAGGGCTAGGGCGTACCCCTTAAGCGACGCGCAGCCACATTGCCCTACAGCTGTGAGAAGTGGACGAGGGCTACCGCATCAAGGGCGGGTGCAGTTAAAGAAGCGAGCCCAGCAGGTGGAGAGGATGTTGTGAGTGGGAACACTGAATGTTGGAAGCATGACTGGAAGGGGAAGAGAGGTGGCAGACATGATGAGGAAGAGGAAGTTGGACATTTTATGTGTGCAGGAGACAAGGTGGAAAGGGGGAAAGGCAAAGGAACTGGGAGATGGGTATAAATTGTTCTACTCTGGAGCGAATAACGAGGGAAGAAATGGTGTAGGAATTGTGGTGTGTGGCAGAATGAAGGGTGAGGTACTGAACGTGGGTAGAAGGAATGACAGGATCATGCGAATGAAATTGGGTCTTGGAGAAGAGCGGGTGGTCGTATTATGTGTATATGCCCCGCAAGTGGGTTGTACAGCAGAGGAAAAAGATGAGTTCTGGAACATGTTAGATGAAGAAATGAAGGAATTGGAAGAAAATGAGATAGTGATTGTCGGAGGAGACTTGAACGGGCACATAGGAAGACAGAATAGAGACTGTGAAAAGGAGCATGGTGGTCATGGAGTGGGAATGATGAACCAGGAAGGAGAGAGGGTTGTGGACTTTGCAGTAGCGTTTGATCTGGCAATTGTGAACTCGTTTTTCTTCAAGAGGGAAGAACATTTGATAACATTTAGAAGTGGTAACAACAGCTCACAAATTGACTACATTTTGACTAGAAGAAAACATCTTAAGGTTGTGACAAATTGTAAAGTAATTCCAACAGATCAAGTAGCACAACAACACCGACTGCTGTGCGCAGACTTTAAAATAAGATCGAAGATAAGAACTTCTGGTTGCCATGGGATGAAGACAATTAAGTGGTTTTGCTTAAAAGAGGAGAGTGTGAGGAATCGTTTTAGGGAGAGAGTGTTAGAGAGGATTTTGGATGGACTGGAAAGTGTACAAGATTGGTGGAAACATAATTCAAAAGTAATCCTGAGCTGTGCAATCGAGGTGCTTGGTGAGACATCTGGAAAGATTAGAGAGCAGAAGGAGGGTTGGTGGTGGAATAATGATGTACAAGTGGCAGTGACAGCTAAGAGGAAGGCAAAGCAGAAGTGGGATGAGTCAAGAGTGGAAGAGGACAGAGAGGTGTACAAAGAGAGAAAGCAAGAAGCCAAGAGAGTTGTGGCACAGGCGAAGGCCATGGCATATCAAGATCTGTATGATCAATTAGAAACAGGAAGGACAGAGAAAAATTTACCAACTAGTGAAATGTAGAAATAAAGCAGCTAAGGACATCTTACATGTGAGGCAGATCAAGGGAAGCTGAGGGAAGAGTATTATGGAGGGATGTGGACATAAGAAACAGATGGAAAATATACTTTGAGGGACTTTTGAATGAGGAAAATGCAAGGACTCACAGAGGAGATGGGAAGCCTTCTGAGGGGATGGTGCAGAACATCAGTAGAATGGAAGTGACAGAGGCCATGAAGAGGATGAGGAATGGAAAAGCAGTGGGGCCCGACAGAATTCCAGTGGAGGCATGGACTGCACTGGGGGAAGAGGGAATTGACCTGCTGTGGGACCAGTTCATGAAAGTTTGCCAACAGGAAAATACACCCGAGGAATGGAGGGAGAGTACTCTTGTTCCCATCTACAAGGGTAAAGGGGATGCACAAGACTGTAAAAATTACAGAGGAATAAAGTTGATGTCCCACACAATGAAGATCCTAGAAAGGGTTCTTGATGGTAGATTGAGGAAGGAGGTGGAGATTGCAAAGGAACAATTTGGCTTCATGCCTGGTAGATCAACAACAGATGCTATCTTTGGGTTACGACAGATGATGGAAAAATATCGAGAGAAACAAAGGGAGCTACATCTGGTATTTATTGATCTGGAGAAAGCATACGATAGAGTGCCAAGGCAAGAAGTCTGGAGGTGTCTGAGGGAGAAGAAGGTGCCGGAGAAATATGTCAGGTTGGTGCAGGAAATGTACAGAAATGCGAAGACAAGTGTTCGGACCTGTTTGGGACAGACAGAAAGTTTTCAAGTAACAGTTGGTTTGCATCAAGGGTCAGCATTAAGTCCGTTTCTGTTTAATATTGTGATGGAGGTGGTAAAAGAGGAGGTGAGAGAAGATGCACCTTGGACAATGTTGTATGCAGATGACATCTTGCTGTGTGTAGATTCAAGAGAAGAAGCGGAAACTAAACTGGAAAGATGGAGAAAAGTACTGGAAGAGAGAGGTATGAGACTGAGCAGAAGTAAGACAGAGTATGTGTTGCGCAGTGGGCGGTGGCCAGGAGACAGATCTGGAGCTGGAAGGAAATGTCATCAGGAAGGTGAGAGACTTTAGATACTTAGGTTCAACAGTGGAAGAAGATGGAGGAGCTGAGAAGGAAGTGGGATACAGGATACAAGCGGGTTGGAGGAACTGGAGGGAGATGGCCGGAGTGTTATGCGATAAGAGGGTGTCGATCAATCTGAAAGGCAAAATTTATAGGACAGTAGTGAGGCCAGCTATGACATATAATATAGAAACAGTGGCCCTGAGGAAAAAATAACATCAGCAGGATGGAAGTAGCAGAGATGAGAATGCTTAGGTGGATGTGCGGTGTGACCAGAAAGGATCATCTGAGAAATGACTATGTCAGGGGGAACAGTGAAAGTTACGAACTTAGGAGTGAAAATACAGGAGGCAAGGTTGAGATGGTTTGGTCATGTGATGAGGAGGGAGGACGAATATGTGGGAAGAAGGGTCATGCAGATGGATGTGCAAGGAAGGCGGAAGCGTGGGCGGCCAAAGAAGAGATGGAGGGAGCTGGTACAAGAGGACTTGAAGATGAAGAACTTGGATGTGGTAACAGCCCAAGACAGGAAGGTGTGGAGGAGACTCATAACAAACAGTGACCCCACTTAAGTGGGAGAAGCTGCAGAAGAAGAAGAAGAGTGGTAGTGAGAAAAATATTTATGCATCGTAACTCACCATCGAAGTTAGCTGAGCAGGATCCTCATGTCAGCAGAAGGATGTCAACTTGGCGGCGAAACGCTTATCATATTTACTCGAAAATAACTCGCCCTCGAGTATAACTGGCACCCCTGATTTTACTTTATGAAAAATGACATTAAAAATATTGCATATGCCTCGCACACGAAAAATGTTTAAACATGTTCATTGCCATTATACTGCAGATGCAAGAAAAACAAGTCCTGTAGTTTTATTGTATCCCTGAATAAGGTACAGAGGCTTTTGCAGTCTGTGATATATTTCTCAACAAATAGTGTAATTACAGACAGCTGGAATAAAAATGGCACTAAATAATGAATCACATGTACCCTGTCACAGAAACTATGCTGTGTAGACTCAAACAAAATCATATGTTGCACCAGAAACAGAGTATCTAACTCCTGTCCAATTTTTCAATTACACGAAACAAGTGTCTGTTTTATTGCATTTGAAATTCTCGATGTCATTATGACAAATCACAAAGGCTAACTTCAAATAAAATTCTACCATGAATTGACCCATACCACATAATGCACGTGCGAGTTCCCCTGCCAGCTCAAATGCAAACAAGCAGCAATAATATTCAACCAATGGTTGAAACATTGGGTGAGTTGAGCCCGCCGATAATGAGAAGTTCCGTCAGAACGATAAATGACATCCCATCGTGAATGTGTTAAAACTAAGAAATATATAATGAATGTTGTTATGACACTGCCGAGTTTATACATGGCCGTACCAGCCTTGAAGATGATCCATGTGAAGACGTCCAAAAAGTGTAACAACACAGAAATCATTGATCAAGTGCACAATATGGTATTGGATGACCGGCAAGTCAAAGTGAGTGAAATTGCTGAGACTACAGGCATTTCAAAAGAACGTGTAAGATATATTTTGCATGAAGAATTGCAAATGAAAAAGTTTTGCTCAAGATGGGTGCCACGTTTGCTCACAGCAGATCAAAAACAATGGCATGAAAATCTCTGAACAGTGCTTGGAGCATTTTAACAAGAAAAAAACTTATTTTGTGCATTGATTTATTACTATGGATGAGACTTGGATTCACCATTATACACCAGAATCCAAACAGCAGTCAGAATAGTGGACAGAATCTGGTTGTTCGGTGCCGAAGAAGACAAAGTCAGTTCCGTCAGCAGGAAAGGTCATGGCATTGGTGTTTTGGGATGTTAAAGGCATTTTGTTTATTAATTATCTTGAAAAGG
Organism: Typopeltis vanoorti; assembly: GCF_054136105.1. NCBI lineage: Eukaryota > Metazoa > Arthropoda > Arachnida > Uropygi > Thelyphonidae > Typopeltis > Typopeltis vanoorti. The sequence goes on along the minus strand of NC_143556.1, from coordinate 34,952,255 downwards.
GTAAAACAATAACCGGGGAATATTATTCTGATCTTTTAACCAGACTAGATGAAAAAAATTTGTGAGAAAAGACCCAGTTTGCAGAAGAAAAAAATCATCTTTCCTCAGGATAATGCACTTGCCTACAAAGGTGTTTTGACAATGGGCAAATTAAAGGATTTGTACTATGAATTGTTGGAACATCCACCCTATTCCCCAGATTTAGCTCCATGTGGCTTCTATCTTTTCCCAAAACTAAAACTCTTCCTCCCTGGTCAGCATTTTTCTTCAAATCAAGAGGTGATTGCAGCTGTAGAGGGGTATTTTGCAGATCTTACTGAGAACCACTATAATGACGGGATAATAGTGCTGGAGCATCGCTGGAATAAATGTATTCCAGTGATGCTCTAGTGAAAAATAAAAATAATTTTAAAATTATAACTTCGTTTTTTCATTGTTAGGCTAAGAACTTTTCAGACTGTCCTCGTAATTAGTATCAAGTTGCTAATTGAAAATTCTCTGTGGAGTAAAACATATCACAGAAGATAACTGATTTAAGCTTATATACATATTTAAAAAAAATTTACCTGCATAACTGTTCAGAATTGTTTAAATTCATATGATCTCTAATGCTTCTTACAACAAGTGGCTCTATGAATAAAATAGCAAATATCAGCAAATTGTAAATAAAATTTATGATACAAAACTGCCATTTTGTTTTGAGAATGAATTGATTGACTGAATTATAAAATAATTTTAAATGAAATCATCAAAATTTGCCAAAATATAACAATACAGTAAATTAATGACTTTCAACCACCTTTTGCTAGGATTAAATCAATGGGTAAAAATAATCAGATATGACCACCTTGAGCCTGATCTAGAGCAAAAGGTGAGCATAACTGGATGCTACAATGGGGGAAAAAAAAATATAAAAGTAGAACACTAAATAAAGAAAGATCAAAGGTCAAACTGCTCAAAATCAAGAGAGAACTATGAATTCATATGTATTATATTTTATATGGGTAGCAAGGATCTGTTAATAAATTATTCATATCATTGTTAATTAAATAAAAAAAAAAAAAAAAAAACACTTTGATCCAAGTTAAAATAAACAACAACAACAACAAAAAAAAAACTGTAGATAAGAGGTGCTGTTCCTAATCTTAACCAGTGTTTATTTGCACAAGTTCTACAGTTGATTTTGCCAAATTGCAAGATTAAAAACACAGGTTTCTACTGAGTGGGAACCCTACTTGCCTATGAAAGTGACCACCCAATTCTGGAATCAGATTAAAAAGACTAGAAGAGGACAGGGAAAAATATTAATATTTCAACTGAATTAAAATGGTTATTTCTTATATGTTGCAGAAGTTACTATAAAATTAAAAAGCATCCTTGTTTCAGCTGAGCATAATAGCAACATAATTTGATGAGTTGTATTTAAGTTTTGTTTTGTATATTGATACAAATTTTGATAGTCATGGTTTTACTGTACTTTATATTATTTTTTGATGAAGTTTCATGAAGAATTTCATTAATAATATTTTTGCTATAGCCATTATTTTATAAATGTATTGCTAATAATTTGCAATTCTTGTTTAAGAGCTTGTTCATTAGAGCAAATTGTTATAGCTCTGTTTTTGAGGGTGTTAATGACTCCAAGATTTTGCAAAGGGTGATGATATGAATTAGCATGTATATATTGGCCAGTATATGTAGGCTTGCGGTAAACGGCAAAGGAAAGACTGCCTGAGGGAAGACGTGTGACCAGCGTATCCAGGAAAGGAAGTGATTTCTGATTTTCAATTTCAACAGTAAATTGCATGTGCTCATGTTGTTTGTTCAGGTGGCTAAGAAATGTGTTCAACGTTTGGCAGCTGTGTAGCCGGATCACAAAAACATCGGCAACGTATCTAGGCAAATTGTAGGTTTTAAAGTAAAGGAATCTAGAGCATGTTGTTCAAAAGCTTCCATATAAAAGTTAGCAATTGGGGGGGGGGAATAGTGGTGAGCCCATGGCTGTACCTTCTCTTTGTAGGTAAAAATTATTTTGCCACATGAAGTAACTGGAACGTAGTATGTAAGCAAAGAGAGCCATAATCTCGGGCAGAAATTTGTTCTCTAAGGGAAGAATTGTGTCACTGATTGGGACATCTGTGAAAAGGGCAGAAACTTCAAAACTGACTAATAAATCATCTTTGCTGAGTGTTATGCTTTTAATCTTATTTATGAAGTGTTGATAATTCAGCTAAATATATTCTGGAAAGTAATAAAGAAAAACTTAAGGCTAACTTTCATATTTTTAAAAAAAGGCCAAAATTTGAATGCCAATGATATGAATCTAACCAATCAGGATATCTCTTCCCCAGCAAATAACTAATAGTGAGCAACAAACAAGTGAGACAAGGAGTGACCAACCACATGCAGGCAGTGTTCCTGTGATCACCCATCTAGCCAAACCCTAAATAACGGTGAACTTACATTACTTAATAAAGGCTTAAACTTCGCAGAACCACCTAGAACTGTTAATAAACTGGATATGATATACTACATAGAAAGAGGCATTAATTCTCTTCCAAGTAATATTGCTGGTTTCTAAATGAATTTTATCAGCTATGTTTTGAATGAAAAGAAAACCATATGTAGTAATCTTCCAAAAACAGAACTAGCAGCATCGTGTCATTAAACAAAGGTAATGCCACGGTCGTCCTTGATAGACCAATTTACATCTATCAGATGAATCATATAGTCTCTGATACCAGCACCTATCAACTTGTAAACTATAATCCGACTAATAGGATTAAGAAAAAAAACTGTGAAATTACTGAAGTCAGTCACTGTTAGGCCATCGGCCACTGTTTAAAAACTAATACGTTATTACACCTGTTCTCCCAGAATATATGGTGTTCTCAAGATACACGAACATAATGTTCCACTCAGGTTGATAGTTGAGGACTAGGTTATAATTAGACAGCCCTAATTATCACCTAGCCAAGAAATTAGCATCAATACTCAAGGAGTTGGTAGGTCATTTCCCTTTTTCCCTTTGTATATAAAGAACACACAACACTTCAAAAATAAAATTAAAAGCACAACACTTGGTAAAGATATTTATTAGTCAATTTTGATGTTTCTGCCCTTTCCACGAATGTCCAAATCATCGACACAATTTTTCTCTTACAGAATAAATTTCCATCCGACATTATAGCTCTCTTTGCTCAAGTACTATGTTCCGGTTACTTCATGTGGCAAAATAATTTTTACCTACAAAGAGAAGGTACAGCCATGGGCTCACCACTATTCCTATTTTGAATTATAAATTATAAATAAACAATACTACGTTAAGATTTAAACCAATATTCCAGTTTTCACTCAAAATTATACTTAGTTTTCAGGAGCTCCCTGAAAACACTACACACCATGTAGCCCTCTAGCAGCCAAACTCCCACTTATGTAAGACAACTTCACTAACAATATCTTATCCACCAAAGTAAGCATCATAGCAACAAATTTTCTTTTCACGAAACCAATTCTGTTCACCCCCCCCCCCCAGTGACTGGGAATTTGCATGCATTCATTATGAGCTTTCAGTGGTACACCCTGTGTTTTATAGAACTCTCATTTGCATGTATCCACAAATGATGCATGTGGCACAGCAGCCTCTATCTATTTTTTTTTTCTCCCCACCAAAAAAAAAAAAAAAATCCACCCTTGCAATTCACTTTCATGCAAACTGCATTCTAATATACCAATTTTTTTAAATTTTATGAATTATTGAAATATCTAGGAACTTATGGGACACCTGTATATATAGCAAATCACTACTTTTTTTCCCCTCTGTAAATAACATTTTTAAGCAGTCATGTACACACACACACACACACACACACACACGCATACATGACTAAATAAAGCATTTATTTACATCAGATATGCAAAATAAAAAAAATTTAGAATAATTTTTGCAAACAAAAAAGTTATTCTGAGTAACTTGGCTTAAGGGAATGCTCCAACCAGTTTGATCATCAATCTACACCATTAAAGGTTTTTCCATTTCAGCAGTAAGAAGTTGGATAACTGCAGTATTAACTAGTATAGCACTTTTCACTTCAGTAAGAATTTTATCATTGTTTTTAACAACTATAACATCATCAGTGAGATGTAAGTTTATTCCGCAGCCTATCTCAGTGTTCAGTACACCATCTAATAATTTAATCTTAATCCAGATTTAATAATTTTCATCTTAGTAACTAACATAATAGATTAACATATCTTCTTCTTTTCAGTGGAAGCAACAGCACCCTGAATTTTATCTGCCATTATTAATAATAAAATAATAGTTATAAACAGTTTATAATTCACAACGAAACAGAGAGATGTAGCAAGCAGTGATGTCGTAAACAATTCGTGAAAACTGCACGCCAGTTGATTCACAGGAGTGTCATGTTGTTTCACCAAAACATTCATGTGAGTGAATGCGAATGCATCAAGTATAAATGGTCATTGGTCATAATTGAAAAGTGTCATATAAGCAGATTGTTGTAAAACAGGGTAATTGCTGTCTCCCCATTTCTTTTTTCATTTGCCAAACCTTACAATGGTTATATATCCCATATTACAAGATTCTCTGTAATCAGTGTTTAACACTGATTTCTTTGCGTTATTTTAGCAGGATGAGCACAATCTTGTTAACTTCAGTGCCACTAAAAAATTTTTATTTCATGCAAGAAAGATTACATTTTTCCTCACCTTTGAGACTACTGAGATCTTCACACAAAAGCAGATATCTCTTTGTTTTCTGACTGACTTAACACCCTCTGCCTTTTATGGCATTTAAACACATCATATCCATAATCTGCTTAGTCACCAAAAAATTAAGCATCTTCTTCTATTCTCAAAATACTTGTTCTCACATTTCGGTTAGTGCATCAAAACCTTCCATTAAATGCTTGTTGATATCCAGAGGAGGACATTCTGCTTAACTGATGATCTCTTCCCCACCCCCTCCAGTTACTTTATCATTGACATTCTGTTTCTGACTTACGTCTCTTTTTATATATCATCATACGTATCAAGGATTTAGGCCTAGCATGGCCTGTTCCGGCCTTAGAAGTCATCGTTGAATCGTTTAGGAGGACGTCCTGGTTTTCTTTTTCCTAATGGCTTGTACTTTAAGGCTTGTTTCGGTAATCTTTCTGTTTTCATTCTTTGAACGTGTTCCATCCATTTATGTTTATATTTTTTAATTTTTTCTATTACTGGTTCTTGGTTTAATTCTTTCATAATATCTTCGTTTCTTTTGTGATCAAATAGGGTATACTTTGCAGTTTTTCTCATAATCTTCATTTCTGCTGTTGTTAATCTTTGTTTGTCTTTTTGTTTTATTGTCCAGATTTCGCTTCCATACATTAAGACCGGTAAGGCTAATGTATTGTATACTTTTAGCCTGGTTTGTTTTTGAACTAGGTTTGGTTTAAATATAGAGTTAATTACACCTGTTATTTTTAAATATTTTGCAATTTTTACGTTTATGTCTTTTTCATTTTCATATGTGATCATACATCCTAGGTAGTTAAATGAATTCACCTGTTCTAAGATCTTGTTATCTATTACTATTTTAGTTCTTGCTGGATCTTGTCTTTTAAAGGCCACAGTTTTTGATTTTTCCGTTGATATTATCATACCATAATCTTTGGATATCTCATTTAGATTTAAAATAGCTTTCTGTAAGTTATCTTCAGAATTTGTAATTATTATTTGGTCGTCTGCAAAGAGGAGAGTGTTTAAGTTAACTGTAGGTGAAAGTTTAATTCCTTGATGTAAATTTTTACTCCATTTTATTATTATTTCATTTAAGTAGATATTAAAAAGATTTGCTGAGAGGGGATATCCCTGTCGGACCCCTTGGTTTATCTCTCTTGTATATGATAGCTCATGATTTAATCTTATTTGTATTTGATTATTTTCATATATACTTGTGATAGCTTTTAGGATATTATTTGGTATTTGGTATAAATACCATATATATATATATATATATATATATATATATATATATATGGTATTTTCACGCATGCTGGTTTGTTGACTGGCAGCCACTGTTCCTCCACTTTCCTTTAAGCCTGTATATTTATAGTTGAGAGCAATTGTGGCTAGAGTCCTGTTATTAGTCACAATTCAGTCAGTATCCAACTTGAAACATATCAGACTATTTCATTCTGTCCACCTCTTTGCTTTGGAACATTCTTTCCTCACACAGTGTGACCTAAAGACTGCAACCTACAGTCTTTCAGAAATATATCAGCAATTTCCTTTCCTTCATGCTTACACGGTGATCAGAATACATCTTCAAATTTATGGAAACAACTACTGTGTTAGAATAAAACTTCAGTTTAACATAAACCAAAATAATCACTTGATGTTTCGACCTTCACATTAAGGTTATCGTCTGGAGTATACACATATATGCAAAGAAACAAGCTGCACTACATTCTACATGGTATGCTAAAGTTACATTGATTTAAGGTTAGGGTATCCACAAAAAATCATAGTTTTGAGGTAAAAATAAGAAAAATTTTTTTGTTTTGTTTTTATAAAGTTTATATACTAAAGAATATATTCCGTATTTTTCATACTCAAAAACTTCCCACATTTTGAGTTATCATATTTATCATTTAAATGCTCATTAAATATGCAAAAACTTTAAATTGTTATAACTTTGCTTGTAATTGTCAGAATTAAAAAATTTAAAAAGTAAATTATGTAGATTTAAAAGCTCTAACATCAGTTGCATAAGTAAAATCAATTGTGAGAAGAATTTTATTGGTTCTTGCTACCATTACTATATTGTAAGCTACTTTGAAATAAGCCAATCAGAGTAAAGCTTACAACACCAAAACCGGAACCAATATGGCCATCACTAACTAGTGTGTTTTCAAAGCTTAGTCTTCAGTCTGAGATTTATTATAAAAATTAAGTTTTAATATAACATTTAGAAACATAAATATATATAAATATGCCTAAAAGAAGAGAAGAAATAGCAGTATATGATGCACTGATAACTTTTAATGGTGGTGATCTAGGAAGATTACCAGTATTTGAAAGATTGTTACTGAAAATAGGTGAACAATGTTTACAGATATTTCTGATACTTGATAAACAGAGATGCTTAAGAATAGAAGAAGAAAAATTAAAAAGAAAGCAAAAATCTATGAATATGTTATTCAAAACAACTGTTAATAACAGGTGCATTGCTGGTGGCTTTTAAATATTCATAGAATAATAATAAAGTATAGTTATAAACTTTAAATTGATTTTTCTCTGGTTTTTAAATTTTAACACATTGCAGTTGGTTTTGGCAAGATATCTTAAAAACTATTAGTCCTAGAATTTTTTTTTCTTTCTAACACAGCTTAATATATCCAGAATATATTGAACTAAAATTATAATCATTGATATGTATTTTTATTTTTTAAGTTTATTTTTTAAACATGCAAAATTTATGTAATAATCATTATATGGACAAATTAAATTTCATTGCTTTAAAGGAACTGATATTTGCTCAATAATTTTAGTTTATATTGTTTAATAGACATGATAGAATATCTGTAGAAAATTTGAACTAAAAAAATTATTTGTTTCATAAAAAAAAAGTGACACAAAAAATTCATAATTTTTTAATAAAAATTTTATTTTTTTAAAAATTAATGTTAATTTTTTTAAACAAGGGGTGCTTAAGGGTCAAAGCTGTATAACTGAGAGGAGACCTCCACATAGCCTTTAAAGGAATGCGGAGAACCGACCAGGGCTTCTGACCTAATGTCCAATCCTCACCTTCTCGTGGTGCACCCTGTTGGGTATCTACTTTGATACTGAACGAACGAGGATGGGCTGGCAATTTGGGATTTAGCCGACCAAATTGTATTCTTATTGGTTAAACCAAAATAAAAAATGATGGTACAACATGACAAAATTTCATGCCGGCTGGGGCGTCGCCCGGTTAAACAAGGACCCCGTTGTTTTCGACAGGGAACCAGGGCGAACAGCGAAAAGTCAGCTACTGGAACAAATCTGAAAACAAACCCCAACTCAACATCACCAGAGTTAAAGATCGGTACTATCAACGTAAGAAGCCTGAATGGCAAAGAAATGGAGCTAGCTGAGGAATTAGATAAGTACCAGATCGACATAATAGGGGTGACTGAAACAAAAAAGACCAAAACTGGTGAGATCTTTCTGAGCAATAAATACAAAATGTTATATTCAGGCAATGACAATCAAGGAAAAGAAGGAGTAGCCATAGTATTCAACACAAAATACGAGGCTAATCTTCTTGAATGGCAGTCAGTCTCAAGTAGAGTAATGTGGGCAAATATGAGAATGGGGAACTGGATAATGAGACTTATTTGTGCCTATGGTCCCACAGAAGGTTCTACTAAGGTAGAAGTGGAGGAATTTTTTGAGGCTTTAGAAAAAGCAACTGACACAATGAAAAAGGAAAAGTTGGTCATTGTTGGGGATCTAAATAGCAGAGTAGGAAATGATTGTGAGACATACAAAAATATTTTGGGAAAATTTGGAGAAAAGAGCAAAGCTAATAATAATGGCAAATATCTGTTGGATTTCTGCTCAGGACATGGACTGGTTATTACTAACACCATGTTCCAACATAAAAATGTGCACAAATTCACATGGAGAGAAGAGGCTAGGAATAAGAAAAGTCTCATTGACTATGTTATTGTTGATAGTGATGTTTTCTCCCTGGTGCAGGACACCAGAGTGTACAGAGGATTTGAAATTGGAAGTGATCACTATTTAGTCTTGAGCAGGATAAAATTGAATTTCATATTGAAAAGAATAACATGGAAGAAATTTTTAAAGCGAATAAAAGTTGAGCAGCTCTCAGATGTGAACTGTAGACTAAAATACAGAAATATTATTGAAAAGAAAATGAAAGAGTTTGAGAACAGGAATCAAACCTTGGAGATTCAGTGGCAAACTCTGAAGAAAACATTGATTGATTCTGCCAGAGAGGCATGTGGTGAGGTTGTGTGCAAGGATAAAAAAATCAGAACTCCCTGGTGGACACAGGAAGTTAAAGAGGCAGTGAAGGAAAAGAAGAAAGCATATCAAAAGTTCCTGGCAAATAAGTCAGCTTTTACTCTTACAGAATACAGAGACAAATGTTGAAAGCTAAACAGTGTGTAAAACTAGCTAAACAAAAGTCATGGGAGGACTTTGGCAAGAATATAGAAAATAAATATCAAGAAGGTGGCAAAATATTCTGGAGGTTGTTGAAGAAGCTAAGGAATGTAGGAAAGAGTGCTGTAAAAGGAATTAGAGATGATAAAGGTGAAATGAAAATAGGAGAAAAAGATATCCTTGAAGTATGGAGTAATTACTTTGAAAAACTGCTAAATGAAACAAGCAGTGATGACAGCACAGTGATGAAAAACACTGACCAGGCATGCAGTCAGGAATACATATCCATACTTGAAGTAGAAAAAGCCATCAAAGGCTTGAAATGTGGAAAGGCAGCAGGAGTAGATGATATTCGACCAGAAATGCTGAAGTATGGTGGTATAAGAGTCTTACAGTGGCTGCACTGCATAGTTCAGAAAGCCTGGGCAGAGGGACGAATTCCCGATGATTGGAGTAGAGCTCTCATAGTACCCATATATAAAAAGGGAAATAAAACTGAATGTGAGAATTACAGAGGTATTTCCCTACTGAGTGTTCCTGGCAAGATCTATGCAAGTATACTTGAGAAACGGTTGAGAAGAATTGTGGAAGAAAAGCTTGGTGAAGAACAAGCTGGATTCAGGCCAAATAGAGGCTGTCAGGATCAGATCTTCACTTTACGACAAATAGTCGAGAAAGCATGGGAATATAACAAAGATCTGTATTTAAGTTTTGTCGATTTGGAAAAGGCATATGACAAGGTGCCACGAGAGAAGCTATTCAATACGCTGCAGTTATATGGTGTCAATGGGGCATTATATCAAGCAATACTTAGTCTTTATTTGAGTTGTGAGTCAGCAGTTAGAATTGAAGGAAGTACAGGAAGATGGTTTAATGTTAAATCTGGTGTGAGACAAGGATGTACATTATCCCCTCTGTTATTCATTATCTATATGGATCACATTATGAAGGAATGTGGTATTAAACCTGATATCAAAATTGGAGATATTAATGTCAGCTGTTTGCTTTATGCAGATGATGTTATACTTCTAAATAAATCCACTACAAGTCTGCAAGATTCTCTGACTAAATTGAATAGCTGTTGTAATAGATATGGTATGAAGGTCAGCAATAAAAAGACAAAGACAATGAAAATAGGCAGAATCATTGAAAATGTCAACTGTGTTGTGAATGGAGAACCTGTGGAACAAGTAAAACATTTCAGCTACTTAGGCACAATTTTTACTGAAGATGGTAAACTAAATATAGAAAGAGACAACAGAATCAGCAAAGCTGGTATGGTGGGAAGTCAATTGAATAAATTCATATGGAATAAGAAAGAAATTAGTCGGAACACTAAATTAGCTGTATACAAGACAGTGTTCAAACCAATTTTAACTTATGGATCTGAGAGCTGGGTCAGAAGTAAAACACTTGACCAAAGACTAGAGACCGCAGATATGAGAGTCCTGAGAAAGATTAGAGGCGTGAACAGATGGCATCAATGGCAATATCATATTAAAAATGAGGATATTAGGAAAGAACTTGACATTGTCAGCATCCAGGAATGTGTTAGCAGAGCTAATCTCAGATGGTATGGTCACTTAAATAGAATGGGAGAGGAAAGATTAGCAAAACAAGTGTTCTCTGCCAGTTTGGCAGGAAAACGACCCAGAGGAAGACCAAGATATAGGTGGATTGATACTGTACAAAGTGCCTTAGACGATAGAAATATAAGATCTGATAATGTTGGAGTCTTGACAAGTAACAGACTGATTTGGAGGAAAATTGTAGATAAGAAGTTAGTAATGATGTAATTTTTTCATGTAGTACTGTCATATCCTGTACACCCCTTGAGGGTACATGGCAGGAATTTGATGATGATGATGATGATTTTTTCCAAGAAAGTTATTACTGACATTTCTCCCTAACAAAAACAATAAATAATATAACTGTTATTTGATTAATATTTATTTTCCAATTCCATGGTACACTCTATCCTTAATCAACTGAAGTCTGGTGGAAAAAAAAAAACCTTACTACATCAAAGCTAGAGTCTTGTTATTATCTATTAGGTTACAGAATTAAATTAAGCTAGAGAGCAACATGTACACACAAAAAAAATTTTTACTTATAATAACTATACATATAAATTACAACAAACCAGTATGGATGGATGGTGGCCAATAAAAGCTAAAAAATCTCTTAGAGTCAGGGGTTTGCTGGAATAAAGAACACAAAAGGTTTTTTTTTTTTTTTTTTTTTTTTTTTTTTTTTTTTTTTTTTTACGAATAAGGATTGTACGTCCAGTTTCTCCAATATAAGGTAAGTTACAAGTGCAATAGATACAATAGACTTCAGGGTGAGCAAGTCGGGGGAGAGAATCCTTAGAGGAATTGAATATGTTTTTTAGTTTTATAGGTGGTTTAAAAGTGACATTAAGATTATCATGAGGTAGAATTCTATTAATTTTTTCTTATAACCCTTTAATGTATAGTATAGCTATGGTATTACTGTAATCTATATTATTTTTTGATGAAGTTTTATGAAGAATTTTATTAATTGTATTTTTGCTACAGCCATTATTTATAAATATATTGCTAATAGTTTCTAATTCTCGTTTGAGTTTGTTCATTAGAGCAAATTGTTATAGCTCTTTTTTTCAGGATGTTAATGACTCCATGTTTTTGCAAAGGGTGGTGATATGAGTTAGAAAGTATATATTGGCCAGTATGTGTAGGCTTGCGGTAAACAGTGAAGGGAAGACATCTGACCAGGGTATCCAGGAAAGGAATTGATTTCTGATTTTCAATTTCAACAGTAAATTGCATGTGCTCATGTTGTTTGTTTAGGTGGCTAAGGAATGTGTTTAACGTTTGGCGGCCTCATAGCCAGATAACAAAAACATTGTCAATGTATCTAAGTCAAACTGTAGGTTTTAGAGTAAAGGAATCTAGAGCATATTGCTCTAGTTGCCAGCCATGTGAGGAAAGAGTATATGACTACACTGCAAGCTGTCAGAAGACAGCTTGCAGTGTAGCATGAAATGAAAAGTTGGCTGGAAAGGAGATCAATGCAGCTTGGGGGATATTCAGGAACTGTCCAGTAGCAGCAATGCCTAAATGTATTCCAAGGGTCAGAAGGTTAAATAAGATAGGTGTGAAATGGATAAATGAAGAGATTAAGAATGTAATACAGAGGAAAAAGGCATTATGGCAGAATAAGAAGAGTGGTAATAACCAATTCCAAGAGGAATACAAAGAACAAGCAAGGAGGGTGACTTTGTTGGTAAGGGTAGCAAAAGTGAAGTATGAGCAGCAGTTAGCTAATGAAGTGGAAAAGAATCCTAGGAAGTTCTTTCGATATGTAGCCAGCAAAAAAAAGAAAAAAAAGAAAAAGGGAATGATTATAGAAGAATGAAAGGAAGGAGAAAATGGTATAAGAACAACTGCTGAAGAGGATACTTAATGAGCAGTTCATAAAGGTCTTTCATTCTTGTGAATGCAACAACATGGAGAGTTTGAGAGCAGTTGGTGATGAAGAGGAGAGAGAGACTAACTGTAAGGGAGCAAGTGGTACATGGGGAATTGAGCAAGCTTGATGTTAATAAGGCAGTGGGACTTAATAAAAGTCTCTGCACTCATTTCTCTACTTTCCAGCAGCAGTCTCTCCAAATGACTCACACCAAAACCATTAAATGCAGTCCACCACTATTATCACCATGTATTTTGAAGGAATGTGCCAGGGAGTTGGCATGTGCCTTGATATATTTAATGAGTCTTGCATTGGGTCGAGTTCTAAAGGAGCGGAAAGAAGGCAAGATTGCGCTGCTTCATAATGGAGGTGACAGAACTCGGGCATCAAATTATAGGCTTATCTGCGTATCAGATCTTGTGGTTAAAGTGTTGGAGAGGCTGGTGAGAACCAGAATCCAGAATTGGGTTGACAACAATGGTATTATCTTTTGAAGGACAACATGAATTTGCTAGATAGAGATCATGCTTTAGTAATCTACTTATTTATTACAATAAAGTGATGGCTTCATAGGACAAAGGAGATGGATACACAGTAGTATACTTAGATTTTGCCAAAGCTTTTGATAGATTACCAAATGATAAGTTGATAGTCATACTAGAGCAGTTGGGGTTGATATTAGATTAGTGGATTGAATCAGAGATGGGCTATCTGATAGTTATCAGCAAGTTGTGTATGGGGGGAGCAATATACCGGAAGAGGAAAGTCTCTAGTGGTGTGCCTCAAGGGTCTGTTTTAGGGCCATTGCTGTTTAGCCTGTATGTTAATGATACTGGGAAAGATATGATGCAATATTGGGATGAACTATGAGGAGTAGAACAGATGTTGTGGACTTACAAGATGACTTGAATAGATTGAGGAAATGGGCATGGGAGTTGAGATGGCAGTTCAATATTGCAAAATGTAAGGTTTTAAAATTTGGAAAACAAAGATGGAATGTAGAATTTACACCTGGTGGGAATATATTGTTGGAGGTAGAAGAAATAAGATATCTTGAGGTGATGGTGGATAAGGATCTAAAATTTAGAGGACACATTGCCAAAATTGCGAGGATAACACAACAAATTCTGGGAATGATGCAGAGTACACTGACTTGTAGAAGTAAGGAGATTTTTGTTCCAATGTATAAAGCTCTGATTAGGCCACACATGGACTACTGTGCGCAGAGATTTGGTCATTTGGTTTTCAAAAGGATGAAGAGATGTTGCAAAGGTCCACAGGTGACTGACTAAGGTAGTTTTCTCTTCTTTGGGATGTCAAATATGAAGAAAGGTTGAGAAGATGCAATCTACAGAATCTAGTGGACAGGAGAAGAGGGGTGATATGATAGACTTCTACAAGTTAGTAAGGGGTTGTTATAGGATCAATGTTGAAGAGGTTTTTACAGAAAATGGTGGAAGATCAGAAGAGAACAAGAAGTCATCCCTGGAAGCTATATAAGAAAGGTGTGAACAAAGAAGTGAGAAAGCAGGTTTTTTTGCATGCAGAGTTATGAATGAATGGAATGCCTTGCCAGAGAGTGTGGTGTCTGCAGAGAATTTGAGTGTTTAAGGTGTGGTATGATGAGCTGTGTGTATGACAAAAGGAACTCCTAGATGAGTCCATGGGGTCTTAAAGTAATAATAATAATATCCCATCTAATCACACAGTCATATTTGAATTGCAATTCTGCAATATCCTGAGTACTTCTAATTCATCAAACTCTATTCTCAAATCATTTCCTATCATATGTATCATAGAAATATTCTCACTTGGATGATAAACCTTTTCATAGTTGTAACACACTAACAACTATTTTGTGTGCTTCTGTCATTTTGATACTATTAGTACTTGTTAAAGTTATTGTCCATAGCCATTCTTTCTTTTACTTGCAACACAGTCACAGAACTCTTTGGGATTTCTTTGGCTTGCTGAACTAATTCCTTCTCACATTTTGATTTTGTCTTCCTTACCATGCTAGTCACCCTGCTTGTCCAAGCCTTGTACTGCTAGTGACCTTGCTAATCACCTTTTTCCATATATAACCATCCACAACTTTTTTTTTTTAAGCTCCTGCTTAATGATCCTACTTGTCCATCTAACTCCTGTCTGATTTGTCCTCTTGATTTTGGGTATAGTCTGACATTGCTTCTTTCAGATACCCTTTGCAACACCTCAAGCTGCCTCCTCAGCTTTTCATAATCACCTACCTTACAGTTCTACATATACTCTTTCATAACTGAAAATTCCACATTTTGCAACCGCTCAAGTCAAGACTGTATGATCACTCTCCACAACTGGAAGCAAGGTGGCCTTGGTTATTGAAAGATCTGATTATATAACCAGATCCATCACATGCCATGTTGAGTAATTATCACTATTATCTCTTAGCAGGTGAATAAATTCCATTTCCTTTCCTTTGTGCAATTTTTTCCTCCTTCCATTCCATATCCCTATAGTCAAAGTCCCCATAATAATTACCTGACTTGCACTCATTGTTCTAATCTGTCAATGCATGTCTTCTTCATCATACCTTCCATCGCCTCCCCCACCAGCCTATAACAGCAAACAGTATATTTTGTCCTAATGCTCTCTATCACCAAAGTGCTTCAAATAGCTATCATTCCCATGCTCCTTTTTGAGTGCAATTCATCTGCTATCAATCGACAGTATGCCCCCCATTTTTTCTATCTTCCCTGAAAATACTATACCTTTCACATTATATTCCTGTAACTATGAGTATATTTACTATTTGCCAATCTCACTAATAAGTGAGGTGCACTAACCAATGCCAAAAATTCTTCCCTCTGATTTCTGATATTTCAAGGATTAGCTTAGATAAACTATATCATACCCTTAAGCCCGCACCTAGCTTTACAACTTGCACTGACTATCCCATCAGATTTTGTCATTTCATTGACTAGATTCCACATTTCTTGGCATTCTCACACTTACTTGCCTAATGGATGCATACACACACATGCACATCCCTGCTTCCACCTCAACAGCTTTGGTTTCACGACTTCGCACTTCCATACCCAGTGAACAATTTTCTTGAGACACCTCATTCTGAATCCATCAACATTATTTAAGTCTTTCTGTCCATCATATTTAGTCCATAAGTCTACAGACTTCACACCATTCCTTCTGCACAATCAACACATTGGTTCATTTGTGATCACTATCCACCTCAACTTGCTTCTTTCAATAACTCTTTTGTATCATCTCTCATACCATATTTTTACCTTTCAAGTCATCTGTGCTAGCCAAATCAATCAATTTTTTGACATAACTTTTTGTATCCTGAAAGCTTCACCAACATTAATTTTTGCACCAGGGAGAGAAAATTCTGTCATGCTCTCATTAAGTACTACTCTTATCATAGAATCAACATAAAATTTTTCTTCTTACTTTCCTTCTCTCGGTTAGTCATATTCTT
This sequence comes from Typopeltis vanoorti, assembly GCF_054136105.1. Classification (NCBI taxonomy): domain Eukaryota; kingdom Metazoa; phylum Arthropoda; class Arachnida; order Uropygi; family Thelyphonidae; genus Typopeltis; species Typopeltis vanoorti. The sequence goes on along the minus strand of NC_143556.1, from coordinate 34,936,141 downwards.
GTTTCTTACTTTGGACATTTGTTTTTTTTTCTCTTGTCAGCTCTGCCAATCATCTGACATTTCTTTAATCCTTGATCTAGTGCATTGTCCCCATGAAGGACTCCACATCTAAGCACATTATTTCTTTCATGAGGTTCTCTTCATTCTTTTCACCTTCCTTGACTGCACTTTCAACAATATCACTGACACTAACCTTTGTGAATATGTAGGAAGTTTTACTTTTTCCACACAACTGGCACTCACTACCAAAATACTTCCTACATATTCAATCACAAGGCTCACTTTCCTTCCAAAAATCTTTTAACTTCTGCAAGGAATACATCTCACACATACTGTGCCAAACAAGATCTTGCAAATTTCATTCTCAATAAAATAATCTTGGCCACTATTGTTCTAATATGCACTGGTACCATACCAACAATATTTCAATACAAAATATACAAGTTTTTCTTAAAATCCATACAACTCAATGCATAAACTCATAAAAAACAAAAACTACAAATCAACTTAATATTATTAATTAAAATTCGAAAAAAAAAATCTTTCTGCACCACTTTAAACACCAAAACAGTTATAATATAAATCGATCACGAATAGTTCATAAGAAAACAAGGAATTATTATGACTGATGCTTTTAAATAACTTACTCCAACTGGGAGGCATTTTTGCTACGGCAAGGTGCTGGAGGTCATCAAATGTTGCATCCAAAATCTGAAAGCATAAAAAATGCATAACATATATAGAAGATAAATAACATTCATTTGCTGGATTGGCAGTATATGACCCACTACTGTAAACAAATGTGTGTTGCTTAAAAAATATGTACTTCTGTCAACTAGAGGATGGCTGAGAAAGTATGAAAGAAAATGAACACACACATTGTTTTTTTATACAGCATTCATTTATAATTCAAAAGACATCCAAATTCCAAATGGCATTCTGTAGTGGTACACAGTTGCAATATCAACTATGGTCTTGACAGTATTTTAGAAAATATTTGCAATTTTTCCCCAATTATCTGACATTGAATTATTATACCATTACCATAATTACTAAAATTCAGTCAGTTTACCTTCTAGACCAGTGGTTCCCAACTTTTTGTTTCCTAGAGCACATTCTAAAATACTGATAGGGTGACAGGCACCATCTATTTTTTCAAGCAAATTTTTTGAATTCTTTTGTTAAATGAATACATACAAAGTTTACATTATAATCAAATGTTTTATTACTTAAAAGTTTACATTATATAAAAATTTAAATATATATATGTAAGTTAGTGTGATCTTTGGCATTGCATTTCATTGGCCAGTGCTTCATAATTAGGAGAATATGATGATATTCCAGTTCTTAAACTGGAATGAACAACTTCGAATGCGCGTCTACTTTACATTGTATACGTTTAAGACTCGTCATGTGTCATTAACGCATGCGTCATATTGTTGGTGATTATTTCAAACTAAACGGCACACAGTTGAACAGTGGCAGGTACACACAAATTGGTTGACGGGTGCCATGGTGCCTGCAGGCATAGGGTTGGGAACCCCTGTTCTAAACTAATGCAATTGTACCACCACTTTCAATCAAAGGCAGCCATCTTGGTATCAACCAAAACATTTTAGAAAATGCTCACAACACAAACTCAGCAATATTTACTTGTTAACATTTATAGACCAAGTGATGAAATAATTGCAGAGGCAATCTTAGAAAAAAAAACGGTGCGTTTCATAATGAATTCTTGCACAGTGTCATTAACTATCAAAAATTATCACAGTGAACCTAGAACCGCTTCTGGTATATGTGCTGATAATTTTCTTCATTTACTTTTTTTTATACCATTCCCACAGATGAGATACAGCAAAACAAAAAGCAAATCAATGCTTTATATGGGTAAGATGGTAAGAGAAAGTAACCTGTTGACATCTATCAAAAGTAACTGGATGCTCTTTTTGAAGAGCTGAAATAGTCCAGGTAAAACTTCATTGGGAAGGGTGTTCTATGGTAGATGGAATGAAAGATGAATAGGAGTAGCAGGTTCAGTGAGTCAATAATTCAACTGAAAAGGATGTCGAGTACCTGCAAATGAGAAGCACAAGACATAATGTGGAAATTTACCATCTCTGAGATAGTGGCTGATTATGTGAGAGAAGGATCGGATTGTCAATTAGCTGAACTACCCTCTTCTGAACAGCAACAAAATTTTTTTTTGAGATCTTAGGTATATCAGCAAAAATGTAACATCAGTATTCCAAAATTGGAATATTTGGGATTTGTACAGTTAGCAGCTGGATAAATGAAAAGTGACAGCTTTAGTGAAAAGGATGTCAAGTTTTTTGGAAGGCGAGGGCACTTATAGAGTTGATGTATTTGTGCCAGGAGCAAGTGTCCATCTGAGAAGCATTGTCTTAACTGTATTATGAAAGGTAAGAGAAAAGAATAGGGTTATTATTTGTGTGTGTGTGTGTGAGAGAGAGAGAGAAATATTTTGAAGTACTGAAGGTGACTCTGTACCATCCAAACATTGTTTACTTTTCTGTTGATGATAGCACCCCTCATTCCATCCTGCTAATATGACAAACCTTGAAGTGTTCAAACATCAGTATTTGAGGTTTGCAAGAACAGGTCATTTATGTACATGAGGAAGATGGCGGATGAAGTAACAAAAAAAAACTCTGATCAATAGGTAAATGTAAAGAGAGAACACCATCTAATTACAAAAATGTGAAAGGCAGACATAAGATGATGAAATGCTGAGAAATCCTCAGTGCCCAACTCTAGCAGATGCCTTGGGAAGTGTTACATGCAAGGACACAAGTACACGTCCACAGGTAGGTGAAGTAGGCAAGATCTGCTGTGAATTTTGATTGGTATAATCCATATTGGTGATCACTTATTAGTTGACAGTTTTCCAGGTGTTGAAGAAGTTGACTGTTAATGACCTCTATTGTTTTAGACAGCAACGATGCTACAGCAATAGATCAACAGGGTTGATGATAGTTTTTTTTTTTTTTTTTCCTAAATCAACTATATATGGACTACTTCCATCTATGGGAATGATGCAGGCAGAATATAATATAGTGTAAAGATGATAGACTGATGACATAGAAATGATAGATTTAGGAGCACAACTAGTGGGATATAATCATGACCAGAAGCATTTTTTGCTATTCAAGTTCTGCAAACCTTTTTATCTGACATCTTTCTGGTGGAAGGATACAGGAAACACATAATGCTATGTTCTAAGCAAAGTTGCAGGTGACTTGTCTTGTCATCTATGTAGGAATTGGATGAGAAGAATGAAAAGTTGGATTAGATAACAATACAATATTTTTGCCATCTGAGTATGTGTGAGAGAGTGAGCACAGATGAACAGAGATTCAGCCCAACAGCTTTTTTGCAAGCGATAACCAGAAGGCATAACTACCACTGGCATAGGAGGCAAGTTTTCTACATTTAGCCTTCTACTACAAAGATATCAGAAAAAATCTTGAACCCAGACACCAAAAAAGGCTTCTGGTCCTGATGGTATCCCACCAATTGTGCTCATGATATGTACTCCTAAACTCACAACTGTTCTTTATCATCTCTACACCTTATACTCTACTTATATGTTGTGGGGAAAATGTAGGCAAAGTCCGTATTCAGCTGATTTTAATAAGAGGCAAATGTCTATCATCAAACAATTGACCTATCTCTCTAACATACGATTAATGCAAAAAAATCATTAACAGTTAACTTCAGCACCTGGAAAACTGTCAACTAATGTGACCAACAATATGGATTTCACCAGTCAAAATCCACAACAGATCTCGTTTACAACACCCACCTCTGGACAAAAGCCATGAAAAGGTTTGGCTCTTGATGTTTCTAAGGCATCTGATAGCATTTTGGCACTAAGGACTTGCTCAGAAAATTGCAATCTTATGCCTACCTTCCACATTGCATAGCACAACTTTGCAAGTTTCTAACATCACCGACCATGAAATATAATCATCATCATCAAATTCCTCATATGTAATCCACAAGGGGTATTCAGGTTACTATGACAGCACTACATGATTAGGTTTACATTATTATTAATCACCTATCCAACATTCCTCCAAATCAATCTACTACTCAGTGAGAGCACTCCAATATTGTCATATCTAAGGCACTTCTGACTGAATCAATCCACCTAGACCTTGATCTTCCTCTGGATTTCTTTCTAGCCAAGATGGCTAGAAAGAGACATCTTGGCATCAAACACCTGTTTGACCAAAATGGCTAGAAATATTTGATGTATGTGTGAGATGATGATATGCATCAGCATCTCCCGCATGCATCAAATGTAGTCCTCTGAGAGACTGCTGTCATTAGGGGGAACTGTGTGAGGAAGACCATTCCAAAAACACAGAGGAAAGGAATGAAAGAGGATGATGAGATGTTGGTTTAGTGTTTGAAGCTGGACAGTAAATACATATTTACTAGCAGCCACTCATTTGTTTATGGACTTCTGGAAAAGTGAAGGAATGGTATCAGTGAATTCAGCAGCACAATGTCCATGAAAATACTTATTATGGCATAATGATTATGGAAGATCTTGTAGTGTGGAATCTGTGAGCAAACACAAGGTTTATCAAATGAAAACGAAGAATGGAGCTTATCATTGCTGGCAAGATTATGGATAGGATTTCAGGTTAATCATAGGTCATTTATGAAAAGGAAAAAAAGTATGGATGAAAGTATAGAGCCTGGAGTACTCTAGTAGTAGGAGAGAAATCTGAAGAAATGAAGCCATCCATCATGATATACGTAGTGAATGATCAAAGAGGAAACTAGCATTCCAACTGTAAAAGGTTGATAGTACTATACGATAGTAATTTAGTAAGTAGGCATTTATGCCAGACCAGAGTGACAACTCTAAAGATCTAGAATGATTACATGTTCATTTTAAAAATTTATGGAATTTACAACCGTGTTAAAAAAAAACTTTTTTATTATCTCGACGTTTCGATCTTCACATCAAGATCATCATCTGGAGCATACATCAATATACAAGACAAGCTGAGTTACATTATTAACCGCAAGCTAAAGAAACAATAATTTGATCACGTTATTTTACTGGCATGACCTCTAGTGAAAAAAAAAAAAATTTTTTTACGCCAAGCTAAATTCTATTTACGATGACAGGAATAAACATTCTTTCATTCTTTCAGAAACAATGATGTCCTATTTTTAGTACAGTAGTATCTCGCTAATCAAAACTAATAAAAACCGTGCTCGTTCGGATTAGCGAATTTCCCCCAAGAGACAATAATAACTAGTGTTTAAGACAAAAATAATCAGATTCTAATGGTACATGAATTTAATTCTGTAAATAAATGAAGTAACTGATAGAAAAAAAGCTACTGTACTGTAATGTAAAACTCAAAAAATAATACGGTACACAAGTTTATTTTAGTAAAAAATTTTGTGGAATGGCGTATCATTCTGCTTCGCCCATTCAACTGCCTCTTCATGTTTTACTTTTTTTTTTTTTCCAAGTTCTTTATCATCATCATCATTTTCTTATTCATTCTGTAGTATCATATTTATAATTTCAGCATCTGATTTGATTCCAAATTCACTTTCGTTTCAACCTGTAATCCATTCCGTAACATCTGTTTGTGAAATTTCAACTTCTGGATTTATATTTTTAATCAAATTATGCACGTTTTGAATTTCCTCTTTTTGTGTATCACCATAGTTATACTGTTCTGTAATAATAATAAAATAAATAATAATAGTTAAAATAATAATTATTAAATAAAAATAATAGTACACAAATAATACGTCATAAAATGAAACTTTTTTTTCCTTTCAAACCGCAGTTCGGATTACTGGAGGGTTCAGACTAAAGAGGTTTGGATTATCGAGATACCACTGTATTACAATTCTTATTTTTGCTTTTAAGATACTGGATTTTCTACAGTGCTGTTTATAATTGTTCTTAGTGAGGAACGTTCCATGGGTCGAATATATACCTTCATATATTTGGGATTTTTAGACCATCATTATTGTTCAGATTGGGGTGGCTGATAATAATCTCACATGCTTCCTTAAATTTCTGTTCATACCATGTTTTCGTGCGATGTAGACAGCTAGTGCTTTTCCAGTCAACTCTGTGTAAGGAATTCAGGGCATGATCAGAAAGGCCAGCTTCACCATAATTATTATATTTAATGTGTTGTTTATGTTCTTTTTGTCCAATAGGAATTGTGCGTCCTGTTTCTCCTATGTATGGTATGTTGCAAGTACAATAAATCCAGTATACTCCGGGGTGGACTAGTGCAGGGATTGGGGTCTTTGGATGAGTTGAGTAAGCGTTTTAATTTTGCAGGAGGTTTAAAGGTGGCTTTGAGGTTGTATTTTTGTAATACTCTGTTTATTTTGTCTGATGTTCTTTTAATGTAGGGAATGGTTATAGTTTTACTGTAGTCTGGTTTGTGTTTGTTTTTCATTGAGGGTTTGTAGAGAATTTTGTTAGTAGTGTTTTGGCTGTATCCATTTTTTTGGAAAGTATTAAAGATAATTTTAAATTCGTCTTTTAGTGTGCCTATTCGTTGGAACAGATCGTCTGCACCCTGTTTTTTAGCGTGTCGATGACACCTAGTTTTTGTGTTGAGTGGTGGTAGGAGTTTATGTGTATATATTGTCCTGTATGTGTCGGTTTCCAGTCACAGTGAAGGAAAGATTGCCAGAGGGAAGACGTGTGATAAGTGTATCCAGAAACGGAAGTATGTTGTGTTTTTCAATTTCAATTGTGAATTGTATGCATTTGTGTTGTTTGTTTAGGTGGTTAAATAATGTGTCTAATGTCTGGCGGCCATGGGACCAGATCGCGAAAACATCGTCAACATATATCAGCCAGACTTTGGGTTTTAAAGGGGGAGGAACCTAAGGCAAGTTGCTCAAAATGTTCCATGTAAAAGTTAGCAATAGGGGGAATAATGGTGAGCCCATGGCTGTGCCTTCTTTTTGTAAGTAGAAGGCGTTTTGCCATACAAAATAACCCGACCGTAATACATGCGCAAAGAGCGCTGTGATATCTGGAGGGAATTGTTCTGTAGGAGAAGGATTGTGTCATTGATTGGGACATTCGTGAAGAGGGCAGAGACATCAAAACTGACTAATAAATCATCTTTTTCTAATGTAATGTCTTTGATGGTGTTTATGAAGTGTTGTGTGCTTTTGATATACGAGGGAGAATGACCTACCAACTCCTTGAGTGTTGCCGCTAATTTTTTGGCTAAGTAATACGTCAGGCTATCAATTCCTTCAACTACAGGTCTTAACAGTGTGTTTTCTTTGTAATTTTTGGTAGCCCATAAATTCTTGGGTAACGCGCATAGTGAGGAAATAGTTTTTTGACCGTATCTTCGGGCCAAGTAGTAACTGACTTAAGTAGTGTCTCTGTTTTGTTTTTTATTCTGTTGGTTGGGTTGTAGTTAACTAATTTGCATGTGTTATTGTCAGAGACCAGCAGATTCATTTTTTCTACGTAAGTGGTATGGTTTAAAATAACGGTGGCATCAGCTCTGGTTATTACTATGTTTGGATTTGTTTTAAGTGATTTTATCGCTGTTAATTCGTGTTTAGTAATGTTGCTTGTTTCTAAACGTATTTTGTCTGCTATGTTATTAGGGATGAATCTTAGGCCTCTTTCAATATTACACATAAATTCAAGTTTGTTTATCGATTTCGGTGCTATAGCAAAATTTAAACCTTTGTTAAATATAGAGATTTCGTCTTTGTTTAGAGCATGGTTAGATAGATTGATCATGTTATCAATACCTGTCGGTGATTGGTGGCTCCTGTTGTTTCTTGCTTCAGGTTGGTTGTTGTTCACTGTGGCAAACTTTGAATATGGCGGCTGGTTTTGTCGTTCTTTTAGACGTTTTAGCTTACAGTTAATAATGTAACTCAGCTTGTCTTGTATATTGATGTATGCTCCAGATGATGGTCTTGATGTGAAGATCGAAACATCGGGATAATAAAAACGTTTTTTTAACACAGTTGTAAATTGCATAAATTTTTAAAATGAATGCTAATCATCGTGTAACTCTAAAAGAAATGATTACATATGTTTCATGAAAACTTTCCCAGCTAGTTTTTAACAGATGGATGAAATTGGCAAGGAGATGTCCATATTGGTGGTCACTTTTATTGGTCGGCTTAATAGTGGTGATGGAGAGTTCATTGATGATGAACTTTCCATCACCATTTTCATTATTTTTGATACAACTGAGGTGAAATGCTGGCATTTATCTCACCTTTTCCTGTAGCATGGAAACCAGATGACAACCAGTCCATTCGTGAATGGGCTGGATGCCAGATAACTCTGAAGGATTGTAAAATAGAGGACTAATACATACACTTGATGGAATCTAAGTCATTCAGGATTTTTCCAATATTATTCTCATGAAAGACTTGAGGTATGCAGTGGGTAATAGTTTTTATGGAATGATTTTAATTCAGTCTTGTCTTAAGCTAATGAACTTGACAAGGAGCTAAAAGGCTCGAATGTTATTTGAACAGAAGGCAGTTTGGTCCTTTCAAAGTCTATTTACTGGCTGATGGTTTTTTTTTTTGCAGTTATTGCAGGCTGATACTGAAGTTTTGGTTTCAAGTTACTTGGGATATGCCATATTATTTTCTCAGACTATCTTGGTGCACTTGTAAAGAATCAAGGTTTGGTTAGTGGCCTGGACTCTTGAGTGGAATGGGACATGAAGATCTTTATTCCAGTTACTCAGGTGTCTAGATCCAAAGAACAAAAACTAGATGACAGGTCATCCCATTTGGTACTAAAGGTATGAAGGATGTTCTTCAGAAAAGGGGATTTGGATAAGGCTAAATGAATTACCAAGGGAAGGGCTGAGATTCAAAGTGCATTCATCAGAACTGGAAGAAGAGATAAGGATACAGAAAGTGGAGAGAATTATCTGGTATTCTAGTGGATAGATCAGTTTGTTTAAGATTACTGCTGGGAGCAAATATCTCTGCATCTTTTCTGGTGTGAATGGTGGAACTGGAAAAGAGAAGCTATTCTGAGCTATAAATGTTGAAGTCCCCAAGGACAATGACCTCACTGTTTGGATATTTGGAATGAATACGATTAAGATTCACAGACAAGTAATGAAACAAACCTGAGTGGATACCAAAATTTGGACAGCTAGAGACAGCAAAGGAATGTAATTGTATGGGGAAAGGAAACTGAGCCACAACAGATTTTAAGGGGGGGGGGGTCATCAAGATTTTCGATACTTTGGTATAGAATGTCATACTTCACATACTATTATTAAACAGACTCTGGCAGCTTATTCAAAAGTAATGAACCCAGCTCTAACACCCTTGCTAACCACACTCTTGCCCAGCTTCCATAGGTGTCCCATAGTTCTCCCACCACCAGTCCTAATCTCAAATTGCTAAAGGGTTTCTATAGGTTTAATTCAGAATTAAACCTATAGAAACCCTTTAGCAATTTGAATGTCTCAATCATATCTCCCTTTTTCTGCCTATCAACTAATTTCTGCAACTCACAAATCTTCAACCTATTCTCATAACATTCATTCCATAAACCTGCTATCATCTTGGTCACTCGCCTCTGGATCCTCTCCACCCCTCCCCATCAAGAACAAACCTAGGTGACCAAATCTGGGCACAGAGGTACAATAACTTGCTTGTCTCTGCTCAAAGTATTTTTCAACAACCAAGTGAGCTGATTAGCTGATTCAGTCACTTTTGCAATGTGCCCCCTAAACTACATCTCCCTATCTACCAACACTCCCAAGTCCCTGGCCTCATCAATCTCCTGGAGTACAGTTCCACCAATGTGGTGTACTGCTGCTAATCTTTTCACCCCAAAATGCATAACCTTACATTTTGTCACATTAAATTGACATCCATTCTCCTTAGCAAAGAACTCCAATCTATCCAAGTTGTCCTGCAAGATTTTGACATCTTCTTCATTCACTATTGTCCTATCCAACTTTGCATCATCAGCGAACAAATGAACTGTTCCTCTTAGATCCTTCCCTATATCGTTAATGAACAAATTAAACAGCAGTGGTCCAAGTACAGGACCCTACAGCACACTACTAGTCACAGGCCGTCTTTTGGACTCTACTCCTGAATTCAATGCGGTATCCTCTCAAATGCCTTAACCACGTCCAGCAGTATCACTGTAAACCCATTTCCCTTATCCAGTTCAGCCGTCACTGTGTTATAAAACTTGAGCAAGTTACCGAGGCATGATCTACCCTTCACAAAGCCATGCTGTTCCCTGTACAGTATCTCATTTTCATCAATCCATTCCTGTATTTTTCCCTTGACTACTTTCTCCAAGACCTTGACAACAACTCCTGATATACTGATCCGTTGGTAATTTGTAACAGCAGTCTTGGATCCTCCTTTATGCAGTGGAACTATTCCCCTCTTTCCACACCTTCGGGACTAAACCAGACCCGAGACTCAGATTAAACAACATGGTCAAGGACACTGATGATTCTTTAGCCGCTTCACGTAAGACACGTGCCAGAATACCATCCAATCCCACAGATGTATTTAAATTAAAGTATCTGTAATAGACTATTCACCTCCACCTTCATTCATCACAATTCCCATATAAACTAATGGTTTCTTCATTTTTTTCAATGTCACCACCTGGATGATATACTCTTGCAAAGTGCTCGCTCAGTAATTCCACTATATCGACTGATTCAGTGACCTTCTTATCATCGTCATTCCTTAAAATCATTCTGCCGTGTACAGTTTTTTTTTTTGCTTGCAGCATATTGAAAGAATTGCTGGGATTCTCTTTAGCTTGCATAGCTAGTTTGCTTTCATAATCCGCTTTTGCTTTTTTTACCACACTTGTTACCCATCTGGTCTGTGCTTTATACCGTTTGTGTGCCTGCAGGTCACCTTTCTCTTTAAATTTCCTCCATAGTTGTTTCTTTTTTTGCAGTCCAAGCTTAATGTGTTATTCGTCCTTTTAACCCTACTTGTTTTACTATTTGAACCCCAGGTATACAATCAGTCATAACCTCCTGTAAATGCTCCTAGACCACTTACCATGCTCTATCGACATCCAGCCCTTGCAGTTTTACATGCCATGGCACTGATCCAAGCAATCTCCTAAGTTTGTCACACTTGCCAGCATGGTAATTCCACATATACCCTATCATAATCGAAAAATCCACACCTTTAGCCATCTTCCAGGTCAAGAACTTTATGATCACTCTCACCAATAGGTGACAACATGGTCATATTCATCACAGTCAAATTCTCAGATGCTATTATCAGTTCAAGCACTCTCAAACTCCTAGTATTTTCAATTACATGCTATCTCAGATAGTTAACCCTTAATAATTGAATAAAATCCAGTTCCTTCCTCACATGTGTCCTCTCCTCCTTCCAATCAATGTTACCATAGTTGAAATCCCCCATAATAATTACCCTCCTTCCACTCATTTCATCAATTTTTTTATGCAAACTATCTCCATCATCTATTCCATCATCTGGTCTATAGCAGCACCCAACTGTATATTTTGTTCTGCCAGTCTCAATCTCACACCAAATAGCCTCAAATGAGCTCCTTTCACTATCCTGCGATACAACTTCAATTCTCCTTGGCTGCAGTTCATCAGCAATCATCAATAACACTCCTCCCCCCATTTTATTCTTACTGTTCCTCCTAAACACACTATAACCTACACATTCTATCCCACTAAGTATATCATCTTCCGTCAGCCATGTTTCACTAATGCCAATAACCTGTAGCCAGGAAGAGCCAATCAAGGCCAAAAATTCTTCCTTCTTGTTTCTAATACTCCTGGCATTGGTATACATGAAATACAGTGATCCCTTTGTCCTACCCCTATCTTGATGCGTTATTCTAACTATCCCATTCCGATTTCTTGTCCTTAGTACTGGTTCGGGTACGTTATATACATTCTTACACTCAACTGTCTCACTGATGTCTGCATATCCTCCCCCCTCCTTGGTAGTTCTAGTTTCCCTGGTTCTGCACATCCATTTTCACTTCATTCAGCAACACTTTTTCCCATCTCCGCACATCAAATCCATTAAAATGCAGGCCGTCTATCTTGTATAAATCCTTTCGCCCATCAAACTCATTCCACACCACACCATCTGCATAACCTGTGCATAAAGTCATTTTGCAATTATGGCCCTCCTCCTAAACTCCTCTCTGTCGTACTGTGGCAACAGACTCACCATCCTAACTCTGAATACACAGGTTCCACCCTTATGGTGATACCTAAGCAATCACACAAGTGGTTAAGGTCCCTCAATTGAGGTTCTCTCAAAAAAGATAATAAAACCAAGATAACAGAAACAAACATACTGAGAGAAAAGGTTGTGAAGGCAGTCAAGTGCCTGAAGAACAATAAAAGGCCCAGGAACAATGAGATCATCAGTCAGATGTTGAAGTTTTTCAGAAAAATCTCCACCTTTCTCACTTCTCCTAAGGGCAAGCTTCCACATCTTAATTATCCAGGTGTTTACTAGATTCCTTGCTCTTGTGAATTATCTTATTTCAGACAAACAGGAAGATCTGCCTCTATTCGGCTAGAAGAACACCAGTCTTATATTCAATACCTTGAACCTGAACAGTCTGGACTTGCAGAACATGCCATCATCACTAGACATAGAGTTCATTGGAAAAAGACAAGAGTCCTTCACAAAAGTCGGTTCCTCATGGAATGGCTTTATAAAGAAACGTGAAACTTTACTTCACTCGCCTAACTTAAACAGATCTGATGGTTCACGTCTATCCCCTTTATGGGAGATAGTACTTTATAATTCAGCAAATCTTTCCTAACTTTTTATTGCATATATAATTTTTTTTTTTGTTAGGAAATTTATTGACCTTTTTAGTTATTTTACACTAGCTACTTAGGTGGCGCTTTTTGGAATTGTCAGTTATTGTTTAATTTGAGCTTAAAATGTACTGAAGATGCCTGTGACACACACAGGCGAAAATTATACTATTAAATAATCTTTTTACATGAGTTTTTCCGTTATTAATTTTGTATTTATATGTCTGCTCACGGTTTGCCATTATTAAAACTTCTACTAGGCTCAAAATAAAAACTTGACAGAGTACAATCAAGGACAGCAAAAATTATTAATTTTTTTAAAATTTAATAATTAAAAATATTAAAATAATTTAAAAGCTCAATAAGAGTGTAGACTTCACATACTAGAAGACAGAAGAAAACTCCTCAGTTAAATTCACCAACAGAATCAGGAGCCAACAACAGGATCACATCTCGCTCATGACTTTCGATGCCTAGACAGGAAAATCTAGACTAAAGAGATCATCTATGTTACAATATGATCATGAAATTAGAAAACAGATCGGCTTAGAACTTGTCTATCGAAATAAGCAAAGAGCCACTCTTTCTCACTATACTACCAAAAAACATGATTAACTTAAATCTCCTAGAATCTTGTTCAAAAAAGGATTCACAGTATGAAAATAAAAGAAGAGGACTTGACACTATACATCATTTAAAAAATCTAAACCATGTCATCGCATACACTGATGGATCATCTGATGAAGCACTCAACCAGGGGGGGGGGGGGTATTAATTCTGCTTGGGCAAGGAAACGCAAATCAAATCTACAGCTGGCAAAAATAGCTTCAAACTTCACTTGTGAATTAACAGCCATACAATCAGCTCTAAAGTTCTATCTCTCCAATCCAGTAATAAATATTACAGAAGGAATAGCCATCTACAGTGACTCAAAATCTGTGCTTGAAGCATTAAAAAATGGAAAGAAAAACTTGCACAGGAAATTCATGAACATCTAGTAACTTTAAATTTGAAAAATAAAAACTGTACACTGCAATGGATACCAGCCATATAAATATTGACGGCAATGAGATAGCAGACAGACTAGCCAAAGAAACAAGACACTCACCTCAAAAATTACACCCACTATCACAAACTGATGCTAATTCTGTTGCAAAAATAAGATTGTTAAAAACAAACTATTAAGAAGAAGAAGCATGAAATCAGTGAAATTAATGAAAATATAGAAATAACCACAATCATCACCAGATTAAGGATGGAACATTTTAAAGGCATGAAAATTCAGATGGATGGTACTAGAAGCTAAGAACCACGAGTCAAACTGTCCTATAGTAAATGTCCAGTGATTGTCATTGCTCTACAGAAAATTCACAATAACCCTAGAAAAGCTCTACTCCATCAAAGTTCAACAGTTCTACAGGCTCACTGTCATATCTAGAAGCTTTTCTACAGACTCAACAACAATACAAAATGTTATATTCATACAATAACAATCACGAAAAAACAAGAAGTAGCTATAGTATTAAATATGAGATTTTCTTGAATGGCAGGCAGTATCAAGTAGAGTGATTCGAGGCAAGTGTCATTTTCTCAGGTTTGGCACAGGGGCCTACTCACCAAACTGTTATCCTGTGGTCTGCCTTCCTCACTCTGCAACTGGATCACCAACTTTCTCACTGGTTGTTTGCTATGTGTCATAGTGGATGGCTTACTTGTATCAGATTTCCCAACCAATGCAGGAATACCACAGAGTTTTCTGTTCTTTCACCCACTCTCTTCCTCTTATATATAAACTACCTGCTCTCAGAGACTTCCAATCCAATCCAATCCAATCCAATCCAATTCAATCCACAGCTTTGCCAATGACAGTACACTCCATTCCTCCTTTACATTCAACAAACATTAGAATCCTCAAGATCTATCACAACCAGGTACCTGAACTCAGATCTCCTAGCTATATCCCAGTGGGGTAAGGACAACCTTCTAAACTTCAGTGTAACCAAAACCCAGTTCTGTCTGATCGCTCACAAGAAACAGCTTGCACCCCCCCATTACCTTCAGTAATACTGAGATATTCAATGATCAGATTTATGTTCTTGGACTGACTTGCATCTCCAATCTTTCCTGACACAATCATATTTCAACTAATATCTTATGCAGCTGCCAAAAAACTTGATGTACTTTTTTGCACAAAACACTACTTCACAACTTTACAGCTAATAACTCTACACAAAGCCCAAATCCACCACCCAGCCATGGAATATTGCTCCCATATTTGGGGTGGTAGTAAATGTCCGGCTATTCAGGCTAATAATCAGGCTAATTAATGATCCCTTCATAGACATTCAGTATTTGGCCTTGTACCTCTTCTACAGATACTTTCATAGACAGCGCTCTGTAGCAATGGCTACTATTATTACTCCACTTACCTTCAAAATCATTAAAACAAGAGCCCCTCCCTACCAAAACCCTTTTATAGTCCACCTTAAAACTCACCAAACCAATTTCATTGCCTGGTCTTTTATTCCATCTACTTCTGTCCTTTGGAACAGTCATCCCCACTCTGCCTTCCCCAAAGATTACAATCCTCAGTTGTTCAAGCAAAATGTGAACAGACTCCAACTTTCTTCTATTCCTCTTCCCCCCACACACACAGCACTAGTGCGCTATAGGTCTTGTTGCCTTTTGTGTAAGGATCAGATATAAGTAAAATAAAAATAATTGGAATGGAGAGCTGGACAATGAGACTTATTTGTGCTTATGGTATACCACAGAAAGTTCTACAAAGAAAGAAATGGAGGAATTTTTTGAAGCATTAGAGAAGACACAACAAAAAAGAAAAGTTGGTCCTTGTTGAAGATCTAAACAGCAGAGCAGAAAATGATTACCAGACATATAGAAATGCTGCTGGATTTCTGTTCAGGACATGGATTAGTTATTACTAACACCATGTTCCAACATAAAAATATGCAAATCTTCACAAGGAGAGAAGATACAAAAAATAAGATCTTATTCACTATGTTATAGCTGATAGTGATGTTTTCCCATTGGTTCAGGACACGAGAGTATACAGAGGATTTGAAATAGGAAGTGATCACTATTTAGTTTTGAGAAGGATAAAATTGAATAAAATATTGAAAAGAAGTGTGTAAGAAAGTTAAAATGAATCAAGGTTGAGCAGCTTACAGAGGTGAACTGTAGACTCAAATACACAAACATCATTGAAGAAAAAATGAAAGAATTTGAATACAAGAATCAGACCTTGGAGATTCAGTGGAACCATTGATTGATTCAGCCAGAGAAGCATGTCAAGAGGTTGTCTTTAAGGATAGCAAAATCAGAACTCCATGATGGACTCAGGAAGTTAAAGAGGCAGTGAAAGAAAAGAAGAGTAAGTAAGTAAAGCAAGTAAATCAGCTTGAGTTCTTATAGAATATAGAGATAAATGTAAGAAAGCAAAGCATTTTGTAAAACTAGATAAACAAAAGTCTGGTAAGACTTTGATAGGAACATAGAAAATAAATATCAGGAAGGTGGAAAATATTCTGGAGGCTATTGAAAAAGTTGAGAAATGGAGGAAAAGTACTTTAAAAGGAATCAGAGATGATAAAGGTGACATAAAAACTGAAGATAACAATATTCTAGATGTCTGCCGTAATTACTTTGAAAGACTGCTAAATGAAACAAGCAGCGTCAAAAAGGTGGTAGAAAACTCTGAACAGAAATGCAGTCAAAAATACATATACATACTTAAAAAAAAAAAAAAAAAAAAAACTGAAATGTGGAAAGGCAGCTGGAGTAGATGAAATTTGGACAGAAATGCTCAAATATGGAGGTATAAACATTTTACAGTGGCTGCAATGTTTAACTCAGAAGCCCTGGTCAGAGGGTCAAATTCCAGATGACTGGAGCAGAGCACGTATAGTATCCATCTGTAAAAAGAAAAATAAAACTGAATGTGAGAATCACAGAGGTATTTCCCTATTGAGTGTTGCTTGTAAGATTTATGCAAGTATACTTGAGAAATGGCTAAGAAAAGTTGTGGAAAGGAAGCTTGGTAAAGAACTAGCTGGATTCAGGCCAAATAGAGATTGTCAGGATCATATTTTCATTTTAACACAAATAGTTGAGAAATCTTGGGAATATAACAAGGATTTGTATTTAAGTTTTGGTGATCTGGAAAAGGCATATGACAAGGTGCCAAAGAAAGCACTTCAAAATGCTACAGTTATATGATGTAAATGGGACATTATATCAAGCAATACACAGTCTCCATTTAATCTGTAAGTCAGCAGTTAGAATTGAAGGAGGTACAGGAAGATAGTTTGAGGTAAAATTAGGTGTGCAACATTGGTGCACATTATCTCCACTGTCATTCATTATTCTATTGATCATATTATGAAGGAAAGTGGTATTAAATCTGTTTTAGTTGGTGATGTTAAGCTAGCTCTTTACTTTATGCAGATGATGCTATACTTCTGAATAAATCCAGTACAAGTCTGCAACATTCCCTGACTAACTGTTTAAAAAAAAAAAAAAAAGGTGTGATAATCAGCAATAAAAAGAGAAAGACAATGGAAAAAAGACAGAAACATGAAATCCTGAATGATGAACCTATAGAAAAAGTAAAACATTTCATCTATTAGGCACAATATTTAGTGCAGATGGTAAATTAAATATGAAAATAGACAACAGTATTATAAAGATGGTATGGTAGGAAGTAAGCTGAATAAATGTATATGGAATAAGAAAGAAATTAGTGAAAAGACTAAATTAGCTGTATGCAAAACAGTGTTCAAACCATTTTAACTTATGGATCTGAGAGCTGAGTTAGAAATAAAACACTTGATCAAAGACTAGAGACCTCTGATATGAGAGTTCTGAGAAAGATTACTAGAGTGACCAGATGCCATCAAAGGCAGTATCATTTTAAAAATGATGATATTGTTAGCATTCAGGAATGTGTTAGTAGAGTTAATCTCAGGTGTAAGGTCACTTTAACAGAATGGGAGAGGAAAGATTAGCAAAACAAGCGGCTTAAAAGACAGAAATATAAGATTTGATAATATTGGAATCCTGATAGATAACAGATTAATTTGGAGGAAAATTATTGTTTGGAAGTTAGTAATGGTTTTAATGGTAGTAATGGTTAGTAATCATCACACATGTCGATTGGAATTTTAACAGTAATAGATGAGAACACAGACTGATAAGAAAATAACTATTTATTAACTTAACCACTAATATTTCACTGGTATTATATCCAGCTTCTTCAGAGCATACACATAAAGTTTGTTACAGTCACGAGACAACCGCAATCCGGTGTAACAGTGGGACTAGAATGAGTAATTGTAGCGTGCAACACAAAGACTAAAGTTCTAATTAGGTGCCATCTAAGTTAAAAAAAAAAATTAATTTGGTCTTAGGATGACTGTCTCCCAAATCGTTGGTAGATTTATACAGCCATACTTGTTGAGGTTTGGAGTATGTTTTAGGGCTTCTGTGCAGTACTTTTGTTTTTTTCCAATTGATCCTGTGTGCAGGGGTATCCAAAGCATAGTCTGCCAGACCCCAACTTGTCATAGCGAAAGTGCCGGATATATTTTTTGTGTTCACCGAGGCAGATGTCCACAGTTCTTCCTGTCTCTGTCCATAGTAGGCTCTATGACATGAACAGGACACTTCATAGACTCCTGGATGCGATAAAGGAGAGAATCTGTCCTTAGGTAAACGGATGAGGGTTGCCAATTTCACATAAGATTTAAATACAGTGCATAGTTGGTGTCTATGAAGTGCCCTGTTCATGTCATAGAGCCTACCATGGACAGACAGGAAGAACTGTGGACATCCGCCTCGGTGAACACAAAAAATATATCCATCACTCTTGCTATGGCAAGTCGGGTCTGGCAGACCATACTTTGGATACACCTGCACACAGAATCAATTTGAAAAAAAAAAAGTACTGCACAGAAGCTTTTACAAGTCAGAGAGGTTGTTCCTGGAATCAACAGAAGCCCTAAAATATATTCCAAACCTCAACAAGTATGGCTGTATAAATCTACCAACGATTTGGGAGACAGTCATCCTAAGACAAAATTAATTTTTTTTTTTTAAACTTAGATGGGGCCTAATTAGAACTTTAGTCTTTGTGTTGCACGCTACAATTACTCAAACTAGTCCAACTGTTACATCGGATTGCGGTTGTCTCGTGAGCATAACAAACTTTGTTTGTATGCTCTGAGGATGCTGGAAATAATACCAGCGAAATATTAGCGTTTAAGTTAATAAATAATTTTTCTTATCAATCTGTGTTCGCATCTATAGTATTAAAATTCCAATCAACTTTTTATGTAGTACTATCATAATTACCCAGTACACACCAAAGGATACATATCAGGAATTTGATGATGATGAAAAGAGTAAGTAGAATATAACAAAAATTGCAACAATCCTAACAAGTTATCTGGGTACACTACTTATGATAACAAACAGATGAAAATCTAGATGACAAGCAAACTAGATTCAGATGAGAGTACAGCACCAAATATTAATGTTAAGATTAATCATAAAGAAAGCTGTGTAAAAAAAAAAAAAAAAAGTTAATGTCTGCTTTGTTGCTTTTCAGCAAGCATTTGACAGGGTCAGATAGCAGCATGGGCTATTACTCAAATCTTATAGAGTGGACAATAACCTGATATCTGTTATAAAATATTAATGATAATGCAGAGGCTGCTGAGAGAAATTGTTAAAAAAAAAAGAAAAGAAAAAAAAACAGGATTGAAGAGGATGAAGCAAATAAAGACTCGATGGGCATGAATTCTGAATAATGATAGGAATAAGACAAGGAGACTCAATATGCTTGAGCACTTTCATGATGATAATTTGGGAAAGAACAATGGATAAAATAAAATACAAGGAGAAATTTCAGTTCTAAGTATGCAAACCAATAATCTAAGATTTGCAAATAACATCATCATTAAAGAACTAAAAAGGGTAGTGTTACGGATAACCAAAGAAAGAAAGAGATGGATTGATAATGTATAATGATGATCATCATCAAATTCCTGTCATGTACAGGATATGATAGTACTACATGAAAAAAATTACATTATTACTAACTTTCTATGTACAATTTTCTTCCAAATCAGTCTGTTACTTGTCAAGACTCCAACATTATCAGATCTTATATTTCTACTGTCTAAGGCACTTTGTACTGTATCAATCCACCTATATCTTGGCCTTCCTATGGGTTGTTTTGATGCCAACCTGGCAGATAACATTTGTTTTGCTAATCTTTCTTCGCCCATTCTATTTAAGTGACCATACCACCTGAGATTAGCTCTGCTAACGCATTCCTGGATGCTGACAATGTCAAGTTCTTTCCCAATATCCTCGTTTTTAATATGATATTGCCATTGATGCCATCTGTTCACGCCTATAATCTTTCTCAGGACTCTCATATCTGCTGTCTCTAGTCTTTGGTCAAGTGTTTTACTTCTGACCCAGCTCTCAGATCCATAAGTTAAAACTGGTTTGAACACTGTCTTGTATAAAGCTAATTTAGTGTTCCAACTAATTTCTCTCTTATTCCATATGAATTTATTCAATTGACTTCCCACCATACCAGCTTTGCTGATTCTGTTGCCTATTTCTATATTAAATTTACCATCTTCAGAAAAATCATTCCTAAGTAGCTGAAATGTTTTACTTGTTCCACAGGGGTTCTCCATTCATAACACAGTTGACATTTTCAATGATTCTGGCTATTTTCATTGTCTTTTTATTGCTGACCTTCATATCATATCTATTACAACAGCTATTCAATTTAGTCAGAGAATCTTGCAGACTTGTAGCGGATTTATTTAGAAGTATAACATCGTGCGCATAAAGCTAAGAGCTGACATCAACATCTCCAATTTTGATATCATGTTTAATACCACTTTCCTCCATAATGCGATCCATATAGATAATGAATAACAGAGGGGATAATGTACATCCTTGTCTCACACCAGATTTAACATTAAACCATCTTCCTGTACTTCCTTCAATTCTAACTGCTGACTTACAACTCAAATAAAGACTAAGTATTGCTTGATATAACGCCCCATTGACACCATCTAACTGCAGCGTATTGAACAGCTTTTCTCTTGGCACCTTGTCATATGCCTTTTCCAAATCGACAAAACTTAAATACAGATCTTTGTTATATTCCCATGCTTTCTCGACTATTTGTCGTAAAGTGAAGATCTGATCCTGACAGCCTCTATTTGGCTTGAATCCAGCTTGTTCTTCACCAAGCTTTTCCTGCACAATTCTTCTCAACCGTTTCTCACGTATACTTTCATAAATCTGCCAGGAATACTCCGTAGGGAAATACCTCTAATTCTCACATTCAGTTTTATTTTCCTTTTTTATTATAAGAGCTCTACTCCAATCATTGGGAATTCGTCCCTCTGTCCAGGCTTTCTGAACTATGCAGTGCAGCCACTGTAAGACTCTTAACCACCATACTTCAGCATTTCTGGTCAAATATCATCTACTCCTGCTGCCTTTCCACATTTCAAGACTTTGATGACTTTTTCTAATTCAAGTATGGATATGTATTCCTGGCTGCATGCCTGGTCAGTGTTTTTTACCACTGTGCTGTCATCACTGCTTGTTTCATTTAGCAGTTTTTCAAAGTAATTACTCCATACTTCAAGGATATCTTTTTCTCCCGTTTTCATGTGACCTTTATCATCTCTAACTCCTTTTACAGCACTCTTTCCTCCATTCCTAAGCGCCTTCAACAACCTCCAGAATATTTTGCCACCTTCTTGATATCTATTTTCTATATTCTTGCCAAAGTCCTCCCATGACTTTTGTCTAGCAAGTTTTACACAGTGTTTAGCATTTTTGCATTTGTCTCTATATTCTCTAAGAGCACAAGCTGACTTATTTGACAGGAACTTTTCATATGCTTTCTTCTTTTCCTTCACTGTATCTTTAACTTCCTGTGTCCACCAGGAAGTTCTGATTTTTTTATCCTTGCAGACAACCTCAACACATGTCTCTCTGGCAGAATCAATCAATGTTTTCTTCAGAGTTTGCCAATGAATCTCCAAGGTTTGATTCCTGTTCTCAAACTCTTTCATTTTTTCTTCAATAATCTTTGTGTATTTTAGTCTACAGTTCGCATCTGAGAGCTGCTCAACTTTTATTCGCTTTAAAACTTTCTTACATGTTATTCTTTTCAATATGAAATTCAATTTTATCCTGGTCAAGACTAAATAGTGATCACTTCCAATTTCAAATCCTCTGTACACTCTGGTGTTCTGTACCAGGGAGAAAACATCACTATCAACAATAACATAGTCAATGAGACTTTTCTTATTCCTAGCCTCTTCTCTCCATGTGAATTTGTGCATGTTTTTATGTTGGAACATAGTGTTAGTAATAACCAGTCCATGTCCTGAGCAGAAATCCAACAGATATTTGCCATTATTATTAGCTTTGCTCTTTTCTCCAAATTTTCCCAAAACATTTTTGTATGTCTGACAATCACTTCCTACTCTGCTATTTAGATCCCCAACAAGGACCAACTTTTCCTTTTTCATTGTGTCAGCAGCTTTCTCTAGAGCCTGAAAAATTCTTCCACTTTCTACCTTAGTAGAACCTTCTGTGGGACCATAGGCACATATAAATCTCATTGTCCAGTTCCCCATTCTCATATTTGCCCAAATTACTCTATTTGAGACTGACTGCAATTCAAGAAGATTAGCCTCGTATTTTGTGTTGAATACTATGGCTACTCCTTCTTTTCCTTGATTGTCATTGCCTGAATATAACATTTTGTATTTATTGCTCAGAAAGATCTCACCAGTTTTTGTCTTTTTTGTTTCAGTCACTCCTATTATGTCGATCTGGTACTTATCTAATTCCTCAGCTAGCTCCATTTCTTTGCCATTCAGGCTTCTTATGTTGATAGTACCGATCTTTAACTCTGGTGATGTTGAGTTGGGGTTTGTTTTCAGATTTGTTCCAGTAGCTGACTTTTTGCTGTTCGCCCTGGCGAAAACAACGGGGGCCTTGTTTAACTGGGCAATGCCCCAGCAGGCATGAAATTTTGTCATGTCGTACCATCATTTTTTATTTTGGTTTAACCAATAAGAATACAATTTGGTCGGCTAAATCCCAAATTGCCAGCCCATCCTCGTTCGTTCAGTATCAAAGTAGATAACCAACAGGGTGCACCACAAGAAGGTGAGGATTGGACATTAGGTCAGAAGCCCCGGTCGGTTCTCCGCATACCTTTAAAGGTATGTGGAGGTCTCCTCTCAGTTATACTACAGCTTTGACCCTTAAGCACCCCTAATGAAAAAACTAAAATGATGACATGGGGATTAAGAGGATGAAGTAAATAAAGACTCAATAGGCATGAGCTGTAAGCAAGAGTTTAATGATTTAGACCAGGGCTGTCCAAAGCACGGCCCGCAGGTCAGATGCAGTCCGCAGTGAGATTTTGTGCAGCCTGCCTGTGAGCTAAAAAATAAAATAACAATTTGAATCAAATGTGTACTAGATATTTTAATTCTATTACTAATCGAAAACCTTGATGTTGGTAATTTTATTTAGTGCTTTTACATCACTATATACTCACATGTTTCTAAAATAATAGATGTGTCAAAAAAGCGTTCTTACGCTGTTTTGTTACAAATTGAGAAACTTTGGACTCAAGATGTGCTCAATGCTCGAGTATAGCGAAAGCGCTTTTTCAATGATGAAATTCATTAAATCAAAGTACAGAATGTTCATTGATAGATAATTCTCTTGCAAATTTACTGCGATTGGCAACTACAAGCATCGAAATTGATAGAGGCACTTTAGTAAATGATGCTGAACTACTGCAGAGCTCTCGCTAAAATGAAATAAACAATTATTGTTTCTTGTCTACTGTTTCAACAAAAACTTTTATAAGCACCATGCCTTTTCTTTCTTATGAAATTTTCAAAGTGCTTGTTAAACCTAACTAATGGTAAGACTCTCCAAGTAATTTAATACATGTATATGTACTGTATTTATTATTCTGGATGCAGCCTTTGGATTACTTAAGGTTGGACAGCCCTGTTTTAGACAGTAAAGTACTCAGATAATTAGAGCAAAAGTATGCTTATAGGTAATGGACAAGATATGAAAAAGTAAAGCAATTCTCAATTTCTATGACACGTGAATAGTGGTCAAAGATCCATAAGGCAAATAGCATATCTGAAAGAACATTCAGTAGAAACGTTTTCTGATTTCTATTGATGAAAAAGGTAATGAACAAAGAACTCTACAGAAAAGTAAATTGGAAAGAGAGTCTAATGAAGAAAATAATTAGAAAAAAATAAACCTTTTTTTTGGACATATTTTGCAGGACTAGATTATAGCATAAAGATCAAACCTTGTTACCCAGTGAGACACCACCAGCTTCATTGCAGATCCAAAGTGGCTTTTGCCATGTTTAGTTCTGAGACCAAAGTATCCAGTTTTTGCCCTCTCCACATTGAATGGACTACATAAACAGAAGGAATAACCCAGAAGACAGGGTAGATGATGTAAAGAAAATCTGCAGGAGTTAGAAAAAAAAGGGAGGAAGGGAATTTTCTGTTATCCCTTTCTGGCAATGGATAGAAAGGGGATGATGAAAAACAGTAAGAACTGCATCAGGCATCAAAAGATGTTGAACTTCCCACTTATTAGAATGGGTTTTTGTTGTTTTTATGATATATTTGTTTGGATTATTTTGGATTCAGGTTTTATTTATTTTTGCATTACTTTAGAGGAAGACTGTTTTGAAATCTGTTTTGTTAATGAAATTTATGTTGGCTTAGATAGTTGATTAATACTAAGGAGTAAGTGGGTATGGGCATATGGGGAGAATAAAAGAACCACAGGCACACCTCCCACATAGAAAGAACACTAAACACCAAGTCTTTGGTCCACTGTGGAACCTTGATTTCCCCCCCCCCCCCAACAAATACCACTTGAACTAACTCTTTCCAAGCAAAGTGGACAAAGTAAGTGTCAACAGAATTATTGCTAACTGATCAGGAAACTTCCTAATGTGTTACCACTGGGTTGTCTACTATGTAGATGCTAACTTGTGAACTGTTTTATTGCTGTACTCATGATTGGATGCTCTCTACAGCATTTTATGTGGTTACCACCCACGAAAGGTTATTACTAAAACTACAGTACATTTGTACTGTGGGTGGGCAAGGATTTTTTTTTTTTTTTTCATTTTTGTCAATTTTATATATATATTTTTGTAATTTCTTGTTTATTTTTAATAGTCCAGAAACTCTGCTCTAGAGACCAAACATGGAACTTTTTCAGCCACTTCAGGAATCTAATAAGAGGGGCAGTGGTCTCACACAGGGCAACAAAATTCATCTTCCACCTAAAAACCATCACAAGCATCCATACCCACAGTGGAATTCGAACCTGCGACCTATTGGTTGGAGAGTGGGTATGCTAACCACTCAGCAAACCAGGCCGGCATGGGCTGGGGTTTAGCTGGAAGAGGTTATGTGGGGAGGGCAGAAACTAGAAACTTTGGTCTAGGAACCAAACATGGCAATAGCCATTTTGGATCTCCAATGCATGCTGGTGGTGTTTCACTAGGTAACAAAAGCCATTTACTGGCTAGGGATCTAGATGGTATTTCCTCCAACTAGAGAAGACATGAGGAACTAAAGTCTGGCCAAATAGTGGTTAGCGCTCATCATTAATTTGTCTGCGTCTTTCAACAGCTGAGAAGGCAGATCTTCGAATTGAAGGGAGTGCAATACCAGTCAAAGTATACAGGTCTCTTAGTGGTGTTGGTTTCGGGCATCCTGAAACCAACACCACTAAGAGACCTATATACTTTAAAAGTATGAGTGAAAGGAAACTGGATGTGTAAGCTAAAGACAACTAACGAGAATTCTATTGATATGCTGCAAGTAAAAGAAAGAAAGAATGAATATGAAAGAATCTCTTCTGAATGCAGATGGTATGAGGGTGACAGATGCAAAAGAGGTGAGGTGGCTCAACTAAAGTGCCCATTTTGCTAAAAGCTATCAACCTGGTGTATGCAACATTGAGTTCACTGCTATCTCTTCACTGGATGAAGAAACTCATGTGCATGAAGAGGAGATATTAGAGCTGTTACACAAACCGAATAGTCAGTTCAGCTGAACTGGTTATTCCTTCGACCAGGCTGTTTAATATTAGTCTCAGAACAGGGAAGATTCTGCAGGAATGGAAAGAATGTATGGTAATCCCATTGCACAAGGATGGTGCAAAGACCAATGCATCCAACTATCGACAAATCAATATCTCAGAAGTTGTTGTGAAGATTTTGGAAAAATTGGTTAGGGTTGACATTCAGAAATGGGTGGACAGTGAATCTCTACTTTGCAATGAACAGCATGGGAAGGTCATGTTTTAGCAACTTGCTCAGATTCTATAACAATGTTACCATTGAACTAGACAAGGGGAATGGATACACCATGATTCTTTTGGACTTTGCTAAGGCTTTTGACAGAATATAAAATGGAAAACTGTTGCATAAATTGGAGAATATGGGTTTGGATTATAAAATATTAGCATGGATAAAAGGATGGCTGACTGACAGATATCAAAAAGTAGTATACGGGGGATGTGAGTCTGCAAGATTTAAAGAAACTAGTGGTGTACCACAAGGATCAGTCCTTGGTCCACTGTTATTCAATCTGTACATTAATAATATTGAGAAGGATTTGACAGGTGACATACAGCTATTTGCTGATGATGCAAAGAAAGGCATGGCAATCAGGAATGCTATTGATATGTAGTACCTGCAGAATGATTGGAATAGGCTAGAATTGTGGGCATGGAAAAATGAAAGTCAATTCAATATCATCATCATCATCAAATTCCTGCCATGTACCCTCAAGGGGTGTACAGGATATGACAGTACTACATGCAAAAATTACATCATTACTAACTTCCTATCTACAATTTTCCTCCAAATCAGTCTGTTACTTGTCAAGATTCCAATATTATCAGATCTTATATTTCTATCGTCTAAGGCACTTTGTACCGTATCCATCCAGCTATATCTTGGTCTTCCTCTGGGTCATTTTCCTGCCAACCTGGTAGAGAACACTTGGTTTTGCTAATCTTTCCTCTCCCATTCTATTTAAGTGACCATACCACCTGAGATTAGCTCTGCTAACGCATTCCTGGATGCTGACAATGTCAAGTTCTTTCCTAATATCCTCATTTTTAATATGATATTGCCATTGATACCATCTGTTCACGCCTCTAATCTTTCTCAGGACTCTCATATCTGCGGTCTCTAGTCTTTGGTCAAGTGTTTTACTTCTGACCCAGCTCTCAGATCCATAAGTTAAAACTGGTTTGAACACTGTCTTGTATACAGCTAATTTAGTGTTCCGACTAATTTCTCTCTTATTCCATATGAATTTATTCAATTGACTTCCCACCTTACCAGCTTTGCTGATTCTGTTTGTCTATTTCTATATTTAATTTACCATCTTCAGTAAAAATCGTGCCTAAGTAGCTGAAATGTTTTACTTGTTCCACAGGTTCTCCACTCACAACACAGTTGACATTTTCAATGATTCTGCTTATTTTCATTGTCTTTGTCTTTTTATTGCTGACATTCATACCATATCTATTA
Source organism: Typopeltis vanoorti (assembly GCF_054136105.1). NCBI lineage: Eukaryota > Metazoa > Arthropoda > Arachnida > Uropygi > Thelyphonidae > Typopeltis > Typopeltis vanoorti. The sequence goes on along the minus strand of NC_143556.1, from coordinate 34,908,592 downwards.
CAACAGCTATTCAATTTAGTCAGAGAATCTTACAGACTTGTAGCGGATTTATTTAGAAGTATAATATCATCCGCATAAAGCAAAGAGCTGACATTAACATCTCCAAGTTTGATATCAGGTTTAATACCATTTTCCTTCATAATGTGATCCATATAGATAATGAATAACAGAGGGGATAATGTACATCCTTGTCTCACACCAGATTTAACATTAAACCATCTTCCTGTACTTCCTTCAATTCTAACTGCTGACTTACAACTCAAATAAAGACTAAGTATTGCTTGATATAATGCCCCATTGACACCATCTAACTGCAGCGTATTGAACAGCTTTTCTCTTGGCACCTTGACATATGCCTTTTCCAAATCGACAAAACTTAAATACAGATCTTTGTTATATTCCCATGCTTTCTCGACTATTTGTCGTAAAGTGAAGATCTGATCCTGACAGCCTCTATTTGGCCTGAATCCAGCTTGTTGAATCTCAACCGTTTCTCAAGTATACTTGCCAGGAACACTCAGTAGGGAAATACCTCTGTAATTCTCACATTCAGTTTTATTTCCCTTTTTATATATGGGTACTATGAGAGCTCTACTCCAATCATCGGGAATTCGTCCCTCTGTCCAGGCTTTCTGAACTATGCAGTGCAGCCACTGTAAGACTTTTATACCACCATACTTCAGCATTTCTGGTCGAATATCATCTACTCCTGCTGCCTTTCCACATTTCAAGCCTTTGATGGCTTTTTCTACTTCAAGTATGGATATGTATTCCTGACTGCATGCCTGGTCAGTGTTTTTTATCACTGTGCTGTCATCACTGCTTGTTTCATTTAGCAGTTTTTCAAAGTATTTACTCCATACTTGAAGGATATCTTTTTCTCCTGTTTTCATGTGACGTTTATCATCTCTAACTCCTTTTACAGCACTCTTTCCTCCATTCCTAAGCTTCTTCAACAACCTCCAGAATATTTTGCCACCTTCTTGATATTTATTTTCTATATTCTTGCCAAAGTCCTCCCATGACTTTTGTTTAGCTAGTTTTACACACTGTTTAGCTTTCTTACATTTGTCTCTGTATTCCGTAAGAGTAAAAGCTGACTTATTTGCCAGGAACTTTTGATATTCTTTCTTCTTTTAATTCACTGCCTCTGTAACTTCCTGTGTCCACCAGGGAGTTCTAATTTTTTTATCCTTGCACACAACCTCACCACATGCCTCTCTGGCAGAATCAATCAATGTTTTCTTCAGAGTCTGCCACTGAATCTCCAAGGTTTGATTCCTGTTATCAAACTCTTTCATTTTCTTTTCAATAATCTTTCTGTATTTTAGTCTACAGTTCACATCTGAGAGCTGCTCAACTTTTATTCACTTTAAAACTTTCTTACATGTTATTCTTTTCAATATGAAATTCAATTTTATCCTGGTCAAGACTAAATAGTGATCACTTCCAATTTCAAATCCTCTGTACACTCTGGTGTCCTGCACCAGGGAGAAAACATCACTATCAACAATAACATAGTCAATGAGACTTTTCTTATTCCTAGCCTCTTCTCTCCATGTGAATTTGGGCACATTTTTATGTTGGAACATGGTGTTAGTAATAACCAGTCCATGTCCTGAGCAGAAATCCAACAGATATTTGCCATTATTATTAGCTTTGCTCTTTTCTCTAAATTTTCCCAAAATATTTTTGTATGTCTCACAATCATTTCCTACTCTGCTATTTAGATCCCCAACAAGGACCAGCTTTTCCTTTTTCATTGTGTCAGTTGCTTTTTCTAAAGTGTCAAAAAATTCATCCACTTCTACCTTAGTAGAACCTTCTGTAGGACCATAGGCACAAATAAGTCTCATTTTCGTCCAGTTCCCCATTCTCATATTTGGCCACATTACTCTACTTGAGACTGACTGCCATTCAAGAAGATTAGCCTCGTATTTTGTGTTGAATACTATGGCTACTCCTTCTTTTCCTTGATTGTCATTGCCTGAATATAACATTTTGTATTTATTGCTCAGAAAGAACTCACCAGTTTTGGTCATTTTTGTTTCAGTCACCCTATTATGTCGATCTGGTACTTATCTAATTCCTCAGCTAGCTCCATTTCTTTGCCATTCAGGCTTCTTACGTTGATAGTACCGATCTTTAACTCTGGTGATGTTGAGTTGGGGTTTGTTTTCAGATTTGTTCCAGTAGCTGACTTTTCGCTGTTCGCCCTGGTTCCCTGTCGAAAACAACGGGGTCCTTGTTTAACCGGGCGACGCCCCAGCCGGCATGAAAGTTTGTCATGTTGTACCATCATTTTTTTATTTTGGTTTAACCAATAAGAATACAATTTGGTCGGCTAAATCCCAAATTGCCAGCCCATCCTCGTTCGTTCAGTATCAAAGGAGATACCCAACAGGGTGCACAACGAGAAGGTGAGGATTGGACATTAGGTCAGAACCCCTGGTCGGTTCTCCGCATTCCTTTAAAGACTATGTGGAGGTCTCCTCTCAGTTATACAGCTTTGACCCTTAAGCACCCCCAATATCAGTAAATGTAAATAATGCACTTTCGCATGATCAGATACCCAATGCCTTATTATATTGGTGGGATTATGCTAGAAGAAACTGATCGTGCTATTGATCTTGGGGTGTCAGCAGATAGGAAGTTGAAGTTCAGGGGGCCATGTAGCAAAGATTGCAAGTACAGCTCAAAAGATAATTGCAATGCTGAAACAAACATTCACATGCAAAGATAAGGATGTCATTTTGCCTCTTTACAAGGCCTTGATAAGACCTCACTTGGACTATTATGCACAGATCTGGTCTCCTGGTTTACGATGTGATTCTGATATATTGGAGAGAGTGCAAAGGAGAGTGTTAAAAATGATATCAGAATTGTGGAATACTGATTATGAAGACAGCTCGAGAATTTGTAGACTGCAGACACTAGCAAACAGGAGGAAGAGGGGTGATATGATTGAGACTTACAAACTTCTGAAAGGGTCATGCAGGATTTCAATTGATGGAATTTTTCAATTTATGGAGGGTGGGGAAAAGATAAGAGGGCATCCTTGGAAGCTGAAAATGAATACCACTAAGAAGGGGGGGGGGGGGGGGCTAGAATTTATTCTTATAGCATGATGCATGATTGGAATGGATTGTCATTAGACATGGTAGATGCAAGCAGTGTGAATGAATTCAAGAATAAGTATGATAGCTGGTGTGTGTGTGTAGTATATGGCCTTCCTCGATGAGTTCCTGACTCCCTGGAGGTATCTCTTAATAATAATCTGACCTTGCTCAGCATGGAATGAACAATGACCATGGTATCCTGTAGTCCAATAGTCTCCTTTTACATTGGTGCAGGTTTAAGTGGTTATTTAAAGAGAGTGCTGAAACACTTCTACACAGCCCAAATTTAAATTGGAACGACTCTCTATTGCCAAGATTTGGGAGAGTCTCCTTATAAATGTCAAGTAATAATCCCCCCCCCTCCAGTTTTTAATTTAAAAATTATTTTACATTTTTTTAAATTTAATTATAATGCTGTCATTTCATTATGTAATTTAATTTTATTTCAAATTTAGGCCTTAATTGTAATCTTATTTTAGTGTAACCACCCACTAGGTGACAATCTGGCACATGGCTCAGCTCTGTAAATAGGATTAATATTCTTTGTTGTAGCTCCACTTTGTGATTATGCTGATGCACTAATGATAACCAGTTAGTTTCTGGTTGAAATATTTGCAATAATAAAATTATTATATTCTTGTGAATGTATGCGTATAATAAATAAATAGAGGTTTATTAATGTATAGGAGAAAGAGTGTGGGCTGAAGCACACATACTTCACTCTACGAATGACAGGTACCCTGGCATTGATAGGATCTGATGAGAGGAAACAATCCACCATGGCATGCAATGACTGATCAGAGAGAAAGTGAGAACTCAGTCAAAGGACAGATCAGAAGATGGTATCTGGGTAATAAATATCTATATGGTAGATATTTTTTTAAGTTGCAGGATTAAAAACCTTATCTGACTAGGTCATGGATAAAATAACTTTGGAACCAGATGGAAAGACCTAGAAAAAGTTCCTTCAGTAACTGGTATCAAACTCTAATAATCTTCTGCAGATCTAACATTATGGAATAATCATAAACAACACAAGCACGAATTACAGTAATCTATCAATTATTTGACCACAACAGGAAATCAATTTGAATGGATAACTGAAGGGTCAGTTAACTCAAGGCACTGTTAGGTAACACTATGCCAGAAGCAGGTTGAGAGACTAAGCTAATCAAAGGTCGATTAATTGAAGGATGGATAACTGAATAACAAATTTACTTTTTACTTGTATCTTTAAAAGTAACTCTTAATTCCAAAAGCTAAGTTTAAATATGGTGCATTTTCAGCTGGCATTATGGTTTGTTGGGAAAGAGAAACAGAGGAGAGGAGTTTTGATTCTAGAATTATAAATACAGTACAAAGAAAGAGGTTCAGATTATTTGATCATGCTATATTCAAACAATAGGTTTAGAGAATATCTCTCACTAAAGAATAAAAAAAATTCTTGGAACAATTAATACTCACTAGGCCTCTTATGTCAGGATAATTCATAGCAGCCCATGTTGCTGTATAACCTCCAATGGACCAAGCAAAAATTACTATGTCACAAGGAAGAAATCCAAGTTTATTTATAGCAAACTGTAGTACAACATCTACTGCAGAGGTTTCCTGGCTAGGAAATGGAATACCCTAGAAATATTTGGCATCACCAAGAATTTTATTTATTTATTTAAATATAACAAGCATATTTAAAATTGCATATGAAAGAAACAACAACAAAAAAAAAAGAGTAAACTGTGTATATTATCTCAAATTAACAAATATATTTAAAATTGAATATGAAAGAAACAACGACAACAACAAAAAAAGAGTAAACTATGCATATTATTTTAAATAGCCCAACTAGTTTTATCCTACTAATCTGTTGCAAATATACACAGAAAAGATTCAGCAAAATACAAGATAAGATCAGAAATACAGTTACTCTTTACTCTAAAAAAGAATTGCTATAGTTTGTAACTATTCTAGACTAATATAGTTGGGCAAATCCCTCCACAAAGTCTATTAGGCAAAATTTCTGCTCCACCATGTTTCACCTCTCTCTTTCTCAATGATGGAAGAGTGGTGACATCTCCTAAAGATAAGGCAGACCTCTTGGTATCAGTCATGTCTTTCAATTCTTGCTTTACTTACCACAAGGCAAGAATTCTTCTCTTGCCTTGTGGCAGATCAGAGGATGCATGTTACCCACAATAACATGCATCCTCTGATCTTTCATCAAGACATCAGAAAAATACTCAAACAGACTTAATACTAATAAGTCTCCTGGTCCAGATGGTATCACTTCAGTTAGGCTAAGAATTTGTGCTCCAGAATTAACAAGACCACCCTGAATTGTCATTCTCATTTGGCATCTATTCGACAGCAATAAAGGTGTTATGCATCTTTTAAAAGGGTGATAAAAGGCAACCAAACTATTATTTTACTGCCCTCACCTCAATAATCTCAAAAGTAATAGATGTCATCAACCATCTTCTTCACTACTTGGAGATACAAAAGTTAATTACTGATTATATGAATTTTTTTTCATTTTCATTCTACAGCAGAGTTCCTTGCTTACTGTCCATGGCCTGTGTCCACCTTTGGTCACAGGCCATGGACAGATTTGGAGAATCTCATGTGATTCTTGATATTTCTAAGACATTTGATTGTCGCTTGCATCAAGGTATGCTTAGTAAGTAACTATCTTATTATCTTTCTCCAGCCCTTACAATTAGATTGCTGGTTTCTTCTCTGGTCTTTCATTGCATGTCATGGGATGATTTATTCTCATTAGATTTTCTTTATTAATGCTGCATTATCCTGAGTTCTGTACTACTGTTCATAAGCTTCCTCCCATATGACCTTCTCTCTGACTTCAAATGCTATCCAGTTTTGTGATGACAGTACTCCCCATTTCCATTATGTACTATTGCAAATGATTTTCCTCCCATACATCAATGACCTTTTCTGACTTGAAATCCTATCCATAGCTTTGCTGATGACAGTACTCCCCATTCCTCTTCTTCATTTTAGAAACCTTGTAGTACTCAAATAATACAAGCTTCAAGATCTTCCATAACCAATGACATAAATCCTAATCTCCTCACAATTCTCAAGTAGGGTGAAGATAATATGGTGAAGTCCAATACTATCAGAAGAAAGATCCTACTTCACTCCCTCTTTCTTTTAATAATGTCCCAGTACTGTTTTCTGCAATAAGTATAATCTCCAGCTTTTAAAAAACACTCCTCAGCCTCTAAAACACTTTGTGTTCTTTTTCATTCAGAGCGGTACTTCTCACATACTCATCACTTTATAAACCTTGTATCCACCAAACCTAAGAACACTGTTCTCATTCATTTTTGGTGATATGGTGAAGTCCAATACTATCAGAAGAAAGATCCTACTTTACTCCCTCTTTCTTTTAATAATGTCCCAGTACTGTTTTCTGCAATAAGTATAATCTCCAGCTTTTAAAAAACACTCCTCAGCCTCTAAAACACTTTGTGTTCTTTTTCATTCAGAGCAGTACTTCTCACATACTCATCACTTTATAAACCTCGTATCCACCAAACCTGAGAACACTGTTCTCATTCATTTTTGGGGTACCAATGTCATCAATTTCCTGATATGTACCCTCAAGGGGTGCACATTTTACCATCGAACCATCTTTCTGTATTTCCTTCAGTTCTACTGTTGACTTACCATTTAAATATAGACTACGGCATTGGTTCTCAAACTTTTTTGGACAGCAGCACACTTGACAAATTTCTGTCAGAGCATACCTGAGTTCTTAATGCTGGATGCACATTTTAATTACAAATTTATAGCATTTAACAGTTTACACTACACTGACTGCAGTACTTGATGCCATAATCACTGTCGTATTACTGGTGATCGATTGTTGCATTTTAGTTTAGCATTTGCAGCAAAACAAACCAATGTTACATAAAGCTGGTAATACAAATATAATTGTATAATCAGGCAAAGTGTGCTGAAATTTGGATGAAAATATTTTTTACCATTAACATTAGATGGCACACCTATGGCTCTCTCACAGCATAAATTCTGATCTCAAAAAACACTGGGCTATGGTAATGCTTTATATATCAGGTCATCCCAAAAGTAATGTCATTTTCAGCATTAAGTTTTGAAAGGATATAAAAGATAAACCACTTGTAAATTTAATCGAGTATATAATCTTCATTTGAATCACTAATGCTCTTCCAATGCTATCAAAGCTTCATAATGCCATTCTATAGAATTTGGGAGGTTTGGAGGCAAAGAAGTCACATAGGCTCAATTTCAGTGCCTCTAATATATCATATTGTTTTTCATTAATGAAATGTTACAAACTTCGAAATAAGTGGTAATCTGAAGGTGCAACATCAGGAGAATACAGAGGATGTGGAAGCTTTTTCCAGCCGAATTCCCCAATCTTGGTACAGGTGATTCTTGCACTATGAGGGTGTGCATTATCATGGTGAAAAACAACACCCTTTCGATTGTCCAGAGTACTCTTTTCTTTCAGTTTTTCATTCAATTGATCGAGTTGTTCACAGTATACTTCAGCTGTGATTGCTTGATTTTGTTCAAAGTATATAATACCAGCCACATCCCACCAAATGCTTAACAAAATCTTCTGAGGGTGAAGGTCTGGTTTTGGCTGAAGTTTAGCCTATTCCAGTAAATGAACCCATTGTCTTTGGTGCTTAACATCAAGTCATTGGCGATGTAAAATATTCACTTTTCATCATCGGTGACTACATGACTCAAAAACGGAGATTAAACCTCTCGAGAATGAAGAGCAGTGCAGATGTTAACGAGTCAACTGTTGTTCGTCAGTTTGTGAAGAAGCCACTTGCTGAGCTTAGACACTATTTCTTTCAAGTTCTTGCAAATGGAAAATTGATGGGCAATGAATTAAAATCTTTTGCTAAATCTTCAACAATTGCATTGCCATTTCTTGCAATAGCAGCTTTCAACATATCATTATCATTATTTAAGGGGAATCTTTCAAGCTAAAGTTCCCTTGTCGAAATTTCTGGAACTATTGCTAAAACATTCACACATTCAGAACATTATTGCCACACACTTCTTGCACATTTTCTACAGTGCTAGCGGCATTGTTGCTTTTTTTTTTTGAACTCATAAAACATGATGTGCTTAATGTGCTCTTCAGTGACCTCCATAGTAATAAAAGGTTATTATTTAAACAATAACTTATGTATGATATTCATGCAAGGTGGAATTCCTTAGAACGAGGTTGCCTCAGTGCTTAGCAGTACCTATAAAGCTTTAAAGATTCATGTTCAGAAAGCTCAGACAATCTGAATAAGTACAATATAAAAAACATTACTTTTGGGATGACCTGATAATGTTCAATTTACTCCAAAACATAACTGTAGTATTTTGAAAAGATCTTCTCTGGGTACCTTCTCACATGCCTTTTCAAGGTCTACAAAACTTAAGTACATATCCTTATATATTCCCATGATTTTTCAAGCCATAAAATGAAAATCTGATCCTGACCCAGTTTGTTCTTCTCCATGTTTCTCTTCCACAATTATTCTCAGTCTAGTATGATTGTTGGGAATGTTTCTTAGCCATTTCTCAAGAATACATGCATAAATCTTACTAGGAATATGTAGAGAAATTCATTTCTCTGTAACTCTCAAATTCTGCTTTATTTCCCTTTTTATAGTTTTGAATTATGAGAGCTCTACTCCAATCATCCAAAATTCAACCTTCTAACCAGGCCCTCTGAATTATGCAGTGTAGCCATTGCAAAACTTTTATACCTCCATATTTGAGCATTTCTGGTTGAATATCATCTACTCTAGTTGCCTTTCCACATTTCAGGTTTTTGATGGTATTTTCTACCTTAACTATTGATATGTGCTCCTGTTTACATTTTTCTTGAAATTTTTCTACTACTGTTCTGTCACCGCTTGCTTGCTTCAATTAATAATTTTCAAAGTAATTACTCAGACATGTAGAATATACTTATCTTCTGTTTTTCTGATTTACTTTACTCAAGCTCTTCCAATAGCTTCCAAAAGATTTTGCCACCTTCCTGATATTTATCTTCTATATTCTTAGAGGAGTCTTCTCATGACTTTTGTTTAGCTACTTTTACATAGCTTAGCTCACATTTTTCTCTGTATTCTTTCAGGCATCTGCCAACTTATTTGTTAGGAACATTGAGTCTACTTTCTTCTTTTTCAAGACTGCTTCTTTAACGTCTTGTATCCACGACGTGTGTTCTTATTTTTCTATTTTTGTAGAGAACTTTATGATATGCCTCCTAGCTGAATCAGCCAATTTTTTTTCAGAGTTTGCCACTGACTTCAAGATTTGGCTACTGTTTTCAAACTGTTTCATTTTCACTTTAATAATGTTTGTTATAGTTAAGTACAGATTACCTTCAAAATTGCTCAATTATTTCTTTTTAAAACTTTCTTATGATGTTCATTTTTATCCTACTCAAAACTAACTGATGGTCACTTTCAATTTCATATCGTCTGTATACCCTTGTTATCCTGAATCAGAATGAAGATATCACTCTCAACAATAACACAATCGATGAGGCTTTTATTTCTTGTGTCTTCTTTCCATGTGAACATGTGCGCATCTCTATGTTAGAATATGGTGTTAGTAATGACTACTCTGTATCCTGAGCAGAAATCCAGCAGGTACTTATTATTAGTCTTGTCCTTTTCTCGTAATTTTCTTAAAAACTTTTGTATATAACTGGTGGGATTCATTTCCTACTCTGCTGTTTAGATCACTCCAACAAGGATCACTTTTTCTATTTTCTTTGTCAGCTGTCTGCTCTAATGACTCTAAAAATCCCTCCACTTTTCCTTAGGAGAACCTTTTGTGGGATCACAGGCACAAATAAGTTTCATTGTCCAATATCCCCATTTTGAAGTTTTCTCACATAACTCTTCTCAAAAATGTCTTCCACTCAAGAAATTTATTTTTGTGTTTGGTGTTGAATTCTATCACTGCTCCTTCCTTTCTTTGATTGTTATTGTTCAAATATAACAGCCTATTTATTTTGTTTATTAATTTAAATTGTTTATTAAGATAATAATGATGACAAAACAGTTTAGCAAATATAACAATAACAATATTGTTATTACAATATTGTTTAGTAAGATTAGTAAGATAACATCTGAGGAAATATACCCAAAACCTCTCTAAGAATTCTTGATTGTATACAGAGAACAAACCACCTAAAAAATGATCCCTTTCTTGCATACTCCCTTCAGTTACTTTTTCAAAAGTGCTTGTTTGTTTGTTTAGTGTTTTATGGCACAAGGATAACTGCAGTCATACTTCACTAGGAAAAATCAAAGCAGTATACAAGTTAAAAATAACTTCATAAATAAACAAAAGAGAAATGGATATAGATAAAAACATATAAAAAGGTAGGCGTAAAAAAAAAGGTCTGTGAAAAAACAAGTATAAAAAAATTTAAAACATGGATATAAGCAACCAGGTATTAAAAGTCCATGTGCAAAAATAACATTGTATAAATAAAATAATGTAAATGGTGTAGTGTAAATGTAAATAATGTGTGGGGAAAATATTGATTTTTCTGCACAATTTATAAACAAATGAGAAACTTGGTGAGCTCACAAAACCTGCTTGAGGGTACAGGACTCAAACATATTATGAATGCAGCTAAAATAGTGACCATGCTCATTAACCTGTTAACATACAAAAGACATCTGTGACAAGTCTTTTGTTTATTGCACCAAAATTGATTTTGACATATCGCAGACATTACGAAGTTCGCGTCAATTTCAAATGAATTTAGGGTGTTAGGCAGTGAATATACATGCATATAAACTCTATTCACTAGTTAGTTTGTGTTGCAATTTATTATCGTCCCTAATATGTCTGCAAATATTTATAATATGTTAGCCGAAAGTAATATTGAAAGCGGAGAGGACAGTTTGGATAAAAACAGCGAGACAAATTTATATCATCAAAGTGTTGGCATTTTTGACATGTCAAGTGACAATAGCGACAATAGCAGTGGAAATTCGGTTTGAGGCAATGTTCGTAAATGTTTGAGATCGATATCGTCTATACAATGATTCTGATGTAACAGAAAATGAATGGAATTGGCAAGAAAAGGAAAATATTCCTATTATAAAACCATTTACGGAAATTCCTGGCATCAATGCAATTGCTTTGCTAAGATTTGGTGCAAATCAGACACCTCTTTCTTTTTTGAAACAAATACTTTGTGATGATTTCTTTGACATGATAGTTACAGAAACTAATAGATATGCGGCTCAAGCAATAAACAAGGAATTACTAAAAAGATTGAAGAATGGTATCCAATAACAAGTGACGAATTGCAGGCATATTTTGCATTATGTCTGCAAAATTATGTCACAGGTAAAAAAATCTAATATAGACATATTGGTCAAAGAGGGCTGTGGTCGAGACACCCATATATTCAAAAATTATGCCTCATAGACCTTTTTGGCTATCTCATTTTCCCCATTTCGTGGATATGAAACAATAAAGACAGACGACAAAATATGTAAAGTGCGAAATATAGTCGACAACCAAATAAGTTTCAGCAATTATATACACCAGATAAAAATGTAGTAATTGACGAATCCCTTATGAAATATAGAGGTCGACTAAATTATGTACAGTTCATTGCTAGCAAACGAGCACGATTTGGGATAAAATTTTACAAGCTATGATGTGAATCAGACTCTGGATATTGTTCAAAGTTTAAAATTTAAACAGGGAAGGATAAAATTCCTGGAATTGATACACCTGCATCTCAAAATGTCGCCATGGAGTTGGCCGAACCTATTTTAGGAAAAGGATATACATTATTTTTAGATAACTGGTATTCATCACCAGAATTATTATTTTATTTCTTGAGAAAAAATAGCAAATGTTGTGGGGACAGTTAGAAAAAAATCGCAAGAATATGCCTAAGAAATTGACGACGTATAAAATAAAAAAGGCGAATCAAAAACTTTATCTTGTCGAGGAATTTTGCCATTACGTTGGCGCAATAAGAAGGATGTTTACATGATAAGCACAAAGCATTCAAAAGAAGAAATGGTAGATACAGGAAAAGTAAGGAGAAGTAAGAGGAGCGATGAAGAAAAAGTAATAAAACCTAAATGTGTTCTTGAATACAATTGCGGAATGGGTGGTGTCGATAGGCAAGACCAACTACTTACTTACTTGTTTTCCAATTATGCAAAAATGAATCAAAGGTTATGAGTTTTGCATAATGTTTTCCAATTATGCAAAAATGAGTCAAAAAAATATTTTTCTATTTGACGGATATCGTATTTACAATGATATTCCAAACTACCAATACATCAAAACTAACAATAGTCAATTTCTATCTGAACATAGCAGAAGATATGTTGTCAAATATATCTTTAACTAATTATAGTATCCGTGGACGTCCATCACAAAAGGACTGCCCAATTAGACTGCAGGCAAAAAATTGGGCACATTTCCCTGAACATATACCCCCTACTGATAAAAAGCAACATCTAGCAAAGAGATGCCATGTATGTGCCAAGCATAATGTAAGAAGTGAGACTACATGGCAATGTAAAAAATGTTTGATACTGTTACATTTACCTAAGTGCATCAAAAAGTATCATACCTTGCAAAATTATTAATATTCTTTATAAGGTAACAATTAATGAAATAAATCACATGAATTAAATAAATAGTAGTTTTATTTGTTCCAACTTTAAAAATAATTTATATGTCAAAGGGTTAATGAAATGTAGGCAGTCAATTAAAATATAACTGATGGTCATTGATATCTGCAGCCTCATTTCCCTTAATTCCAATGTGGCTTGGAATCCAATAGAGGTTATCAATTATATTCTCAAATAGTTTACATCAATTATCAAGAGTTATCAGTTATAGAAGCTGTACTTGAATGTAGCTTTCATAACTGACAGAGGATGTGTTGGATTTGATATGAAAAAACAAGTGTTTCTACAGCTTGTAGAGAACTTTGTGAATCTGAACATATTATGTTGAAAGTTTTTCATTTGGTTATACTATAAATTAAATGTGTCAAGAAATTATATTTTTGGTTTAATCCTTTATCCAAATGTAAGCAATATTTGTGCATGAAGTATCTTCACAACTGGGCTACTTGTATATAGAAACTAATGACTTCACATCAATTGCCTTAGTCCCATAATAATAAGCACACACCCTTTCAGACATCCACAATGCCTATGCATTATGGGAAGGGCCACTACCCATCATTAATTTATAGTATAACCAAGTGAAAAAACTTTCAATATCTATCTATAATCCAGAGTATTTTAATAATAAGGTGTGACACCTTTTGACTACTTGTCTACGGAAAATATATACTGCATTTTCAACCTTGGTCTCTTCTGGGTCTGGCTCCCACTGATGAGATCTCAATAAAGGTCAAACCTGGTCTGGGTAGTGGCCTTTCCCATAATGTATAGCATTATGGGAAGGGCCACTTCCCATAATTCATAAATTCATAGCATCATGCACATCTGAAAGAGTGTGTGCTTTGTATTATGGGATACTAAGACAATAGATGTGAAGTTATTAGCCTCAATATACAAGTAGCCCACTCGTGAAAGTACTCCGTGCACAAAGATTATTTGCTTACATTTGGATAAAGGATTAAACCAAGAATATAATATCTTGGCATCTTTAATTTATGAATATATTATGCACCTTTGGCAGTGATGAAATCTTTGCTATTTTAAAGCAAACTATCGCACACAGCTTAGCAATAAATTCATTACATTTTAGTGGGATCTGAGCATGTCTGAGAAGATGGCAGAAGATCCCACTAGGACCTCTGATTTTAAACTGTCAGTAAAAAATGGCCATAATCAGAATATTCATTTGAGAACTGATGCTGGTAAACAACAGAGGGGAGTGGAAAATTTGAGTAGCTAGCAGAAAGAAAAGCTCCGTGGTGGTATTTAGTGGCTTCTATGATATATTGTCTATCCAAATATCTTGTAAGAGATCTTTTATTTCCAAACCCAAAGATTGTATTGCAGCCTAACGAGTATTGTACACATTTTCCTATCATGGACAAAATAACAGTTGGCCACATGGGAGGGGCTTGCAGGGATTTTATTTTCATAGCATATAACATCAAAGTGACAAAGTTAATTCATTTGTCTTGATGTATAGACTAGGGATTTGTCAAATTCTAAATGCTCCAGCTACAATTCTTAGGGCTTGAAGGTGAACAGGGTTCAGCCATCAATAGGTCTGGCAGAGGACTTGAGACCATAATTAAGTTTGATCTAATCAGTGCCATGTACTGAAGTAAAAAACATCTGGACTGTATTTTATTGGAGATTTTAGATCCCTCTTTTGTGAAGGCATGCTGTATTCTTCATACTGTTTGAAGAAAGGAGAACTAGTTTTTCTGCTTTGCATTTTTGGACAAGGACTGTGTGTGTGGGGGGGGGTTTGCTGTTGGGTGGGCAACCGTGCATCCATTTATGCTTAAGGATAGAGAGCTGGTATGTCGTGTTTCTGCCTTCCCCCCCAAGATTTTATACCATACTTACATTATGAAAAATTATGGAGATAACTACTGTGTTAGAGCAAAGGTTTAGTTTAATATAAACCAAAATGAATGCTCGACGTTTCGACCTTCATATCAAAATGCTAAAGTTACTGACCAACCATTACAACAATTATTGGCCTAACCTCTGGTGAAAAAAAAAAAAAAAACTTTCACTACATCAAAGCTAGAATCCTATTATTATCTATTAGATTACAAAATTAAATAGGGCTGGAGAGCAACATATTTACACACACACACACACACACATATATATATATATATATATAAACTATGTAAAGTATACATATAAATTCCAACCAGCTGGTATGGAATAGTTTCCAATAAAAGCTGTAAACTGCTTCAAGTCCTAATGTCAGGGTATGTTGGAAACTAAGTAGGCTAAATATGTGCCATCCAAATTCATGGAATTTTTATGCCACCATTATTGTTGAGATTAGGGTGGTTAATGAGAATTTCACAGGCTTCTTTAAATTATCATTCACGCTAGGTTTTTGTATGACATAAAGAGCAGATACTTTTCCAATCAATTTGATGTAGGGTGTTGAGAGCGTGATCTGAGTTGCATGCTTCACCAAAATTGTTATATTTAATGTGCTTTTTTTTTATTTTTAATGTATAGGGATTGTATGTCCAGTTTTTCACCAATGTGAGGTAAGTTACAGATGCAGTAGATGCAATAAACTCTAGGATGTGCCAATGGGAGGAGAGGATCCTCAGAGGAGTTGAATATGGTTTTTAATTTTATAGATGGTTTAAAAGTGGCATTAAGATCATAATGGTGTAGGATTATACCACACTTCTTTCTCTTGTTGATTTTGTTATAGAAGATATTGTGTTCAGGATTCCTTCTGGCTATGATGACAGATGTGTCTTGCCCGGGTTCAAGCTTGTTTGAAAGCAGTGAGGTTCTTGCTATGGGGTATCTGAGAAAGATAAACATGCTTTCTTCTGGGCTTCCCTGGCTGCTGTGCAATCCCTCCACCATGGCTTAGGAAAACATGAAAATCGACTATATGATTTAGAAATTGCAGTTTGTGTACTATCACGCGACATTACATCACGTGATTCAATGCCACCACATAACTGTAGCATATTGAATAGCTTCTCTCTTGGCACCTTGTTATATGCCTTTTCCAAATCGACAAAACTTAAATACAGATCTTTGTTATATTCCCATGCTTTCTCGACTATTTGTTGTAAAGTGAAGATCTGATCCTGACAGCGAGCTGGCCATTACAGAACTGAATTCTGATAAAGGTGAGAAGGTGGGCTGGTCAGCTTGTTCAATTTTTCATTCTGATATTTGTAATGTGGTACATGGTTGCCCATTTAAAAAATGTTGATATCTTGTAGGTGCTGTGTTTCTGCATGATGCCTTTTTATAGGTACTTTCATAAGTGTTGTTCTACCACACTGGCAACTATCATTCCTTCAGTTCCCTCTAATAATGCAAGAACACAAGCAGTCACTGGACAACATCAATACATGATTCAACTCCAAATGTACTGAACCAATTTTTCATCTTCTTCCTCCTTCATTCCATCTACCTCTGTTTTTTTGCAGAAGCCTTCCACATACTGTTTTCTACAATGAGTGCCAGCTTTTAAAGATTCTTGTTAACAGAGTCTTTCTTTCTCTTTAACCACTTGATCTTATCATACACGTAGCACTTATTATATTATAGATTTTGAACCTCTCATGCATGAAGTGAAGATAAAAGACTATATATAACAGAAACTTGGAAATAACCAGTACCAACAACAGTGTTTACAATGTTTAATCTTTTTCCATCTTTCAATGACAGTGAGGATTCAAGACAGAAATTGCAGATGAAAATCGAAGAAGGAACCTTGGCTCCAGTCAGAGTCAGAACATATGGAAAATCAGATGATTCGAGGATAGATATATAACTTAATGTCATGAATTATGAAGTTTAAAGTCTGAAAGCATACAGAAAAGAAATACAGTCGACTTTCTCTATAGTAAACATTAATATAACTACTGAAAATATATAAGAACTTAACATACTGTGCTTCCACCAAATCCTGGATGATTCCATCCCAGAACCGAATAGCCAGCTTCCAGTGGGGTTGTTGTGACACCATACTCATAAAATCCTGCATTACCTTCACAGCATATTACCTAGAGAAATTTAAGTCAATACACATAAATTTCTAATTCTACAAATATTATTTATGAATGAAAATACACAAAAAGTTGGTTTACACACACACACACTGAGCAATTCCATACATATGTCAAACTTTAAAGGTGTACTGAATTTTACACTTCCCACTTCAAGATCTAAATAAACATAGACTTGGAAATCTTACATTTCCAAGAAACAGCCCTTTCCAAGAAACAGCACAAACACCCACAATGTGTGAAGTAGATACACAAGTCAATGAATCATGATCATAAAGAACCAGAATCATGTGCCAGATGTGTTCTGGAACCGCATTCAATCTAATAAGTTCACCCTGAGCAAGTGGCTATGTTTCAGTGTTTATAATTCATATATCAATATTTTGCAAAGGGGAGAGGTCACTTTTACTGGATTAGCTGATAGACACTTTTCTTACAGACGTGTCAATGGATATGCATATGAAACACACTGGCTTTATCAAAAGGCTTCTGTGGTCATTGCATGCACTTTAACTCACTCATTTTCATTACTACTTTGTGGGTGTGGGACAGTTTCTATACCATGAAATGAAGGAAATAGAAACAGCATTTAGTATAGAAACCATGTACAAGTACACAGTGGATTCTAGCAGAAAAGTCTCCCAAGCATTGTTTTCGTGTGACTCCTACTCATGAGAGGTTGTAAACATATTACATTAGTGCCATAGAGTGGATTAGGGATTTTTCCCTAGCATACCCAAAAATATATATCAAATTAATAAAAAAAATCCATTTTTGTTTTTGCATTTTTTAAATTTATTTTTACATAATCTCAAAAGCCTGCTCTAGAGACCAAACATGAACTTTTTTCAAGCCACATCAGACCTCTAATAAGCAGGCTTAGTGGTCTCACACCAGGTGATGAAATTCATCTCATACCTAAAGACAATCACAAACATCCGTGTCTGGGATATGAACCTGTAATCAGTTGGTTGGATATCAGTTACACTAACCCAAGTGGGAAAGGATGTGAATAAAATTGACTTTATTGGTATAATTTCCACTGGGATGACACTTTTACCAGATGATCCTTATCAGATTGATATTTTGTTAATGGTTTATACAATAGTATATGTTTGACCAATTATTTCTCGTCTGCTTTTTTACAAATGGGGTGATGTTCGGTTGAAATGGTGTTTTAAATTATTACAAATGGCACATGTGGGTTAATCAAAATCCACACAGTTATTCAATCAAAACATTAGTGGCAATTATCCATCAATATTTAAATGAATAAAGGTATATTTTGGAGACATTAATAGAAATATATGTTATGCCAAACAGGTGTACTGTCGTGACTTGCAAAATCTGGTCATAAGAATCTTCTATTATGTGTTCGATGAGTCTCCTGGCATAGTGAAAAACCATGTAGTGTAGCTGGAGCTCCACCACACTTCAGTTATTAAGACTAAGGGTATTTTGATCAGTGGTTTCCTAAACAATGGCATGGTTGAATTGGTCATTTACATAACCTTCTCAGTCACATAATTATTATGAGCTCTTGAACTCACCAAAATCTTATGGATTTTTATATGTGGGACCATTTGAAATCATTAGGTGTACTCTACTCCAGTGGGATATACTGATGAGATGAGGAACAAGCTGAACATACATCCTGTAATACCCTTAGAGAAGGGCTTACAAGCATGTAAGTTCTTGCCCAATGGGTGCCATTAAAGGTGAGACATTTCAATGGCTATATGGCTGGCAAATAGGTCATTTTGAACACCTACTGTGAAGGGAATCCATCTTGCAGTTTGATCAGATGTATGTACCCAACTCTTGCCAGTTACCAAAGGGTTTATGCATATTTCTAACATTTTGTTTTCCATCTGCATAGTTGGTTGTAATCATTTGTATACAATTACAAAGGACTGCATTCCAGGCCCATGTTTAGCGAAATCTTTTCACTAGTTTTGAGATAAAGAATATACCTCTAAATTTTATAACAGGAATGTGA
This sequence comes from Typopeltis vanoorti, assembly GCF_054136105.1. Classification (NCBI taxonomy): domain Eukaryota; kingdom Metazoa; phylum Arthropoda; class Arachnida; order Uropygi; family Thelyphonidae; genus Typopeltis; species Typopeltis vanoorti. Next base: position 34,889,724 of record NC_143556.1, on the reverse strand, counting down.
AATTACCCAGTATACACATCAATCCCATTTGTGTGAGAGGGTGCAAAACCTATAGCAAACTTGTGTTGTGCATAAGCAACAAGATTAAAAGGAACCTATTGATATTTTAAAAAGCTGTCCCAGAGTAGATAAAATAAAGGAAGTAAGGGAGAAGCAGGTTTTGGGCTTAACAATGGATTGTGAAAAGTTGATATAGCTAACATCATGATAAGTGAAAAGGCATCTTTTTCACTTATCATGCTTTATACCAGCAAAATCTTCACTAAATGTCAGCCTGAAAAGAAAGAATCTGATCCTTTCTAGTGATTTGTGTATTATCCAGGATAAGAGAAGGCAATATGAGATTATTTTCATTTCAATTCTGTAAAAGGCATGACTGTATTCTGGTAAACTTAGTTATCCACATCCCTTGCCATACCAAAAACATGGAAATCAGATATTCCTCTTGGTCCAATAATAGACTACATATATTCTTGTACATGCCTCTCTCTAAATATTTAGTCAACATTCCATATATGATACTTCATCCATACTTCAACTCATTTCTAAGAGAAATTATCACATATTCAAATCAATTTGGCAGCTATGCTAGTCAGTTTGGATGTGGTGATGTTATTCACAAATATTCCAATTCAAGAATCCATCAAGGGTGCTTAAGGGACAAAGCAGTATAACTGAGTGAAGACCTCCACATAGCCAATAAAGGAATGCAGAACAGGACTTCTGACCTAATATCCAATTCTCACCTTCTCGTAATGCACACTATAAGGTATCTACCTGGATACTGAACGAACGAGGATGGGCTGGCAATTTGGGATTTAACTGACCAAATTGTATTCTTATTGGCTTAAACCACAATATAAAATGATGGTACAACATGACAGAAATTCATGCCAGCTGGGGTACTGCATGGTTAAATAAGCCCCCCCCCCCATTGTTTTCGCCAGGGAACAGAGCAAACAGCGAAAAGTCAGCTACTGGAACAAATCCTAAAACACACCCCAACTCAACATCACCAGAATTCAAGATCGGTACCATCAACATAAGAAGCCTGAATGATAAAGAATGGAGCTAGTGGCGGAACTGGATAAGTACCAGATTGACATAATAGGCATGACTGAAACAAAAAAAGACAAAAACTGGTGACATCGTTCTGAGCAATAAATACAAAATGTTATATTCAGGCAATGACAACAATCAAAGAAAAGAAGCAGTAGCCATAGTATTCAACACTAAATATGAGGCTAATCTTCTTGAATGGCTGGCAATTTCATGGAGAGTGATGTAGGCATATATCAGAATGGGGAACTGGACAATGAGACGTATTTGTGCCTATGGTCTAACAAAAGGCTCTATTAAGGTAGAAGTGGAGGAATTTTTTGAGGCTTTAGAAAAAGCAACTGACACAATGAAAAGATGGTCCTTGTTGGAGATTTAAATTGAGTAGAAAATGACTGTCAGACATAACATACAAAAATCTTTTAGGAAAATTTGGAGAAAAGAGCAAAGCTAATAATAATAATGGCAAATACCTGTTGGATTTCTGCTCAGGACATGAACTGGTTATTACTAACACAATGTTCCAACATAAAAATGTGCACAAATTCACATGGAGAGAAGAGGCAAGGAATAAGAAAAGTCTCATTGACTCTATTATTGTTGATAATGATGTTTTCTCTCTGGTGCATGACACCAGTGCAGAGGATTTAAAATTGGAAGTGATCACCATTTAGTCTTGAGCAGGATAAAATTAAATTTCATATAGAAAAAAACAACATGTAAGAAAGTTTTAAAGCGAATGAAAGTTGAGCAGTTCTCAGATGTGAACTGTAGACTAAGATACACAAACATTATTCATGAAAAAATGAAAGAGTTTGAGAACAGGAACAAAAACCTTGGAGATTCAGTGGAAACCCTGAAGAAAACATCGACTGATTCAGCCAGAAAGGCACGTGGTGAGACTGTCTACAAGGATAAAAAAATCAGAACTCCCTGGTGGACACAGGAAGTTAAAGAGGCAGTGAAGGAAAAGAAGAAAGCATATCAAAAGTTCATGGGAAATAGGTCAGCTTGTGCTCTTAGAGAATATAGAGACAAATGTAAGAAAGCTAAGCACTGTGTAAAACTGCTAAACAAAATTCTTGGGAAGATTTTGGTAAGAACATAGAAAACAAATATCAAGAAGGAGGAGGCAAGATATTTTGTAGGTTGTTGAAAAACTTCGGAAATGGAGGAAAGAGTGTTGTAAAAGGAATAAGAGATGATAAAGGTGACATGAAAACTGGAGAAAAAGATATCCTTGATGTATGGAATGATTACTTTGAAAAATTGCTAAATGAAACAATCAATGACAGCATAGTGGTAAAAAAACATTCAACAGGTATGCAATCAGGAATACATATCCATGCTTGAAGTAGAAAGCCATCAAAAGCCTGAAATGTGGAAGGGCAGAAGCAGAAGATATATGGCCTGGACAGAGGGACAAATTCCAGATGATTGGGGTAGAGCTCTCATAGTACCCATATATAAAAAGGTATTTGAAATAACACTGAATGTGAGAATTAGAGGTATTTCCCTACTGAGTGTTCCTGGTAAGATTTATGCAAGTATACTTGAGAAACAGTTGAGAAGGATTGCAGAAGGGAAGCTTGGTGAAGAATAAGATGGATTCAGGCCAAACAGAGGCTGTCAGGATAAGATTTTCACTTCACAACAAATAGTTGAGAAATCATGAAAATATAACAAAGATCTGTATTTAATTGTCATATGCCTTTTCCAGATTTGTAGATCTGGAAAAGGCATATGACAAGGTGCCAAGAGGGGCACCATATCAAGCAATACTTAGTCTTTATTTGAGTTGTAAGTCAGCAGTTAGAATTGAAGGAAGTACAAGAAGATGGTTTAATGTTAAATCTGGTGTCAGACATGGATATACATTATCCCCTCTCTTATTCATTATCTATATTGATCACATTATGAAGGAAAGTGGCATTAAACCTGATATCAAAATTGGAGATGTTAATCTGAGCTCTTTACTTTATGCAGATGATGTTATACTTCTAAATAAATCCAGTACAAGTCTGGAAGATTCTCTGACTAAACTGAATAACTGTTGTAATAGATTTGGTATGAAGGTCAGCAATAACAAGACAAAGACAATGAAAATAGGCAGAAGCATTGAAAATATCAAGTGCACTGTGAATGAAGAACCTACATGTAGAACAGGTAAAACATTTCAGCTACTTAGGCATGATTTTTAGTGAAGATGGTAAATTAAATATGGAAATAGACAACAGAATCAACAAAGCTGCTATGGTAGGAAAACTAAATAAATTTATATGAAATAAGAGAGAAATTTGTCAAAACGCTAAATTAGATGTATACAAGGCGAGTGTTCAAACCAATTTTAGCTTATGGAACTGAGAACTGGGTTAGAAATAAGACACTTGACCAAAGACTAGAGACTACAGATATGCGTCCTGAGAAAGATTAGGGAAATGAACAGATGGCATCAATGGCAATGTCATTTAAAAACGAGGATATTAGGAAAGAACTAGGCATTGTTAGCATCCAGGAATGTGTTAGGAGAACTAATCTCAAGTATGGTCACTTAAAACAGAATGGAAGAGGAAAGATTAGCAAAACAAGTGTTCTCAGCCTTGTTGGCAGAAAAGAGACCCAGAGGAAGGCCAAGATATAGGTGGATTGATACAGTAAAAAGTGCCTTAGAAGAGAGAAATATAAGATCTGATAATGTTGGAATCTTGACAAGTAACAGACTGATTTGAAATAAAGTTGTAGATAAGAAGTTAGTAATGATGTAAGTTTTTCATGTAGTACTATCATGTTCTATACACCCCTTGAGAGAATTTGATGTTGAATCCATCAATATCTCTGAAGACCTTTATCCTCCTGAATCACAAATCTTTTCCAACATTGCACTCAATCATTTCCTTATGTAGAAAGGAAAGTTTTATTTTCCAAAATATGGTTTAGTGATGAGCTCCCTCGTCACCAATTTATACACAAAAAATTCAAAGAAGTTCTGTCACAACCTACCTTAAAACTACATGCAAAGTGGACATATTTTTATTGTTTGGAAATATACTAAAAAATCTGGAGAAGTTTGTTAGTTTCTTTGATAACAGTTACCTTAAAAAAATAAATCTACTATGGGTATTAAGAAAGATAATAAACTTATAATTTTAGATGTTCTAAATTAAAAAAAAAAAAAAAAAAGGATGCAGAGGAAGTCTAAGGAAGCAAACTCATATGGGATGATACCTTTACTTCAGCTCCTTTCATCATCCTCAACAAAAATTGAGAATTATCACAACTTTAAAGAACCAAGCAACAAGAAGAAAAAATTATATCTAAATAAATTACACTTCTCTGTGAAACCAACTCACACAACTGCAAAAATAGATCATTCTTCAGAAGTAGCTTCTTCACACTGAAGATTAGCAATTGTGGTACACAAGAGTGTCAATTTCTCTGCCATCCTTTTGATCATGTTATAGCTCATCACCTATCCATTTCTTTACATCATCAACCCAAGAAGTTTTTGGTTTACCAGGTAATCATCTTTCTTCTCCTTTTCCCTCCAGTATTTCCAAAGACATTTTCCCCTGCTAATCCTATTGTGTCCTGCCATCTTGCACTTTCTCTTTATAAGATCTTTCATTAGTGTTCTTTTGGTTCCCATTAACTTCAATACCTCTAAATTAGTTTTTTTTTCTCCTCCCAAAAAATCTTAAGTGCACTTCTATAGCACATTTTCTGTTTTTGAAATACAAACACAGAAAACATCTGAATAATAATAAAATCCTATGTTGGTCCACATTGAATATGAATGCAAGATGTGGACATATACAAAATGGACCATACATAGGATTTCATTATTATGATTTTTTTCTGTTTATGTATTCCAGAGGTTATTAGTAATTAATTATTCCATAATGTTTCTTTTGCCTTTGCTATTCTTGATTTTATTTCAATAACTGTTTGTTCCATCTTCTGTAATCATTACTCCTAAATAATTATAAGCCTTTACATTTTAAATGAATCCCATTGAGACTTAAATTTGTGTTTTGCTGTGGTTTTTTGCTTGCTACCATATACTTGAATTAGGTGTATTTAATTCTAAGTCATAATTCTGACTCTTTCTGATTAGTATTTCAACCATATTTTGTAACTCTGTTTTTAATTTTGCTATGAACACCAAGTCATCAGCAAAACTAACATTATTAATTCTTTACCATTTATTTTTAATCCCATTTCAACTTCTTAATATTCTTTCATTATCCTTTCACTATATGTATTGAAAAGTATAGGTACATCCTTGTCTCAATCCTCTTTTGAAATTTATTGTTTAATTATTAATTTTGTTTATAATTTGTGTCTTCCGATTTCACATAATTCCATTATTATTATTCTGAGGTCTTTTGTATCAATTTGAATGTTTTTTAATATTTCTATTAACTTTTCTTGGCTCACTGTGTCAAATGATTTTTGAAAGTTTAAAAAGGATAGATATGTTATCATTTATTTCTATTGATCTTTCAGTGAACATTTTTAATTCATAAATCACATTAATTGTACTTTTTCCTGACATGAATCGTTTTTGTTGTTCACTTATATGGCATTTAATTTATTATTATTAAGAGAGACATCTAGGGAGTCAGGGACTCACTGAGGGAGACCACATACTACATGTACCAGCTATCAAACTTATTCTTGAATTCATTCACATAATTGCACTCACAACATCCAAAGGCAATCCATTCCAATCATGCACCACCCTCTGAGAGAAAAATCTAGCTCTTATACCCTTCTTGGCAGCCTTCATTCTCAGCTTCCAAGGATACATCTCGTCCTTTCCCGACCCTCCATAAATTGAAATCCTGTATGACCCTTTCAGAAGTTTGTAAGTCTCAATCATATCACCTTTCTTTCTCCTGTTTGCTAGTGTCTGCGGCCTACAAATTCTCGATCTGTCTTCATAATCAGTATTCCACAATTTTGATATCATTTTTAACACTCTCCTTTGCACTCTTTCCAATATATCAAAATCACTATGGAAACCAGAAGACCAGAACTGTGCACGGTAGTCCAAGTGAGGTCTTATCAAGGCCTTCTAAAGAGGCAAAATGACATCTTTATCTTTACATGTGAATGCTCATGCTTCAGTATTGAAGCATGAGATATAATGCCAATTGTTCTAGAATCTATACATTCTGCTGCATTATTCTTTTTTGGTATCAGACTGCAAATAGATTTTATAAGGTCTTCTGATAGTATGCTTTTGCTATATATATTCTGTATTCTTTCTATTAAAAAATCTGTTCATTTTCTCTCCCTCTCTCCTTTATTGTCAGTTGATATTCCATCACATCCTGTCATTTTATCATTAGATAGTTCTTTTATTTGCTTACTATTTCTTCTTTCAGTATGCCTGGATTATTTGAATTAACAATGATCACAGGTTTGCCAGGCCTGTGGTCATTATACAGTTCTGTTAGATATTCCTTCCATCTTTGTATATTGTCTTCTGGATCTCATTTTCATTTTCCTTTTACCCTCTTTTATCTTGCAGTGTCAAGGGTTTATTAATCATCAGACCGCAAGCCTTTCACAGGATAAGGTGGTCAGCCCTATGCCAACGTATATTATACATCCGTAGTGTTGAGTTCTCAAGGCCGGTTTGCCTGCTTTGCGGGATGAAAAACCCCCAGGATAAACTGGGGTAAAACCATACTGTCCATGCCCAAGACCGGTTAACTTGGCTATGGCTGAGGAAGACTCTTCAGATCCTCACGTCACCAACGGGAATTGAACCTACGACACTCCTTCCACAGGCATATGGTTGCGAAGCGCACAGCCACTAGGCTAACTGAGCAGATAAGAATATAAAAGATAAGAATATTATTTATAATAATATTCTTATCTTTTAACTACTGGATTGTCATTTTCTGACAATTGTGTCAGAAAATGGTTATCAAGAAATTTGGTTATTAAGAAATTTTATTTTCATTATCTAATTTTTCTACTTCTAAGCAATTATTATTGATGCATCTATGTTTTTCTTTTGTACATTTATTTTTTTATTTGCCTATCTAATCTCTTATATTCATTTCCATTAGGGTTATTTTTCCAGGTTCTTTTATCCATTAGTTTCAGTATCTCTTCTGTCATCCATGTTTTTTTAAATTTGCTCTGTTTTTCCGATACACTTTTCTGCTGCAGTGTTCTTTCATTAGTGTTACTGTTATTTAATTCAAGTGTATTCCACTTCAATGTTCCAAATCTGTTATTTATAATTTTTAACTTTATATTTTATTGTAATTCTCACAAGCCTGTAGTCTGATACAGTCAGCATTTGCCAAACTTTTGCATTTGTTATCCCATTTCTATATCTCTGACTGATCATAACAAAATCTATTTCATTAGTATATATACTATCAGGAGATCTCCATGTGCACCTTGTTTTATCTTTTTGTTCATAAAAAGTGTTTGCAATCTGCAATTATCAATTTTTATTTTAAATAAAATTCAATACATATATATTGCCCATCATTTCTTATGCCATATGAGCCTACAACATAACTTATTCTTCCCTTTGCTATTTTCCCATTTTGGCATTCATGTTTGCCCATAATGATTAACACTTTCTTGCCAAATCTTTAAAACTACAATTTATTAGTATATACAGGTAATCCTCGTATAATGCAGGTGTTAGGTTCCATAGAAATTGTGCGTTATATAAATCGCATTATGCGAGACTCAGATCACATAGAAAAAGTAAGGTTATGTTCCGAAATAGTTTTTTTTTTTTAATTATATAAACAATGACATATCCAACGAAAATAAATTTTTATTTAATTCAGGTAACAAATACGTAGTATAAAATTATAAAAATTACAAATTGTGCATAAATGTTTAGGCAAAATAAAATAAAGTGCATATTTTAATTGTCATCACTGTCTTCAAAAATAACATTTTATAGATGTTCTTTATTTACAAGTGACCGGACCTTGTCATCACTTGAAATCTCTTGAACATCATTTTAATGATGTTCATCTTGAAAATCTCTTGAATATAATTCGGCTGGTTTAGTTATCAAGAAGTCAGTAATAAGACCTTGCTTATCACTATGCTGCAACTTTTTATTAAGTTCATAATATAGAGCTAAACAAATATTCAATTGTGTTATGAATTTTCCAGAGCACTCCATTGAGGGATCATTATCCATAAAATAACTTCCTAACTTTCTTGCCAAATCCAATCCTTCTGCAAATTTCTTGGAACTGAATTCTTTAATGGATTTATCACAATCAGAATCTTCAGAAGAACTTTCCCTTCCATTTTTCGATGTAATTTATTAATTGTACCAGTTCCTCCTCATTTAATCTGTTTCCCCATCAATTAATTCACTAATTACATTTTCAACCATATCACAAAAGCACTCTCCACCAAAAATGTGCGCGACGTTTATTATATGACTTAGCTTGGCAGCCACTGGAGGTACGAAATTTTGTTCTAGAACGACTTCAGGCCTTATATTTTTCCAGCAAGCATTCAGTGTAGAGGGTTGTAATTCCTTAATGGACAGAGAAATAATTTTCACACAATTCAATATTGAAAACTCTTTCCACGCTCGAGGCACTGTCATGTTTAGATTAGATTCCATTTTTTTCTAAATTAATTAGAATGTTCGACGAATATAATATGACTTAAATGTTGATATTATTTCTTGGTTGAGTGGTTGAATAAGGGAAGTAGTATTAGGCAGCAAAAACTTTATTTTAATATTCGGATGGCTTAAATTTGTTGAGTGACCTGCCTTTATCTAAAATTAGTAGAATTTTGAAGTCGATATTCTTTTTCTTTGTGTAACTTTCTACATCAGGTGACACTTGAAAAACCAATTTTCAAACATGCTAGCTGTAACCCATGCCTTTTTGTTGGCCTGCCAATAAACAGGTAGGGTGGACTTGTTGAGCCTTTTCATAGCACAAGGATTGGTTAATAAACATTGGTTTTGTCATGTAATCACCTGATGCATTACTTACAAAACAGTAAAGTAACTCTATCTTCGGAAACTTTGAATCCAGGAGCTGATCTTTCATTTTTAGAAATATAGGTGCGTTTTGGCATTTTTTCTCCAATATAATGCAGATTCATCCACATTGAACACCTGGTCTGCACTATAACCACCTTCTTCAATGATTTTTAAGTTCTCCTGGGTATTTCTGGGCAGCTTCTACTGATTCTCCCTAAATTTTAAGATTATGTAAGGAAATCAGCTTTTAAAGTTTTCAAACCAACCCTTACTGGCACAAAATCCATGCCAAGAGTTTTCTTATAAAGAATCTTGATCAAGTCTTTTAAATGTTTATAAACTTTGAGAGATTTTTGTATAATAAGATTTGCATCCAAAGGAATTTTCTTTTGAGTGCAATCTTCTATTCAAATTTTTTCCATTAGAATAACACGTACACAAGCAACGAGCTTTGCACTTACCATTGACCAAACAATAACACTTTCTCAGATTTTATGTTCATTTCCCTCGATGAGTGTTTAGACTCCCTGGAGGTGTCATGTAATAATAATAATTTTGTTTGAGTGTTCGCATTGTTGATTAATTTAAATTCAAAGTCCTTGCAACAACTCCTGGTTTTTCTCCATTTTCCAACCAATCTGAGATTTTCATTTTTTCTTCAAGAGAAATTAATTTTCTTTTCAATGTTGGTTTTTTCCTTTTTGTTGCAGTTTTAGTGGCCATTACTATAAAAATAATTTTTCTCCATAAAAAAAGCATTACATATTAATTATGCAACTCATCATCATCATCATCAAATTCCTGCCATGTACCCTCAAGGGGTGTACAGGATATGATAGTACTACATGAAAAAAAAAAATTACATCATTATTAATTTCCTATCTACAATTTTCCTCCAAATCAGCCTGTTACTTGTCATCACTCCAACATTATCAGATCTTATATTTCTATCGTCTAAGGCACTTTGCACCGTATCAATCCACCTATATCTTGGTCTTCCTCTGGGTCGTTTTGCTGCAAACCTGGCAGAGAACACTTGTTTTGCTAATCTTTCCTCGCCCATTCTGTTTAAGTGACCATACCACCTGAGATTAGCTCTGCTAACGCATTCCTGGATGCTGACAATGCCAAGTTCTTTCCTAATATCCTCGTTTTTAATATGATACTGCCATTGATGCCATCTGTTCACGCCTATAATCTTTCTCAGGACTCTCATATCTGTGGTCTCTAGTCTTTGGTCAAGTGTTTTACTTCTGACCCAGCTCTCGGATCCATAAGTTAAAACTGGTTTGAACACTGTCTTGTATACAGCTAATTTCGTGTTCCGACTAATTTCTCTCTTATTCCATATGAATTTATTCAATTGACTTCCCACCATACCAGCTTTGCTGATTCTGTTGTCTATTTCTATATTTAATTTACCATCTTCACTAAAAATCGTGCCTAAATAGCTGAAATGTTTTACTTGTTCCACAGGTTCTCCATTCACAACACAGTTGACATTTTCAATGATTCTGCCTATTTTCATTGTCTTTGTCTTTTTATTGCTGACCTTCATACCATATCTATTACAACAGCAGTTCAATTTAGTCAGAGAATCTTGCAGACTTGCAGCGGATTTATTTAGAAGTATAACATCATCTGCATAAAGCAAAGAGCTGACATTAACTGAAATTATGAATATATGAAATTATTAACTGAAAAAAAGCTGAAATTATGCAACTCACCAGAAAATAAAGTGCTCAGCTTGAGATTAACACACGATTTTTAATACGCTTTCCTGGAAGAAAACTCTTCGTTTTCAAATACAAATTTCAATAATAAGTATTTGATACAGTAAACAACTGACATACATGTGTGCTAAAGGGTATTTCCACTAATATAAATTCGCTACTTATAACTACATGTGCAACAATAAACACTTTATATGGTAAACAATTGACGCTACATAAAAAAAGTGCATGCATGCTAAAGAGTATTTCCCTTAATATAAATTCGCTGTTTATAATTACATGCGCGATATGGGTAGACACAAATTTAACAAAAATAAAATTTGATTTTTAAGTTGCACAGTAAAAAATATATGAAAAGATAAAGAGTTACTACAGTTTGTAGACAGTTTTATATCGAAACTGAGTTGTATAAATACAACGTTATACGAGGATTACCTGTATATTAGATTTATAAAAACACAAGGTTGAATTACTTACCAATATTCTTCCACAAGGAAAATCAGTATTTTTTCTTCTATCAACAAATATGGTATCAATTTCATTGTCATCCCTAGTTAGTAATTTAAATCGTTCTCCAGAATGCTGAAATGAATGAATAATAAATCATGAATTAATAATATAAATAAAGCTATATTAATAATTATTAAAATAGCTCATGAGTTATTAATATTTAATTGATGCTGTAAGAAAAGAAATCTGTTCTCTGAACTTGGTGTTGTCAAAGATAAAAATAGGTTAGAATAGTTATCTAGAAGACACAGTATAAATGAAAATATCCCTCATATAAAGTATATACTATATTAATATCTTCCAAATATTCCAGATATTCTCATTTATACTGGTTCTCCTAGACAACCATTCTTGTAGACAGTGTTATATCGAAACTGAGTTGTATAAGTACACGCGTTATACGAGGGTTACCTGTATGTTAGAGTTATAAAAACACAATGTTGATTCACTTACCAATATTCTTCTACAAAGAAAATAAGTGTTTTTTCTTCTATCAACAAATATGGTATCAATTTCATTGTCATCCCTAAGATAATTCATTTATCTTTGACAATGCTAAGTTCAGAGAACAGATTTCTTTTCTTAAGGATATCAGTACCATCAATTTCATTTTGCAAAGATATACTATTGATAAGTTACATTGGCATCCAAAACCCTAAGGATTAATTCCCTTTTTCATTCTAGATTTCTGCCAAATATGTCCCACGATCAAGCCAAAAGTTACAATTTCACTTATAAATAGCAGTTTAAAAAAAAAAAATGTATACAACTTATTTAAGAATTATATCTAAATCATTCTGGATGCTAAATGAAGGAGAAAATTCACATTAAAATTTTTATAAAACTTCTAGACAAACAAACTAACACATGAAGATATGAGTGTTAAACTAAGCTATAAGTGCTGCTGCTGCTTTGAGAGCTCATCAGTAGGCATTTTATTATTATTATTATTATTATTATTATTGTTTGTAACTATTCATCCTTCTGCAGCCTGGTTATTAAACTGGGCATAAAAGAAAGACACGAGATATATAAATAAATATTTTAAGGAATATACAAGGGGGGAGGGTCTGTAAAGTTCTGATAAACACCTAGAACAAAAATGATATTAAAGCAACTGATATAACCACGAGACAGAAAAAACAAGGCTGGTCTGAAAAGTTTTCCACCTAACAATGAAAAAGTGAACTGATAATGTCAAAATTATTTTCATTTTTCAACATAATCTCCCTTAAGATTAATACATTTATTCCAGCGATATCTGCAAAAAATCCCTCTAGAGCTACAATCATCTCTTGATTCGAATAAAAATGCTGACCAGCGAGGAAGAGTTTTAGTTTTGGGAAGAGACAGAAGTCAGAGGCAGCAAAATCTGGGGAATGGGTTAGATGTTCCAACAGTTTATAGTGCAGATCCCTTAATTTTCCCATTGCCAAAACACTTTTGTGAGAAGGTTTTATCTTCTGCAAACCAGGTCTTTTCTCACGAATTTTTTCGTCTAGTCTGGTTAAAAGATTGGAATAATATTCCCCGGTTATTGTTTTACAATTTTCAATATAATTAATAAACAAAATGCCTTTAACATCCCAAAACACTGATGCCATGACCCTTCCTGCTTATGGAACGAACTTTGTCTTCTTTGGAGCTGAACAATTGGCTTCTGTCCACTGTTTTGACTGCTGTTTGGATTCTAGTGTGTAATGGTGAATCCAAGTCTCATCCATAGTAATAAATTGATGCACAAAATCAGTTTTATTCTTGTTAAAATGCTCCAAGCACTGTTCAGAGATTTTCATGCAAGTGCGTTTTTTGATCTGCTGTGAACAAGTGTGGCCCCCATTTTGTGCAAAACTTTTTCATTTGCAATTCTTCATGCAAAATATATCCTACATGATCTTTTGAAATGCCTGTATCTCAGCAATTTCACGCATTTTGACTCGCCAGTCATCCAATACCATATCGTGCACGTGATCAGTGATTTCTGGTTGTCTTTTTGGACGTATTCACGTGGATCATCTTCAAGGCTGGTACGGCCACGTTTAAACTCGGCAGCCCATTTCTTAATTGTTGAAAACGAAGGAGAAGAGTACCCATAAACTTTTATGAACTTTGAATGAATTTCTTTTGCCGTTAAACCTTCTTTTACAAAGAATTTTATAATTGCACGATACTCAATTTTATCCATTTCAGGGGATGCAGACAACACTTTTGCTTCAGAGAGCTGTATAAAACAAACTACTTGACAGAATGACTGACTTACATTTTCACATGGATGCTTATGACAGATGTACCAACTTGGGAAAAAAAATCTTTCCAATAGTTTGAGGCCAAGAACTTTTTACATCAACCTCATACTAATAGCAGAGTTATAAAGGTAACTTATGTTCTTATATCAGTTGCTTTAATATCATTTTTGTTCTAGGTGTTTATAACTTTCCAGACCATCCCCCTTCCTCATATATATCTATAAAAACAAATTGCCGATTTAATTCTACATTTACGAATATTATATATCTGCTAATATTATTATTATTATAGGCAATTCCAGGGAGTCCTTAGACTCATCGAGGGAGGCCCCAAATCATGTTCATCCCAACTATTCGACATTCACACAGTATCTATCATACCTTGCCTTAAACTCATTCACTGTCACAGCACACACTACAGACTATGGCAGCTTATTCCACTCATTCAGCACTCTAAAAGTAAAGAACCTAGTTCTAACACCCTTACTAACCACACTCTTGCCCAGCTTCCATGGATGTTCCCTAATCATCCCACCACCAGCCCTGTTCTCAAAAATATCTTCTGAATTAATTTTATAGAAACCTTCAGTAATTTGAATGTCTCAATCATATCTCTGCCTATCAACCAATTTCTGCAACCCACAAATCCTCAACCTGTTCTCATAAGGTTCATTCCACAGACCTGCTATCATCTTGGTCACTCGCCTCTGGATCCTCTCAACCTCCTCCCCATCAAAAAGAAACCTAGGTGACCAAATCTAGACACAGTAGTTGAGATGGGGTCTTATCAAGGCTCGATACAAAGGAACAATAACATGCATGTCTCTGCTCGTCAAAATATTCTTCAGAAACCAAGTGATTTGATTAGCTGATTTCGCCACTTTTGCAATGTGCCCCCTAAACTTCAACTCTTTATCCACCAATACTACTAAATCGCTTGCCTCATCAATTTCCTGGAGTACAGTTCCATCAATGCAGGTAAATTGCTACTAATCTTTTCACCCCGAAATGTATAACCTTACATTTTGCCACATTAAATTGACATTCATTCTCCTTAGCCCAGACCTCCAATCTATCCAAATCATCCTGCAAAATTTTGACATCATCTGCAAACAAATGAACTGTTCCTCTCAGATCCTTTCCTATATCATTAATGAACAAATCAAACAGCAGTAGTCCAAGAACAGATCCTTGTGGCACACCACTACTCACAGGTCGTCTTTTGGACTCTACTCCTGAATAAACCACTCTCAAATATCTCTCCATCAACCACCCTCCTATCCATCTCACCAACCCTATATCCATCCCCATATTCTGCAATTTATTGATTAGAATTCCATTTGGTATCCTGTCAAAGGCCTTAGCAAGGTCCAGTAGAATCACTGTAAACCCATTCCCCTTATCCAGTTCAGCCGTCACTGTGTAATAATATGTGAGCAAGTAACTGAAGCATGACCTACCCTTCACAAAACCATGATGTCCCCAATACATCATCATCATCAAATTCCTGCAATGTACTCCCAAGGGGTGTACAGGATATGATAGTACTACATGAAAAATTTACATCATTACTAACTTCCTATCTACAATTTTCCTCCAAATCAGTCTATTACTTGTCAAGACTCCAATATTATCAGATCTTATATTTCTATCATCTAAGGCACTTTGTACCGTATCAATCCACCTATATCTTGGTCTTCCTCTGGTTCGTTTTGCTGCCAACCTGGCAGAGAACGCTTGCTTTGCTAATCTTTCCTCGCCCATTCTGTTTAAGTGACCATACCACCTGAGATTAGCTCTGCTAATGCGTTCCTGGATGCTGACAATGTCAAGTTCTTTCCTAATATCCTCGTTTTTAATATGATATTGCCATTGATGCCATCTGTTCACGCCTCTAATCTTTCTCAGGACTCTCATATCTGCGGTCTCTAGTCTTTGGTCAAGTGTTTTACTTCTGACCCAGCTCTCAGATCCATAAGTTAAAACTGGTTTGAACACAGCTAATTTAGAGTTCCGACTAATTTCTCTCTTATTCCATATGAATTTATTCAATTGACTTCCCACTATACCAGCTTTGCTGATTCTGTTGTCTATTTCTATATTTAATTTACCATCTTCAGTAAAAATCGTGCCTAAGTAGCTGAAATGTTTTACTTGTTCCACAGGTTTTCCATTCACAACACAGTTGACATTTTCAATTATTCTGTATATTTTCATTGTCTTTGTCTTTTTATTGCTGACATTCATACCATATCTATTACAACAACTATTTAATTTAGTCAGAGAATCTTGCAAACTTGTAGCGGATTTATTTAGAAGTATAACATCATCTGCATAAAGCAAAGAGCTGACATTAACTTCTCCAATTTTGATATCATGTTTAATACCACTTTCATTCATAATATGATCCATATAGATAATGAATAACAGAGGGGATAATGTACATCCTTGTCTCACACCAGATTTAACATTAAACCATCTTCCTGTACTTCCTTCAATTCTAACTGCTGACTTACAATTCAAATAAAGACTAAGTATTGCTTGATATAATGCCCCATTGACACCATATAACTGCAGTATATTGAATAGCTTCTCTCTTGACACCTTGTCATATGCCTTTTCCAAATCGACAAAACTTAAATACAGATCTTTGTTATATTCCCATGCTTTCTCGACTATTTGTCGTAAAGTGAAGATCTGATCCTGACAGCCTCTATTTGGCCTGAATCCAGCTTGTTCTTCACCAAGCTTTTCTTCCACAATTCTTCTCAACCGTTTCTCAAGTATACTTGCATAGATCTTGCCAGGAACACTCAGGAAATACCTCTGTAATTCTCACATTCAGTTTTATTTCCCTTTTTATATTTCGTTACTATGAGAGCTCTACTCCAATCATCGGGAATTCATCCCTCTGTCCAGGCTCTCTGAACTATGCAGTGCAGCCACTGTAACACTCTTATACCACCATACTTCAGCATTTCCCAATACAGTATCCCATTTTCATCTATCCAATCTTGTATTTTCCTCTTGACTATTTTCTCGAAGACCTTGATAACGATTCCTGTTATGCTGATAGGCCGGTAATTTTCAACAGCAGTCTTGGAATCACCTTTATGCAGCAGAACTATTTTCCCCTCTTTCCACCCCCTTGGGACTGACCCAGACCCGAGGCTCAAATTAAACAAAATAGTCAAGGACACTGACAATTCTTTAGCTGCTTCACGTATGACACGAGCTGGTATACCATCTAATCCCACAGATGTATTGACATTGAGGTTTTGTAATAGACTATTTACCTCTACTTTATTCATCACAATTCCAGTATAAGCTGTTGGTTCTTCCATTCCTGCAATGTCACAACCTGGATGATATGATATACTCTTGCAAAGTGCTCACTCAATAATTCCGCTATATCGACTGATTCGGTTACCTCCCTACCCTCAGCATTTTTTAAAATCATTCTGCCATGAACAATTTTCCTTTTACTTGCAACATATTGAAAAAACTGTTTGGGGTTCTCTTTTGGCCTGCATGGCCAATATTCTTTCATAATCCGCTTTTGCTTTTCTTACCACCCTTGTTACCTTTCTGGCCTGAGCTTTATACTGTTCCTGCAACTGCTGGTCACCTTTCTCCTTAAATTCCCTCCACAATTGTTTCTTTTTTACAGCTCAAGCTTAATGGTGTTATTCATCCATTTAACCCCTACTTGATTTATTATTCGGACTCTTGGTATACAGTCAACCATTGCCTCCTGCAAACACTTCTTAACCACCTCCCATGCACTATCAACATCCAGCCCTTGCAGTTTTACATGCCATGGCACTGAGACAAGCACACTCCTAAGCTCGTCATACTTACCAGCCCAGTAATTCCACATGTACCCTGTCTTAATTGTAAAGACAGGGTACATGTCTTAATTGTAAATTCCACTCTTTTAGCCACCTCCCAAGTCATGACCTTATGATCACTCTCACCAATTGGTGGCAACACAGTCATGTTTGTTACAGTCACATTCTCAAATGTGATTACTAGGTCAAGCACTCTCTGCCCCCTAGTATTTTCCTTTACATGCTGTCGCAGATAGTTGTCCCTTAATAACCACGTAAAATCCAATTCCTTCCTTCCATGTGCCCTCTCCTCCTTCCAGTCAATGTTACAATAATTGAAATCCCCCATAATAATTACCCTTGTTCCACTCATTTCTTCTATTTGCCTATGCATACTATCCCCACCATCTATTCCATCTCCAGGTCTGTAGTAGCATCCAATTGTATATTTTGTTTTGCTAGCCACTATCTCACACCAAATAGCCTCAAATGTGCTCTTTTCTCTATCCTGCAGTTCAACTTCTATACTCCTTGGCTGCAACTCATCAGCTATCATCAATAACACTCCTCTCCCCTTTTATTCTCTCTGTCACTCCTGAACACCCTATATACCTGTCACATTCAATCCCACTAGCTTTATTATCTTCTGTCAGCCATGTTTCACTAATACCAACAACATGTGGCCTGGAAGTGCCAATCAAGGCCAAAAACTCCTCCTCCTTGTTCCTAATACTCCTGGCATTAGTGTACATGAATTGCATAAGCCCGTTAGTCCCATCCCTACTTTGATGCCTTATACTAACTATCCCATTCTGATTTGTTGTCCTTCGTACTTGCTCGAGCATATTATACTCATTCATACACTCAACTGCCTCCATAAAGTCTGCATATCTGCTTCCCCACCCCCTTAATAAATCTAGTTTCCCTGAGTCTGTACATCCATTTCCACTTCATTCATCAACACTTTTTCAAGCCTACGTACACCAAATCCATTCAAATGTAAACCATCCATCTTATATAAATCCTTTCACCCATCGAACTCACTCCACACATCCACAAATACCACACCACTCTCCATGCATAACCCACGCATAAAGTCATTAGCAATTATGGCCCTCCTTCAAAAAACTTCACTGTCACACCGTGACAAAATACTCACCATCCTAACTCTCTCACTCTTCTCTTTTGCTACCTCTAGTAATTCCCTCACATCCTCTATCATTTCCATTTTGTCTTCTTTCAAATCATTTGTTCCTGCCACAACTATCATTTCTTTCACCCTCTGTTTTTGCTCTCTAATAGACTCGCTGACGTCCTTTATGTTCACACCTGGTTGGTATGATTTCGTCAAACTCTCAACTATCACACCTCTTAATAACAAATCTCCGTACAGCACTCGCTCCTTCATTTTGTTTACGTTTACGAACATTCTCTTATTTTTCGTATCAGACTTTCGGCGTTTATTAGTTGGTACGTTCAGTACACATTTTTGCATACGCTCCAGTTACCGTTTTGCTCAATCTATCGCTCCGCTCAACCGTGCGATCTCACTACTTGCATCTATCTCACCATTTTCATTATCATTTAAATCATCCATTCATTCTGTATTTTTACCTTCATTTACACTTTCAATGTTGCTCTCACACCTATCTGGTACTACCTCACAATTTCTTATCACATCACTATTTTCTATATTCTGACTTTCTTTAACGATATCACTCTTGTCCCCAAAACATGCTTTAGATCCTCATTTCCTTACACTTTCTGGACATATTTACTCCACTATCACCATCTAACCAGACTCCAACTGCTCTTCGCAAAGCATACATCTCACAGACAGCACATTGCATAAACTCTTTTATATCAAAATTCTTTAACAAACATGGCGACCTGGCCGCCATTTTTTTTTTTTAATCTGTGCCATGTGGACGCTATCGTATCTTAAAAATAATAATTAAAATAACACAGAAAACACACAAAAATCGCAAAGACATACTAAGATACGAAAAGCAAACAATACTACGTAAAATTCTAATAAAATTGCCAATGATAACATAAAATACTACTGATCTTTTCAGGAGCTCTCGACAAGCCAACGATCATATCAGTGTGACACCTACCGACTATATATAACATTTGTATTGTTTACAAAAATATCACGTATTTACATCTACAAAATATTCTGCTTGTAAAACTATAGCAAACCGACCACTAATTAAATTTAAAGAACATGGATATGTAGCAATAGATCTAGTGGTGATCACCAAAGATAACAATATGATTAGAATATTGTTCTTTGTCATTTTTCAAAGTTCCATTTGCTCCCTATAGTAGGTTTCTGGTTTATGTAATCCTTAGCATAACCATGGTAGTAACATATTAAAAGTTTAAACTGTCATGGATCAGATTCATATAAAGATATTCATGAGATTTTGATGACTGAAGTGCAATGAACTATTATCAGCAAAATTGCAAATTTCCACTAACTGGAGAAGATAGATATTCAGAAGAATGACATATTTTATTAGTTGAATGGCTTCCAGATAAATGAGAAGTTGATTGTTAAAATTTTAAATTGAAGAGAAAGAGTAAAATGACAGCAATATTTGATTATAAAGGTTTTTAGGAATACAGGCTAATTTTCAAGCTAGTAGAGTTATGGACCGTGGTTGTTGGGATACATTTGTGAGGAAGGCTGTGTCACAGAACAAAGTCAAATGGAAAGAAAGAAGAGGAACAGATTCAGAGAGCTCAATAGATAACAAAAAGTCATTACTCATTTTAATAGGAGCAGTAGAAAATGCCAGTTGAATTACTTATAGAAAACACAAAGCTGAGATGTTGTTTAAAGTGTAGAAATTAAAATCAATGAGAGAGAGAGATGGGGGAGGAGATGAAATATTATTTTGCAAGCAAGATAAGACTATGTTTTGGTAGAACTGAAGGAAGGCAGCATTTATCCTTGTTTCCTCAAAGAACAACATGCAGGATTGTGTTTAAGATGCTGTAAAAAATAATAGAACTTGGAATGTCTATGCACTATGAGTAGGAAGAATGGAGTGTATTATCTATTATCATCAGCAAAACTATGGGCAGAGTTACTGGACAATGAAAGTATGTCATTTGATGATGGAGAAAGAGAACAGATGGTAGAATAAAGCCCTGGGACTCCTACATTGGTGGAAATTCCAAGTAGAGGAAGCTATCCACCCTGATGCAAGGTGATTGCCTGGAAATAAAACTGATTACCCAATTACAAGAGAGGAAATCAGACCAGAAGATGACAACTGGCTGAATAAGTCTCAATAGTACACATGATAAAATGTTCTGGATATGTCAAGAGCAACAGTAAAAGTTTCTTCAACACTTTCTACAGCACATGTCCAAGGGCTGATGATGAGGTAAACTGGAAGATAACTAATGATGGCCACCTTCATTATTTTAGAGGACCAAAGAGAGGAAAAAGAATAGGTACTTTGATGGCATACTTTTTATCACCCTCTCCCCTCCAGAAAAGACTGAATACAAGTTTGCTTTCGTGGTCTTGTGTTATGTCAGTTGAACATAAAAGACTGCAGAGATGATACAAAACCTGATACAGTTGTGCTCCAAAACTAGGTTTTGGAACACAACTTTGACTACAAATAGAGAAATACCATCAAGATAGGGGTTTTTTGGTATCTAGATTATTTAAAATTTTTCTGCTGAAATACTGAGGCATATGGTACTGTTTTTGGTATACAAAAAGCAATTTCCCTTTGCCATTTATGCAGGGGCTGGAGGTAAATAATAAAAACAGAGCAAGAAAGAAGTATACATGAGCAGAAGTTGCACCTATGGCCTTTGTAAGTTACCATAAGGCACATCTACCATTTGTATAATAAAACGGTCATTTGATTAATATAGATGTGCCTTTTGGAAAGTTTGCAGTCTTTTGACTTTTCAAAATCAGATTTGAATTTCTTCATTTGTTTTGCATTTGTTGCATAATTCAGTATAAGTTGACAATGAAACCAGAATTCTTATGTCAGGCGACTGTGGTGCTGGATTTTTTTTTTCTTGGAGTGTTTTGGTATGCCTGTTGTCAAACCATGGTTTGAATAGTGTATATGTGTGTACAGGAGGGGGGGGGGGATCTTGAATGGAGTGAGAAATGAAGACCTTTATTTTGACGAGAAGTTCTGTAATTTTTAGGTGTTTAAATCACAAGCCTGTATCTGGAAGTATAACAATGGAAATGAAGTGTCAAACGACATGAGGCTGAGAGAAGATGCTATGTAAAAGAATACGTACACAAGATTATTATTCTATTATTATTAAGAGAGAGCTCAATGGAGTTAGGGCTCATCGAGGGAGGCCATATACCACATGTACCAGCTATCATACCTATTCTTGAATTCATTTACACTGCTTGCACTCACAACTTCCAATGGCAATCCTTTCCAATCACACACCAACCTATGAGAGAAAAATCTCACCCGCTTCTTAGCAGCATTCATTCTCAGCTTTCAAGGGTGCCCTCTTGTCCTTTCCCCACCCTACATAAATTTAAAAATTTTTCAGTTTATAAGCAATCATATCATCCCTCTTTCTCCTGTTTGCTAGTGTCTGCAGTCTACAAATTTTCTATCTGTCTTCATAATCAGTACTCCCAATCCTGATATCAATTTTAACACTCTCCTTTGCGCTCTCTCTCCCCTATATCAGAATCCCAATGGAAACCAGACCAGATCTGCAAATGTCATAGCAGACCTAATGAGAAGAGAGATGACTTCTACAGTATATGGAAGAAGAATTGGTTAAAAATATATTCACTGCTTAACCATTTGAACATTTAAGTTACCTAGGAAGGTGATTCATTATTTGGGTAGTAGGACTGCTGAAAACAAATTTCAATGATACAAATTCAAAGCACATAGAGTGATTTCCGTAATTTGGAGAGTAATAAAGACAATGGAACAAGGAAATGGCACAGAAGAAACCTTGGGCAAAAAAAAAGATGGTTCCATATTTGGCATTCACTAGCATAGAATATTGACTGTTGTTTGCATATTTAAGGTGTACACTGGTTGTTGTATTAGCTGATATTTGAAGTTCAGTTAAAAACAGGATGTTTTGTCTGAAAATATCCAAACAACAGACCTTCAGGACTAATGTAGAAATGCTATTCAGAACAAGCTGAATTTTTGGTGTCCAGTTTAGAATGGTAAGAGGTTATTAATCAAGATTATCAATGCAAGAATTGGAAAAAAATAAGAATCCAAGAGATGGAATTTAAAAAAAAAAGCAATGAGGTAACAAAACTATCTAGGTATAAAAACATATGTAGCAGGATTAATAAAAAATTATGGCTAATAGTTTTCGTAAGAGACCAAGAAAGCATGGCTGCTATTTGAACATAATGCACATGTTGATAATTTGCTTGACACTTCCATACTTTAGTATAATCAGAAAAGGAAGATCAAGATTTCAATGAAAGCTAACTGTAATATGCTTGATTATGCTTTTGAACAGCCTTAGTAGATTTCTTCTTAGAGAAGCAAGGATTAGATATGATTGCAGCTGTTTGAATTATAACCAAAACAACCAAAGCTATGAGGCAAATGTGTTATGTCTGTTAATTGTGTATATCCTTTTGGCAGTTTTTTGCCTCTTTTATCTCACAAAAGTGAGATGACAAATCCAACCAAAGTTCTTTCCTGTCTTTCCAACCAAAGGACATTGCTGATACTGAGCGAGATTAGATAAGGAGGACGAGATTAAAGCAGAATTGGAAATAAATGGTTCCACGCCCATAAGAATTCTTTCACTGATGTGTTCACTGTAAATGTTTGGATCAGAAGATAGAAAACAATGACCAACAATCAGGAAGACTAACATTATAAGAATGTCAAGTGGGGCACACATTATGTGGATAAGAGTAACTGTGTGCAAGTTGCTCGGGAGGGGTGGGTGGGAAGAAATCCTCACTACGTTGGGATCTGAACCACCTACACAACATCTATGCCATACTTAGAAGGACCACTTGTGAGTAAAACAATAAGTGTTTGGAGAGTGATTAATTATCTGATATTCTGGTAAATATGAAACAATTTGTGATCATAACAGCCAACAAGTCCACTCCGCACATGATAATTTGTTACAGTTGTAAAAGGGAATTGGTTAAAATTGAACAATAAGATCTTCTAGGAATACAACTTCATAATTAGGAAAGTTGAACTAGAGAAAAATCAACATTTAATTAGGAAAATAAACTTTGATTTACTTTAAAGAAAGTGAATCAAAATAGAGATTTTGGCTGAAGAAGAATGAAGAGGGGAGATTAAGTCAAACACTTTCTGACATGATTAACTTTAAGTAAACATACGAGGGTGGTCTGAAAAGTTCTCAGCCTTGACCTTAAATGGCAACACTATCAGAAAGATTTTTTTTTTTCTAAGTTGGTACATCTGTCATAAGCATCCATGTGAAATTCCAAGTCATTCTATCAAGTAGTTTGTTTTATACAGCTGTCTGAAACAAAAGTGTTGTCTGTATCCCTTGAAATGGATAAAATTGAGTATCGTGCAGTTATAAAATTCTTTGTAAAAGAAGGTTTAACACCAAAAGAAATTCATTCAAAGTTCATAAAAAGTTTATGGGCACTCTTCTCCTTCGTTTTTATCTCTTTCAAACTCTGTCAGTTCTCTTCTCACACCCAGACACAGTTGCACTGACTTGTGAGCATTATATTCCTTCAATTTATACCAGCTACAAACACAAGACCTTGTTACATGGCACATGCACCTTGTCCATGGGGATATCCATTGACTTCTTTCCAAGCAGTGTATAATATATTAGTAATTTTAAGTGAGTAACACTCACTTAAAACTGAGCAAAACATCAAAACAAAGCTGAGATATTCTGTCAATTCAGAAATTAGGAGCTGTTATTGCAAAAAGTGTAATACATGAGTTTAAAAGTTTGATATTTAATTTCTATGAATTTCTTGTAATAAAAAATGCATTTGAAAATAAAATGGATTTATCAGTAAAAGTTTTGTTATAAGAAATTAAGATAGAAGATGATAATACAAAGGGTAAAAATAGCTTCATACCATGATCGTATAAAACTGTATACAACCAACATTATTTCAAAGCCAAAGGTAGAAACTATAAAAGTTTTGTAAAAAAGTTGACCAGAGAGCTTATGGGAATAAACTCGCTAGCATTCACAAGTTACCCTAGTAACTTGTGAATGCTACCTTGGGCAAGCACGAGTGCTTGCCCAAGCATCCATATATTTGCCTTTTATTGGTCCATTCTGATATGGTTTCACTGGCCTGACAGCTGTTTCAAACTGGTT